>NW_027437193.1:31158496-31763496 GCF_033239565.1 Halichoeres trimaculatus
ACAACTGACATGGTAAGCAACCTGTTGTAAAAGCGTAGCGGCAATGCTGCCCTGATAGCGGGTAGCACGCTATGTTTACTAGCATTTCATAGTATTTTTAGGTAAATTTGTAGATAGCTCTTGCCTTTCGAGCAAAAGCAGAGCCAATGGTGGGTCTTTTTACATTCCCAGAGCTGCTCTTAGCGTTCTCCATTGCTCAAACGCTGCTCCGATGTTGACTCTAGTTCTTTGCCTTCGCCTATCAGATTCCACTTTGGACCTTTTTGTCGCATAAGATAAAACTTTTCATTTCTTTCATTTGCCTGGAGTCTGAGCAGGAGTTAGGGCTGTGCTCAACGCCGGTCTCTTCCTGCTCTCTGCAGAATCCATCTTCAACTGTGGAAAGTTACTGACTCGCATGCAATGGGTTTATGCCAGGCGGAGGCTAGGTGAAATAGCACTGAGCACTGGCTGTGCGCAGGTATGCGCATGACGTCATGCCCCCCCCCCCCCCCCCCCCCCCCCCCCCCCCAGTACTGATCAGGGAGAGAGGAGGATTTGCCCCAAAAAGCTTTGTTAATGAAGGGTAGGTACAGGCTGATGGAGGGAGTCAAAGTTATGAAGTCAGGGCTCTGTGTACACATCTGGGCATTGGTGGAGCATGTATGGTGTAAAAAGTCTTAACTTTGTAAATTCCATATAGTCTCTTTAAGTAAAGTAAAGTTAATAAAACTCATTTCTTAGTCAGAACTTTGCTCTTTAGCAGACTTGTTTGTAATTATCTGCTCCTCTGTTGGAGCTCCACAATAACACATCCCGCAGAAACCACCACATGCTGCTGTGTTTGCTGGCGTGGTAGTCATTTGGAGGTAATTATTTCTGAGCATTTGACCTGCCATTATATAATGTGCCATGCTACATTATGCTTTGACTCCTCCAGGGAAGACAGATGATTTGTCTGCAGCGTCCAGTAATTGCACTGACATGAAAAAAAGGTTCAAAGTGCAATCTGTGATAATCACTGAAGTTGATTTTATCCATGTGGTTGTTAACAATTACAATGAGATGGCTCTTTTCCAGACACAGTCTCTTTTCCCTGCAGGAGACAATATTTAACATGTCAGCTTGACTGCACTGAAATAACTGACTGGCTTCAGATCCTGGAGTTCCCCGCTGGCTTAAGATCAAATCGCACAACAGCTTTCATTCTCAGGTCACCCTCACTCTGTTCTGCAATCTACTTCCCACTGTGCAAATCAATGGAACAGAGAAGAAAAAATAAAAGTATTTGCACTGACCACTGACCTTAAAACAAGGCCCATTTCTGCCTCAGCTGTGACCACCCTCTTCTCTTGGCAGAGTTTTGAGTCACGTCACCCCCGGACTCAGTTATCCTGTTTCCAGTCTTCTGACTCATAGCTCATGTGTTCACTGATTCAAAAGGCTGAAGCTGTGCTCAATGACCGTCATTACCCAAGGCTGGACAACAACAGGGCTGATCAGACGATGTAATGACTCTGGTAAAGGACAGTCGAGTAGGAGCATCACATCTTTCTGAGCCAGAGATGGGAAAAAAAAAACACAGAAAGAAGATTAAGATTAAAGTTATATGTCCCTTTTAGAGAAAGATAAAAAGATGAAGACATGTTTTGGCCTGTTTAAAGTTCCCTGTGTACTAAAAAAGACTTTGAAACACTGTATAACTCTCACTCCTGCTGCTGTACTTGCATCATTAAACCAGGTAACAACACCTTATATTCTGTTTTGTTTGAGCTGAAGCTCCAGTGAGGAAAACTCTCTTCATGATGATTTTGGTGCACCCCATGGAAAATGTCACAGCTCTCATGTCTTTGCTCAATACGTCCAGTTTCAAAGATAAATACAGCTTGGTGCCCTCCTCAGGCTTCAGGCTGAGATGCATCAGGAAAGAGGGGTTCTCCATTCTCTTATCCGATATTAGTGCACAACTCTGAAACAACTAAGGATTTGCAAACAATTCAAACTCCATCGCAAAGCTCATCAAAAAAGATGAAGACGATTCAAATGATTTACCATTTCTGAGTCAAAGGCTCATAGTGAACACCAAGCACAGACAAAGAATGTGCGACAGTTCACATTAAATCCAGTCATTACCAGACTATGGATCACACTGGCCTTTTGAAGATGGCCTCTCTGAGACTGTAAAAAATGGACGTCATCTTGCTCGGCTAGAAGTGAGGTCGCCACAAAAACTGCTCCCCCTGATGACTGGCTGCAGTATAGGTTAAAAAATTTGGCTCTCCAGTCATTCCAGATGGGCTGTGGTCAAACTTTAAAAATAATAATAAACCTCATAGAAACGTTTTTCATATCTGATTGTTGTAGTGCTTTGAAGACATCATTTTGCTGTCTTGTATTCAAGCCCTCTTTTCTCTGAAAAGTTTAATTTTCATAAATTATAATTTGTAATTTCATATTCTTCTTATTATTCTATTTCATCTTATTGTTCTGCATTGTTACTTACTGCAGCTGCTGTGACAAAAAAATTCCCCCCATGGGGATCAACAAAAGAATATTCTATTCTATTCTATTCTATTCTATTCTATTCTATTCTATTCTACTCTATTCTATAAAAGGTTAAAACAAATTTTTACATCAGGTTTAACGATGATTGACAGCTGGCGTGCATGTGTATTTTTTTGGTGATTGTAAAATATGTCAGGAGGTACAGCCAAGAAGGGATTAGACCATTGAAAGAAAAAAAAAAAAAAAAAACAAGTTATTTTTGTCACCTGGCTCCACTAAGATTCTCTTAGAGTCCCTCACAGTCTTTACTGTTCAGACTCTGGCTGCACAACTGCGATCAATAGCTGTGCCTGTTATTGGAGTATTTTGCCTTCAAAACTGTTCAATGGTAATTGGTGGATCCACGCTGTCCAATCTTTAGATAGTCTATGGCTGGGACGGTCACTCCAGTTGAACCCCCTCCAACCTGGCAGTCTGAAACGAGGGCAAGGAAAACACTCACACCAAAACCACACAGGGCTCTATAAAATGTACTCACAAGCTTTAAATGTAATCTATGCTGACACTACGTGGATATACTCTTCGTGATGTCACTCATCTGTTTCTGATACAGAGCTTTTGACCCTGTCAACCACAGGAGCCTTGCTGAAAAACCTTGGCTACATTTACCTTCATTCAGGTCAGGGTGACACAAAGAGGACTTCAGCCTATTCACAGTAACAGGGTGATCACCTGTCAGTTGAGTCAGCCATGCTGTTAAATAGACAAACTTGAAAGCTTGATAACTTCCACGAGTGATACAAAAAAGATCACCCCTGTTACCAAACCATTTAAGGACCAAGTTATTTACATGTTAATTTTCTGTAACCCACATTGTGGAAAATGCCCTCATCTGGCTGACGTCATACCTCACACACCAGAAACAGTTTATTTTTTTCCAATAACTTCTTCTCCTCTACTACTCCCTGTCCCAAGGTGTCCCTCAGGGTTCAGTGCTTGGTCCTCTCCTCTTTATCCTCTACCTCCTTCCCATCATTTGGAATGATTCTGCACCACTGGATCTCAATCTGACATTCTCATAACAGGTCCAAGTTCCCTCACCTCAACAGCCAAAGACTCCTAATTCTCCTCTGATAACTCCACCCTCTCACCCTATACAAACTGAGCTCTATCACCAGCCTTGTGAGAACTGCCACCTGCAGTAACCTGGATGGCAATTGTCGCGAGGTGGGTGCTGACAGCGGAAACAAGCTATAGCTGTCAAGTCTCTGATTTGGGCTGAAAAACTACCTAATTTACCACTTTGTACCTCAGTGGGATGGTGTGCTGGAAAAATTTCCTTCACATTCAAATCCAGAACTTGACAGGTATGATGTAGACTCCAAATGAGGTACACACCCTGAAATGCTGTTTGCACCGTATGTCCACTATTTGACAGCTGCTGTAAATCTTCTGGTGAAGTATCTTCTTATATGTTATTCAGTGCATGAGCTGACTTTATGAATGGATTAGACCACCTTAAATGACAAAGAGACTGTTTGTGGTCATCACCTCTCTCATTTCATGCACTGTATTGGTTGCTTTTGAAGCGTTTAAAATGGTGACAACAGGGTTTTGCAGATTGTTGGAGGAGAATCAGTAGAGGTAAATCTTACTGAAAGTGTTTGATTAAAAGTGTTTTAAAAAAAAAAAAAAAAAAAAAAAACAGTACAAATGTGTTTTTGTTTTTTGGTTGATTTTTGAATATCATGTAAAAGTTTACATGCCAGCATCGAGTCTTCACTCGCTACAGGAGAAAGACTTTGTGCTCTGTCAATGTCAGCGCCAGGTCAAGTCATGTCAGCTGTTCACTTTATTACTGCTCCTGACCTGTACAGCACACACACACACACACACACACACACACACACACACACACACACACACACACACACACACACACACACACACGCACACACACACACGCACGCACACACACACACACACACACACACACACACACACACACACCCCTGGGGCGACATCAAAGTCTTTTCAACAATTGATCGAGACGCTTTATCAAAGCAGAGTGAGCTTTTGTTGCCCCCCAGGTCCCCACACACTCCTGGTTTCACGGCCCACTGCTCTGCTCCCCGAAGATTTATATAACAGAGTAATGACACACCTGTGGCATGCTGCCTTTCTTCACCTTAGGTTAACTAAGACAAACGGCTGCACCTTTAGACTCGTCAATGAGGGGAAAAAATAAGTTTGAATAAAAAGAACTCTATATAAAAGGTTGGGATTAAATTAGGCATTTAACAAGGGTGAACTTTGTAAGTTAAAAAAATAGTGAGTGTTTGTAATGATACAAGATTGATGTACTATCATTCAAACTCTTTACAAGACCAGCACATTGTAAATCATCTGGCTTGGGATGCTGAACAAAGCAAAGCTACCCACACATATGGGCTCAGACCTGCTGGTGAAAAAGTTCAGTAACAGTAGGTCCAGTTTGGTCATCACCAAGAAAAAAGGATTTGTCCTCAGTCAACATCCTTTTAAGATTTGTCTCTTATTTTTCTGTGAATTACAAAAACCCTTATTCTACTTTCTTTTAACCGCCGAGCGTGAGGCTCTCTGTAAGTACTTTTCTGAGAAGAAACATTAAAGACTGTTTCTTTAGCATTTCTATCTGACACCTACCACCTCACAGGGGTAAAAACAACAATACAAAATATGTCTCCCTTGTTTCTTTAAACGCTTTGTTTTGACCTGATCTGGGAGGAAACTTCAAAAAGTGACACCACCAGCCTAGTCAGCTTCACTGTGTTTCCCAGCATGCCTTGTTAAATGGTTGCTTACAAACAACAACCAGTAGAGGGTGAATGTTATGCACTAATCTAGGGGGAAAGTGCATACCATAAGCTTTTGAAATAATAGTTCTGTTTTTTCCTAGTCCCCAAATGAAAATGTGAGATTTTTAAAGGTTTAACAAGATTTATTTACTAATAAAGAAATAAACAGCTAAATTTCAGAAGCTCTAACAGAAAACCTGAATTTTAAACAAAGGAGGTGATAAGCACTCAAAAATAAACTACTCCAGAGAAAAGAGAGCACAATTCACTAAAAGAAAGAAATTAAGGTGGGCCAGTTCAACAAAGAACACAGGCTAGCGGTATCAATTCACACAACTAATTCACAGAACCAACGATGGTTGGAGAAAGGGAATCAACGGAGCGAGGTGCTGCTGTCAGGATGGTGCCCTCGCAGCTGTGAGGCGGCCAGATTTAAAGATGCTGAGGCCAATCAGCGCCACGTCCCTGCCGCCAGCCCCCGACCTCATTAACCAATCACGCAGTCCATGATCTGAATAAGGGATCCACACACACACAAGACTGCACACTCTCTCACATACAAACGAGATGAAAAACGAAGATCCACACAGAACAGAGCACTCACTCACATACAGAAAAATACAAACACAAAACCAAACCAAATACGGCCACAGCCGTAACAACATTTTTTAAAATTCCAGTATTCCTCAATAACGGTTTATGTTGAAAACTAAACTCCATTGGATTCTGAAAGCTGCTATCAGCTTTTGGCCGATGAGGCAGGCTGAGGAAGAGGATCAAGTCAGAGACAGGGGATGAGAGAGACTGCCAACAGTGAGTGTACAGCTGTGTTTCAGCTGTGTTTTAGAGGTGTTGTTCTTTCCGTTTATTGTTATTACAAAGAAAAGTATCATCGTTTTTCTATAGTTTTGTGTGTTGTTTTGGTGTGTTTTTGCAGTGTTCTGGCCAAAACATATCTTTTTTTGCCATTGTCTGCCTGTTTTTGCGAAATTCTTCTTTTTATATATTCAATCGATTGTTTTATAAACAGTATCAGAAGTACTGTGCATGGTGGAGGAAAAAAGGGTTGAAGCGATTTACGAGGAAGAGGAGAGTTAGACTACCTAGATTAGTGGAGGTGGAGGTACAGCAGATGGAAATACGGGGTTGTGTTGCCATACCAAACATAGTAAGAAAACACTTTTCATACACATGATATTGATTTCCAGATTTATTAAACTATTTATTTTGTATACCTTGTGCATTTTCAGTTTCTCTTTCGCTTTGTCTCAAATTTCTGTATTATTGCTTGATTATTACTATACTGTCTTTTATTATTTTTATTTTTCTCTTTTTGTTGCACATTTGTTCTTAGAAAGGCTCGTCTAGATTCTTCTTCATACTCACTTTGGAATCTACCTTCAGCTGGACAGAAACTGCTTCAGGAATATCATTCATGAGAAAAACGCTGCTCGTTACTGTACTTTATCAAACCATTTCAGTAAAACTGAAAAGTCCAGACAAACAGAAGTGGTTGTCAGCAAGGCAGTAGCTCAGTCCATAGAGACTAATCGAGACTTGTGTTTGTATCCAGTGGGTTGCTGGTTCAAGTCTCATCATGGACCAAGTTTGGGAATTGGGCTGATAGCTGCAGGGTTGTCAGCACTTCTCCTCAGCACTGTTGAGGTGCCCTTGAGCAAGGTACCATAGGCCCCCAAATGGTCAATGTTGTACACTGTTTTGGACAAAAGCATCTTCTAAGTGAAACTGTAACCATGTAAAACTTATTTATAAGATTATTTATTTTCGTTCACACAGTTTAACAAATTTAAAACATTAAAAAAATGACAAATTCTTCGTAGATCTGCCCCCAACAGGCCTCCAGAGGGCTGGCCAGTCAGAAGAAAGGGGGTTTGGGAAGAGGGGAGCCTTAAAGAAACAGCAGCTTAAACAAAGAGTTTCAGAAAGTTTTTCTAAAACCCCTGTGTGAGAACATCAGGGCTTTATTTTGAATTATCAATGACACAAAAGTACTACAGGGCACCAGAGGGACAGAATTAAAGACGTAAAAAAGATTAAGTACCCCCTCTTTAAGTTTAAGGTTCTTGTAAGGTAATAAAAATGAATCTTACTTTGGTTTCCTGGAATTGATCATGAGAAGCCGAACCCACTCAACAGAAATGTTTCTGAACAATTTACCTTGGTAGAGGCCACTGGTTACTCATGCTTCACTGTTATTTATACAAACCTAAACCTCTGATTGTATTTCTTTTCAGTTATTTCGGTGGTCTTTGAACAAAACTTGAAGGTTGAGAGGGTTGGGAAACCAAAAAATGCATAATGCATCAAACACTCGAAACCAAAAAAGGCTCGTATTCATTGCCAAAACCCCGATAGAGTTTCAGAAAATACAAAACCCTCACAAACAAACTCCACAGCCATGTCCAGCAGAGCGCAGATCTCTGCTGGGACCACAGACAGACAAGAGGAGAGCGTGAAATCTGACAGGCTGAGTCTGCAGGGCACGGACTCACAGCCATCATGCATGATATTGACCTTCTGCTGTACTCATGAGAAGGCCCCAGGCATTTTACATTTTCCTCCACCTCAGAGTGTGAGGAGGCTTCACTTCTTTAAAAACCCGTAGGTTTTAAAAATATATGCTCCTCTCTGAATGTCTGCATGTCTTTTTTCTGTGGGTGGTTTTGTATGCACCGATACGTTGTTGAAACGCCCTGAGCGCCCGCACTCCACCCAGATAACTCCACTTGCCATGAATATTTTTAAATATGTCAACATGGGACACAAAGAGGTGCACACACACACACACACACACACACACACACACACACACACACACACACACACACACACACACACACACACGCTCACACAGATTCCGATCTCTGAAGTGTTGTCTGAGCGTATGTGACTGTTCCCCGTGGATAAACATGAGTGGGACGTGTTGTGGTCTCTGGGAGTAGAGCGTGCTCCTCAGCTCTTGTCAAAGCGTCAACGCATCCCACTTAAGTTTGCTGGTGCTTGATTTTCTTTTTTTACACATATTTCTGTGTTCAGTTCTCCTCGGAGTCCCAGAGAGCTTCATCCTTTCAAATGTCACGTTGAGAGATGTTTGTGATACAGATAGTGTCACAGTGCAGAGTTGCAGCAGTGAGGGACTGAGCAGAGTTTCCATCATTAGTGAAATCAAAGTCAGGTCCTTTATTAAAGATAGAAATCCATTATCCATAATCACATGAAATCATCATCACTGCTTTAATCCTTTGTAGCATAGATTCAACAAGGTCCTGAAAACATTCCTCAGAGATTTTGCTCCTTACTGACATGATAGCATCGCGCAGTTGCTGCAGATTTGTCGGCTGCACGTCCATGATGCAAGTCTCCCATTCCACCACATCCCAAAGGTACTCTATTGGATTGAGATCTGGGGACTGTGGAGGTCATTTGAGTTCAGGGAACTCATTGTCAAGAAACCAGTCTGAGATGATTCCAGCTTTATGACATGGAGCGTTATCCTGCTGGAAGTAGCCATCAGAAGATGGGTACACTGTGCTCATAAAGGGATGGACATGGTCAGCAACAGTACTTAGGTTGTGGACTTTAAACCATGCTCAACTGGTACGAAGGGTCCAAAGTGAGCCAAAAAAAAAAAAAACCCCACACCATTACACCAGCAGCAGCAGCCTGAACCGTTGATACAAGGCAGGATGGATCTATGCTTTCATGTTGTTTCTCCAAACTCTGAGTCAGCCATCTGGGTGTCGAGCAGAGATCCAGACCAATCAGACCAGGAGTCTTTCAGTCTTCTATGGTCCAGTTTTGGTGGGCTTGTGTGGCCTGAAGTCTCAGTTTCCTGTTCTTTCCTAAGAAGAGGGTCACCCTGTGTGTTTTTTTTTTTTTTTTTTTTTTTTTTTTTGGGGGGGGGGGGGGGTATTTCCTCCTTTTGGGACTGTTCTCTTTAAAGGGGACATATCATGCTTGTTTCACCTTTTCACTATGCCAGACTAGGATGCCTGTAAAGCATTTCTGCCCTCAGTACAAGTCATTTAGTTCCTTCATTACCCCACAATAGCGTTCTCAATATCCTTATTTTAGGCCATTCTGAAGATCTCGTTGAAACGCTCCATTTCCAGAATGACCTCCAGTAACCTCGCAACGTCACAGCCCTTTGTGCTCTGATTGGTCAGCTCTATCAGAGGGGCGGAGGGGGTAGAGCCAGGGGATGGTTTTTGCAGTATGGCAGTATTTACAAAATCGCCATATTGGATGGGGCAGACCGAGCGAGTTTGCTGTTTGCCAAAACTTCACTGTAAGGCATTGATAGCACTAATAAAATGGCAGAGTGTAGGATACGTCCTTTTGTATTGGACCCAGAGTCAGACCCGGACGGTTCTGCAGCTCAGGAGGAAGAAAATCCACCTGGACACAGATCATCTCAGGACGCTTCAGTGTGGTGAGTCAAACCGGTACTGTAACATGTAGAGTTTATACATTTATACTCGGCTCTTGGTGGGTGTATCCCTCGGTGGTGGTTGTGTGACTAACTGACATCACAGAGGAGGAGCTGCTTTATCAGATTACTCCAATAAAAAGAAAGGATCCTCGTGTAGTCACGACAGTCGAAATCTTGCGGCCAACTGGCAATGACCTATTTTCAGAGGCATCAAATCTCGTTCTAGGATATCAGAAAAAATACAATATCTCATTTTTTGAAAATTCAGGGGGTGAAAGGTTTTGTTTTCAAATTTATTATATTATATGTAAGTATTAAATCAGGGATCAGCATATGTCCCCTTCAAACCCTAGAGATGGTTGTGGGGGTGTTTGTGAAACACTAAAACCTACAACCATTCCTTATTGAAAGTCTCTTTATTTATCCTTTCTGCTACACTTTGAAGCTCAGTTTGAACTTCAGCCGCTCATCTTCACCGTGTTTACATGACTAAATGCTGCAGAGTCGCTGAGTGCAGAGTGATTGGCTGCTTGGACATTAGTGTTAATGAGCAGCTGAACAGGTGTAACGAATTAATTGGCTGCTGAGTGGAGTTTCAACTTTGAGCAAAAAAGGTTTGTTTTGTGTCTTTAAAGAGGCTGCAAGTATTATCCAGGATAAAGACTCTGTTTCCCATGAGCACTTGCACCCACTTTTGTAAAGACAGGACTCTTACTAAGGCATGTGTTTGTTTTAAGGAAAAGGAAGGGAGAGCAGATCTTCTTTTTAACACTACTTTTCTTTGTTCAAGCAACTTTCATATAATAAAGATAATGTATTTATTTGTAGTGAGGTAGAGGTATTGGTTTCTGTCTTAGCCTTTAGCTTGTGTTTTAGCCTTAAGCCTTATGCTCATGTTTTATCCTTTAGCCCGTGTTTTAGCCTTGAACTTGTGCAGGCTTTTAGCTCGTCTTTTTGCCTTTAGCCCTTGTGTTAGCCTTTATCTTGTTCTCTATCACTCCCTGCTTTAGCTTTCTTCTGCTCTTCTGTCGTTTTTTCTGTCTGACAGTTAGGCTCCAGTGTCCACCATCATTACAAAATTAATCATAGAAATAGTTTTTAGCAGAGAAAAACACAGATCTCTCTTTTTACTACCAAACTTCGTCAGCCAGTGTGGTGTTGTCATAGAGGCTTCAACATGTTGTAAATTAATCCAGCCCTGTCCAACCTGATTTGGAAGCTGAAAGATAGCATTTAGAAATATGTTTATTTTTAAGTTTTGGATTATGATCAGGCATATATCTTGAAATGAGAAGTTTCCTAGATCACGTAGAAACTTTCACAGGAACTTTAAGTAGAGACTCCTCTTTTCTCTCCACTTTACCAGCAGCACCTGCTTCCTTTCATTTTGTAATTCAAATTTTTTATTGGTTTTAACACATTTTAAACAAGTTTCACATTTTACACGTATGAAACAAGTAAAGTGGCAGTCTGGATAAGAAAAAAAATAAAAATAAAATAAAGAAAAGTAGTAAAATAACTGTTTAAAAAAATAATTAAAAAAATTAATAACTAAAAATAAAAATAAAATATAAATAAATAATAATAATATTCCAAACATAAACAAAGGTAGAATCAACATTCACCTTACAACTTCAAGGCAGCCCCTTCCCCCAGCACCCTCCAAACTCATATACATTCAGAGCATACATGAATATAATCTCCTGTACAACAATATCAATCCTTCCTTCCTATCATATCATATCCTGTACCCCTCTAAGGTGTGGCATCCCTTATATAATCCATAAAGATTTCCCATACCTGACTTGTCTTACATGTAAGATTATTAACCCTGGCAATCATCTTTTCAAAGGCAGCAGTCTCTGACACAAGTTTGAACCACTCCACAAGGTCTGGTTTATATGGGCTCTTCCAGTTGCGTAGTATGAGCCGAGCTGCAACAATAAAACCGGTTACTGTCAGCCGAAGCTCTGCTTTAGTAAGACCTGATGGCATTAGGGCCTTATCCATTAAAAGACATAGTTGTGGGGATGCTGGTAGGGGTCGTTTAAGCCATCCCTCAATGTTTTTAAGCACCACTTCCCAGAAAGGCAGTACCATAGGACAGCCCCATATGGCATGAAGGAATGTGCCCAAGTCTTTATGACACTTCCAACATTTTCTGTCCTGAGACAGTCCCATTTTAAACAGTTTCACTGTTGTAAAATACTTCCTTTCATTTTGAAACCTGCAGGTCAAAAAGTATCAGAGCACCTCTCTGAATATCTCTGCCCTCTTCTTCCCGAGGTTAACAAGTTATTAGCCTCCACAGATAAATCAAACGTTACAGAGAGACTGTGATGAAGGATTCTGTCTGTTTCATAAGACTGAACTGAAAGGTCACTTTGACATTTACTTTGTAAAAGTGCCTCAGACGAATAAATGAGACACAACATTTTAAAAAAAGGAACTCCACTAAAAGTAGTCTGTGGGTGTTTCCTGTAAGGTGAGCAGCTCAGTCTTATCCAACCTAAGGGGGAATGTAACAAGAGCATTTGAGATCACATCCTGTCAGAGGGCTTTGAGAGAACACTGAATGCAAACCTGTGCAGCAGCTGAACTTTAAAGCTTTTACTTCAATAAGGGGATGAGAAAAGAAAGGAGTGCAGGCGACTCTAGCTGGAGCTAATAACTTCTGAGATGAGTCACTTCCACCTGCTGCTAATGTTCTGCTCTGACTATTGTTTCTCTTACAATCCTGATCTCGCTGTGCTATTTAGATGTCAGGAGAGAAAAGGGAAAATCATCTTCTCTCTGCTGCAGCCTGAGTCTCATTGTTATAGTTTCAGCCAATATATTCTCCACAGCTCTGTTCTGCTTGCGTGCTCAGAAACCCATAAACCACAGTCAATTATTCTGGTGTAAATTTCCTCTGAGACTTGTGCAGAATAGGGGAAGTAAATTGATATTTGCTGACAATTGGTATTTTCTCATTTGTGCAGTCTCAGAGAGCCAGTTGAGTGAGCTGAGTGAGAGCTGAACAAGGCAGAGACAGACAAAAGGTCGGGGTTGAAGCAAAACAAGACCAGATGCTGGGGCGCCGCAGGTTAACTAGCTCCCTCAACGAAAAAGGCTGCAGCTTCCAGCCAGCCTATCAAAGAGCCGGTCTCAAAACTCAGCTCATCCAGGGGCAGCAAATAGCTGAAGCAATCCAGGCGCTCTGAGAGCAAAGTAAACAGCGACATTGTGATGCGCGGTGCTAGCAGGCAGACTGGGTGAATTTATTAGAAGAGATGGAAAAAGAAAAAAAGGAGAGGATGTAGATCGAAAAGGCCAGGGGTGGGCGAGATTGAAGGCAGCAGAAAAAATAAGGCCCTTAAAAATAATCAAATTTTCCACTAAGGTACACCGAGTAAGTCTGTAGTTGTTGTTAAAACCATCATGTTCATCCAAACCCAAAGTGACAGACACGTACAGCTGAGGCAAAACAGAAAAACTCCTGTTTGAATACTGTTTTTCTAATTTAGATTCAGTCTTTGAGATTCCGCTGCCACCCAAATACAGTCACACACAACCTTTGAGAAGGTGACCCCCTCACAGACATGTTGCAGAACAAAGCCTTTCAAAGCGGAGTTCACACACGATAGATCCTTGAAGGTAGATCTGACACAGTGCAAGGACTGAAGCAGCAGCTGGAACATAACTTGATGAAGACCTCTGACATCCAGCACCAACAGAAGCCTGCTGTCATGTCTTCCAATTAGCAGTGGAACACAAAGAGCAGTCTCACCCTGCGTGGTGTTAGAGGCACTGCTCATTGGCGTTGTGACTTTTACACCACTCTTCTCTGTCCTTACATCGACAAGGCTTTGCACATCACAAGCTTTATTGTGGAGAATGTCAGCACACACTGGAAAGGTTGCCTCTCAGGTTGTCTTCGGTTTTGGTTTGTTTTCCACAGACGGTTTCTTATGTAAAGGAAAAACAGACATAAACAAGATAAGATAAGATAAGATAAGTCATACTTTATTAATCCCCGGAGGGAAATTCAAGTTGTTTGGGCACTCTTCCAAGCAGAGAATTGTACACTCTGATGGCTGCAGGGAGGAATGATCTTCGGAACCTCTCGGTCCTGCAGCGCACAGAGGTAAGGCGTCCCCTGCTGCTGATCCTCTGGACTATGATGTTGTGGAGTGGGTGATCAGAGTGACGGATGATGGCCTCCACTTTCTTCTGTGTATACCTTTCCACCACAGCCTCCAGTGAGTCCAAAGTGGATCCAACCACAGAGCTAGCTCTCTTCACCAGTTTTTCCAGTCGCCTCTTGTCCTTCTGCTTTAAACTATTTCCCCAGCAGACTGCACCATAAAACAAAGCACTGGCTACCACGGACTGATAAAACATCTGCAGCAGCTTTCCACAGACATCAATTGATCTGAGCTTCCTTAAGAAAAAGAGACGGCTCTGCCCCTTCTTAAAGAGTGCATCTGTATTAAGGGACCAGTCCAACTTGTTGTCCAGATGTACACCAAGATATTTGTAGGTTGGCACCACCTCCACGTCCACCCCATGGATGTTAACTGGCTGATGGCAGAGCCCAGACTTTCGGAAATCCACAATCATTTCCTTTGTTTTTGAGGTGTTCAGTAGGAGACAATTTCTATGACTCCAGTCACAGAAAGCTTTTATCAGATCCCTGTATTCAGATTCCTGTCCATTTTGGATACACGCCACAATAGCAGTGTCATCGGAGTATTTTTGGATGTGGCAGGACTCAGAGTTGTATTTGAAGTCTGCAGTATAAAGTGTGAATAGGAATGGAGCCAGAACAGTTCCTTGTGGAGCCCCCGTGCTGCTCATGACCGTCCCAGAGACGCAGTTTCC
Source organism: Halichoeres trimaculatus (assembly GCF_033239565.1). Classification (NCBI taxonomy): domain Eukaryota; kingdom Metazoa; phylum Chordata; class Actinopteri; order Labriformes; family Labridae; genus Halichoeres; species Halichoeres trimaculatus. The sequence continues at coordinate 31,173,134 of NW_027437193.1, forward strand.
CAACCTGACAAACTGTGGCCTCTCTGTGAGATAGTCTGTGATCCAGGAGACAAAGGATGGGTTCACTCCTATGTCTTTGAGCTTATCTCTCAATATCATGGGCTGGATGGTGTTAAATGCACTTGAAAAATCAAAGAACATAATTCTTACATAGGTGCCAGGTTCTTCTAGATAGCACAGGGCACGGTGGAGCATGTATGTAACTGCATCATCCACTCCAATATGATTTCTATATGCAAACTGCAGAGGTTCTAGTGTGTCTTTGACCTCAAGTCTCAACAGACGTAAAAGCAGCCTCTCAAAGGTTTTCATAACATGTGAGGTGAGGGCAACTGGTCTGTAGTCGTTGAGTTCAGCTGGGCATTTGAGTTTTGGTACCGGCACAATACAAGATGTTTTCCACAGAGCCGGGACCTGACCCAACTGTAGACTCAGGTTGAAGATCCTCTGAAGGGGTTCACACAATTGGGCAGCACAGTCCTTAAGCAGTCTTGGACACACACCATCTGGACCAGCAGCCTTCCCTGAGCACAGTCTTCCTAACTCTAACCTCACTCCTAAAGCTGTGACAGACGGTGACGGTTGAAGAGGCACAGGTGTAAGAGGGGATGTAGCAGGAGTGGTGGAGAGACACAGATGTGTAGAAGGAGCAGCAGTAGAAGAGGAAGTGGTCGCTGTGTCAAACTTGTTGAAGAACTGGTTGAATTCATTAGCACGTTCAACATCACCCACAATTGGCTGCCTTGTCTTTGTGTTATATCCAGAGATGTTGTTGATTCCTCTCCACACCTCCCGCATGTTATTATTTTGTAGTTGTCTCTCAATTTTCTTTTTATATTTCACCTTAGCCTCCCTTAATCTCCTCTTCAGCACTTTTTGCACCAGTTTGAGCCGTTCTTTGTCGCCATCTCTAAAGGCTTCCTTTTTCTGATTGAGGATATCCTTGATGTCACTTGTGATCCAGGGTTTGTTATTGGGGAAACGGAGTACAGTCTTTGATGGTATGATATTGTCTTTACAGAAGTTGATGTATTCAGTAAAACAGTCAACCTGTTTATCAATATCTATACTATTTTCATCTGTTTCTAACAATACATTCCAGTCTGTGCACTCAAAGCAGTCTCTCAGAGCCTCACTGGCCTCAGGTGTCCATTTTCTAACTGTTACAGTAGTTGCATGCTGCCTCAATACGCAGGGTCTGTAACAAGACTGAAGTAAAACCAGATTGTGATCCGACCTGCCCAGTGGTGGTAATGCAGTGGCACTGTATGCATCTTTGACGTTGGCATATAGAAGATCAAGTGTTCTGTTCACTCTGGTTGGGCAATTAACAAACTGTTTAAATCCAGTGAGATGAGAGGAGAGGCTAACATGGTTAAAGTCTCCAGATATTATTATGAGAGCCTCAGGATGTTGAGTCTGTAGCCTGGCAACAGTTTCTTGGATAACATCACATGGAACTTCAGCAGTTGCTTTGGGTGGAATGTACACGAGGATTGTTATTATATGACTGAATTCTCTGGGAAGGTAATATGGCCTCATCCCAACTGCCAACAGTTCAATGTCCGGAGAACACATCTTCACCTTGACTGTAGTATGATCAGGATTACACCATCTCTGATTGATGTATAAAACCAGTCCTCCACCTTTTGACTTGCCACTAGCTTTGGTGTCTCTGTCCAGACGTATCAGCGTGAAGCCAGGGATATCCACACAGGAATCAGAGATGTTTTGATTCAACCAGGTCTCAGTAAAGCACATGAGGCTGCACTCACGGTATACATTTTGTGTCTTCACCAGTATCTCTAGTTCATCCTTTTTGTTGGGCAGAGAGTTGACATTCCCCATGATGACTGAAGGAAGAAAGGGCTTGTATCTCCATCTCCTGGCCTTTAACTTTGCACCAGCACGACATCCTCGGAAAGGCTTCTTTATCTCAGCAGGAATAGGGTGATGTCCTCCAGATTTGCTCCATCGTAATGCAAGAAGCTCCTCTCTTGAATAAACTCTCCTTCCAGCAGACATATCCATGAGTTGTTGTCAAAAAAGTCCAGTATTGAGCAAAAATTAGCAAAAGAAACAATTAAAGATAAAAATATAGCTAAAAAAGCAGAGTAATAACAGAGAGCTGCCAAACTTTGCTGCTACCGCTAGAAGCGCATCATTCGAAAGCAACAAGGAGTCAGTGTTAATTTTGTTGACGCAGACTATGATGAAAAATATTAGTCAACCAACCCTTTTCATGTACGTAAAATAAATAAAAACTTCATAAAAAGTCAGACACGATGACCAAGACTGTGACAAAATATAACGGACACTTTTGTTAACAAATGAAGACAAGACAAAAATGTTTGGGAGGACACAGGCACAGAGTGGCACTGGGTTGAAATGTAACACTGAAGCTGATAACACTGTTCCTGGGCTGCCTACACCAGCATAAACAGCCGCCATTACCTTGACAACACGTCCGTGCACGTGCTCGTGCAGCAGTGCTTGTTAGAGGATCATGAGACTGAGTACAAACCATAGACTGTCTAAAACAGTGGTCCCCAAACTATGGCCCAGGGGCCACATTTTGCACGGCCCCCTGAACAATACCAGAGGCAAATTATGATTTTTTTTTAGTCAGTCTGGTCACGTGATTGAGACTTACACATGCATAGAACGTAACTTTCTATTCCACCCTTCTGCAGTTTGTGCCCTATCTGAAACCCCTCCCTTAAAGGGGACATATCATGCTGATCCCTGATTTAATACTTACATATAATATAATAAATTTGAAAGCAAGACCTTTCACCCCCTGAATTTTCAAAAAATGAGATATTGTATTTTTTTCTGATATCCTAGAACGAGATTTGATGCCTCTGAAAATAGGTCATTGCCAGATGGCAATTCAAGAAGATTTCGACCTTCGTGATGACACTAGGATCCTTTCTTTTTATTGGAGTAATCTGATAAAGCAGCTCCTCCTCTGTGATGTCAGTTAGTCACACAATCGCCAACGAGGGATACACCCACCAAGAGCCAACTGACTGAGTGCTGGATGCAGGGACTCTGCTCTGCTGAGCAGCTCAGCTTTACATGGTGAATTAGCAGTTAAAAAACTGTAGTTTAATTTGTTTGCTTGTTCTGACATGCACTGTGAACCTGGACCACAATAATGCTGCGGTAATAACATAGTGACGAACTGACGGTAGAGGCGATCTTTAGACTACACTTTCAGCATGATGGATAAAACAGACAGAGAAAAGTGAAGGAGCAGGATGGAGCCCTGTTATAGAAATAGTTTATTGGTGAAGTCTGCCTATATTTCCACCTATAAACTATACATGTTACAGTACTGGTTTGACTCACCACACTGAAGCGTTCTGAGATGATCTGTGTCCAGGTGGATTTTCTTCCTCCTGAGCTGCAGAACCGTCCGGGTCTGACTCGGGGTCCAATACAAAAGGACGTATCCTACACTCTGCCATTTTATTAGTGCTATCAATGCCTTACAGTGAAGTTTTGGCAAACAGCAAACTCGCTCACTCTGCCCCATCCAGTGTGGCGATTTTGTAAATACTGCCATGCTGCAAAAACCGCCCCCTGGCTCTACCCCCTCCGCCCCTCTGATAGAACTGACCAATCAGAGCACAAAGGGCTGTGACGTTGCGAGGTTACTGGAGGTCATTCTCAAAACGGAGCGTTTCAACGAGATCTTCAGAGTGGCCTAAAATGAGGATATTGAGAACGCTATTGTGGGGCAATGAAGGAACTAAATGACTTGTACTGAGGGCAGAAATGCTTTACAGGCATCCTAGTCTGGCATAGTGAAAAGGAGAAACAAGCATGATATGTCCCCTTTAAAAAAAAAAAAAAAAATCCTGTTATTCAACCATACTGGTAGTGAAACGTATTGTGCTGGTAGGTGCCGTATCACTTAGTTTGGTTTCTTAGCCTGCTTGCTGTCTGGTTTTCACAGTGACGTTGATGAGAGAGAGCTGCAAACAGTGGTGTCTACAAGAAAGTTCACATTTCATGGTCTTTTTTTCTGTGAAAAACCTGAAAAGGGTTCTTTAGTTATTATTTATTTACATTTGGACATTACTGCGATTGTCACACGTTTTTTACAAACTGACCCTGGCCCCCATCAGACAAGGGAAAAGTTGTTTTGCCCTGATTGGAAAAAGTTTGGGGACCTCTGGTCTTAAACATGGACGTAGACTCCCTGATATCATCCGTGTGTTTCTGAAACAGAAAATGAAGCACATCAGCTATGGCGGCCTAATTGGTAGTGGCAAGGGCTTCATGTACAGCCATAGGGCACCTGTTGGTCACGTGACCCTAAGCTGTGCCTCTGATTGGACGAGCTTGTGATCTTAATATCCTCTGAACTGCAGAGGTAGAAAAAAATTCACCCCCTCTATGGTGTGTACGGAAAGTAAAAGTAGCGACTCAGACAGGAGACATTTTTTAAACCAGGCTGTAAATAGGCTAATTTCTGCTTTGAAAACTGCTTTTTTTTGGCTTGGTGTGTATGTGACTTCCAGTACTTTCGGAGCCAGCCCCAAGTGGACACTAGAGAAACAGCAGAGTTTTGCGCTTCCGCATTGTCTCATATTCTTAGACCAGAGGTTGCCGCTTGGTACAAACCTTTATTATTACACAGTCCATGGTACAAATGGGTAAGACAAGATGCAAGAAAAAAATACAACACTGCCTGCAAACCACTGTCCAAGTTTACACATCCTTATAACATAACGCTAAATTATCTAAAAAAAGTATCATAACGTCAGTCCAGCAGCAGTTACACAGGAGGAGAATTAATAAGAGTTTGCAGATCTTTACACAGCTTACTGGACGTTTTCGCAACAGTTAGGTGGTTTACATTGTATTTGACTATAATCTGCTGATATTGGGTTGACTAAAACTAGATTAAGACTAAGAGACTTAAGACTAGTCTAAGACTCTTAGGTATTTAGTCAAATAAAACTAGACTAAGACTAAAAGGTTTCAGATGACTAAATTATGACTAAAACTAAATGGTGTGTTATTCAAAAGGCTAAGACTAAATCCAAAATTGCTGTCAAAATTAACACCGCAAGAAGTATAATGGTAAAAAAAAAAAAAAATCTGATTCTTGGGTCTTCGTAAAGGTCTCCATCCACACTAAAGCTCAACAACACAAAAGTTCTTTTTTTTCTCTCTCTCCATGTTGGCAGACTCACTACAAAACATTGATCACAGCGAAGCCTCCGTCAGCAGAGGGAGAGACACAGCCCGGTTACTCTGCTGAGTCTGGGCTGGTGTAAACTCTGTCTGAACTCTGTGAGCTGAGAGCATCACAGAGCATCATGGGACACATATCAGAGGAGAGTTCACTCTTTTCTCTGTAAAGTACATGATTAAATACACCAGGGGGATTTATCCAACCATTCAGAAACCAAACGGTTCATCAAGAAGTGTGCAAAACTACAAACGCTAGAACTTGTCTACTTATGAATTCTGTTCATCATTTCTAGATTATTCTTATTTTCCCATCATGAAGTTTCATGAAGCACTTGTCACTTGTTAGTGTGGTACGCACAGGGACTGCTCTGCTCAGCTCCTTCCCAAAAAAAGCCAACAGCTACATGACATGACGTTTATAGTGGACACGTGTTGCTGTCTTGACACTTATTCCTTGGTTTGGTTGTATTTTACTCTTCTGAAGCCTTCAGACTTTGAAAGCTGATCAATGTGTTGTAGGCTCACAGACAGACACCTGATCAAAATCTTAAGACAGGTTGAAAAGTTGCAAGAATCTGGATCTAAAGTGGGTTCTGAGGAGAGTTTCAAAATGCAAAAAACTAGAAATGGGAATGAGCCAGAAAAAATCAGGAAGAAATCCATCGAAAACAACAGTTAAACTGCAATTTTCTTCTTCTGATCAAAAGACCACAGCTAAAAAATTGTAACCCCCCCCAAAATAATAAAAGAGTGAAAAAGGACTCAGGGATGAGGAGCCCCACTGTTCTTATTGATCACATTAGAAAAATGTATTTTTCCAGGAGGTATAGGGATTGTTGCTTCAAGTGGTGAAGTTGACTTCATGGAGGCCATCGACCTGATATTCAAATTCAGATTAGATTAGGAACAGATGTCTAGATTTGGTTCAGATTAAGTGTGGATTAGGTTGAAACAGGACATCTAGATTCAGTTTTGCAGTTTTGGTTTCAATCGTACCTCTGGATTTGGTTCAGATTAGGTTCAAAAGGGAAGTCTGGATTTTAATTGTATAAAGTTCAAACCAGACATTCAGATAAGGTTTGGTTTAGGTTTGAACCAGATGTCCAGGTAAGGTTCGGATTAGGTCCAAATCTGGTGCTCAGGTTAGGTTCTAATAAGGTCTGAAATGGATGAAGATAAACTTAGATTTGGTCGGATTTGGACTAGGTTCAAAACTGAAGTTTCGATAAAGAAATGGAATAGGTTGTGATTAGGTTAGAACTGGACGTTCAGATAAGGTTTGGATCAAGTTCTAATCAGACATCAGGTTTAGGTTTGGATTAGGTTCAAAGTGGATTTGGTTTAGATTAGGTTCAGATTAAGTTTGAACCGGTTTGGATCAGGTTCAATGAGACGTTCAGATTTATAAAGTGTAATTAAATAATGTGACATGAGCTTCATAGAGATGTGTGGATAAAGAGAACCTTTGTTCTTGGTTTCTTGGCTTCTTGGTGTGTTGCTTCATCACCATCTATAGTGAGAAAATGAAACAGTGCCAACGATCAATGTCTTTAAATGTGAATTTCATAAAGAGTAAGCAGAAATAAACACTGACTATTTAAATAAATGTATGTTTCGTCAATGTAGTCCTCATTCAGAGATGTTTAATGGTTATCCTTCAGACATTCTGGTTATAAAGTGGTCTTCAGTAATTTCAGAAGTTCAATATTTAATATTAAGGTCTGAAAGTAAAGTTTAGACTGTTTTACCATCTCCACAGACGGTGTCACCAATTGTAGCTTTGTTACCAAAGAGTTTTCTCTCCCTCCTCTTTTCAAAAAGTGACGATACTGACCCTGACAGTGGTTTAACAGGAAGGATTTTTGTTTGATTCACCTGCATGAAATTCTGTCAAAGACAGTGGCGTGGCGTGGGGATTTTTTGGGGGGGAAGCCAAGTGAGACAAAGCCTCTAATCTGTATGTTTTAGTGAGTGGGGTACATAAAAGACTATGTTGCAGTTTGTATATCGCTATTTCATGTAATGGAATGACCTGTTAGAGCGCCCAGAGAGCGCTCATTTTACTTACTATGAACACCCACACACACCCTTTCACTCTCCCACCCTCAGTCACTTTCACACACGTACATTGTCCTCTTGACTTAGCTTAAACATCTTATGAATTCATTCAACCGCCCACTTAAACACACAACCGGTTGCTTCATGCACACTGCTAACATGCTAATCTCCCTGATTTCATTCAGTGGCTTGATGATGAGGATACTGTGATTTGATTGGTTTGAGGCCAAAGACGGGGTGGCTTCCCTTGACACAGTCTTGGTCAATCACAGGTGAGCAGTGTCATGACCGTGGCCTCATCTGATTGGTTAATCATTCTTGTTTTTTTCACCAAGGGACGCCAACTCAGCTTGGCTTCCTTGCGGACAACAGTGTGCAGTATTGTATTTTCACCACGCATTGGCCACAGAACATTTATGAGGGCGCTGTTTTACATATCGTAAAATGCTCAATAACTAGAGGAGAGAAATAAGGAAGAGATGACAGTGACAAAGCACAGGAGAATTATTGAAACTGTTAAAAATAGTATTTTCATTAAATCACAGCTACAGTCCAAAAAAAAAAGAGAGGAGGCATGGCTTCCCTTGGCCTCTGTGAGAAAATTTCACTGGTCAAAGACTGCTGTTTTAAGAGATTAGAATGATGCCAAGGGCACGATTCAAGAGTCATGAGTACCCCAGGATTGCTCCTCTTTCCTATGTTTTCCTGTGGTTGTCAGCTTTAATATAAGTACATAAGCTGGGTTCTGAAGAGAAGGACAATCATCAACCCTTTCCCACAGCTCCATGGAGTGTTCAATACTTAACCTAAAACCAAATCAGTTGTTTAACTACCAACACTCTATATCTGGTTGTATCAGCCTCACTTAACAGTGGCATATGATGCAGTAGTATTTATATTCATTATTACAACAACATCCCCCACACGTGAGGATTCAATCACAGGTAGTAGAGTTCTCTACTGACAGGAGTTATCAAAACTTGCCAAACATTATGCAATAATCTCTTTGTGTTTTTTTCTTCCTTCCTTCTTTCTCCTATGCCACAAGGGTGAGGAAGACAGTAAGATGAAAGGTTTGGAGAAAGAAAGTTTCTTGATGTTTTTTCAATAGGTGTGAGAAAAATGCCAGCCCAGGATGTTCCACGGGGAGCTGAATGCTTTCTGAGCCCTGCTGAAGAATCACTGCAGGATGTGTCTGACATTGCACCGAGGCTTTGAAGCATGCTGTGTGAATCCCTTTGTTCTACAGATAGTCTTCCTGAACTTCAGGGAGAAGCTCCAGCACTTTCAGGCCTGCAGAAATGAGCAGGATGGCAAACAAGGCAGACCTCAGCCCTCATTTGTTGTGTGTGCTAATGTTGAAATCCCATGCCTGGATTCACTGATCCAATACCTGTCACTTCAACACATGTAAAGTGATGCTCTGTCCTGTTGCCATCCTCGGGTTGTTTGAGGGGCATTGACATTCTGTAATCATAGGGTAGTTGTTCCAGGCTGGCTCGAGTCTCTCAGATAAAACCTGAACCCTTCAGGTGAGCACCTCACAGGAGGACACCCACAGGCCACAGAATTGGATTAGTTTGTCAACCCCCTGAAACTCCCAGTGGACAGTTCATTTGGACATGGCATGAGCGATAAGAGGAGAGTCTGTAGATCATCCCCAGGACAATTTAAGTATATGTCTTCTTGCCATGCCTAAAAGTCAAGTAAATACTTTTGCCACAATTTGAATCATTGTGGAAACCCAAAGATGCAAAAACAAACAAAAACAAATAGTTTTCACTGTCATCTTAAAACTAAATTTCTAAAGTGAATTAACCCTTTATGTCTAGACTCGTCTGTGATACAAATTTGCACAAGTTTGGTGATTAATTTAGTAGTGATGGTTGACACTGTCTGACAGAAAAAGAACAGAAGAGCAGAAGAAAGATAAACGGGGAGAAAGATACAGCCTGAGCTAAAGGCTAACACATGGGCTAAGCTGTTTGTGCTAACGTTCATTCCAACCCACGGTCAGAAGTTATTCTGCAGTGGTCTGTTCAAACTTGAGAGTCTATCAATAAAATGAAGAGTGAGATTACGTTAGCTCTGCTTGGTAGATGACTTTTGGTAGATTACAGGCCATAAAACCCATCACCTGCCCATAAACAGTGTAATGTAACATCACTGGTCTGTAGGTGGTTAGTTAAATAAGTGGCTGTGGCTCAGCTGTGGTGCTTCTCAAACAGAATGTTGCCAGTTTGATCCTTAATATAAAGTCAATCCGTAAGTGTCCTTTGAAAAGACACTGAAGGCCAAAATGCTACTTAACAGCTAGAGGAAAAATCACATGTAGGCCTACCAACACCTGAATGCTGTAAAGAGTGAAGCTTGTTTTAAAAAAAAATAAAGTATCTCTCCTGGTTTTATGAAACATTCTGTCATCTTTTGATCAGAGTTTGACCTGACATAGCTCTTCTCCAGTCTTTGACTCTGAAGTTGTGGCAGCAATAACACATCTGTGCTGGCAGAAAGGATCCAAACTGCACCTGGTGGCAGGAAAGGAAAGAATTGATTCTCCATGGAAAGGCTTGATTATGTTTCTAGACTGATAATGATGGTATCAGAATGATTCATAGACAACACTACTTACTGGAAACTAATCCTACCTTTCAGGCCACAGTGTTCCACTATCACTATTTGAGCTCTAATTGTGTGTGTGTGTGTGTGTGTGTGTGTGTGTGTGTGTGTGTGTGTGTGTGTGTGTGTGTGTGTGTGTGTGTGTGTGTGTGTGTGTGTGTGTGTAAAACCACAGGAAATAAAACAGAGGAAGCAGGAATTTAGAAAGGCTCTGAATGGCCCCATTTGGTTGACAATCAATGCGAGTTAATCAATAACAATCGCAGAGTTTATTACTGTATGGAAAATTTTTTATGAAGTTTAGATTAGCTATACATCAAACAGACACTGTATTAATAACCATCCCTGCAGGCAGCAGCTGCAGGACCAACGTGTCCTATATAAATAAATATAAACTATAAAATGTTTTTATTATTGTGGCTAAAACAATAAAGCACAATCTGAAAACAAACAAAAATAAAGCTCCTCCCCTCCCTCAGTGAACATTCATTCATGATGTGTGTTCCAAGTCAGGTTAAATATAAATAACTTAAAGATTCAGCCAAGCATTGATGATAAAATGGACTGATTATTAGTTGTCAATCTTTTAAGATTCAAGGTGATCAGAGCCCCCTGTTGGTCAGTTCAAGGTGTTTCTTTTTTCTTATGTATTTCATGCCTTTATTTCCATTGGTCAGTTTAGTCATGTGACACAGTTAAGCCTATTTCCACCATAGGCTGTATATAGACTAATCCTACGGCTGATTTGCGGGCCACCATCATGGCTGGCCGCCATCAATGCTGTGGAACAGTGATGTCTACTAACACCCGCTGGCTGTGAGAGCGATAGAGATGTTGGTATTAAAAACGTTGCAGAACCACAAGAGTACTGAAATCAGAGGGCCATAAGGCTCAAGTTAAATTGTACAGATGAAGGATTTTGCCCATGTCAAATATTTATTTAAAAAAGTAACGTGAAAATGTGAAATTTGGTCCAGAGTTCACGCTAGACTCTAGTTGTGACCAACCTCCAGAGAGCACTCTAGAGGCTACTGCATTTAGGAGAAAATGACTTTTAAAAAGCTGTCCACTGCAGTGACCACTATGCACCACAGCTACAGTCATAATGGAAGATGCTTTACAGCAACACATCCAGGAACGGAAGAGGTCATTACACTATGGGCAATAAAGCGCTACAGACAGAGTAAGAGAAAACTGGAATTTATGCAACATGCACACCATGATGAGCAGTACATCAGCGCAACATGCTGCAAACATCAGTGAAAAGGATAAGCCACCAACTTGTACACACAAATAAAAAAAAAAAACAGGTCGTATGAGCTCAAATTATTAACGAGGAGTTCAGCTTTGGAAATAAATGAACTCTAAAACCACAAAATCAGTAAAAGCAGAACTCGGACTTCAAAAGTCTGTCAGGGAGTCTTTGTTTAGGTGGGGTCAGATCCCTGACCTGTAAAACTCGTATTTCAAAAGCAGAAGAGGAAGTCTTTGTTTGGGGTCAGGGTCAGATCCCTGCAGTGGCTCTTTTGATGGTTCCTCTTCAGATGACTCACTCATCATTTCATCCTCTGGCCTTCATGACATAGCAGCAGGTTGTTCCATGGAAACAGGGTGATTCATCATCGCCGAGTGCGGGGCGGCCAGAGAAGCTGTCTGGGTTTCAAAAATATCCGTCTGAGTCCCCGGAAATATCTGTCCCGCTGATTATCTCGGGTTTACGTGGACAGTAATTATGACATCATTTTTAAACACTGTACTTTTGTTCTCCGTTTTATAACAAAGTTCTGATCAGGTTCCGATACACTGATCATTTTTAGACCAAGTTATCGTGATGTATCATCTGGAAGAAATCAAGGAGGTGGCAAATAGTCAGATTAATATTTAGGCGTTGTGTAATGTATGCTGCTGTCAGTTTGCAAACTGTAGCTATTTTACGAAAGTGAAGTCTGGGATCCTTTAGTTAGAGCAGAACTCTGGGACTCGAAACTCAGTAGAAAAGGCTCACCTGGAGTTCTGTAAGAACATTTTAGGAGGCCACAGAAACTGTCCCAATCACAGCTGCAGAGCAGAGCTTGAGCAATTCCCTCTGCTGACTCCAATTAAAAAGGCAACCATCAGATTTACCAACCACCTGATGGGGTCTGACCCTGACTCGCACAAACACAGAGCTTATCAAGAACAGCAGCGCTCTCTGAACCCCGAAGAAAACACCACACTACAGGAAACAAGATCTGAATTTCAATAATAAAGTCAAAGGGCTCTCATTTCGAAGACCAGGTGCAAGCACAGGCGCACCTGTCCTGCGCCGGCCTTCGCCGCGCAGACAGGGTGTGACCAGCGCACTTTGCAAATTTCCTGCAGTGCCAAGAGAGGTGCAGTCAAGGAGCAGAGGAGCGCAGAGGTGTGTGTCCATGCCTCCCTCCGTGCAAATGGCAGAGAGGGAGGAGAAAAGCCGTGAGTGGGTTTGACACAGCCGAGCGCTGTTTTCACCAATCAAATGAGCACCTCTCCTCGCCTTTAAATGCCCTGCAGCCGAGGCGCAGCATCTGATTGGTCTGAGTGATCTCCAGCACCACGGAAACAGTGTGCTGGAAAGAGCTGGCAGCGGAGACGGTCAGAGCCGCTGTCCCTGCAGCAGGAGAATGGACAGCGGGGCGCATCGGAGGACACGAAGTGTAGATTAAATCTGTTCCTTTGTCATTAGTAGGAGTACAAAATGAAGAGACAGATACACAGCTGGCTTATCCATTCAGAATACTTTTGATCCACCTGCACTCCTGGTTTGTCATCACCAAATAGCAGAACCTTTGGTGATATACTGTATACTCTCCTGGTGTCTCCGCCTCATCCTCCTTACAATAATGTACTCCATCTTTTTAGATCACGTTAAAAATAAAGACTAAAACAGAGAAATATGGGAAATCACGGGTAAATCCTGAGTGACATACATTTATTTTGTCTCTTTTTTCTTCGTCTTTTCTCTCCCTCTTTTCTTTGAATTAAATGAAATGAGAGAAATAGATATATACTCAGTATCAGATGTTGAGGCTGTTTATTGTTTAATTGTAAGATGCGCATCAAACTTCCAGCTGCCGTCAGGTTAACTTTCCATTGACAATGACAATGGCATATATATATATATATATATATATATATATATATATATATATATATATATATATATATATATATATATATATATAGATGTATATATAGATGTATATATATATATATATCACGCACCGCCCTGTACAGCTGAACTGTGACAGAGCCAAAGAAGACTATGGGCTCTAATTTTGTGGCTCAGCGCAGGGGCCCAAGCCTGGCGCACCCTGCACTGTGTTAATTTCATGTGGGGCACCCCCATGTGTAGGCCCATGGACTTCATCCTCTCCAGACTCAACACTGTCCGCCGTCTGATGGTGTCCGTGGAGACGACCTCAAAGAGTTCTGAACCAGAGACAAGTTCACAGAAGAAAGGTGGGGGGTTGAAGGGGATGAGCATTTGTTTGCATTCCACCAGGAGAGTAGAGTGCTATCAGCCTACCAAGACCAACGCAGAGGAGCTGAAAGAGAAATACAAAAAAAATTGTTTTGGAACAGGCAGACTGCAAAATTTTCCATCTGCTCTAGAGTTTTACTGGTCATCTCTGTGGCGATCCAAATAACCTAATTTGGTGGCCTGTTACAGCTGTGCCAAGTTGATAACTTCTCCAAGTTGTTATCCATCTTATCCAGACTGCGATTCAGTTCGCATGTCGCTTGAGTCTAAGTATTAACAGCCCTGCACAATCCCTCGAAGACGGGCTGCTTGTGGATAGCAGAAATAGCAGCCTGCAGCTTCTGAAATTTGCGATACATCAAGAAATCGCCAGCTTCAGACAGCAGCAAGCCTGTTATCATAAATCCATATGTGTAGATGTCTTCAACTACCTCGACGGAAAGGATTGACAGGCATACAGTCCTCCAAGTACTCCAGGAGTTGATCGTGTGCCTGGTTGCAAACGTTCCGCTGGGATAGGCGGGCTCCCCTTTGCCCAGGGAGATTAAGATAGTTCAGACAGAGACAGACAAAGAGCAAGCAGAGCAGATAGGGAGGAGGGACCTGGAAGAAAAGCGTCCACCTTCGTTGAGAGCAGAACGTTTCAAACTGTAGCTCTACATAACTGCTGAGAAATACTTTACATCGGTGTGTTTTGACCAGTGAAAAGTTGTCTTGAACAAAGAAAATTAATTTCAATCCAGTCTCCATTTAATTCCAAATCTAACACAAACCTCACTAGAATTGATATACGACAGTGTGCTGAGACTCCAGGCCAGAAGGTGGCGAGGCACTCCACTTAAAACAGATCCTCCTCATAGCATCTTCAAAGATTTTTGGACATGCAGTATGTATCAGGAATCAAACAGCAGATCTTCACGTTAATATCAACCCACTCAGCCACTAAATGAAGTAGTCTGTTACCTTAGTGGGGCAGGAAACTGGGGACAAGTTGAGCTCAGAAGTATCACTGCCCCCCTGTGTTTGGTCAGGGTACTGCAGAATGACCCAGACTTCAGCCTGGACAACTGAGTTTAAACCGGGCTTAAAACTCTCCCCAGATCATAAAACAAGTCATTTCTTGGTACACAGCACATGTGTACTTCAGTGTTAGTGTTTGGCATTCATCTGAGGAACTAGTCAGGAAAACAGCCAAAGTTTCTCATCAATAATCTCCCTCACACACCCACATTTATGATTTTTATCCACAGTTTTCTCACTAAATGACTAAAACAATCCCCCCACTAATTCCTCAGCCATACCTCTCCACTTTGCAGCAATCAGAGCAGAAAATTGTCTTACAATGAAATTCAAATGAATATCTGTACGGGTATCTGTCGCCGCAGCGTGCAGGGATGTGTGCTCTAATAGGATGAAATAAGAAATGCATCAGGAAATGAAAAGCAAGGAAGAAAAACATGTTTGCTTCCGTGGTGCCAGGGTATGATGTGAATGCGGAGCTGTCAGTGAGGGGGTTTAGGAAAGACGAGGAGAAAGGCAGCTCTAAGCTTATTAAAACACCAAGGTATTGAATAGCCAGATTATAAAAGCCCCTCCCTAATTTCAGCAGCAAAGCAGAAACAGTGCCGTCAGTGCCGGCCAGATATGCTGCGAACCGGTTTTAAGCTTCTATCATCATTCAGCAGGCCACTTTTCCATTCGTATTATCTTTTTCACACCAATTAGAGTCGAGGGGAAAACTCTCAAGGCATGTTTTTTTTCCCCTATTTGACTTAGTTTCAACCATTTTTGTCTCCTTCACTCCTGCTCTCACCCTATGTCTCCTCTCTGTCTCCACATCTACATCAGAGTTTGAGCAGCGAGCTCAGTCGCTGCTTCGCTCGACTCTGGTCATAACTGGGAGGCAGAGATGAGAGCAGCCGCTACGACACGGACAAATAATAAGTTTGAAACTTTTCTTTGGTGAAGTCGCAGTAAAGACAGAAGAGCTGCAGCTTCAGGGCTTCCAAAGTTTCATCCACCATAGCTGCACTGTGGAGCGAACACACTCTGCAAAGTAATGATACGCTCTTTAATTTCATTACACCAGGTCATGATGTTTCAGGAAATGCTGAGTGGGCGTAATGATTTTTAAATGTACTTTTGTGATCATGTTTATGAAGCCCATCGGCCTTACATTTGTCCTTACTTAGACATCAGGAGGAAACTGAGCTTCCTCTTAAATACTTCGACGCATCTGAGCCACATCCTCCCAGCCTCCTGCTCCATCTTCCAGCCCAAAACTTTTATAAAAAGTCCTCTCTATACTCTGACACATGACTGAGGTATCTCCAGTGGTGTATAAAGTGGTTGAAAGCCATACTTGAGTAAAAGTATGAATATCTCACTTGAAATCTACCCCTGTTAAAATGAAAGTCACCTGAAGAAAAAAAGAATCACTTCAAAAATCTTAAAGTAGCATAAATTAAAAGTACTTAAGTAACAAAAGAAAAAGTACAAAGAAACAACACAGCTAGAAAAAGTTGTTTTTCTCAAGCTTTATTAAGATTAATTCTCCCCCCAACCCTCAATCCCTTCACCTCCTGCCAGCGCCGTCATATAGGGGTGATGACGGTTATAAGGGCCCACACACAGCCCCCAGTAGTTTATATGACAAAATTATTATACATACACTGAAATAATATATATTCATACGAATGAATCCCAATTAAAACAAAGCCACAAGGCATACAATTTTCTTATCTTAATCATTTCAATAACCGCCTTAGCCCCTTCTTAAAAAATGGTTTGGTCCCCACCAAGATTCGTTCTTCCTCAGCGAAAGTAAGTGAGTGCGAGCAAACTCCAGCAGGGCTTATGCTGGCTCATGCTATTATGTTGTTGTTTTATGCTGCTATGAAAACAAACAACAACAACAAAACTTTGAACATTCATTTTTTTTGTATTGAGTCAACTCAAATGTCCAACTAATAACACATTTACAACACAGCATTGAACACATCGTGGTCACATAACTGACCTTCCTCAGATACTCATAATTACTGAGCAGAACCTGAATGCATCATAATACAATTCAATGCAGCCTCTGAGTGGACGCATACTGGAGCAATGTCTGACAATATGGGTGAAACACACAGTTACTGCAGTAGCTTCTGAAATAGTAATAATTAGGAACTGGCGACTCTTTTTATTGAACTGACAACTTGTCCAGAGTGCAGCGCGGCCAGATGACAGCTAACGTGGGCTCCAGCCTGTGCCCCTTTAAAGGTAAGCTAATGTTGCAGACATTAAATGAATGAACAAGTAGGCAGTGTTTCAGCCACCTTGGGTAGTTTTACTCTCCATTCTTAGAAAAAAAGCTTTTGATGTCCTGAGCCCCTGCTCTGCTGCTTCTACTCCTGGACTCCTTTTCAACTCTTTTTTTGGTGTCCAGACTTGTGTTTTTAGGAAGCCATCCTAGCCCTGCTGGAGTTTGCTCGCGCTCACTTACTTTCACTGAGGAAGAACGAATCTTGGTGTGGACCAAACCATTTTTTAAGGGGCAAAGGCGGTTATTGAAATTATTAAGATAAGAAAATTGTATGCCTTGTGGCTTTGTTTTAATTGGGATTCATTCGTATGAATATATATTATTTCAGTGTATGTATAATAATTTTGTCATATAAACTACTGGGGGCTGTGTGTGGGCCCTTATAACCGTCATCACCTTTACCCCCTATATGACGGCACTGGCAGGAGGTGAAGGGATTGAGGGTTGGGGGGAGAATTAATCTTAATAAAGCTTGAGAAAACATTTTCTAGCTGTGTTGTTTCTTTGTACCTTTTCTTTTGTTACTTAAGTACTTTTAATTTATGCTACTTTAAGATTTTTGAAGTGATTCTTTTTTTTTCAGGTGACTTTCATTTTAACAGGGGTAGATTTCAAGTGATATACTTAATTTATGAGCAAGCATAAGCCTGTGGCTTTTTTAATGCTTTGACAAAGTATTCAAGATGAAAAGTTTTGCATCCTATGCACCTCTCCCTGGCTGGCAGGCAAACTGGATCAAGGTTTCACTCTACTGGTGACAGAACAAGGTTCTTTACATGTTTTCAAAGGTTTTCATTATTAACAAGGGAAGTACAACTGGTCTAAAGTTATTTTGTTGCCTTGGACTAGTGATTAAGTGGAGAAGCTGGCCAGCACAATAGGGTAATGTCTGTCCACAAACGTGATCTTGAGCAGAGGCTTTCCTCATTATTGATGTTTTAAAAGGTTGGGTCTGCAGGATTTGCCTAAAAGTGAAATTCCAACTTATACAGGACTAACCCTGCTCAATTTTCTCTGCTGGGCCTCTATACATGTGTGTCAGTGTCTGTGTCTTCCTCAACCCCCTCCTCTGCCTGTTTGTTGATGTTTTCATGGTATCAGGATGTTTCTGGGCACAATCACAGCACGCCTCGTGCGCGAGTGACTTTGTGTGTTGATGTTCACGAGTGGAGCCGCCATCCTGAGTAGCTATCATTGTGGAAGTAGTACAGAGAAAGAAAAAATACAACCAAAGTGAAAAGATAAAGCATTTTTCCTAACTGAGGGTGAAGCTTGGCTCGACTGTAACTCACTTTCAGGAGCTTGGAGAGCAGCTTGGGACGAGTGTTGGCTTCCTGCTAAGCAGGTATTTGTCAAATACCTGTGATTAGTTTGTGCTAAGATGACAAGTCAGGTGCATAGCTCTCAAGTCTCTCCCACATAGAAACATGGTGCAACAGGTGGTTGCTGGGCTAGTGAGTGCGTTCATGTAGTCACGGTTGGAGGCTGTGGGTGTGAGTAGCTGCTCACTGAGCCGAGGAGGAGGAGCCCAGTTTGAATGTTGTGTTTACTAACAGGTGACGGAAAATTCCTGCAGACCCTACCTTTAAGACGATCTCTTATACACTCTTTGGAGAAGACAATTCTGCCTTCCAAAAGGAGAGAGTTTTTTGAGGGGGACTTATTTGCATCAAACTCCTGTTTATCAAAACAGCAGAAGATGTTTAATAAATCACATTTGTTGGCAGTCAGTGTTGCATGTTGGAGCCAGAGCTCTCAGGAATACAAAGTGTGTTTGAGGATGCAGAAATGATTTCCAAAACTGTGATTTAGACTGATACATGAGTGAGACAAATGGATCAGAAGAGAGTTAAGCAGTTTGAGGTAAAGCTGTTGATACTTGAGCTTCAAGTTTTCAAAATTTCTTGGATAGTTTCCTTGATGTGCAGCTAATACAAGGCCAAAACTACTTATCTAAAAGAGATATGTGACTTCAAAATTCAGTGTTTCACATTCCTAACAAGAGTACAGCATTTTAAAAGAGAAACATTTTTAAACTTCACATCAGGGTCACATCACATCCAGTCAGGGTTGTCTGTTCTTTAACTAACTTCCAAAATCATGCTATACAGAAAATGAAAGTTATGATAAGTTTGCACAACTGTAACTGTTTATATGTAAGTATAGGGAGATTAAATTGTAAAAAAAATATGCTTTCTCATTAAAAGAGGATCAAATTTAGGTAGTTATTGTCAAAACTGGGCTGCACAGTGGCGCAACGGTTAGTGCTGCAGCCTCACAGCAGGCAGGTCACTGGTTCAGTTCCCAGCTTGGCTGGTTTGCATGATCACCCCATGCATGCGTGGGTTCTCTCCGGGTCCTCCAGCTTCCTGGAGGTCCAAAAACATGCTCACCAGGTTAATTGACCATTTCAAATTGGTTGTAGTGTGTGAGTAGATGGTTGTATGTCTCTCCGTCAGCCCTGCTATTGGCTGGCGACCAGTCCACGGAGTACCCCGCTTCTCGCCCAATGACAGCTGGGAGAGGCTCCAGCCACCCACGTCCCTGAACAGGATAAGCCATTCAGAAAATGAACGAATAAAAATGAATGAATCAAAACTTTGAATGTGTCTCACAACACAAAAATCTAGTGCAGAGAGTTGCCTCAAAATTCTAAGTTTTCTAAAAGGTTTCCTTTTTTTGGAGGAGGGAAACTGTTAAAGATGCTATAAAGAGAATCTGTTTTAATCGCACTCCCTCGCCACCTTGTGGCCCACTGTCTCACCCACACTGTCGTAAATTACTTTTAGAGAGGCCTGTGTTTGTTTTGGAATTAATTGGAAATCGGATCGAAACAAGTTTTTGTTGATCAAGACAACGTTTTACCAGCTACAACACTCCGAGGTAAGGTATTTATCAGTACCGT
The DNA here is from genome assembly GCF_033239565.1 of Halichoeres trimaculatus. Lineage (NCBI taxonomy): Eukaryota > Metazoa > Chordata > Actinopteri > Labriformes > Labridae > Halichoeres > Halichoeres trimaculatus. The sequence goes on from NW_027437193.1 coordinate 31,192,739, forward strand.
TGCATAAAGCTAAGGTTTAAAACGTGACAAAAAGCTAAGTTTGTAGAACTTAGCTATATGTAGCGCTACTGGCATCCCGGTGCTCTGACGAATCTGTAGGCTAACATGACAGCAAGTGAACACTGTTGATTTGTATGTAGTGTAGTAACTGTCTGTATTTAGCTTATAGCTTATATTTAACTCCTGTGTTATCAGCAGCAATATTGCTGGTTACAGGTTATTTTAAAGTGTGCATTACACTTAGGCATATATCCAGAAGGGAGCCTTTTTCGAGTTTTTCGACTTTTAAACTCCTCACAACTCTTTTAAATGGATTTTAAAAAATCCATTAACAGTGTTGTACAGAAGATGAAGCTTCTGACTTAAAAATCTCCAGACTACACCCATGCAGCCGAAAAATCAGTGTTGCCAGCATAGCAGTTTTGTCACTATGGGCTCTAATTTTGTAGACCAAGCGCATATGCACCTGTCCTGTGCCGGCCTTCGCCGCACGGACAGGGCATGACCAGTGCAATTTACAAGTTTCCTGCAGAGCCAAGAGAGGAGCAGTCAAGGTGCAGTGGAGCGCTTCCACACCTCCCTCTGTGCAAATGGTAGAGAGGGAGGAGAAAAGCTGTGAGTGGGTTTAACACAGCTGAGCGCTGCTTTCACCAATCAAATGAGCACCTCTCCTCGCCTTTAAATGCGCTGCAGCCGAGGCGCAGCGTCTGATTGGTTTGACTGATCCCCAGCACGCAGAAGGTATGCTGGAAAGACCCGGCAGCGGAGACGGTCAGAGCCGCTGTCCCTGCAGCAGTAGAATGGACAGCAGGGCGCATCGGAGGACACGAAGCGTGTCACCGTGTGGGCCAGCTTCCGGGAAAGATTTAATCTGTTCCTTTGTCATTAATAGGAGTAAAAAATGAAGAGACAGTTACACAGCTGGCTTATCCATTCAGAATACTTTTGATCCACCTCCACCCCTGGTTTGTCATCGCCAAATAGCAGAACCTTTGGTGATATACTGTATACTCTCCCAGTGTCTCCACCTCATCCTCCTTACGACAATGTACTCCATCTTTTTAGATCAGGTTAAAAATAAAGACTAAAACAGAGAAATATGGGAAATCACGGGTAAATCCTGAGTGACATACATTTATTTTGTCTCTTTTTTCTTTGTCTTTTCTCTCCCTCTTTTCTTTGAATTAAATGAAATGAGAGAACCAGATATATACTCAGTATCAGATGTTAAGGCTGTTTATTGTTTAATTGTAAGATGTGCATCAAACTTCCAGCTGCCGTCAGGTTAACTTTCCATTATGACAAACGGCTTTAATCTGACATCAGATGTGACGGACAGTTAATATAGATACAAATGTATATGCTGGTTCAGACAGTTACATTAAATAGTGATTACTGTGATTGTTTACTGCATTAAAATGTGCCTGACACTCTGGAAACCTGCCTCTGAGGCCTGTCACCAAATTACAGCTGCGGAGGGTGCGCTCTGCTTTGCGCCAAGGATAGACCAGGTTGGAGCTGGCGAGCTTTCAGCGCACTTTCTGCACCGTTTTTGGCACAAAATTGTCACTGCCCCATCGTGAATCTGCCGACACCTCCCCCTGGTGCGCCGTCAACTCCCCCTGGCGCACTGTCACACCCATCTCTGTGCAGACGGTCTACCAAATTGTCAAATTAGCAGCACACAGCAGTGCGCTGCACGAAATTAGCACTGCGCGGGGTGCACCAGGCTTGCGCCCCCTGCACTGTGCCACAAAATTAGAGCCCTTTATCTATAAGTTTCAGACCCATTAAACAAATCATTTTCAAAACTGCAACTTCCTCTAATGTTACCAACAAGTTCTGGAGACTCTGACATGAATGGTCAAAAAGTCAGTGTCTATTAATCTGGAGCAGGTGCTGCTGACTTTTCTGAATTCTTAAATTTCTGTGTCATGCCAGTTTGGGGATTGTAACTTTTGGTTTGGATTGGAAAATGTCTCAGAAATAGTTTCACTTATTTGTGCCAGAGTAAAAAAACTTTAAAGCTCCTGTGAGGAGCTGAAGGATTGAGTCAAAACCAAGTCTGATGACCACTGTGGAGAAAGTGGGATGATGTATTTCTCCAAGTTTAGTGTTGTTTTTGGAAAAGTTATGCTTTATTTGTTTTTTTCTTCATAACATGCGACAATGAACCTTTGAAGTTAAAATTTTTAAAAAGCCACTTTTGGCAGCGTGCTGTTTGAAGCCCCATCTGACACCTCCCACACTGCAGCTGTTCATGAAAATATCTCAGAGTCCAGAATCCATCCCTTTATTAAAGATATTTGTTTTTGTCTCGTAGAGGGATCAGTAAAATTCCAGTAACCCTACCACAGGACCCTTTAATGAAAGTTATCTAACTTTTTCACACACTAATAATAACACCATAGCTGTTAGCATACTGACATTAGCATTTGGCTCAAGCCCTGCTGCTCTGTGTGCTGCTCTTGAGACCAGCCAGCTGTTAGAGGAAAACTCTTTGTGTCCAATTTTTGGCCGGAGTAGAGTGTGGACAGACCTTTGCCGCCCTCCTGACGTATGCTGCAGCCAGCTGCTCCTTTGAACTCAGATATGTGCAGCTGAAATGAAATTCACCACACGGAGAACAGGAAACATTTTGTCACATAGGAAGCACAATTCAGAGAGAATTTAAAGCAAAAAAGGAAGGTGCTGCAGTGACACGTGATCTGTAAGTAGATTGAAATATGAAGAGCTCTGCGTTTTCTTAAAGCTGTATTTGTAATCGTATCCTCAGAACAGGTGTGCACGTGTTGCTGATGAGCGTGTGAGTATTTATCTGTAATGGACCATCTGTTTATCATGCACATGCACCTGTGTGATTCACTGGGTGTGTTCCTGTGTTTGGTGTATCCAGATGTTTCTTTCTCTGGTTACTGTTTGTCGGCAGATTTTACCTTCAGAGTCTGAGAGAAGAAGTCAGCAGAGGATGTGGGGGGGCTGTAACCTTCAGCAGAAAACCTTTTATTCATGACATTTTTACACTAATTAATAGAATATTATGAGAAATCTGTTCACAATAGATTGATTGTAAAGTCAAGCTCCCTGTTTCCACAGGGTGTCAGCCTCTGTGCGGTCACCAGTCTGTTTCAGATGAGGAGTTTTAAAGCCTATCATATTATGCTGCATTCCAAATCACAATCAGAATCAGAATAAGAAAATCCTTTATTCTCCAAGTATCTCAAGAATACAAGGAACTTGACTCCGGTTAATTACACTGTCTCTGTACAACTATTGTAAATACACACTAAATATTACAAAAATAGAAACAAATTAGATGTATAACTTTCAAAAGTCTTGGATGTTCATTCAACTAACATTCATTTATCACATGCTGCATGGGGTGGGCAGGGTTTCACCCTCCCTTATCAATCAATGATTTTCATTTTCATTACATTGGCCTTCAGAACAGGGTTGATGTGTCAGTGAGTGTGTTTTATAAGTGTTTATGAAGGAATGTGAATTTATTTAAGTTAATTCTGAGTTTTGCGTGTTTTTATCTTCCAGGTTTACAACCTAGTTGTCTTTCACCAGCCTGCATTTATGTGTGTGCGAGATAAATTAACATAGAAAAGAAAAGAAACAAGTCTTGTCCTCCGCCGTTCTTGTTTTGAGCCCCTCACAGAATTTTATTTTATTTTCAATAATAATAATAATAATAATAATAATAATAATAATAATAATAATAATAATAATAATAATAATAATAATTATTATTATTATTATTATTATTATTATTATTATTATTGAATTGTATAGTTCATTAAATCTGGATACTAGAGCCAAAGTAGTAAGAAAAAAAAAAAAAAAATATATATATATATATATATATATATATATATATATATATATATATATATATATAATAACAATAATAAATTGCTGTTTACCCAGAACAATAAAAAAAACTGTACACACATTTAAGTTCAAATAAAATTAAAAAGTAAAATAGTGCACTGAATAAAATGTCAAAGAACAATTTAAAGCAATTTACAAAAGAAAAAAATGAAACAAGATCGTGGAAACACAAACAGGCTATAGTTGTACATGAGGTCTATGAGTGATTGGGTTAACTGTTTATCAGTGTGACGGCCTGGGGAGGGAAACGGTTCCTGTCTCTGGATGTCTTGACAAACAGAGCTCTGTAACACCAGTCAGAGAGTAGGAGTTTAAATAGTTTGTGTCCAGGGTGTGAGGATCTTGCAGAGATGTTACCAGCTCGCTTCCTGGTCCTGGACGGGTATAAGTCCTGGATGTAGGGCAGGCTGGCTGAAATGATTTTTTCTGTACAAAGTTTCTGCACAAGTTGCAAACAACTTGGAGTTCAGGATTTTCTGACTCCCGGCTTGAAAAAGTGCTCTGGAATGGCCACATAAGTTGTAGCTCCAACTTGGAAACTTGTGGAAAAAAATGTACCCTGACTTTGTGAGAAGAATTTATGCATTTATTTGTGAATGAGGCCCAGTGCCTCTGGTTTAGTAGTGTCTTGTTATTGAGGACGTGACAGTCGGATCTTTTCTTGAACATGTCTGTGATGATAAACCTGCCTCAGCCCAATTCTTTATGATGCTTCTTCCAGTTTTTGGTCATAGTTTTCCTTGACAATTCTCTAAAGGTGGTGGTCATCCTTGTTTTTGCACCTTTTCCTACCATGATTTTCCCGTTAAACCTCTGCAGACAGGCAGCCTGACAAGACTTTCCCTGCTTATGGAAGACTCATAGCCCTTTTCTTCTATGTGTCATGTATCTATGCTGCCCCTATTTTTTGTAAACTGCTGGCGGTTGTGGAGAGGGTTAGCTCGCTTCATAAGCAAAGTGTGAACGTTCAGTCTCAGAGCTATCCACTTGTGATCTTGTTGATTCCAGGAGTAAATGAGTAAAGTCAGGGTAAAGTTTCTGCCCATCCTTTTTTCAATTTTGCAGAACTTGTGGCTCCACAAGCCTCCTCTTTTTGAAGGAGTTTCTACAATTCAGCACAGGGTTGAAAAGTTTTCAGAAAGCATTGGAACTTGCTGACTTTAGCACTTTTTCAGAGGAAAATTGCACTTTGAAGATTCCTGTTCCCCCTCATATCAAAGGAAGCTCTACTGGGATCCCACTCTGAAAAATCGGCCAATAGTCACTCTCATGTATCCAGGTGTTTTGAGATGGTGTACTTGCATGTTAGCTTGAGCAGGTTTTGACTCCCAGCTCATCAAGATTGTATTTTTGCCCTCAGGACTGGAATTGGAGGAATACTGTTGGTTTATCGCACTGAGCTGGTAAACTCTCCACACAGTATGAGGCTTGTACATGGTGCTAGAAACTTCTTAGGCGATAGCCTGTACAACGCAGCATGACACTTCAAACATATTTAACACACTACTGATGTTGGATCTAACACAGAGAGCTGAGGTTTGTGAGCAGGAGGATTTTACACATGTGCAAGTATCACCCCACAACCACACACTCGCCAAAAAACAGGACACAGAGGGGAGCGGTGAGCTGAAAGGTGAGCTCAGGTGTGTGTGTCTCCCTGCCTCTGTGTCTTCATCTTTTGGTCTTCCTCTTCTCTTTTATAGCTCTTCCTGCTGTTGAGGCAGCGCAGCTTGAATCTTCTGCTTCTTCTCCTTCTCTCTTTCTTCCTCAAGCCTGGGAAACATCGATAAGGCAGCCATGCAGGCATACACCAACATTCCACACACTCACACACACACAAACACACACAAACCCACACACACACCCACACACACACTTTGCCTGATGAGCCAGCGTAAGAAGTGTCTGTCGGGGAAACTTTAAGAGGTAGCTGGCTCTCTGCTGTGTACCTGCCAGCCTATAATTCCTGGAGCCAGCAGGGATTTAAGGAGACATGCAGGGGATAAGTTCCAACCAAATTTCAGCTCATTCAGCAGGAGATTTCCTTTGAAATTCAAATATAGTTTTAGCTTGAGACGGTCTGTAAGCCAGTTATGAAGTAAATGAAAATGATACATCATTACCAGATTAATTGCAGCACTTACATCGAACAGAGTTTGGCTTTTACTCTCTGCCAAACACACAGACCCACTGACCCAATAATCTAGATGCAGTTTTTAGCAGCTGGCACAGAATAAATGAGGCAGTCTTTTTTTGTTTGTTTTTTACTTCTTTTAATTTTTCCAAAAGGAATATTTTCTTTCAGGCTTCCCACAGATTGATTCCATTTATTTGGAAAAAACTTCTCCCTGGTTGTGATCCTGGTGGAGTCAAGTGACCGTGACATCACTCTGTAAACCACTGTAGAGACTTCTTTCAGCCTCAGTCAGTGGTCCATCTTGCACTGATCCTGTTCATCAGGTGGACACCTGACATCAACAGATCAAATCAAAGTTCTTGTAAGGGGCGCCGTTTGTAAAGCAGTGCATGCTAAAAAAAAAAAAAAACAGCAACATTTTTTCACATTTAGCTTCAAACCATTTTCAAAAAAAACAGGTGTGATTTTTTCTAGTGACCTTTTATGACATGAAGGGCAATATTTTTCCTCTTAGAAATAGCTTAAATAGTTAAATGTAAATATTAAATGTCACACGTAAATGCTATATATAAATATAAATGCTCAATATGAATTTAAATTGTAAATTTAAATATAAATGTTGAATATAAATGTTAAATATGAATTTAAATATAAATCTTGAATATAAATCTTAAATATTTATATAAAAGTTTAATGTAAATATAAATATAAATGTTAAATATAAATATAATTTTTCAATATAAATATGAAAGTTAAATCTTAATCTAAATCTAAATCTAAATGTTAAATCTAAATATCTTAGATGCAACTTAATATCTAGCTAATATGCAAATTGAAACTCCCGGTAACAGGAAGTACCAAAATAAAAGCTCACAGAACTACCATTATGGTGTTCAACATGTTATCATGCAGTGTCAGAAATAAATGGCTGCTAGCACAGCTGATAGATAGAATCTGATCTATTTAATTGTGGTGTTCTAGCAGAATGAAATAAAAAGCTATATATCACACAAAATGTCGAGGGAGACTGGTATGGCTGAGAGCATAGGAAGGGCTGTGTTGGCAGCCATAAGACAATTTGTTACGGCGTCAGCTACATCGCCTGCTGCAGAGCAACCGCACTTGGTCAGTGTTTCCAACTCGCCTTGCATAAGCTCAAGCATGACAAAATTACTGTAGACGACCTTAGTTAGCCCATTTGATAAAGTGCCCTTCATGCTTAGCATATTTTAACATTAACAACACTATATTATTATTTATATTTCTATTTACAATTTATATTTATATTTAACGTTTATATTTTACATTTTAAATTTATATTTAAATATAGAATTTATGTGTGACATTTAATATTTACATTTAACTATTTAAGATATTTCTAAGATGACAAATATTGCTCAAAATGTCATAAAAGGTCAGTAGAAAAAATCACACCCGTTTTTTTGCAAATGGTTTAAAGCTAAATGTGACAAAATGTTGCTGTTTTTTTTAAGCATGCGCTGCTTTACTAACGGCGCCCCATACTAATCCAGAACCAGAGGGAATATTGTCCGGGAAAAGTAGCATCATGCTATTTACAGAGATCTGGCTAACAGAGCTAAAACCATCACCTACATCACATTGGAAGGATTTCACCTGCTGTGAGCAGACAGGATACAGGAAAGAAAAACTGAACAGACTGCCAAAGAAGTTCCGCTCAGTCCTGGGCTGTACACTGTACTCTCTCTTCTTTGCAGCAGTAACTGTAAATTTCCCCATTTTGGGATGAATAAAGGTGTATCTTATCTTATTGTATTGTATTTCCAGATTCACATTAAGATAAATGTACAAAAATAAAGTAAAATGGTTGTCAAAAACACAACTACACCAGGTAGGGTGGCTTTCACATGCCTGTCTTTGCCTAGTTACGTTACCAGGTTGTAGGACACATATCCCACATAGAGGTTAAGGGACAACCATTTGATTTGAATTAAGGTAATATAAGAAGGTTATTTAGGGGAAATTACAAGTCAGGGATACGGCGAAAGAGTACAACTCTTACCTAAGTCTTGAATTAGCAGGTCTGGTACTGTGCTTCCAAATAATGATAAAAAGAAAATAATAATACAAAAAAAAAAATTCTTGCCCCTTTTTCCAGCTGAAAAATAATACAACACTGTCTTCAGCCTGTTTTAAATCCTAGTTCTGAGAACAAGATATCAACAGAGTTGTCAGATTGATAAATTCTTCTTCCTCCTTTTTTAAAATCACTGTCACCCTATTGTATTGTTGTCGACCACGAGGACCTGCTGTTTTCTTTTTCGTTCCCTTTTTTTAGTACAAATACTCTGTTTTTTAGACACTCCTGACATCGATTTATCTGCACAAAACATATAATCATTTTTAAACATTCACTCCTCTAAAAAATATCTCTCTCTCTCACACACGCACACCTGGAGATACACACCAGTCATAGCTGGGGTGAGCTCACTAGCGGCAGTGTGCTTTTGAAGATGTATGGCTGTGCTGTGGTGTGTGTGTATCTGTGTGTGTGTGTTTGAGTGAGGTTGTACACAGCAGGGGGCCCAGCTTGTGGAACAGCATAAAGTGCTGCTCAGCAGGCAGCTCTACTCTGGGTCCTGGTCCATCACTCCTCCTCTTCTTGTGTTCTCAGCCGCTCTGTGGAGCTGTACTTCTTTTTATCGGCACAGAGGATTAAGGTTGTTTGCAGCAGATCCTGATGCTAACACATCAACATGTTTCATATTTAGCAGCAAACAAACAGGTGCACATGTGCTGTGCAGGATTTGAATCCACTTTTTATGTTAAACTGAGGATGATGCTGGAGCTCTTCAAACTTCGAATGAAGTGATGCCTACAGCTGAATGAGGGATCTGGTGCGTCTGCAAAATCTTCATATTTTCTGTATATTCTCAACAAATAGCTGAAGTAAGATCTCTGCGTTCTATACACACCGCCTTTCTCTGCGTGAATCAGACATGAAAACAAAGAACAAAGCTCCTCTGCTAGCCCCGCTCGGTCAGATGAATTATATATGAAAAACCATACAGATCAACCGCTTTGAGAAACTCATCAAATTATTCTCTTGAGACTTGTTTTTCCCAAACTAATTGTTAGACGTGGTCTTTTCTCTGGTTTGGTATTCATCCGTAGTCAACTTAAAGGGAACATATCATGCTTGTTTCTCCTTTTCACTATGTCAGACTAGGATGCCTGTAAAGCATTTCTGCCCTCAGTACAAGTCATTTAGTTCCTTCATTGCCCCACAATAGCGTTCTCAATATCCTCAGTTTAGGCCATTCTGAAGATCTCGTTGAAACGCTCCGTTTGGAGAATGACCTCCAGTAACCTCGCAACGTCACAGCCCTTTGTGCTCTGATTGGTCAGTTCTATCAGAGGGGCAGAGGGGGTAGAGCCAGGGGGCAGTTTTTGCAGCATGGCAGTATTTACAAAATTGCCGTATTGGATGGGGCTGACCGAGCGAGTTTGCTGTTTGCCAAAACTTCACCGTAAGGCATTGATAGCACTAATAAAATTAATAATAATAAAAAGTGGCGGTTGTGTGACTAACTGACATCACAGAGGAGGAGCTGCTTTATCAGATTACTCCAATAAAAAGAAAGGATCCTCGTGCCATCACAAAGGTCGAAATCTTGCGGCCAAACAGCAATGACCTATTTTCATAGGCATCAAATCTTGTTCTAGGATATCAGAAAAAATAGAATATCTCATTATTTGAAAATTCAGGGGGTGTGAGGTCTTGTTTTCAAATTATTATATTATATGTAAGTATTAAATCAGGGATCAGCATGATATGTCCCCTTTAAGCACATATGGAGCTTGAGTGAGTAGTTTCACAGTGTTGGCACTTTGACACTTCATTTCACACTCATCACACTCACCCAAACACACACATTCACACAGTGATGGAAGAGGCTGATACCTCATCTCATTCAAACATTCATACACCAACAGGGATGGAACCATCATCCTTTGGATAGAGAGGCAAGTGTTGTTTAAAAACACCAAAGAAAAAAAAGACTCAGCATGCGGTAACATTAGTCCAGTGACGGCATTTGGAGAGTTTTGTTTTGTTTTGTTAAACAAAGAGAATCTATTCAGCCAACTCTCTGTTATTAGGCTTAAAGCAGATACAAAAACTCTCCACGCCCCTGTTACAGTGCAAGGTTTCGGTGATACCTCCTGATAATACCTAATAATTTCATTCAAGCAAAAGCAATGGTAGCACAGATTTTATTCCAACTCAAAACTTTAAGAAAATTTCTCAAGCATTTTTCTTGACAAACTCAAACATCTTTTCTATAAAGTAAAACATACTTGAAGATTTCACTTCCTTGTGAATCTCTGGACTGATATTTAGTTGTTTCTGGGAACTGCTTCACATCTCAATGGAGTTCACCAACTTCTGGTCCCTGTGAACAAGTTAACCAGGCCAAGACAACTTGACTGCGATGTACAATTTCCTTGGGGGTTGTTGTCCTGTTAAAACACTCATTCAAAGGCAACAAGACCCCTTCATGTGTTTTGATCCACAATCCCTGGAATGGAATAGAAAGGCTTGACACTGTAGCATAAGAAACAACAACATCCCCATATCATGATGGTTCCACCACCATGCTTCACTGTCTTCTCTGTGTACTGTGGCTTGAGCTCAGTGTTTGGGGTTGACTACTGTAACAAACTGTATTCTCTAGGTCCAAAATAACAATGGGGCAAATACTTTGTGGAATGGGCTTTTGATTTTCTTACAGCACCCAGTCTTTTTTTTGGTAGGTTTCCGTAAGCATGGCACATCTAGACTTGGTAATATTGTAGTAACTTTATCTGATCTATCTTCTGGCCTTGTCGGGATTGGTCCCTAATTCCTCTGCCTAAATACTTCATCACTGAATTTCTTAATACCTTGATATTAGACTATTGAGGAATAAGACGCAGAGTCCAACAAGCCAAGGAGTTCAGTCATCCTGAATCCAAAAAACTTTATTCAAACATGCCATCTTGAACAAAGTGAGTTGACGGGTCTGCAGAAAATCAACTGTTCTTTTTCAAGGGTGAGGCAGCTTGTTTGATACCCTGGTGTTGGGCGTTAAAAGCTAATCTGAAGACAATCCTTTCCTCAATACAACATGGTAATTGGCTGTTCTTTTCTGAGCAACAGAAGCTGTCCTTTTGGTGTCCACATTGGAAAGATGTGCATCGGTTGTCAGTTTGGAGTTCATAATAGCAACTCACGTTGCATCCTGAATTGAAGCAGGCTCAGGTGTTTCCATTTTATTTTGGTCATAGCTGGCCCTGGACCTGCATGTCAGCCGACACTTCAGGAGGAGACTGGTGGGACATGATCATGTCTTCATTTGTCAGTCAGAGGAAATCTTTAAATGTGACTATCTTACTCAAATACCAGAGATCCTTTAAGGTCTTCTTGGTCTAAAACAGCAACATTACAACATCCGGCAAGCTCATCCATTGTGCAGTGTCCAGCTTTATCCCCAGTACTCTTTTAGACATTGAAAGCAATGTCTGTCACATGTCATTCCGTTATTTACGATTCTGTTCACCCCAAAGCTGAGGGGGCAGGAGGGACAACCGTCAGCTAGGTTTAAACTGATAGACATCCCTTAGTAGTAAGCTGCTGTACAATTCTTGAGTTTCTTGGATGTCCCTTAAAAAGTAATACAACAATATTTGACAACTCTTTTTTGTAAATCTGTCAGATTGTTAGGGCATCTCCTGTACACAGCCATCTCTCTTTAGACCAGCCAGTTTCAGCTAAAAAAAAAAAAAGCCCCAGAGCATGATGCCATACACCACCACCATTCTTCACTGTGAGTATGCTGTTGCTGATATAGTGTTGTTTATTTTGGAATTATGGCCAAAAATTCCTACCTTGGTTTCATCAGACCAGAACACATTTTCCCATCATGCTTTTGGGAGACTTCAGATGGGTTTTGTAGCCGTGCTTGGATGTTTTTCTTTGTAAGAAACAGCTCCTTTCTGAGTTGCCATCCTACCCCATTGCTCAGTGTCAAGAATCGGGGAAACTATTGCCACATGGACTACACAGCCAGTACTTGCTTCCAGAAATTCCAGCAGCTCTTTTAATGTTGCTCTTGGTCTCCTGACAGCCTCCCTGACCAGTTGTCTTATTGTCTTTCATCAGTTCTGGAGGGACATCCACCTGTGGGACATGCAGCAGCTGTCCACTTGATGATGACTGTCCTCACTGTGTTCATGGTATATCTATTGCCTTGGAAAATTTTCTGTAGCCTTATATGAACAATGAGATCCCTCTGCTACAGGTTGTGACTGTAGGTATGACTAAGATACTGTCAGGATAAGCAGACTGGAAGAGCTGAAAAGCTGTATTTGGGCACTTTAGATGATGGCAGGCGTGGACTGACTCCTATTGGGTCTGAATCTGATTGGTTCATTCTGAACACAGCCCAAGTTATAAGAGAGTTTGCACATATGCAACCATGTTGTTTTAGTATTTGTACTCTCCCTCAAAATGATTTCAGTTTGTTTTTCAGGTGAGTTGTTCAGGTTATTGGTCACATGAAAGGAAGGAAAAAACTTACTAAATGATTCATCTTGATCTCATTTGTCACACCTCAAAAACCAGGAGTGTGTAGACCTTTTATATTCACTGTATAGTATCGACCTGTAGATTTATGATGAGGGGTAAATCAGTCACACCTCAGAGAGCTACAGGCACTGTTTACTTTTCTGCTCTTGGCATTAAGCATTGTAACAGAGTTCAGTGTCGTTTACCCTAAGGTCTGCTGCAGGCTTTTACTGAAGGCACTTTATGTTGTGACACTTCAGGAGCCAAGACGCAGCCAGGAGGGATGCCAGGTATGCCCGTAAGAATTAAATAAGGATTTATTTTTTTCCAAACAGGCATACAGACATGTATAGATGATAAAGAGATGAAAGACAAAGGAGATGGGCTGTGGCTGGAGTCATCTTGCCAAGGAGGTTTTGTCTTCGGTCCAGCTTGTCTGTTTCATTTGAATAGATTATAAAGAAATTGAATTTGGGCCAAGAAGAAGTTCACTGGTTTCCCTTTGGCATTTTCAGCCATAACCACAACACCCTGAGGCGCACCCAGAAATCACAGCGCTGACTTCACAGAACTGGTGGGTTGTCTGAGTGATGACAGCAGCTCACTCTGTTGTGGTCGTCTCACCAGCCGTGTACTATCCTAGTAAGTTATGCTGACAGCCTCGTCTTTCAAAAGCAAGTTGACAGGTAACATCAGTGCCCAGATTTCTGATCCATTTTACTAAAATCAAGACACAGGGCAGGACACTATAAGGAATTATAAACCATAGAACCGTAGAAAACATAAAAAAGTGCGAAAGTTTTAGTCAGGCTTGAAACATGCTGTAAATAATGGAAGGTATTAAGCATTAAATTAAAATAATTAACACATTTCAGAGACTGAACTTCATGCAGCATCAGTTATTTTTGGTTTGTGTATTGAAGCTCTTGAAGAAACTCAGCTAGCTGGCTTTTCCAAACACCTTAGAGCAGGAGTTGACTACTAAGTTTAGCCTTGGGGAAAATTGTTTTCTTGCCAGCTCAATGGCGGGCCAAAACTAGGTCTTTATCATGGTGCACTTGTTTTTTCTACTTAAAAAAACTTTTTTGTCCATACTTTTATATCTTTTACAAAAATATGATTTAATAAAGTTTTTTCATTTAAAACCTAGCCAGCAAGACAAAATGTCATTGTCCAAAAAGAAAGTTGAAACTGAAGGTAGGCTTTAGAAAGACAAGTAGAAACAGGGGTATGTGTCTATCAGACCAGTGCCAAATGCCAAACCAGTCTGTATTGTCTGTAACAAGATAACAGTTTACAGTTTTATTTAGCAGACACTTTTGTCCAAAGCGACATACAACACAAGCAAGAATTTAGACAGAAGGAAAACCTAGTTAGTGGGACAACAGTGCTTCAAGTTATTCGGCTGCAGGTGCTGCCATTAAGTGCAAGTTTTTATTTTTGTTTTTTTTTTCCTTTTGGGGGGGGGCAATAATCAACAAGCCAACTGCATGCAATGCTGCAACAGTATACATCAATCTTCAACAAAATTCAGTAATAGTGCAAAAAAATCACAAGAGCTGAGTCTTAGACCTACTGACTCATTCTACCCTACAGGCAAAGAGGAGAAGGGTCAGCTTAAGTGCTGAAGTGTTCCCTGAGCAGATAAGTTTTCAGACTTCTTAAAAATAGAAAGGGAATAGAATAGAAATTCCACCATTTGGGCACAACAGAGAAGAAGAGTCTGGCTAGTGATTCAGAGCCGCGCTGGGCTGAGAGCACCAGACGTCTTTTACAAGCAGAGCGTAGTGGGCGAGAGGGAGTGTACGCCTGAATGAGGGACCCCAGGTAGGCAAGAGCCGTTCTTGTCAATGTTTTGTAAGCCAGGAGAAGAGCTTTGAATTTGATTCAAGCTGCTACTGGAAGCCAGTGAAGAGAGATTGACAGCTGGGTGACGTGTGCTGTTTTGGGCTGGTTAAAGACCAGACGTGCTGCTGCATTTTGGATCATCTGCAGAGGTTTAAATGTACACGCAGGAAGGCCTGCTAGGAGGGAATTGCAGTAGTTGATGCGTGATATCACAAGGGCATGTACCAGAATCTGCGTGGCCTGTTGTGTCAGGTAAGGTCTGATCCTCCTGATGTTATAGAGGGCATATCGACAAGACAGTGAAATTGAGGCCACATGTAGCTTCAAGGTCAGCTGGTCATCAATCAGGACACCCAGATTTCTGTCAGAGTTTGTGGCACAAGTTGATTGGAATCAATTAGGACATTGATCTGTGGTTGAACCGAGGAACAAGCAGGAAGGACAATGAGCTCAGTTTTGGACAGATTTAGCTGAAGGTGGCGTTCCTTCATCCTTGATTGTTTCAATTTGCAAGGAATACAATAACCAAACACACGAAGCATTTCTACACCAGAAGAAGAGTAGAAAAAACCTGGAGCACTGATGGCTGGATATGTGCAAGTGTGCTTCCCAAGTCAGGAAGATGCTGTTTTATTTTATCATATTTTGTCAGTTCATGACTTTTGAATAATTGTTCTGAAATCTGTGTGGAATTGTTGGTTTTGGGATAAAATATATATCCATTCTTATTTTTTATTTTCTTTTTCAATCAGTGTAACCTCTGTCTCTTAATATAATCAGACTCCAAGGGTCCAAAGGTCGGCATTCCTTCACTTCCAGGATTTCTTCTTTACACCGGACAATAAAACAAACAAATGCAAAGCATACCCAGCTGCATATAAACATCTCTGTTCACATTCACCTGTCAGTGCCAACAGATCAGCAGTAAATACGATAAGTAAAATAAATAAAATGTTAAGGATGCATTAGTAAGACACTCCAAGTGAGCATAAACCACCACCAGAGTTGAAGCATTTAGCTGCCTGATAGTTGAAGGAAGAAATGAGTTTGAGTATCTGTTAGTTTTCCTTGGTGGTGCACAAAAGCGCCACCCAGAGGGCATAAGAGAAAAGTCAGATGAGACAATGTGGCCAGGCTGAAACCCTCAAACTTAAAGGCAACTTTCAACATGCTTCACCGTTACCTGCAGACACTCAGTGCTGTAGCGCTCTCCAGCCCTAAGGGAACAGAGTGCTTTCTGCCACAGCCTAATATTTCAGACTCACCAGCCCAAAGCGCCTGCTGCCATTTTTCTGCTCAGTTTCTTTGCTTTGGTTCATAGTTCAGTCTCATCTTTGTTTCCATGTCAGAGGTTTGGCTTTTTGGCTGCAGCCCTTTCATAAAGATCACTTCTTTCTAGACTCCTCTGGACAATAGGTGGTGTACCTGGGTTCGGCTGATTTCTGCCAGTTCTGAGGCAATGGCACAACTGACCATTCTCCAATGCTGTGGAGGATCAAACCTGATGTGTTTTTCACCTGCTGCTCAAAGTTTCTTTCCTCTTTTTCCGCACCAGCTCAAAACTTTTGCACATTACTGCACAAATTTATCACTCTTCATTTGACAGTTGCATGCAGTTCTCTCTTTTAGGGTTGAGCCTACAGAAAATAGATCTTACAAGTGCTAGAAATGGATAAGTAATTACTTTAGGCCAAAAATTATTGCAAAGTGGGAGGAGGAAAAGGAGAGTATAACAGAAATACAAACACTACCCGCTGTGAGCTAACATGATTTTGTGCAAGAGCAGACACAGCCTGGCAGAGACCAGAAAAAGAGCTCCGCAAGTGACTTCACTGATCAGATAACTGTTTCAAATAAACATTCAGGGGAAAAAAAGACAAGAAGAGATTCTTCACAGAGGGAACAGAGTGGGCTTTTACTTTGAAAAGCACAAAAGAGGGTTTATATTCATTACATCCAGGAAAAACAGGCAGGTCTACTTTCCTCTATGCTTGAAGTATGTGAGTCATTCTGTGCTTCTTTCCCAGCTGATGTGAAAACAGGACAAAATGCAAACCAATATAAAAATGAAGTCTAAGAGATGCTGGTGTAAAACTGCAGCTGGACCACGGCTCCAGGAGAGCAGAGCTGGGACATCTGTGGACCCTGTCTCCTAGGAGCCTGACCTACGTTTGATGTTTCCTGGAAACATCCTGTCTGCACCGGCAGACTTCTGAAACACTTTCTGTGTAGTTCCTTCCTTAGGGGATGAATGTTTTTACTCAGATGTTTTACACTTGTCATTGATTTTTTCCCTCAATGCTTGACATTTGTAATTTTTTATGCTCTACAAATGGCACAGACTATACATGGTTACAGAGAAATTACATAAAAACTGAGACATTTTAACATTTTTGGGGAAATAAAGAAAAAGACATTAAAGGATAGCTGTTCTGTAATATATTTCCTGATTCCTGCATTTTTGGATAAATAAATAATAATAATAAAAAAAAACAGATTGTCCGACATTGTTTAAAACAGATGATGTCTTTGAGAAAGAAACTTGACCCAAAACTGCCCCCAGTAGCTCCTCTCAAAGCTAGTCTTCGCTTCCTGTACCGGTTTTGTTTATTAATGTTCCAAGTATCTGTGGGTGCAGTCTTGAGTGGGAGTCTTGCGAGGTCTCTTAATCTGTATGGAGGCCTGTGCTGGTAAAATTGTTGTAATGTAAAAGCACTTTGATGTGTCAGAGGATTGGAGAAAGAGCGACATAAACACAGTCCATTTACCACTAAGTCCCCCACAGAAGAGTGTATTTTGAGGACACCCTCCTATATCGAGGATCAACTGTCTCCTGGTACCTGAAGTGGACCTCCCACATTCACATTATCCAGTAAAAAGCCAGGCACAGGTTTATTTTCCAAAGGAAGCCCAGCCTGCCTCTGTGGAGCTCCAAACTGCCATCATCCAGTCTGCTGTCTGCACATCCTTCTCTGCCTGGTTGGAGTCTGCCACCAAACAGGACAGGATCAGACTGCAACAGACAACCAGAGGCCGATAGCACAAGGCGCGGTCAACTTATCCTCAGTAACTCACACCTATCCAGGATTGAGTAACCGTAACAATGGCAATCAGGATAATCGACAGCTCGACGCGAGTTATCAACACGGTAACTCAACCCAGGATTGTCTCATCAAGAGCCGTGAACGCGCACGTAAAAGAGGAGGGCTCAGAGGCAGCTGACCAATCACAATCATGAGCGACTAAGAAAGCTCCGTACTTCACTGCTGAAGAGCAGCGGCTGATAATGCAGCAACACAAGGAGGAGAGAAGCAATAACACGGTAGCAGCAGCCAACTGCAGGCAAAATGTATGGCAACGCATAGCGGACTGTGTAAATGTTAATCATCAGTGGCTCAGTATGATAGTGATCACACTTCTAAATCTCATAAAATAATAAATGCTACTGTGGAATGACTTCCAATCATCATGTCATTCTCCCAGATGTAATCCTTCTGGAGTCAGAAGAACATGGGAGCAGATCAAAAACAAATACAAGAACATCATCACGTCTAATAAGTCTGTTTCAAGCAGTGGTGATTGCTCTAAGACTACAAGGGAAGCTCAGTTCACCCTAAAATGTTCCCAAAAAAGTGGTGATATGTTCTGCTGTGTGTACATTTCATTGATAAAATCTGAGCTAGAATTCCTTCATCTTTTGTTCAGAATCAGCTCCTATCACAGGTAACTGGCTCCACCTCCTTCTCATTCATCCTGGGAACGCTATGAATTCGTCCCTAAGTTGCGTGAGGGCAGCAGCCACTTGATGCACAACGCGGGATGCCGTAAACTTGCTCAGCCACTACGCATCCCCGACAGAGTACATGTAGCTGCCCGTGGCTAAGAATCGCAGGGCGATGCACAATGTCTGTGGGACAGTCAGTGCACCACTCCTGCAGGTTGCACGGGCAATGTACGGCTCTAATATTTCACAGAGGTAGAGTAGTCCGGGCTGGCAGAACCTATACCTCTCATACAGCGAATCATCGCTTTGATTGAGTGGATCTGATCGATCTTTAAACACCCTTTCTCTTCGTAAAGCTCTTCTTACAACTTGTGCGCCTCTGTCCACCGGGTTTGAGAGAAAAGGGCAGGCCATTGTTTCTGAGAAGCCGATTGGCCAGTGGGAGGGGCTGTTTATAGGTCCAGATTCAACATCCAACTTATCCTGCTCCAGAGCAGGATAGCCGTTTTTTATCCGAGTAGGTCACCATGGTGATCTACTCGGATAAAAAAAGGAACCGGCTTCGTGCTATCAGTAATCAAGAGTTAACCCTGAAGTTATCTCGCTAAGACACTAATCCTGCTTCGTTACATAGGCCTCTGGTATCAGTAATACAAACATGAGTCACTGATGAGCTTAAGATTTTAAATGCTTTCCTCAATATGGTCAGCCCTGTGTTCCCATGTTCAGTGCTCCCACAGCACTCTGTTCCTGTATTTCTAGGTTATTTTCAAAATTAAGTGTCGTGTTTCTACATTTCCTACAATCTACACTTTTTACCCCCAAAAGTTTTCGGAACAGCTTAATAGATGAATGAACAAACAAACAAACAAACTAGTGAATGAGTAATTTTAATTTGATCAGCAGTAAAAAGAGTTGTTACAATAAATACATACATAAATAAAATAATAAATAAAATAGGCTGAACCAAAAGGGTTTCGACTAAAGCAGAGTTAATGCCAAATGCTTGTTTTCATTTCTTTGAGACTGACGAGCAAAATCAGATTGTGGAGAAAAAAAAACTGAGAAATATGGGAGCATTGGGTTGTGGGTACCCTGAGCTGAAATCCTTCCAATGTAGCATTTGTGTCCAACATTAGCCCCGTTAGCCATGTCAATGTGAATAGCATGATGCTACTCTCCCAGTGTTCCCTTTGGTGCTGGGTTAGCACCACTAGCTTGACCATGTTATGGGAGATACATCTTACATTCGTCGTAACGATGGATGGATGGAGGGATAGGTCGATGTCATCTCTTTGTAGTTCACAGCCTGCAGTACCAGCAAGTCATCCTCGCCTCCTTCTTCTTCTTCTTTTAGTGATGTTAGAGCAGAGTCCACAACTATGTCAAAAATGTCTCTTTAAGCTCCTTGAGAGTGCTGCTGATGGACAGTGATGCCTTGCAGGTAAACATTAAGTGTAATACGTGTACATCCACATCCCTTCTTTTCAGTTTATTTACTGCATGCATAGAGTGTATGATCACATGTAGCATCAAACACCAAACAGAGCGTGGCTGCCTCAGCTAAGATGAACTAAAAAGTATTGTCAGTGCTCACAAAGTATATGAAAATGTATTCAGGGAATACAACTCTTTACAAATTTGAGACAGAATTCATTTTTTTGGAGAGAATGTCATCTCTTGGTAGTTTATTGAGTCTGTTCCTGAGTTAACTCAGTGTTGCTGGTTTCAAAAATAAGTTTATGAAATTGAAATATTTCTTTCTTTGTGATGACAGACTCTGCAGGAATGGAAGCAGGATCCAGGGGAACATTTCATTCTCTGACACAAGCACAGGGAGCTCAGAGACCTGCTGCTGACTTTTTTAGGACTGAGGAGCTGGGTTTACATATTTATAATGACTGCAGCGGTATTTCATGATATAGAATAAGCTGTGAATGTGTTTAAATAATTTTCAGCCTGTTCAAATACTTCAAGAGGCTGACAGAAGGAATAATTTGGAGTTGTCTTTTAACTTAACCTGGAGTTGTGTTGAGACTCCTTAGTTTAGACATCACACCGTTCCTGCCATAAGAACGTCCAGTCTTTGTTTTTTCTTCTAACTTTAAGTTCAGGAAACCTGTATGTACATGCAATAGGCCTCTCATTCTAAATGGTTTCTTTTTTCCTGTTCATTTATCTTATTGTTCATCAACAAAGTGGAGAACCAGAGCTTTTTTTTAATCTATTCTTTAAATTATTTCAGTGACATTCTTAATCCAGATGACTGCAGAGTATTCACACGGTGACAGGACATTACAGACACACATTAGGGTCTTGTTAAAATGATGGGTTTGATTACGATTAGGGGCACCGTCTTTAAAAACATGCAAATTTATGCTTAAGTCGACTGATTTTACATTAAGTTCCCTTTGTTAACAATTTTTCAACATTTTCTGAAATAACTTCTCAGAGCGGTGCTGGTTATGAATCAAATTCCCATCAGATGCTGACATCTCCATAGAAACTGTCTAATATTAATTTCAAGCTGATTGATGCTGTTAATGTTAATCAGTTTGACACCGACTGCTTAATTTAGCACTCCTGTGAAACAGGTGAGAGCAGACAGAGCTACGTTCAATGAACGATGACTTTGTGATTCTCTTTTTTTCCCTGACTGGCGTCTGACTCATAATGTCTTCTGCTCTTTCATCTCTTTCTCCGAAGTGCTTCAGCAGCTCCTTTGTCTCTAATTGGTCAGAAAATGATGATTGGTTGTTGAGGCAGTGATGCGTGCTGTGTCAAAGAAAGAAAAAAGCTCGGCACTACAAGTTTGGACAAATGTGAGCCCGTCCAGACACATTTCCTTTTTTTGTTATGCTACAGCCTCATTCCAGAAAGAACCCATTCCAGAAGATTTTTTTTGCCCAGAATTCTGCACACAACACCCAATAATGACAATGTGAAGAAAGGGGTTTTTTTTTTTCTTTTCTTTTTGAGGTGATTTCATTTGACTGGACATGATTTGTAAAGACATACACCTGTGATGTGGTGTGAAGGCAGATGTGGTCGTTGAATTAAGTGTTACTCTCACAGTTCTTATATTAACGCTTTAATCATTCTTATATTAATTTGTGCTTATTGCAGCCGTGTGATATGTGTACTTGCAGAAGGTTGAGAGCTCATGAGAGACTACAGATCACTCAGTACAATGGAAGAATGGACACCATTAACATGAAAGGTTTTGCTTAAAAGCTTAATGATTAATCTTGTTTACTTATCAAATAACTACTGAGTATCCCTGTTTTAGTTTTCAGCAAGTAACTGCTGAGTTTGCTCTGCGTGTGTGATGTGAAATGCAGGAAGGCCTTGAATTGGAGACAGATAGAGAACAGAAAGTACCATGGGAGGAGACAACAATTTTCATAAGGTAGCCTGAAAATGTGTGATGTGTGTGAGTGTGCATTTAACTTTTCCTTATTAGGAAAACACTGGACAATGCTGGGAAATGAGAGGAGACATCACGGGCTTACCCCAAAGATAACAACATTTCAGATCAGAAACTGAGTGTCTAGAATAGGCAGATCTTCAACTATAAGAGGGTTCTGTCCCTAAAGGAACAGTCCGAAACTTGTATCAGGGCTGTTAGGGAGACTTACAGAAAAACCCAGAGCTCTGTCGCACATTTTTGACTTGCTGTAATCATTAAAGCTGGAAAAGTGGGCAGTTCAACTAATTAAAGACCCATTGCACTTGCCAATATATTGTCCAAAGTTGTGGAACGTATCTTCTTGACTAGGATACAAAAATCATCACTGCTACAGACAATCAATTTGGCTTTAAAGCTAACCATGACACTGATATGTGTATTTTCTCCTTGAAAGAATTTCTGAGTACTTATAGAAAGAAAATCTCAACAGTCTTTATGTGCTTTCTGGATGCCACTAAGGCTTTTGATTGTGTAAATCACAGAACACTGTTTAAAAAATTTTATCAGGCAGATGTGCCCAAGTATCTCATCAGATGCCTTTCTTACTGGTATTCCCATCAGACCATGCAGGTTAAATGGGACACCTGTGTATCTGCTCCCTTTAAAGTCTGTAATGGTGTAAGACAGGGCAGTATTTTATCTCCTGCTCTTTTTAATTCTTATATGAATTACCTGCCTAAACATTTGAGTATGTGCACAACTGGTTGTATGGTTGGAGGTGCCTTAATTAATCACCTGATGTACGCTGATGACCTGGTGGTGTTTAGCCCTAGCTCAGCCGGACTCCAGCAGTTCAATCAGGAGAGACTTACACCAGAAAGGATTATGAACAGGTTTAATGATATAATGTATAATAACAGATTTGGCGGTTAGACCCCATCAACCATGTGAATGATAAATGTACAGGGGAGCAGAACTCGTGACAAATTATGAATATCCCCCCATGGGGCCTTGACACTGGTGGTGGCACAAAGTCTTGAGAAAATGGGACTTGGAGAGCCGATGAAGACCGTAGAGCTGTGAGCTGACAGGTGAGGAAGATCCTGAGGGTGCGTCGGAAGGAGGAGGGACGTGACCTGGAGGTGCATGGGGAGGAGGTGGGACGCGCACAGAGCCTGAAAGACAACTGACAGCAGACAAGGCAAAATTTAAAATTTGACAGCTACGTGATGATTGGCTAACCAATGAAGCAGGGAAGTTGTGATTGGATAGAAAGAACTGGCACGCCTCCCTCCTAGACAGCTGATGAGAGAGTGAATGAATGAAAGGAACACCCAGACAGTCTTCCTGACTGAACTTACACTATAGCTTCATTTGTTGAATGTGTGTTCTGTGTATGGTGAACAACACGATATACAATACAACCCTGCTAAAAGTGTCATCATGATTTGTCAAACTAAGGATGACAAGACTTTAAAGTTTTCTGTTTTTACATTATCTGGGCCTTCTGTAAAAGTATGTGATACTATTAAATACCGAGGCCACATCATAACTGATCGTCTATCGGAGGATGAGGACATGTATCGCCAGGGCCAGCTGTTATACGCTCAAGCAAACATTCTGGTGCAAAAATTCTCCTGTTGCTCTGTAGAAGTGAAATTGACTCTGTTTAGAGCATATTGTTCCTCTCTGTACACGGCACATCTGTGGGTGAGCTATAAAAAGGCCAGCTACAAAAGACTTTTGGTGGCATATAATGATGCACTCAGACTTCTCCTAAAAAAGCCAAGATGGACCAGCGCTAGTGACCATTTTGTGTCTAGCCGGGTTAATACTTAGCTTGCTGTCCTGAGGAATTTGATGTTTAAATTCATGAATCGTCTGACTGACTCTGTTAATGTTGTGATTTTGTATTGTTCCAGTCCTGTATATAGCGATGTAAGATACTCATCTGTGTTTTGGAAGCACTGGTATGACTGCCTCTTAAAAGTTTAGAGGTTTTAATTGTTTGTGTATTTGTGTTTTTAGTTTCTGTTATGTGAGTCTGGAATAAAGTTTATCTATCTATCTATCTATCTATCTATCTATCTATCTATCTATCTATCTATCTATCTATCTATCTATCTCTCTATCTATCTATCTATCTATCTATCTATCTATCTATCTATCTATCTATCTATCTATCTATCTATCTATCTATCTATACTTGTATAGTGCCAAATCATAACAAACATTAATCTGTGACACTTTGCAAAAAACATTAACAGGTCTAGACCCATTAATGGATAAGGGCCACAATATATAAATGATCTTCTTATCCAGTATGAACCATTAAGACCACTTAGGTAATCTGGATCAGGTCTACTTTCTGTCCCCAGAGTCAGAATCTATCTATTAAATCTGAGTTAACTGAAAACTTTGATGAGTCCTGGTCATCTTCTTCTCCGATCAACGAACACGCTGGGAATGGTGAAAAGGTAATTGAAATATTTGGGAGTCACAGAATTAGGACTTTTGCTTTGAGTGACAAATAATATCTTTATATTATATGTCAAACCTCATAGCACATAAAAAAGAGCCTGTAACTCTGTTACCTCAGAGTTATATGTACATTCACTGCTCTCCTGTCCTCTTCTCTTTTCATGATTAAATATCTTGTCCTCTTACAGCCATGATCACTATTTTCTCCTTTCATCCATTCTTTTCTTTCTGCTCCCTCAGTTTTCCCAATTTTCATTCTTTTCTGCTTTTATTTTGAATATCTTCAAAAAATATACAAAAAAAAAAAAAAAAAAAAAAAAATCACAATTATATAAATAAATAAATAGATATAAAGATAAATAGTGTTCAGTGGGAAAATAATACATTCAGAGGTTTAAATTTTCCCAGGGCAGAGGCCTTCCCCTCTTTACTGGTTTTCCAGATGTGAGTGTTGGTGATGGACATTACGAGCCAGAAAAGTCTTTGTGTGATGTCTGTGAATGTTCCCTGAGCCCCTGTCCCTGACCACTTCCACTTGCTCCTCTGAGGGGATACCAAGGTGTCCCCAGGCCAGTAGAGAGATATAACCTCTCCACTGTATCCTTGGTCTTCCCCCTGGGGTCTCCTTCCAGCTGGTGATGACTGATTTCTCTTTGATAATCATGTTCAAACCAATTCCTGTCATTTGGTTCAGAAACAGTCCAGGAGCAGATGTTGACTGTTTCATCCTTGGGACATTTCTTTGTTGTTGCCACAAAACAGCTCCACTGGACCGCCGCTCTGACACAAAGTCTGTTCATACCAATTAACTACATTATGTGCCTGAGTTTTTAGATGGTAATTTATCATTAACATATTTTAATTACCTGGAGGAACTTAATCTCACTGTTTAAAATGAACCATTCCTCTGTTTTTTACTTAATAATAGTGTTGTATATTTGATTGGGTGTTGAGTCTGTCCAGTTTATCATTAAATGATTATAAATTTATGATCCTTCATTTCTCCTTTGTCTCCTCTGCTATTATAATAATAATAATAAATTTTATTTATATAGTGCTTGGGTCCTATCACAAGGTTTAGGGCAGAAATTACCCCTACAGCAGTGTTTTGTGCAGCAGAAGCCCAGGGCGCAAGCACCAAACACCCCCTCCCTGCTCCTCTGCTGGTTTCCTCTGCACTCAGACGGGACCATATTTTACTTGACCAAAAACACAAATAAATGGACTCCCACCGAAAAAATCTGATATCTGTCTGCATTCACGCTTTATTTAGAGAATTTTCAGCGCGTTACTTTCACACAAAAACACCGCTAAATAAGGCTCTAGTTAGTTAGTATCCAGAATATTGCCAGGATCTGGATAGTACTTTTACATCCGTCAGAAATGATGGTGACCTTGTCTTGAATTGTTTTACAAAGCAATCCGACCATTTATGGTTGAGTTAAACACACATATGATGAAAACGGCCCTATCTCACAATGATAAAGAATCCTTTAAAAACATCCTAGATCCGGACCGTGATCCAGATCACCTCCAAAATTAAATCAATTCTTTCTTATCCCATTTTGAACAATTTCTGAAAATTTCATCAAGATCAGTTTGTTACTTTTTGTGTTATGTTGTTAACAGAAAAACTCTCCCACTCCATTGATAAGTCTCTCTTCATTCATGTTGAGCTGTAAAACATCAAACCTGTTGACTCCTGGCCTGGCTCCGCTCATTATGTCCATTTGTTGTAGTCTAGCTAAATAAAACTGATTTTGACACAGTCTACCGCTGTTGACAGTTTTTCAGTTATAGTTGCGTCATACTAGTGAATATTAGAAAAGGGAAAGAAAAGACAACTTTTCTTTCCAGCTCATCATCTTTGTCATTCAACAGGATTAAATGTGTGGGGGTGGGGGTATGACTTGTAAAAAGCGAGCGCTAAAAATGAGTGATGAGGTTTGGAGCAGCAGAGGTGGCACGGTTAGAGCGTGAAGTCAGAGCCGTGATTGAGCTGTGAACAGAGGAGCTGTGGGGAGCGTTCGCTCAGTGCTGTAATCCAGGTCCCTTCTCTCATTACTGGATCAACAATGAAACGACATTCTGAAATGATCCTCCCAGGCGACCTTGAGCCGCCCACCGCTTCCCCCTCAATTTGTAACCACGGGCAATTTCAGCAGTGACTTCACGCTTCATCAAAACGGCATGTAGGAGCACAACACCTCATCTGACTGCTGTGGAGCAGAGAGGGGAGGAGGAGCGACTGAGACAAAGTGAGAGGATGAAACAGACATAGGAAGGTGGAAGGTGAACAGAGAGTGTGTGAATACTGAATGCTTAATGTAATTTTCTCCCTCTGTCCCTGTGAATGAGATATCTGCTGCAGGGAGGATTCACGAGGGGTCCTGCTGTACGAATTACTGTAGACCCTCCTCTCCTGAGCAGCCAGGCCTCTGCACCTTCACATACCTCTTTAACACACACTGCTGCATAAACTGCTGCTCAGCGTGGTGAGCGTGTTTGAGTTTCCTTTGATACACATGGATACAATGCTGAAAGGAAACTAAAGGGGACTTTCTGCTTTCAAACACACATCTGTCTGTAAACAGATCTTCACAACATTTGCTGAAATGATGAGGCCATGGCATAAGGATCTCCTGACTGTTACATGACATGTTGGTGTTAAGCATTTCTTGCTTCATCTGAATGAGATGACACCAGGGCTCCAGACTAACTTTTTTCAGCAACGGTCCAAGGTTTACGCCGGGGGGCCCAGGTGACTTTTATTATCAAACAGTCTCCCGCTGGAGCCTTCTGGATCCTTCCGTGGCTTTGTACCAGACTGTGCGCCAGGATCTGAACGGACGCCGGTGACCTGGTTTTTCACTTGCCTAGAATTGGGGTGACATCAAAACTATTTTTTGGCCTGGTGTACCAGTGATTTTTGTTTCTCAATCAAGTATTTTTGTTTTGGGCCACCTTTTTTCTTCCTTGAGGATTTATCTTTTGTTTCTTGTGGATTAGCGTCATTTTGTGTTACGGACTTACGAGGATCAGAAAAAAACAGGATTAAAGGACAGGAAAATAGTGTGAAGAAGGAAAGCTTGTATTTTTTCGTTAGTTGGGAACTTTTTCATGATTTCGGTTGTATGAACATTGAGATTATTGTTTTAATTTGGTTGTGATGTCTTGGATAAATCAGTATTATCTCCTTTGTAAATTGCCTACTGCCTGTCAATCCGCTCATGACTGATTAGATGGTGATTTTACATTATGTTCATGCTTTAAACTGAAGTTGAACAACAGCAAGCAGCTGCCGCTGAGAAGAAGTCCGCGGTGCGGCTCCTTTGCATGACAAGCGAGGTTTTACTTTGACGACGGTCACGTGACGAGCGGCCAAAGTGGCTAAAATATTTAACCACTTTTGCCTCTTTTGGTGTGAAAGCACAGCTAAAGAGACAACGGTAGTGATGGTGAACTCAATTATTTTTACAGAATTGAGTTTGAATGTGTCACTCACCAAAATGAATCAAGTTTTTTCGAGTCAATTGAGTCACTGAGTTTACGATGCAGAGAGTGCACAGAAAGGTTTACACCTTTTGACAACTCTTTATCCTACCTCACACACACATGCATAAGTTGCACATAGCAAATTTTGCAAATAAATAAATGAATGAATAATAAGTACATTAATGATTTAACTAATTAATTATTTGTTCATTTTCTGAGCTGCTTATCCTGTTCAGGGTGGTGGGTGGTTGGAGCCTATCACAGCTGTCATTGGGCGAGAGGCAGGGCACACCCTGGACTGGTTGCCAGTCAATCACAGGGCTGACACGGACAGACAACGTTTGAACTGTGGGAGGAAGCTGGAGTACCCGGAGAAAACCCACCCATGTACGGGGACAACATGAAAACTCCACACAGAAAGGCCCACCGGGCAAGCTGGGAAGCGAACTGGTGACCTTCTTGCTGCGAGGCTGCATCGTTAACCATTGTGCCAGCGTGCAGCCCAGTTAGTTGACAAAGTAATATTTAAAGAAGTGCAAATATCAGCTTCTCTATAAATTATTTTTGATAATTCAGAAGGTTTTTTTTTTGGTAATGAAGGAGTGGAACTAAATAGTGAGTTTCTATCTAATTACACCCTTTTATTACATTACTGATTGCAGCATCAGCAAAAAGTTGCGAGTCAGACGCTTAAGTTTTGGTTGATGTTCAGAATCAATAGTGAAAGTGACCAAATACACTTTTCTTTTGTAGATGGTAATTCTTTGGGGCTGGGCTACTGTGAGCTTTATATTGAGTCAGTAGGAAAAAGGAATCATGATTCACAATTTAGTCAAGTGATTCTCAAGTACTGAACAATTCATGACTCGAACAACACTAGACAGCAGCTAAGTCAAAGGGCTCTAATTTTGTAGACCAGGCGCAAGAGCAGGCGCAGGCGCCCTGCGCCGGCCTTCGCCGCGCGGACAAGGCGTGACCGGCGCACTTTGCAAGTTTCCTGCAGTGCCATGAGAGGTGCAGTCAAGGAGCAGAGGAGCGCAGAGGTGTGTGTCCACGCCTCCCTCCGCGCAAATGGCAGAGAGGGAGGAGAAAAGCCGTGAGTGGGTTTAACACAGCCGAGCGCTGTCTTCATCAATGAAATGAGCGCCTCTCCTTGCCTTTAAATGCCCTGCAGCCGAGGCGCAGCGTCTGATTGGTCTGACTGATCTACAGCACCGCAAAAACAGTGCTGATAGCGGAGACGGTCAGAGCCGCTGTCCCTGGAGCAGGAGAATGGACAGCGGGACACATCGGAGGACATGAAGCGCATCACCGTGTGGGCCAGCTCCCGGGACAGATGTAATCTGCTCCTTTGTCATTAATAGGAGAACAAAATGAAGAGACAGTAACACAGCTGGCTTATCCATTCAGAATACTTTTGATCCACCTGCACTCCTGGTTTGTCATCACCAAATAGCAGAACCTTTGGTGATATACTGTATACTCTCCTGGTGTCTCCACCTCATCCTCCTTACAATAATGTACTCCATCTTTTTAGATCACGTTAAAAATAAAGACTAAAACAGAGAAATATGAGAAATCACAGGTAAATCCTGAGTGACATACATTTATTTTATTCTCCTTTTTATTTGTCTTTTCTCTCCCTCTTTTCTTTGAATGAAATGAAATGAGAGAACCAGATATATACTCAGTATCAGATGTTAAGGCTGTTTATTGTTTAATTGTAAGATGTGCATCAAACTTCCAGCTGTCGTCAGGTTAACTTTCCATTATGACAAACGGCTTTAATCTGACATCAGATGTGACGGGACAGTTAATATAGATATAAATGTATATGCTGGTTCAGACAGTTACATTAAATAGTGATTGCTGTGATTGTTTATTGCATTAAAATGTGTCTGACACTCTGGAAACCTGCCTCTGAGGCTTTGTTGACATGTGCGCACATGTGCACCTGTCACCAAATTACAGCTGCGGAGCGTGAGCCCTGCTTTGCGGCGAGGATAGACCAGGTTGGAGCTGGCGAGCTTTCAGCGCACTTTCTTGGCACAAAATTGTCACTGCGCCAACATGAATCTGCTGACACCTCCCCCTGGTGCGCCGTCAACTCCCCCTGGTGCGCATTCACACCCATCTCTGTGCAGACGGTCTACCAAATTGTCAAATTGGCAGCGCACGGTGGTGCGCCGCACGAAATTAGCTGCGCCTGTGCTGCGCCATGAAATTAGAGCCCAAAGTGTTTCAGAAAGGAACTAAACCAAGGTTTATATATATATATATATATATATATATATATATATATATATATATATATATATATATATATATATATATATATATATATTTATGAACTAGTGTGAGAAAATTTAGATTTCGTCTTCTTTCTTTTTTTTTGGAGTTGGTATTCATGTAATGATGCGTGGCCCAGAGGGGCACAATAAAGACTTAATAAAGCACAAGGTTTCAAGAATCACTAAGAATGAAGACAACGATACATAAAAACACCAGATAAATCCACAAGATAAAACACAAGGAACACAATTTACAGAAAGTCCAACACACTACAGGGTTAAAACAACAAAAACAACAACAACAAAAAACAGAAAACATCCTAAGGAAATACATAACTAAGCTCCAACATGACAGCACTGGTCTGCTTATATATTCAGAGCAGCATTCATGGAGCGAACATATAATAAAGTTGCAAAAGCTTAAAGCTCAGCGTCAATATTTCTACTCAGGATTTTCACCCCTTAAGTGCATCTTTACATGAAACACCCTCCCAAAAATAGAGCAGCGTGTCTCTGCTCGGTAGCTAGGTGTAAACTCAACATGCTGCTGCCTCTGGGGCTGTGAGAGCTATAAATAATAAAAATGCACACTGTCAGGTTGTACTGGGGTTTTATTAAGTGAGGGGAAGTTAGTAGTAAAGAGATTTAAGATATGGTTCCTCATAAATGAAATGTCCCTGACAAGATAAAAGAAAATGCGTACAGGCTTACTGCGCAGTGGGGAGCACAGGTGTAGTTTAGAAACATTTGTCTCAGAAGTAGGTTGACATGCTTGTCTGAAAAGCCTCAGATGTTCTCCACCACTGGGTTTGCGTGGGTATTTCTGGACTGGGAGGTGTTAATTTTCATTTACACTCTACAGGACGCAACGGAGATGCAAAGACACGTAGGTGGAATGATGGCGAACAAAACACAAGGTGGGAAAGCTGCAGGCAACTGAAAGTTTCTTAACCAAGAAAAAGTAAAAACTAAGAAACTGAGAATGCTACTTTTTGTTTTATATCTAAAGTATGAAGGTTAAGTGCATAATAAAGAATAAAAATATTAAAAGGATACTCCAAAGCAGGATAATGGCAACTGGCTGTCAGGAAACAACATTATGGCTGTAAAATATGAGACAGTTATGGTTGTTAAACTTCTCAATAATACACCATCTCTCTGTTAGCCTTCACTACAGCCATGGAAGTCATTATCTGAGAGTTTTAGGTGGTGAGAGGCTCAGGGGGCAACAGCTCAGGTCTGGCATTCATCTCCCACCTATATGAGTGTATATGTACAATATGACAACACTCACAACAACTAAATCATGCAGTGCAAGACTGATGAAGAAAAAACAGAGTGGAGCCAGATGGAAATAAAGCAAATGAAGTCCATAAGCATATTCATCACTAAAGGTAAGTTGTGGAGCTTCTATATTGGTGAGGAGCCCATACCAGCAGGGACAGAAAAGCTAGTCAAGTTTTTTTTTTTTTTTTTTTTTTTTAATGCTTTTTATTGTCATCATGTTTTAACATTTAATACAATCTTTTAAATTCAACCTAAGGATGACAATATTTTAAGTTTTTGTAAGTGATAAGTTATCAGAAAATGTGTCTCCCATCTATGCTGCAGTAAATAAATGAATACATAAATAAGTAAAAAAAAAAAAAAAAGAAGAAGAAGAAGAGGAAGCAGCATCTGATTTATTCTGCATTACCTGCTCTCAAAATTAAGTAAAAAAAATCCAATTGTTTCACATTCTGTAAAAATCTGGATTTTAGGATATTAGGAAACACTTCAGCTGGAAACAAGGTTCAATAAATACTCCTCTGTGTAATAATCATACATTCACTCCTTCACTTTCAGATTCCACATTCAATCAATGGTACCTGAAAGGAATACATTCTATAAAAGAATTGTTTACTGACGGGATCTTCTCAACATTTCAACAGTTACAGGGAAAATTTGACATACACAACAGAGCTTTTTTTTTTTTTAAATATTTACAGGTCCGAAGTTTTGTTAAAGATGGGTTTGCATCCTTTCCTGATCAGCCCCCAGAATATGTGCTCGTATCCGATCCATGAAGAAAACGGTCCATATCTAAGATTCATAACAACTTATCACAAATGGACTGTTTAGCCACACTTGATCATGTAAAGAAGACTTGGCAGGAGGACCTTGCTGTGAAAATTACAGAAATCCAATAGACAAAAGCTCAAGAGCGTGTGCACTCTTCATCTGTATCAGACATGGACAGTTACAGTTCAAAGTTTTACACAGACTTCATCAATCAAAGTTGAAACTTTCTAAAATGTTCCCTACTGCAAACCCACTTTGTGATCAATGTGAACAAGCACCAGCTTCCCTGGCACATATGTTCTGGTCCTGTCCATGTATCGCTACCTTCTGGATCAAAATATTTCAAAGTTTGTCTGAAATTTTCCAGAAACAAATTAAACCAGACCCAATAATTGCAGTGTTTAGGGTTGGGACAGCGTATGTGTGTATGTTCAGTTGTGTTGTGTGTGTATTAGTGTATCCATATATGCAAATACATGTATATATGGGTGCAGATTTATGTGTGTATGTGGATGTGCCTGTATATCACATCATGAATGTGTGAGCAGATGCATATATTTATATATTTTAATTATTTTTGTACTTGTATGCAACAAAGGAAAAAACCCCAATAAAGAGAAGTTAAAAAAAAAAATAAGCAAAAAACAAAACAATAAAAAAAACAAAGCAGCAACAACATTAAAAAAAGGAGCAAAAGAAAAAAACAAACAGACACATATCCTATACGAGATACAAAGATACATGTTTTGCAACTATTCCAATTAACTGGAAGTAGAATTAAAGTGACAGGGATCTGTGTTATAAAATTCATCAATTTTCTCCCCTTTCTGTAAAATATTTAACATATTTATGACAAACAAGC
The DNA here is from genome assembly GCF_033239565.1 of Halichoeres trimaculatus. Lineage (NCBI taxonomy): Eukaryota > Metazoa > Chordata > Actinopteri > Labriformes > Labridae > Halichoeres > Halichoeres trimaculatus. The sequence continues at coordinate 31,225,530 of NW_027437193.1, forward strand.
TAACTTTTTTATATAAATTGAAACAAGCTAGAACTAAAAAGAAAGAGAAGAAGAGTCAAATTAGAAAGAAGGAAGAAAGAGAAACAAACAAACATACACACAAAAAATAATATGAATAATGAAAAAAAAAGAAAAAAGAAAAAAAGGAATGGAATGAGTTTTGGTTGCTGGTACAGTGCCACCCTCAGAGATACAAATCAGATGGACCAGCTCCAGGAACACCATGAAAGCTTCGAAGCTTTGGTGCCTTCACTTTGGGCTGCTGTGTAGGCTAACGTAGCCTTTAACCAACTATGAGGTACCAGTGTCAAAGGTAAAAATTAACTGGAGAGGTTGGTTAGCTCATTTGCCAAAAAGGGGCTGGGTCTCCTCAGGTGCTTCGACAGCGTAGGTTTGCATGGGAGAGGCATTCTGGAGCTCCCAGAGTCCTGTCTGGGAGAGGATGTCAAGTGCACCAAGGTTCAGCTGGAAATGACACTGAGGGAATCCCGCAATCCCATGCCCAAACAGCTCCTATACCATGGTGCCAGGAAGGGAGTGGACTCCAGTGGCAGCTACTCAGCAGGCAAAACGAGATATCGTTAGCAACATGCAACAGGGGAGAGGAGGACTCCTGGCTCAAAGCAACTCCAGGTGAGCGTCGAGGTCTGGTCAATAAAGTGGTGAGAGCAGCAGAGACGTGCAAAGATTGTCTTGCAGGTAAAACAAGGGCAGTAGATGAGATGGGAGGGAGTCAGGAACAGGTGACTATCATTGGGCAATATCTTTCCATTGCTTCGATAAATACTGCACCTAATCAATTCTGCAATTACTGGAAGGTACAAAGATTAAAGGTCCCATATTCTGCTTCTTTTCTGCAGTTTAATATGGATCATTGATGTCTTCATGAAATGGTAGTAGCATGATTTGGTCCAAATAGCCAATAAATCAAGCACAGCAGCATTGTTTCCTGGCTCTCATAGCCCCTCTGTTCAGAACGCTCTGATTTAGTGGGCGTGGCCTTCATATGTAAATGAGCCACCGCTGATACCACCCCACTCTTCCATGTCACCGAGAGCGGCGAACACAGAGTGCAACACAGAGTGCACAATGTTTAGAAAACAGCTAAGCTCGTTTACTGTAACATTACAGGCTAACCGCAGCTAAAGTTAGCATCCTGAAGCTAACATAGAGACAGGGGGCACTGAGGAAAAGCTCTTACATCTGCTCCACAGCACACAGCATTTAAAATGCTTACATTTCCAGGTTTGTTGGTGGATGGTTGGTAATGCTCCTGGATTCAGGACCAGTCTATTCGCTAGCCCTCTGTTGTACTGTCCAAAGTTGGAAAAGCAGTCAGCCGTAAAGTGACTAGCACACACATGCACAGTTTTACTGAATGTAGCTGGCACATTTCCTTGATAAATGATCTCAAACCAGTCTGGGAAGCTTGTGCATGGAACTATGTGGCTGTTTACAGCCAAAAACAAAGCAGTGATGGCTCTTCAACTTTGGCATTCTCCTTGGAGTGGACGGGGAGGGGTTTTGGGGGTATCTGCTCTGGTGGACCAATCAGGTCAGACTTGCTCATGATTGGTCAGAAAAGGGAATCACTGATGTCGGCAAATCCCCAAAATCCAAACAGCTTGTTTTAGGTCAGGATTTTACATTCACAAGCACTACTAAGTACAGGTTTTGTCATTAAATATCACATTTTGTGGGCTGGGAGGGAAGTCAAAGACCCACAAATTTCACTAAAAGACTTAATAAAGTAAGTTTTACATAATACGGGACCTTTAAAGCCTTCAAATGTGAATACTTTACGACAGATTTCACAACGTGCTTGTTTTAGGATTTTTGTAATGTAAACAAATATGTAGATAGGTCTGATGAAAATGAATGAATGAATAAATGAATGAATGAATGAATGAATGAATGAATGAATGAATGAATGAATGAATAAATGAATGAATGAATGAATGAATGAATGGTCTAATGGGTTAGGCTAAGCAGTCCAGGTGGGATGGCTTCTCCAAACCTAAGTTAACTGTTACAAAAACTCTTGAAAAGTTAACCTTCAGTCTCTCTTGTTGTCCTGCATTAAACATGAAGAAGTCACAAAGTGTCCTTGCATGCAGTTTCAATCCAGGTAGTGTCAATGAAGTGGTGAAGAGCACAAGGCCCAGAGCTTGGGTGGAAAATTAAGACACTGGGCTCTAATTTCGTAGACCAGGCGCAGGCGCAGGCGCACCTGCCCTGCGCCGGCCTTCGCCGTGCTCACAGGGCGTGACCGGCGCACTTTGCAAGTTTCCTGGCGCACATGAGCGCAGAGCTGCGTGTCCACGCCTCCCTCCGCGCAAATGGCAGAGAGGGAGGAGAAAAGCCGTGAGTGGGTTTAACACAGCCGAGCGCTGTTTTCACCAATCAAATGAGCGCCTCTCCTCGCCTTTAAATGCCCTGCAACTGAGGCGCAGCGTCTGATTGGTCTGAGTGATCTCCAGCACCACGGAGAGAGTGTTGGTTGCGGAGATGGTCAGAGCCGCTGTCCCTGCAGCAGGTCAATGGACAGCGGGGCGCATCAGAGGACACGACGACGCGCGTCACTGTGTGGGCCAGCTCCCGGGACAGATGTAATCTGTTCCTTTGTCATTAATAGGAGTACAAAATGAAGAGACAGTTACACAGCTGGCTTATCCATTCAGAATACTTTTGATCCACCTGCACTCCTGGTTTGTCATCGCCAAGCAGAGCCTTTGGTGATATACTGTATACTCTCCCAGTGTCTCCACCTCACCCTCCTTACAATAATGTACTCCATCTTTTTAGATCACATTAAAAATAAAGACTACAACAGAGAAATTTGGGAAATCAAGGGTAAATCCGGAGTGACACACATTTATTTTGTCTGTTTTTTTCTTCGTCTTTTCTCTCCCTCTTTTCTTTGAATTAAATGAAATGAGAGAACCAGATATATACTCAGTATCAGATGTTAAGGCTGTTTATTGTTTAATTGTAAGATGTGCATCAAACTTCCAGCTGCCGTCAGGTTAACTTTCCATTATGACAAAGGCTTTAATCTGACATCAGATGTGACGGGACAGTTAATATAGATATAAATGTATATGCTGGTTCAGACAGTTACATTAAATAGTGATTGCTGTGAGTGTTTACTGCATCAAAATGTGCCTGACACTCTGGAAACCTGCCTCTGAGGCTTTGATGACATGTGCGCACATGTGCTCCTGTCACCAAATTACAGCTGCGTGGGGTGCGCTCCGCCTTGCGCCGAGGATAGACCAGGTTGGAGCTGACGAGCTTTCAGCGCACTTTTTTGGCATGAAATTGTCACTGCGCCAACATGAATCTGCTGACACCTCCCCCTGGTGCGCCGTCAACTCCCCCTGGTGCGCCGTCACACCCAACTCTGCGCAGACGGTCTACCAAATTGTCAAATTGGCAGCGCACGGTGGTGCACCGCACGAAATTAACACTGCGCAGGCTGCGCCAGGCTTGCGCCCCCCTGCGCTGCGCCACAAAATTAGAGCCCACTGTGTCACGGATTTTATGGAATAAAAGATTTGTTTCTCAAAGAATACATATATTTCACAGGTTTTAAGGTCCCTTAGTTCCTTAGGAGCCAGAATGCTAGGAAACACATACACCCATAGGCATTCACAGGGAATTCCGAGCAGGTAGTGCATGTCGCCGTTAACTATTTTTTAATTGTGTCTGATTCCTTACAGCCCACAGTATGCAGAAAGAGCAGAATTCATTGATGAGAACTCATGAAAACTGATGCTTATTACTGGCAGACTGGCATGTGTGAATTTACAGTATTAACTTTCAGAACCACGGACAGAGTTGTTCTTGATGACCTAAAGTGCAGTGCATTGTTCAGCTATTGAGTCTGTAGGGAATCGGTGTTTACATTTGATATAGCCTATAATGTATTCTTTCTGTTCACTAGAGTCTGTTGCATTGATTAAAAAAAAAAATCGTAAAGATGTTGTGCACAAAATTCACGAGATTATGACACTGTGTGCATTAATGCCAGTTGCTGCTGTACTGTCTGCGTGTGTGTCTAAATACTTTCTATGCTTTAAATAACTTAATGTACTTGAACACCCATTGTCACTGCTTCATTATAGTAGCAATTGTGTAAGGCCCTCCTCACACGAGGACGGCCCCGTATTGTCTTGGCGTCGCCATCAAAACATGTATCACTGTTTACACATCGTGTTGTACATAGGCTTGTGCATTTACATGACAACGTAAAACTGTTGTCAGGTTGCCCGTCTGGTTCTGCTCCGAGGCAGATTCCACGTCAACAAGTGCTCATGCATGCGTAACATGCTGCGTCTCTGCATGAGCACTTGTTGTTGTTGTTGCCGTAGCTGGTGTTGTTCATGCTCTCTGAGAAAATGTTGATATAATAGTCAAAGCAATATTTGTAGCTGCTGGAGCAATATCAGAATCAGTCTGCCTGCCATCATTGTTGTTGTTGTTGTTGTTGTTGTGTGTGACAACATAGGTTGGGGGGTGGGGGGTTGCAGGGGTGCTATGAGGTCACCGTCTTTTCCAGACTTATCTGTTTATACCAAATACAGCATGAAGACGAATTCGCAGATATCCACCTGCAGACCCCTTTTCAAAAAAGATGCGGAGTCATGGACAAATACGCGTCTCCGTGTGTCAATATCACCGGATCGATAGTTTATTTTACCGGAGTTGTAGAAATTCATACTCGTGTAAAGCCCACCTAAGTGTCAAGCACCCACCAGCACAAACACAAACCTGCACCTGTTCCTGCGTCTGCTTGGAGTTCAGCGTCTCACACAAGGACACTTAAGCAGGAAGAAATTGGAGCTGCGATCAAACTTCTCCCACTTAAAATGATTGTTTATTGTTAATTATTTTGATTTAATTGGAAAAGATCAAACAGAGTGGTGGAGGAAAAGAAGTAAGAATGTGATTCCTTAGACATTTATAAATTCACACTTAATGCCAGCAGTAGAGTCATTCTTTACTGTGGAGCCTCTGGCCCTCTCTTGTTGAACTTGGCCTGAAAACAAATCTGTAAATGAAAGAACTGTTTGTTGTGACTCTTGGTCCAGAACCAGAATTAAACAAACTCAAAACAAAAAGCTACCAACAGCCCTTAGAGATTACTGCTGCACAGGACAGAAATCCTTTGTTGGTATATGAAACTACACATTGTGGAGGATCATTCTTTCAACACAAAGTTTAGAAACAAAACAGAAGGATGAGTGCTCTTCTTGCTCTCTCATTTTGGTAAATCCTTTAACACTCCTTAGGAAAACATTTGAAACAACAAAACTTGAGGAACAACTTGTAGTAGTTTGAATGATAGACATTAATGCTTCCATCAGGTAGTGTCACTGCCCAAACGCCCGAGGCTGGACGCTGGACTATTTTGAAAAGCTTGAGGGGTGACACGCTGCCGCTTTGTGTGTGCCTATTCATCTCTCAACAAACCTCTACACTGAGGGGCCTGCTGCCCCTGCCTGGTAATCCACCTCCACTGGCCCTGCCACTGGTGTAGAGGCATCTGATGCGCCAAATGCACGAACACTCCAAACTCGCCAAATGCATCCAATGCGCTGTCCAGGGGGAATCTGCGTCCAAACACATCTTTGCATTGACTTTGTATGTCATCTCGACGCAAATTTGCATCTGTGTGGCCGTACCATTAGAGTTCATAATTTCCCTGGTCCAAAACTATATCCAGTCCCCTTAAAAAATCCACAACAAGCTGGAACCACACAGTGATATCACACCTTTACTGAAACAGATTTGGAGCCATTGATCAAACTTAAGACCAAGAGCTGTAGACATGTTTATTGACATGTAAAAATCAGAGCTCCTGATCATCCTCCATGATTACTGTGAAAACTGGAATATTAACATTGATATGGACAAAACTGAAATTCTGATGTTCCGAAAATAATTTAAAAAAAAAAAAAAAATCCAGAAATCAGAACGTGTTACCCAGTAATAGTGCTGGCCAAAAGAATTGGTACCCCTGCAATTCTGTCAGATAATGCTCTGTTTCTCCCAGAAAATGATTGCAATTACATATGCTTTGGTATTAATATCTTCATTTATTTAGCTTGTAATGAAAAAAACACAAAAGAGGATGAAAAAAAAAAAAGTAAAATCAATTATCATTTTACACAAAACTTCAAGAATGGGCCGGACAAAAGTATTGGCACCCTCAGCCTAATACTTGGTAGCACAACCTTTAGACAAAATAACTGCCAACAACCTCTTCCGGTAACCATCAATGAGTTTCTTACAATGCTCTGCAGGAATTTTAGACCATTCTTCTTTGGCAAATTGCTCCAGGTCCCTGATATTTGAAGGGTGCCTTCTCCAAACTGCTATTTTGAGATCTCTCCACAGGTGTTCCATGGGATTCAGGTCTGGACTCTTTAATGGCCACCTTAGAAGTCTCCAGTGTTTTCTCTCAAACCATTTTCTAGTGCTTTTTGAAGTGTGTTTTGGTTCAATGTCCTGCTGGAAGACCCATGATCTCTGAGGGAGACCCAGCTTTCTCACACTGGGCCCTACATTATGCTGCAAAATTTATTGGTAGTCTCCAGACTTCATAATGCCATGCACACGGTAAAGCACAGCAACCCCAAAACATCAGGGAACCTCTGCCATGTGTGACTGTTCTTTTCTTTGAAGGCTTCATTTTTTTTCCTGTAAACTCTATGTTGATTTATTTTCCCAAAAAGCTCTACTTTTGTCTCATCTGACCAGAGGACATTCTTCCAGAACGTTTTTGGCTTTCTCAGGTAAGTTTTGGCAAACTCCAGCCTGACTTTTTTATGTCTCTGGGTCAGAAGTGGGGTCTTCCTTGGTATCATTCCACAGAGTCTCTTTTCATTCAGACACTGTTGTTCCCTCGGACTGCAGGACAGCTTGAACTTGTTTGGATGTTAGTCGAGCTCTTTATCCACCATCCGCACAATTTTTTGTTGAAATCTCTCATCAATTTGTCTTTTCCGTCCACATCTAGGGAGGTGAGGCACAGAGCCATGGGCTTTAAACTTTTTTGATGACACTGCGCATGGTAGACACAGGAACATTCAGGTCTTTGGAGATGGACCTGTAGCCTTGAGATTACCCATGCTTCCTCACAATTTTGCTTCTCAAGTCCTCATACAGTTCTTTGGTCTTCTTTCTTTTCTCCATACTCAATGTGGTACACACAAGGACACAGGACAGGGGTTGAGTCAACTTTAATCCATTTTAACTGGCTGCAAGTGTGATTTAGTTTTTGCCACCACCTGTTATGTGCCACAGTTAAGTAACAGGTGCTGTTAATTACACAAATTAGAGACGCATTACATGATTTGTCATAGGGTGCCAATACTTTTGTCCACCCACTTTTTTACGTTTTGTGTGGAATTATATCCAATTTGGCTTTTTGACGATAATTTTGTGGTTTTCCATTGATGACAAAAGAAATGAACATTTCAATATCAAAGCATTTGTAATTGCAATAATTTTCTGGGAGAAATTGAACATTATCTGAAAGAATTGCAGGGGTACCAATACTTTTGGCCAGCACTGTAACTGGTGACCAGAGATGGCAAAAGTACCCAGATTCCTTACTTGAGTCGAAGTAAAGAGCACGGACAGAAGGCTCCATTTGTATCCATATCAGTATGTAATGTTAAGCATAAATGGGCCTGTATACATAGATGGATGGAAGAAGTGATGATATAGTGATGATTATATATTGATATATTGATATATAGTTTGTTAATTGCCCAACCAGAGTGAACAGAACACTTGATCTTCTATATGCCAACGTCAAAGATGCATACAGTGCCACTGCATTACCACCACTGGGCAGGTCGGATCACAATCTGGTTTTACTTCAGTCTTGTTACAGACCCTGCGTATTGAGGCAGCATGCAACTACTGTAACAATTAGAAAATGGACACCTGAGGCCAGTGAGGCTCTGAGAGACTGCTTTGAGTGCACAGACTGGAATGTATTGTTAGAAACAGATGAAAATAGTATAGATATTGATAAACAGGTTGACTGTTTTACTGAATACATCAACTTCTGTAAAGACAATATCATACCATCAAAGACTGTACTCCGTTTCCCCAATAACAAACCCTGGATCACAAGTGACATCAAGGATATCCTCAATCAGAAAAAGGAAGCCTTTAGAGATGGCGACAAAGAACGGCTCAAACTGGTGCAAAAAGTGCTGAAGAGGAGATTAAGGGAGGCTAAGGTGAAATATAAAAAGAAAATTGAGAGACAACTACAAAATAATAACATGCGGGAGGTGTGGAGAGGAATCAACAACATCTCTGGATATAACACAAAGACAAGGCAGCCAATTGTGGGTGATGTTGAATGTGCTAATGAATTCAACCAGTTCTTCAACAAGTTTGACACAGCGACCACTTCCTCTTCTACTGCTGCTCCTTCTACACATCTGTGTCTCTCCACCACTCCTGCTACATCCCCTCTTACACCTGTGCCTCTTCCACCGTCACCGTCTGTCACAGCTTTAGGAGTGAGGTTAGAGTTAGGAAGACTGTGCTCAGGGAAGGCTGCTGGTCCAGATGGTGTGTGTCCAAGACTGCTTAAGGACTGTGCTGCCCAATTGTGTGAACCCCTTCAGAGGATCTTCAACCTGAGTCTACAGTTGGGTCAGGTCCCAGCTCTGTGGAAAACATCTTGTATTGTGCCGGTACCAAAACTCAAATGCCCAGCTGAACTCAACGACTACAGACCAGTTGCCCTCACCTCACATATTATGAAAACCTTTGAGAGGCTGCTTTTACGTCTGTTGAGACTTGAGGTCAAAGACACACTAGAACCTCTGCAGTTTGCATATAGAAATCATATTGGAGTGGATGATGCAGTTACATACATGCTCCACCGTGCCCTGTGCTATCTAGAAGAACCTGGCACCTATGTAAGAATTATGTTCTTTGATTTTTCAAGTGCATTTAACACCATCCAGCCCATGATATTGAGAGATAAGCTCAAAGACATAGGAGTGAACCCATCCTTTGTCTCCTGGATCACAGACTATCTCACAGAGAGGCCACAGTTTGTCAGGTTGGGAAACTGCGTCTCTGGGACGGTCATGAGCAGCACGGGGGCTTCACAAGGAACTGTTCTGGCTCCATTCCTATTCACGCTTTATACTGCAGACTTCAAATACAACTCTGAGTCCTGCCACATCCAAAAATACTCCGATGACACTGCTATTGTGGCGTGTATCCAAAATGGACAGGAATCTGAATACAGGGATCTGATAAAAGCTTTCTGTGACTGGAGTCATAGAAATTGTCTCCTACTGAACACCTCAAAAACAAAGGAAATGATTGTGGATTTCCGAAAGTCTGGGCTCTGCCATCAGCCAGTTAACATCCATGGGGTGGACGTGGAGGTGGTGCCAACCTACAAATATCTTGGTGTACATCTGGACAACAAGTTGGACTGGTCCCTTAATACAGATGCACTCTTTAAGAAGGGGCAGAGCCGTCTCTTTTTCTTAAGGAAGCTCAGATCAATTGACGTCTGTGGAAAGCTGCTGCAGATGTTTTATCAGTCTGTGGTAGCCAGTGCTTTGTTTTATGGTGCAGTCTGCTGGGGAAATAGTTTAAAGCAGAAGGACAAGAGGCGACTGGAAAAACTGGTGAAGAGAGCTAGCTCTGTGGTTGGATCCAGTTTGGACTCACTGGAGGCTGTGGTGGAAAGGTATACACAGAAGAAAGTGGAGGCCATCATCCGTCACTCTGATCACCCACTTCACACCATCATAGTCCAGAGGATCAGCAGCAGGGGACGCCTTACCTCTGTGCGCTGCAGGACCGAGAGGTTCCGAAGATCATTCCTCCCTGCAGCCATCAGAGTGTACAATTCTCTGCTTGGAAGAGAGCCCAAACAACATGAATTTCCCTCCGGGGATTAATAAAGTATGACTTATCTTATCTTATCTTATCTTATTCCCATCTTAATGGGATGATCAATGGGATCATCTCAAAGTGCTTAGACCAAGAACCTGCCGGATCTTGGTCTAAGCACATTGATTATATACTTTTAAAAATGGGAAGAGCAACAGGTGTTTCTAGGAAATGTGCTTTGGTTTGTCCTGGGCTGCTCACCAAGGTCTAATGTAAGCCGTATGCATGCCTGCCTGTCTTGGCTTACTGTTGAAAATAGGTTGAAGTGTAATACACTTGTGCTGTTCAAATCAGTTATGACAGCTAAAATGCCAGTTTTTATACACGAACAGATAATTTTTAGTAAAACTATCCATAATCATTATACTCGAGCTTCCAGTATTGGACAGCTTGAATTACCCACTTCAAAAAACAAAAACAATGCATTAATGAGACCTTTTATTTTTAGATCACCAACTTTGTGGAATAACCTGCCCCAAACCCTCTGTATTCTCAGCAAATCATCTTTTAAAAGAACTCTTAAGGTTTACTTAACACTATAATTTACTGTATGTTTCCGTCATCTGTAATGCTGTTATTGTTTTTTCAAATGTATGTATTTTATTCATTGCACATTGTATGATGTGATGTGTATTCATTTGGCATCTATAATTGTATAATTGTCGTATGTTTATTTTAATGTGGACCCCATGAAGACTAGCTGGTTGCTACGGCACCAGCTAATGGGGATCCTTAATGAATCAAATCAAATCAAATGGAAAGGCCGTGACAGGATTTTAAACTCACTGAGGTAAGACTGAAACCAGTGAAGGGACATCTGCTCAGGTGTGATGTGATAACGAGGGCTCTTTATCTGTTGCTATCTTGGCCTTGGGTTTCGCTTCAAACGACTTTGTGATCACTGTCTTTACAACCTTGATTTATTTTATTTTTCTTCCAATTTCAGCCATACTCTTCTGATTTGGGGTATTTAAACGAGTGGAAAAATGATTGAATACATGTAAGAACACAGCTACTGAAGTACCAGAGAAGACGTCTCGTGTTCATTTTGAATTCCTTCTGAATATAACATTTATTAGTCTTCTTCCTCATCTTTAAGCAAAGCCCTCCAAGGAATATTAGAACTTTTTAAAGATGATGAAAAAGACTTTTATTCAAATTCACACTCTTGACATTTGATTATTTCTAAGTGAATTTCATCCCTCCTGGCGGCACTCCTTTAGAAAAGAAAAGAGAGAAAGGGCTGTTGAAAATCAAATATGCCAATTTTAGTGTGTTCTCAGGTGGTGTCGCCCCCAGGCTGTTCTTGAATATTTTAATATCTGCTCACATGCCTCCAACTTCCCTCTCATAAGGAAATGAGGAATACGAGACTGGATGTACCCTGACTAAAGCTTTGACTGCAGATGCTCAAGGCTGCACTTAAGACGTCAAACAAATGGGGCAGAGTGAAGACGAGGCTGCGGGTAGCTTTATCAAATCAAGCAGCGAAGCCAAGAATTTCACAGGACACGCAGCAAAGAGTCCAACTGAAGGTCAACCTGGTTCAAATGAGCCTCAAAAAGACCCAACAACCCCACACAGTATTCATTTCAGTGCTGCTGTCATCTATAAAAATCAAAACAGGGAGATTTTTCAGTCTAGATGTTGTCAACCAAATGCTTTATTCAATATTTTGCATGAATAGATGAGCTTGCCAGCTCACTGCATGATGTCTGATCAAAAAAACTTTTTCCAAAGTTTGGTTGTAAATATTGAGTTGATGATTCAGAGACTGTAGTTTAAAAGAGCTCAGAGGCTGGTAGAAACAAACTACTAAACACAATTTATACAAAAGCTTATTGTTTGTAATTCTTTGGCATTAAATAGTAAGCTCTGTATGACAGTCACTATTCACCAAGCTACTCATGTGAAGTCTTGAAAACAGAAACATACGTAAAGTCTTAGAGACATAAATACGTGATCACAACTTACACAAACTTTGCTGGTGAACTCTGAATCAGTTCCTGTATCTCACACTTTGATGTGTGCAAACTTCAACAGTGTGCAGCATAAAAGTCCATCACATATTCATTGATGCACAAACAAAAAGTAAAGTTATTCACTGTTCAATGTAAGAGGAGGGTTGAAGCCAGTAGAGCATTCAGCCCCATCGGGACATACATAGTTTTATGCACCCCGGGTATTCAAGCACAAGAGGTGAGGGGAAAGGAGCATAGAAAGAAGACAAGCTAGCAGGGGGACAGAGGTAAAGCACACACTCGTATTGTTTTTTCTCTATCATCTGTAGGGATGAATAACTGCTGTTAGAATGACATGTTGATAAGATCAATGACCAAACTTGTTCATTTTCCACAGCTAACTTCTGTTCATCTTTACTTAAGCTTGATAAATTCTCTTGGCCCATAAAAAAGTTTATCACCCAGTTTTGAAACCCCTTTATTTATGTCTCGGTCTCAGAAAAGAAGTGTTTGAACACAGTTTCGTCACGCACCGGGCTAACTCAAAACTTATAGATCAAATCCATCTGAGACCATCACAACAGGGCTTTTAATCATTTGTTGCATACTGCATCTCTCTCCCTGTCTCCTCTCTGGTCTTTTATTTTAGATATTAGATTGATCTTTCTGGTTAGTGAGAAGTACATATTGGGCTCTAATTTAGTAGACCAGGCGCAAGTGCAGGAGCACCTGCCCTGCGCCGGCCTTCGCCAAGCAGACAGGGCGTGACTTGTGCACTTTGGAAGTTTCCTGCAGTGCCAAGAGAGGCGCAGTCAAGGCGCAGAGGAGTGCAGAGGTGCGCATCCACGCCTCCCTTTGCGCAAATGGCAGAGAAGGAAACTTCCAACTGCCATCAGATTAACTTTCCATTATGACAAACGGCTTTAATCTGCCATCAGATGTGACGGGACAGTTAATATAGATATAAATGTATATGCTGGTTCAGACAGTTACATTAAATAGTGATTGCTGTGATTGCTTATTGCATTGAAATGTGCCTGACACTCTAGAAACCTGCCTCTGAGGCTTTGTTGACATGAGCGCCCATGTGCGCCTGTCACCAAATTACAGCTGCGGAGGGTGCGCTCCACTTTGCGCCGAGGATAGACCGGGTTGGAGCTGGCGAGCCTTCAGCGCACTTTCTGCACTTTTTTTGGCACGAAATTGTCACTGCGGCAACATGAATCTGCTGACACCTCCCCCTGGTGCACCGTCAACTCCCCCTGGCACGCAGTCACACCCATCTTTGCGCAGACGGTCTACCAGATTGACAAATTGGCAGTGCACAACGGTGCGCCACACAAAATTAACACTGCGTGGGGTGCGCCATGCTTGCATCCCCTGCGCTGCGCCACGAAATTAGAGTCCATAATATTTTTTCTAGCAGCTTAACAATGTACAGAGAAAGAAACAAGTTATCTGCTGGGGATGAAACACTAATTGGGAGGTTAGTTAGCAGATAAGACGGAGCCAGAGCCCAATAAAGCCTTGAAGTCAAAGGGAATCCTAACAACTCGACATATTGACAGTGTCCTGATCGTCCCAACACAAGGACTTCTTCCAGCCTCTCTGTTAATAACAGTCTGACTCTCTGTCTCTCAGCAGTTTCTACATAAATGAACCCAATCACATTCATTTGGTCCGGCTCGTGTTAATATCTAAAATAAAACCTGCTAGAGACAGACACCTCTAAGAGGCTCAGGCTTTTTTGAGTGATTAGGGACTCCACACTGCTCTGTGTGTGTGTGTGTGTGTGTGTGTGTGTGTGTGTGTGTGTGTGTGTGTGTGTGTGTGTGTGTGTGTGTGTGTGTGTGTGTGTAGCTGGAAGATAAGCAGCAGCTTATAGCTCTCCCTGAGAGGCCTTTATAATTCAATCCGCTGAACCTTCAGAGTGTGTATCTGAAACACTGTCTGCTGCTGAACTCTGAGGGGTAATTGCCTGTAGCCAGTGTTTGAACTCACACACACTGGAGGAAAGGCCTTGTTCCCCTCTGTGTTGAACACAATGAAAGACCACGAGGTGTGAGTGTGTGTGTTAAAAACACACAGTGTGTCCATGGAGAAGGGAGAAGAGTTCAGGAGTATGTACACAACTCAGGTGCCTACAGGTGTAAATTAATTACTTTTATCCAACAAGTGCTCCAGAAAATACCTGGGACATATGAGATGAGGAACGAGAATCTGTCTATTGGTACCCTGAGACATCCAGCAAACCAGAGCCATTCAGAACAGATCAACACATTTTCTAATTCACAAAACAATAACAGGAACGACGGAGGCTCATCATTGGGTCAGAGAAACCACTGATCCCTTAATTCATGTGGGACATCCTTGGTTTAGAGACTCCAGCTCTCCAGTGGTCCAGCTCCATACTACTTAGGTGTTGACAGATTAGGAACAAGGAGCCAAACCAAATCTGAGCAGAGACAGATTCTGTGGAAGAAGAGGCACCAGGCCCTGCAGGTTATTGGATGGAAGGGACGGGGAACAACAAGAAGTCACAGAGATGATTGATCCTCAGAGAATCAGAATAGAATAGAATAGAATAGAAAATACTTTATTTATCCCCGGGGAAAATTCAGGAGTCACAGCAGCAAAGAAGAAAACAAAAGTAAGAAAGTGTATAGAAAGTGCAAAACGGTCCACAAGAAAATAGATGACGACAGTCCGTTCACCACTCTCCAGCCCAGCCAGTCTCCACCTCCACAGGGTCCAGGACTGAGCCTCCCCAGCAGTCTGTTCAGTCTCTGTCTCCTGGATCCTGTCTGCTCACAGCAGGTGAAGCTCCTCCAATGTGGCCCCGGCGTCTGATGTCAGCTCCGTCTGCAACGTCCGTGAACAGCACGATGCCTTTCTGCCCTCTGCCGCTGGGCTAGCACGGCTAGCTCGTCCATCCCACCGGAGATAAATCCCACGTTCCCAACAACGATGGATAGAAGGACAGGTCCAGGTCCATCCTCAAGCCTTACACTAGTTAGCATTGATATGCTACAGGCTGCTGACGGCTAATTTCACATGTAAACAATGCACCAACAATGTCACTGGTCGCTAGTATTGTGCAAATACAAATACAAATATCGCAATAAAAAATGTTTATGATCACATTCAAACTTTTGAAAAAGTTTTGATAAAAAGTTTTTCTGCTCTCATGGAGTGATTTTTCTGACGTTCTGATACTGAAGTTTATCACAAAAGTGCAATGAAAGCTTTCCAAAACTTACTCAGCTTTAAACTCTGGTTTAGTATTCCCGGACAACTGAGGGCAATGTGTGTGTGTGTGTGTGTGTGTGTGTGTGTTTGTGTTTCAACCAGTTTGATCAGATTTTTTAATATTTCCCCTGACAAAGAAAACAAAAACAAACAGTGCCCTGTTGGTGGAAGTGGTTGATCAGAGCATGAAGGATAAACCAAAACAATTAAGCATGTCTGAAAACTCAAACCAGGAGAAGGAGAAACTAAAAGTGTGTGGAGCTACAGAAGTGGTATTCAGGGTTTCTGTGCTGTGTGTCTTATGATCCAGCAGGTATGTGTTAAAGTTCTTGATAAGAGACTTCTGAGACTTCTTCCTCTGTACTTAATCGGATATTCAGGATAAATCAAAAAGACAAGACGACACAGAATGTTTTTACTCCTGATCATGACACTGTTCTTACACCAACAAGATCTCCTTGTCTGTCTGTGCTCCTCCAGCGCCAACGCTCCCCCTCCTTTGCACCAGTCAACACCCTCGATGGATAGCTCCCTCACATGTTGGCATCAAAACAACAAGGCAAAGAGCTTTCAAACTATCCAATTTAAGCCCCCATGTCTGTGTATGTGTGTTTGTCTTCCATGGATTAAGTGTGTGTTTACAGAGCCTCATCCATCGCTGTCAGTGTGCTTTGTCGTCGAGTCGAGGAAAAGATATTAGACTTTCTACAAACAAGCAAATCCCTGCAGCCAATTCCCCATGAGCCTCTGGTGTGTTGCTCTTTCCATCAGGCCTGTCTGACTCATTATAGTCAAGTAAAAAGAAATCATTTGTCAGGATTAAACAAAATGTGATGAGGTGTTGTTTCACAGTTAACTTCACCAGCTGTAGATCATGTGGCTCTGATAACTCTGACATCACCTGAAGTTCAGAGCCAGCCAGAGAGGTGGCAGCATTAAAGAACAAATGATGAGCTACAGTGAGCAACAGTTACTGCACTGTTTTACAGGAGGAGTACATGAAGTGAAACCTCACGCTGCTATCATTCAAACCAAGTCATGTGTGGGAAAGTTTTTAGCCTGATGAAAATATGACAGCTCAAAAAACTGGATTCTGTGGATTAAATTTGCTAAGCATTTGCAGATTTATCTTCTCATAAAAACTTTGAGTTGAACTCTGATGCCACTTGTTTCTGCCTCTATCTCACTGCAGTGACGGGGCAGTGACTGAAGTTGTGCCAGTTGTTTCTTTAAAAAATCTCTAACCCTTACATCCTGTTCATATTTTATGCCTTCTCAGTATAGAATAGAATAGAATAGAATAGAATAGAATAGAATAGAATAGAATAGAAAATACTTTATCCCGGAGGGGAAATACAGGAGTCACAGCAGCAATTAAGAAAACAAAAGCAAAAAGGGTGTATAAAAGTGCAAAAAGGTCCACAAGAAAATAGATGACGACAGTCCGTTCACCACTCTCCAGCCCAGCCAGTCTCCACCTCCACAGGGTCCAGGACTGAGCCTCCCCAGCAGTCTGTTCAGTCTCTGTCTCCTGGATCCTGTCTGCTCACAGCAGGTGAAGCTCCTCCAATGTGGCGCCGGCAACTCCGTCAGCCACGTCCGTGAACAGCACGATGGCGCTTTGCCCTCCGGCAGCCCCTCTGCCACTGGGCTAGCACGGCTAGCTCGTCCATCCCACCAGAGATAGATCCCACGTTCCCAACAACAATGGATGGAAGGACAGGTCCACGTCGTCACCTCCGAGCTCACACCCGAGAACCAGCACGTCGTCCTCACCTCCTCCTCCTC
The DNA here is from genome assembly GCF_033239565.1 of Halichoeres trimaculatus. Classification (NCBI taxonomy): domain Eukaryota; kingdom Metazoa; phylum Chordata; class Actinopteri; order Labriformes; family Labridae; genus Halichoeres; species Halichoeres trimaculatus. The sequence goes on from NW_027437193.1 coordinate 31,242,479, forward strand.
ACCTTGACGGAAATCACCAAGCCTTACACTAGTTAGCATTGACATGCTACAGGCTGCTAACAGCTAATTTCACATGTAAACAATGCAGCCATGGTTACATGTAGGATCTCCAGACAAACACAGGGGAAAAATAGTAAAAATATCACTGAAGACACAAAAAGTTTGGTGTCCATGACCAACAAATGGTATGGTCCAGGTCATATTTTTTTCTGACCAAGAAATTCCTTATAGCAAGTGCATGTACCGAACTTTGTAATACAGATTGATTAAGACTGCTTAAAAAGCTTTTTTTCACATGAATGAATATATAAGTACCGTGCTGACCTGAAAATGAGACAAGGTTTTTTTTCATAGAAAATAATAGGGAAAAGTGGGGTCGTCTCATTATTGGGGTCTTAGCATTGACACTTACATACATACATACATACATACATACATACATACATACATACATACATACATACATATATACATACATATATACATACATATATACATATATACATACATACATACATACATACATACATACATACATACATATATACATTCGCACATATAGTTGTCTATGGTCCACATGACTGCAACAGCAGAGAGCGCCAGCTTTTTGTACAGCCAGTGACCTAAAGGTGGCTGTGGTAAACTGTCAATCACAGTAGAGAAGCAGTGACAGGAGATGAGACATGTAGAGACATGGCGATTGTCCAGAGCAAAGAAAAATAAAACAATAAAACAAAACACCCCCCCCCCTCCAATTAATAAATAAATAAATAATAATAATAATAATAATAATAATAATAATAATAATAATTATTATTATTATTATTATTATTATTATTAATAAAATACTTAATAAAAAATAAAATGAAAAATAAATAAATAAATAAAAAGGAGGTTAGAACAGAATATAAGATAAATACATAAAAGTTGCAGTGGACTAAAGAAGCTTTAACAGAGCTGATATTCTCTGGCAGTTTTCTCCAGATATTTGCCTCTCCATGTTTGATTCTGACTCTGGGGACAGAAAGTAGACCTGATCCAGATTACCTAAGTGGTCTTAATGGTTCATACTGGATAAGAAGATCATTGATATATTTTGGCCCTTATCCATTAATGGGTCTAGACCTGTTAATGTTTTTTGCAAAGTGTCACAGATTAATGTTTGTTATGATTTAGCACTATACAAGTATAGATAGATAGATAGATAGATAGATAGATAGATAGATAGATAGATAGATAGATAGATAGATAGATAGATAGATAGATAGATAGATAGATTGATTGATGCAATTAGGTCTAATCTAATGGAACTGATGAGACATGAGCACTCTCAATGATTGCTCTAAAATCCATCCAAATAGATTTGGGTCAAATTTGACTTGAAACAGCTACGATCTACAAAAATGTGTAACACCTGAACAAAAGAATACAATATTAAAGTATTAACAGTTTTGTGTATTTTTGTATGGCTTAAGGAAAATTCATCAAATTTCCTTTTAAGTGAATAACGTTTAGGGTATTTTTACCACTGGGGAACGTCAAAATTTGTCAAATCTGACCTAAATTGTTGCCAATAAACATTGTTAAAAAAAAAAAAAAAAAAAAAAAAAATCTACTAGACACATTTCCTTAATTCTGTGTCTGGTTAAAGTGGTGTTTAAGTGCTTAAGTTGAGAAATCAGTAAGCAGCACCAGAGTATCACACTGCTCATCTGCTGAGTCCCTGAAGCATTCTTGATCCGCGCAGTCCTTATTAGCAGAAATCATTTTCTCTAAAGATGATTTTATTTCTCTGTTCATCTCCTTCTGCCTTTTCTTTTTCTCTGAACTCAGCTATTTGATTCGAAAGAACACATCTGATATGATTCTGAACCCAGTAGCTGTGATATAAATATAAAGTCAAGGTGCTGAGAAGGGGAAACAAAGACGAGACCAACCAGGGGACTTGACTGATACATTAACACTCCTGCCTGCCGACCTCTTTTAAGTCTTGACTTCATTTTACAGAAAGAGAAACATTTTCCCTTTGGAGAAGGGTTCTTAAACCTGCCAAGCAAAGTCTTTATACTCTGTGCCAAGGCAGAAGTAAAAAGGGATAACTCCTACTGTTTCAGTGGGAACACTAGCTCTCACTGATCACCAGCAGAGAGAAAGAGCCGAGGGAGAGGAGGAAAGAAAAAAGATGTGATGGTAAGATGATGAAAGGGGAAAGATGAAGGGAGAAAGGACTGTGAACAGAGGATAAAATAAGAAGAAGTTATCACAGACCTGCAGCCAGGGGTCAGCTGAGCAGTCACAGAGCTTCTGCTTTTCTTTTCTTTGGTCCGAGATCGCAGTGCGTCGATCAACTGATCATGAGCCATGGTACATCTCTGAAGGTAGAGGGATAAATTCAATGCTGAATGTCATGGCAGTGGGTGATAGTGCTCATGGGGAAACAGAGTCTTTATTCCAGAAAAACATCACTAACTACAGCCAAAGGTTTCACTGCAATCAACGCAACACAGGTGGTCGTCACAGCTTTTAAGACCACAGCTGTTTCATTTTATTACGGAGAGATGACAGTCATCATTTCCTGTCAGTCAGAGTCACAGAGCTCAGAGACCATGATGGACAAAGAATGAATCCCATATAGGTATCCCCTTAAAGCTCACCTGCAGGAGCATTTCTAATGCTGCCCTGAAACAGCATAAGCAGCAGTTCTTAAATGAAAAAAAGTCTTCATGTTATCCAAGATTACGCTCCAAAAACAAACTACTCCTCTGGTCCCCAAGCCAACAACAAAACGAATGTGGTGATTTTTAACAATTAAATCACACAAAATCCCAAAAACCTAACAAACAAAAGACAAACTCTTAACGTTTAACTAAACAAAAACAGACCGAAAAAAAAAAGTCAAACAAAAACAAACAAAAAAATAGTTATTCAACACACACACAAAAACAGCACATTTTTTAAAATTAACTAATGGACTAATGAGCAGAAGCTTTCAACACAATTCAACAAAGTTTGGAGGTGGAGAGAGTAAGCTTCACTGCTGTCAGTGACCAGTGAAGGCCGGATTGGAGGAAAAAGGAACAAAAGAAAATCCCAATACTAAACACAATACTACTAGGGCTGTAACAGGCAAGTAACGCAGCCTTGATTTTAAACTCGTGAAAAAGAAAAAAAAAAAAGAAAATTTGAAGTTTTGACAGCAAATTACTTATAGTTGCTTATTTGTTTTATTTAATCGACATAGGGAGACAAGTGTAGCTATTTAAATTTAAAGAAATTTTCATACATTTATTCCCTATATCTCTGGAGGTAGGTGGGAAAATTAACAAACAAATAAATAAATGAAAAAAAAAAATGCACTCACCACAGTCTTGGGTCGAGTCTCACTCTTATGCTTTTGTTTTTGTTTTTCTTCCTTTTTTGTTGTTTTTTTTTTTGTTTGTTTTGTTTTGTTTTTGCTTTTTTTTTCGTATTGTGTTGTGTTGTGTTGAATTGTTTTTGCATGAATGGTTTTAATTTCCACTTTTTAACAACCTGCTCAGGGACTACAGATGAAAATTAGCTTATGGCTAACTCTGGCATATTTACACTATCAATGTTAAAATAAGTGTTGATAAATATGCGTTGTCCCTGATAAATAAATAAATAAATAAATAAATAAATAAATAAATAAATAAAAATGCTGACAGCTTAAAGAGGGACAGACTGGTGTTTCCTGTTGCTGCTGTGATGCTTTGTTTCAGCACCAGGAGCTGTCCACTGTCTGCAGCTCTGGGCTGAGGATGTTGGTGTCTGTTATTACTCTGTCAGAGTGATATTAAAAGATTTTCTACTTTTACTACAGGTTTTCAAAGTTCAGAAGAAACCCTCTCAGTTTTGTTTTTCAGCTCATAGCTGCACGAGAAAAACTGTCAAATTTGTGATTGATCAGCTTCATCTTTCTTCACAGAATGTTATTTACAGATCAAAGAGGCCCAGTGATGTTCTCAAAAACCTTATTATGAAACTTTATCAATGTGTCATTATTAAGTCTGTTAACATTCTAGTCTTATACATATTTAGATTTCTTAATTGATAATAACCTGCCTCTAAGTTTCACATTTAACAGCTTGTCAAGGAGCTGGGGCTGTTTCTGGGTTTTAACTTAAAAAAAAAAGTATTGTTTTTCATTTGCTGTAACTTTTATTTTTACCCCTCATTGACTATGGTGATGTTTTATACATGCATGAATCTTCACAATGTCTTCACTTTCTGGATGCTGTATATCATGGGGCATTGAGGTTTGTTACAGGTCTTAAGGCTCTAACTTGTCATCGTATTTGTATTTGTATTTGTATTTGTATTTGTTTATTATTTCGTGGACAGTCCTCTTTAATGAACTGTACCAAGTAAAAGAGGCAGCTTTAGCCTTTTGGGATAATTTCCAGCAGCAGTCCCCGGCCATTTGTCAATAGGCAATCTAAAAAAAAAAAAAATTGAAATACAATAAAATGCATTACATTTATAATAGCATCAAGCCCAAACAAAAAAAAAAAAAAGAGAAAACACAACATGTTACACACAGATCACAACACATATCAAATCAGTTCATCCAACAGATATAAAGTGCCAGTTGCATTGCACATGCCCAGGAAAAAATAGTTGATGGGGCCCCCGACACAATAAATATACAGTAAAGCAGGCAAGTTCAGGCCTGGTTATGACAACAATGCTGGTTTTCTGTTAGCCAAGCTTTAAGCTGTTTGGTTAAAGAGGTCAGGGTTGGGGGTTGGGAGTATTGTGCTTGGAACTGAGTTCCAGGTGTGAGATGCGTGGACAGAGAAAGTGGCTTGACCATAGACACTTTTTCTAAAAGGAACAACACAGTCACCCCTGGAACCGGCTCTTGTTAACCTATTTGAGTTTTTTTTTTTTTTTTTTTTTTTTACAAATTCTTGTAGGGGAGGTGGTACTTGGCCATGAAAAATGTTGTATATCAAGATAGTACCAGTATGACTTGTGTTCTCGAGTTGGCTGGCCTGTGTTATCTATTCAAAGACAAAATAATTTGCATGTCCTTGTTTATAGAGCTAATCTTAATTTGCTCCTCTCTTATTTATGTGATAATATCCAATTGAGAAAAAGTTGGAACCTGCAGTCTTTGCTCTGTCTCCCATTCATCAATCAATCAATCAATCAATCAATCAATCAATCAATCAATCAATCAATCAATCAATCTTTACTTGTATAGCGCCAAATCATAAGAAATGTTATTTCAAGACACTTTACAGAAACATTTACAGGTCTAGACCTGTAAATGTTAATAAAATTTTATTAGCAGAAACCCAACATCAGGACAAGATAAGGAGTCTTATCTTATCTTAATCCACCATGAGTACAGGACTTTGCAGCATTTAGCAAGTTACAATGGCAAGGAAAAACTTCCCTTTAACGGGCATTCATAAGACCTATTGTTGCCATCTGTTCCTGAAGTACATCTTGTAATGGGAAAAGAGTTTTTGATATGTGGCCCCTGCAGTGTGGAACTTGTTGCAGGAGATGGTGGGCCTGAGGGAGCCGGTTTCTTAATAGCTTTTTAAAGTAGGCTAAAAATGTTGGAGGACGTTGCATCGGACTGTAAACGCTTTGTTGGGTGATTTTTCTGATGTTACACTAGATTTGTTGATCTGCTTTTTGTCATTATTTTGCATTGTTTGTAGCTGTGTTCTACGGTGGGCTGCTATCTTGGCCAGAAAACTCTTGTAAAAGAGATGTTTAACTTCAGTGAGGTTTTCGTGGTTAAATATACACTCAACAAAAATGTAAACGCAACACTTTTGTTTTTGCTCCCATTTTTCACGAGATGGACTCAAAGATCTACAATTCAGTCCAGATACACAATATTACCATTTCTCTCAAACATTGTTCACAAATCTGTCTAAATGTGTGACAGTGATCACTCCTGCTTTGCTGAGATAATCCATCCCACCTCACAGGTGTGAAGTGACATCATGATTAGTGCACAGGTGTACCTTATACTGCCCACAATAACAGGCCACTCTGGAATGTGCAGTTTAGTCTCAAAGCAAAATGCCACAGAAGTCACAAGCATTGAGGGAGCGTGCAATTGGCATGCTGACAGCAGGAATGTCAACCAGATCTGTTGCTCGTGTATTGAATGTTTATTTCTCCACCATAAGCCGTCTTCAAAGGTGTTTCAGAAAATATGGCAGTACATCCAACCGGCCTCACAACCGCAGACCACGTGTAACCAGACCAGCCCAGGACCTCCACATCCAGCAGGTTCACCTCCAAGATCGTCTGAGACCAGCCACTCAGACAGCTGCTGAAACTATTGGTTTGCATAACCAAAGAATTTCTGCTCAAACTGTCAGAAACCGTCTCAGGGAAGCTCAACTGCATGCTTGTCGTCCTCATCAGGGTCTTAACCTGAATCCAGATCGTCGCCGTAACAGACTTGAGTGGGCAAATGCTCACATTCAATGGCGTCTGGAGTCACGTTGGAGAGGCGTTCTCATTACGGATGAATCTCGGTTTACATTGTTCAGGGCAGATGGCAGACAGTGTGTGTGGTGTCGTGTGGGTGAGCGCTTTGCTGATGTCAATGTTGTGGATGGAGTGGCCCATGGTGGTGGTGGGGTTATGGTATGGGCAGGCATCTGTTATGGATGAAGAACACAGGTGCATTTTAATGATGGCATTTTGAATGCACAGAGATACCGTGATGAGATCCTGAGGCCCATTGTTGTGCCATACACCCATGAACATCACCTCATGTTTCAGCAAGATAATGCACAGCCCCATGTTGCAAGGATCTGTACACAATTCTTGAAAGCTGAAAATGTCCCAGTTCTTGAGTGTCCAGCATACTCACCGGACATGTCACCCATTGAGCATGTTTGGGATGTGCTTGACCGGCGTATACGACAGCGTGTACCACTTCCCACTAATATCCAGCAACTTCACACAGCCATTGAAGAGGAGTGGACCAACATTCCACAGGCCACAATTGACAATCTAATAAACTCTATGTGAAGAAGATGTGTTGCACTGCATGAGGCAAATGGTGGTCACACCAGATACTGACTGGTTCTGAGTCCCTAGCCCCCCAATAAAGCAGAAAAAAAAAAAAAAAACATATCAGAGTGGCCTTTTATTGTGGGCAGTATAAGGTACACCTGTGCACTAATCGTGGTGTCTGATGAGCATCTTGATGTGGCACACCTGTGAGGTGGGATGGATTATCTCAGCAAAGCAGAAGTGCTCACTATCACACATTTAGACAGATTTGTGAACAATGTTTGAGAGAAATGGTAATATTGTTTATCTGGAATGAATTTTAGATCTTTAAGTCCATCTCATGAAAAATGGGAGCAAAAACAAAAGTGTTGTGTTCATATTTTTGTTGAGTATATTTTAAATAAAGATAAAAAAAAAAGCACTTCCACACTCTGACCTCTGCATTCAGTGATTGACTTTGCTACCATCATGCCTCTGATTTCTTCATGTAGTAGAAGAGGTTACTAAAGTAGAAAGACACATTTCTGTTGAGCTTTATCCAAAACCTTTCTAACCTAATAATGCCGTGTCAGTGTAACCCCATTCTGTCCAGAACCAGTCTGTCCCCCCTGCTGCAGTCCACTGTCTTTTTAAAGAGGGCCAAAGCCCTGTTCACCAGCACAGAGCAGTCCTCAAACTTTTGATGTCCTGTAGCTTTTAGGTACTACCAGTTTATGATGGTCCCTCTAAAGCCGTCAACACACCCCTGAAGGACCATCCTTCACCTCAGCAGTTTATGATTCCCATTTAAACAGCAGAAGAAACTTTTCACTTACTTTAGAAAAACTTACAAAAGCACATTTCTTTCAAAAACTGAGCCTCAGAGGGACTGTCACTCTGTGGAAAGATGCTCAGGTGGGTACTACCACCATCTAGTCCAGTTAAACACACAGAATAAACAGGATATTTCTTTATTGCCATTTATTGACATGTCTCCAGTGCATCTTGACTTACATACAGTAGGGCAAAAAAAATATTTAGTCAGCCTCTGATTTTGTAAGCTCTCCTGCTTAGAAAGATGAGAGAGTTCTGTGGTTTTCATCAGAGGTACACTTCAACTATAAGAGACAAAATGAGAACAATAAAAATCCAGGAAATCACATTGTAGGATTTTTAAAGAAATTATTTGTAAATTATGGTGGAAAATAAGTCTTTGGTCACCCACAAACAAGCAAGATTTCTGGCTCTCACAGACCTGTAACTTCCTCTTTAAGATACTCTTCTGTCCTTCACTTGTTACCTGAATTAATGGCACCTGTTTGAACTAGTTATCTGTATTAAAGACTCTTGTCCACAGCCTCAAACAGTCAGACTCCAAACTCAACCATGGCCAAGACCAAAGAGCTGTCCAAGGACCCCAGGAAAAAAAATTGTAGACCTGCACCAGGCTGGGAAGAGTGATCTACAACAGGTGAGCAGGTCGGTGTGAATAAATCAACCTTGAAGGCTATTGTAAGAAAATGGAAGACATCTCCCTCCATCTAGGGCCCCACGCAAGATCTCATCCTGTGGGGTCAAAAAGGTCATGAGAACAGTGAGAAAAACTTCCAGAACGACATGCAGGGACCTGATGAATGACCTGCAGAGAGCTGGGACCAAAGTAATGAAGGCTACCATCAGTAACACACTACACCAAGAGGGACTCAGATCCTGCAGCGCCAAGATTGTCCCCCTACTGAAGCCACACATGCGCAGTACTCTCTGGAGAGCTGACTCCACTTCCTCCTTTCTTTGAGGGGCAAACGTAAACAAAGTCTTTGTCAGTTCAGAGGTCAGTACAGCCACACAGCTCTGTCTGGAGTGACACAGACTGCAGCAGAGGACTAACCCGGAGTGGACCATGATGGAATATTGGTGAAAAACACGAGTTTTTGGACGATTAATGCAGTTTTAGGAGCGGCGCTGTCTATGCCCCGATGGATCTCATTATACGGACGTCTGCTGCATGATTTTGGATCTAAATATCTCCCGAAGCACTGCTTGGATCAGGAAAACCTTCTGGGTGAGTATTTTGTTCTACCTCATTCTATAAACAATGTAAAAGCTGTATAAACCAAACGTATCCTTTAAGTCCAGACACGAAGAACGAGTTCATTGAGCTCTGAAGCAAGAGAGTGCTCAACACTATCCTGAAAGAAAGAGAATCACGACAAAGAAGACAGTGGTGTTTGGAAGATAGTTGAGAGGTTTATCGAATTCAAGGATTTTCACAAAAAGACAGGCCAGGAAATTTATGAAATGATTCTAGAAGCATTGCAGTCCAATGGCACACCTTTACAAGAGTATGGAGGACAAGGATATGATAATGGAGCCAACATGTCTGGGAAGGTGAAAGGAGTACAAGCTCAGATTTTAAAAGTCAATCCACTTGCAACATTCTCCCCCTGTGCTTCCCACACCCTCAATCTGGTCGGTGTCCATGCGGCTAAGTCATGTCCAGAGGTCGCAAAATTTTTTGGCTCTGTAAATCGTCTTTATAATCTCTTCAGTGCTAGCCCAGAGCAATGGGCAATCTTGAAAGAAAAGACAGGATGCTCTCTTCATCGTCTCTCTGACAGTCGATGGAGTGCCCGCAATGCTGGAGTACGAGTTGTGGCAGCTCACTTGCCCTCCATTCTTGAGGCACTAGAATGTGTCTTAGCCACCTGCAGTCTGACAAGTGAAGTCAAGTCTGAGGCAAATGGTTTGATTAGTTATTTCAAGACCTTTGATGCCATCGTCCTTCTCACTGTGTGGGTAAAGATTTTGCAGTGCATTGAAAACCAAAATGTGATTCTTCAGGCAGGAGATGTTTCTCTGGTTGTTGAGGCTGCAAACATCAAGGCACTACAAGAGTAAATGGAGGCTCTTCGTAATAGATGCAGGGCTTAAAGTTTTCCGGATTTCCGGCATGAGGAAGTCTCCCCCTTAAAAAAAATATGTATATATGTAATTATATAGATGTCATAAATATGCAAAGCTCGCTACAGCTTTGGTAAAGACTCGTGAGTTTTTGACCAATACGATTGAAGGATTGCCCGTATACAGTTCAACCAAACACCGTATCAGCCAATTAAAAGTTGACAGGGGCGGGTCTTTTGTCCGTCAAGAGGTTATGACTGCGCGTGCAAACTTCTCCTGTCACAGCGAGTTAGCTTACTCAGCAGCTAACGCCAACATGGAGCGACATTTTATGAAACCAGGAGAGGACATTTCACTAGTGGACATAGGCGTTAAAAATAAATTACGCTGGGCGTGGATGGATGAGGTGGACAGCGGTGGAAAGCCCTTTGGAAGCTGGTGCCGAAAGCTTCGAGAGGCAGGGGCTAGCTTCTGTGTTGTATGCTCCACGAAGCTATTATACGCAACGTGCGGCAGAAAATTTTTCCTCGCCACGAGCTTCGCCCGGGCCATATCATAGCTGTCCGTTCACTTCATCACACGACCACGACGATAGCTGGAGCCAGCACCACCACTGATCGGGTATGCGAGTTGAAAGTCCGCGTATGCTCCTTTATTGCTGAACATGATTTATCTTTTACATTAGCCCATTAGCCTCCTCCTTACACCCTTTTCCCAACATGTTAAAAAGAAAGGGATCAGAAAATGTACAAACAAAGCAAAAACGAAAAAAAAATGAATCTTTAAAACAGTATTCTTTAAGCACTCAATGTTCTCTTGTGATGTTTATTACCAATACAGATTGGACAGTATGCCTTATGAAGGAAAGCAGCATAGAGTTATGCAGCCGCTTTGTTATGTTAATGGTTGCTGTGTAATGAGTTCTTGTAATATGTACAGAAGAGTTATGGAGGATTTTATAATTTTGTCCTTTTTCTCAATGTACAGTATATGACACTGCAGACTGTTCTAGTGTGAATTTGTTATCATTGTTTTTCCTTTAACTTTTGAGCAACAAGAAAATAGTGGGATCATTATGGGACTTATTTACACCATCTGATCGTTTATTTGCTCTTATTAATATAATCTCATATTGTGTTTTAATGAGCTAAAACACATTTTTAAGCGCTTATTGACACTAAAAATTGGATCTCAGAATTTCAGGCTCAGGATTTTTTTTCCACTTTAAGCCCTGTAGATGGGACTCACTGCTTGCAGAGGCTTCCCTAGTAGCACAAGCAATGGACGTCCCTGATCATTTTCGGAGTCAAGAGAGACGAAAGCGGAAAAGGAAACGCATGCCTGATGAGATGACACAAGAAGATGCAACTACTAAAGACAATGCCGAAAATGCATTCAGGAACAACATTTTTTTTGTAGCAATGGATAGCATCATCAGTGCCTTGGGTGCAAGGTTCCAGACCACAGCAAACATATGTGAAACATTTGCACCTATTCTGAAGCTGACTGATATGACTGAAGCGCAGATAAAAACAACATGCCGGGCACTCACTGGCAAAAAAATATCACACGGTTCTCTCACAAGAATTTGAAAATGAAGTGCTACACTTCTGCACCATATACGATGCTACATTTCCAAAAAATCTGTCCTCCCTTGAGCTCCTTAATGCCATCTGGAAGATGCAGCTACAGAGCATTTTTAGAGAACTTTGTATTGCTTTGAGAATTTTCTGCACAGTTCCTGTCACAGTTGCAGGGGTTGAACGAGCTTTCAGCAAGTTGAAGCTGGTTAAGAACTACCTGAGATCAACAATGGGCCAGGATAGACTGAACAGCCTCGCCATTCTGTCGATTGAAAGCCAATTAGCCAAACAAATGGACTTTACAGTCCATTTGTTACCTCCATACTACAGTTCTTATTAGTGACTTTGCAAACAAAGAGACCCGTCAGTGGGCATTTACTGGGATGTAAATTACATCTTTACATCTCGTGTCAGCGAGGCTTTATTTCTTTTTCTGCAAGCTGAAGAACAATTTGACAGTTTTGTACTATCGCAGGCTCTATTGATGAGATGACATTGGCCTTTGATGTAAAAAGCAGAAACTAGTAACAACTTCTTTTTTTCCACATTCAAACTTAATATTTTTCTGTTCATTTCTACTGTACCTTCTCATTATATCTCACAAAAGTAATGTAGGTTATTTGATTTGATTTATTTGAGTGTGCAGTTGTCTCCTGCTCAAGAATAAATGTTCTTTAAATCAAAATTTGCAAATTTGTATTCATGTTTTTTTATTTTAAATAAATATCCCTTTTTTCCCCTTCCTTTTTTTTTTTGCTCATGCACATCGTGCACTGGCATGGATAGGATCCCACTGACATTGAGAGTGTACAGGGCCCAGCATTTGGTGCTACGCCCCTGATTGTCACAAACAGAAACTGAATTTGCAGAGAGAGTTAAATGAGAAGAAAACTTTCTTTTACTTATCTTCTTCTCTGAGAAATATTTCAGCTTTGGTTTAAAAAAGCTGCTGTTAGATTTATTTCCATCCTGCTGCTCAATTTTAGATATTACAGCTCTGTGCAGGAACAGGCTTTAGACTGTGTTAAATCAAATAAAGTTACCCATAAGTCATAGTTCCTCTAAATGATACTCCCCCACACTTACACAACTTTTCTTTAATGCAAACTGTCATTATCTGGCTTACACACAGCTGTTTTGACTTTTATAAACTGATTTAAATGGTGTTATGGTGTGTGTGTGTGTGTGTGTGTGTGTGTGTGTGTGTGTGTGTGTGTGTGTGTGTGTGTGTGTTTGCACTGTAACTGCACTTGCTGTAGATCATCCCTTACATAATGTTGAAACATGAATATCTGTCACACATAAAGTTGTATGTTAGAGAGAGCCCTGTTTCATACTTAAGAGCGAGCAGTTGTGTGTTTGTGTGTGAAATAAGACATTTTTTCCTGAAGGTTTCTCAGTTCTTTGTTTTTTTTTTAGTTTGTTTTAATGAAGGTGAGTGTGTGACAAAAAACTAACTGTGTCCTTGGAGATCATCGTTATATGTAAAACATTGAACCACAGGGTTTCAGACTGAAACACTTGACTTCAGGGTCTGATCATTGAAAATGAAATAAAACAAATGCCTTGATTGGTGACATGATGCATCTGTGGCTGCAGCTGTCTGTGATAGAAAGCATGACACACTGAATACATACATATATATATATATATATATATATATATATATATATATATATATATATATATATATATATATATACACACATATGCAATTTATCAATAAACAAACATCATTTAAAAAAAAGATATGTACGTTTATATAATGATACTGTTCTTATTGAGAATATTTGATGGTACAGAGGAAAACTTCTGCTTTGACCATCCTGCTGTAACTGGGGCTGCAGACGAAATGATAACAACAACAACAATATTGATAATAATAATGAGACGTTTCATTTGTAAACACCTTTTAATCACTGGATCTCCAAAAACACTACAACAAGATTGAAAACAAGTTAAACGCTTTCGAGGTTTTTTTATTTATTTATTCATTTATTTTACGTTTTCATACCCTTCTTAAAGGGGTCAGTTGTTTTTGAAGCCCTCAGGTGGTCAGGGAGGGTATCCCACAGGTGAGGAGCAGCTGAGCCAAAGGCCCAATCTCCCAGTGGTATGTAGCTTAGTCCTGGGTGCCTGAAGGAGGTAGTTGTCACCAGAGTGGAGGCGTTCATTTTACCGTTGTGAGTAGTTCTTTGAGGTATTAGGGGGAGACAGGAAGCCAGAGGGAAGAGTGAAGGATGTGTGTGATATGAGCTGTGTACTAATCCAGGGGCTGCAGCCTGGGCTTAAGCTGAATTTAAAGACCAATTACATCACAGTGGTGTGCCAAATACTGTCCCATTTCAAAGGCCACTCCAAAATGCAGCTGATGCGGCTAAAGAATCTGGCCTCCTTCTCAGGTGCCATGAAGGACAGATTTGGTGACTCCTTCTTACCCTCACATATCCCAAGATTCATTGCACACAAATGTTGAACAGACACGACCAGACTCCAGTTGGGAAGAATTTCAGGCAACAACGATGTGATTGTATTTCTAAAACATGGAAGGTGATTTTGTCTGACTGTGGAATAATGTGTTTTGTTGGGCTGTTTTTAAGTAACATACCGAGGAAAAACAGTTGTTCTTTATGAATTTTCATATTATGGAAAAAAAATCTATGTTCGATAATGGAAATTCTTTGGAAAAAAACATTTTTTTTTTTGACTGGGAATTCAAACAATGCATTCAATCAATTCAGTACTCTAAATAAAGCAACTGAAACTGTAACTGCTCACATTTGTTTTTTTGTTTTTTAATTATTTATTTATTTGTTTTGTATAGCATCCCTCTTGCGCTTGTTTGAATGTTGAAAATGTATGTTGTTGCTTTACTCTTACATGTGCATGGTTGTTCTATACTATATCAATAAATAAAATAATAATAATGAAGTAAAAAAAATAAAAATAAAAAAAAAAATGGTAAAAACATCTAGTAGCCCAGACTGTCTCGAAACAGTTTGGCCTTTGTGGTCTACACAGGCTACAAAGGCTGGGTCCTGCAAATGCTGCAGCCTTCATGAGCTGTAGACCCTGAATTAGAAACACAGCTATTGCTACACTTCCACACACCTCATCCAGACCCTCCAGTGTTTAATCAGAAACAAATAGAAGATGCGAAGCAGCAGAAGATGAGAATCACAACAGCCAAATGTGGATTCAGCCAAGAACAGAGGACTCTCCACCTGCAGACAGGAAGAAACATTAAGTTAATGGGCTCTAAATTCGTGGTGCAGCACAGGGGGCGCAAGCCTGGCGCACCCTGCACAGTGTTAATTTCGTGCAGCGCACCACTGTGCACTGCCAATTTGACAATTTGGTAGACCGTCTGCACACAGATGGGTGTGACTGCGAGCCAGGGGGAGTTGACGGTGCACCAGGGGGAGGTGTTGACATATTCATGTTGGAGCAGTGACAATTTTGTGCCAAAAACAGAGCAGAAAGTGTGCTGAAAGCTCACCAGCTCCAACCTGGTCTATTCTCGGCACAAAGCGGAGTGCACCCTCCGCAGCTGTAATTTGGTGACAGGTGCACATGTGTGCACAATGTCAACAAAGCCTCTCATAATGAGAAGTTAACCTGATGGCAGCGGGAAGTGTGATGCACATCCTACAATTAATCTGACAAATAATACAAATAATACTAAATATATCTGTCTTCTCTCATTTCGCTTCATGTCCTCTGATGCGCCCCGCTGTCCATTCTCCTGCTGCAGGGACAGTGGCTCTGACAGTTTCTGCTTCTGGGTCTTTCCAGCACACTGTTTCTGCGGTGCTGGGGATCACTCAGACCAATCAGACGCTGCGCCTCGGCCGTAGGGCATTTAAAGGCAAGGAGAGGCGCTCATTTGATTGGTGAAGATAGCGCACGGCTGTGATAAACCCACTCATGGCTTTTCTCCTCCCTCTCTGCCATTTGCGCGGAGGGAGGCGTAGAATCATACAGGACCAAAAAGCTAAATTAATGGGATGATACCACATTTTCTAAGTATGAAAATTGATTAAGTAAAATTCACAGCCTCCGAATCATGTCCCAGTGAAAACACATCATGAAAACATGTTAGTGTGTTTAAGATGGAAAAGAAAAGTCAAGGCAGCAGAGAAATTCAATAAATGAATAATTTTAAATGAATATGAGGCAATATTTCTTATCTACTAGCCTTCAGTGAGAGGAAGAAGAATATAAGGTTGCTGCATAATAATGTGGACTGTCTCAGAGAAATCTGTAATCTAGTTAAACTTACTGTGGAGCACAACACTTATACCACAGAGTATCAACTGTAATACTTAAAGCACCTGGTCTGGGGTCCTCTGAGGGTGGTGCCATGATGGTAGGACAGGTCAAGATTTGAAGTTAGGCGGAGATGCAGATGTAATTCTCCTGAAAATAGTCACAGTCATCAGAAACCTGAAGCTAAACTAAGAACCACTGTTTGATATTTTTATGATTTACTGATCAATAGTTTTCCCCTTTTACCTGATCTTCTAAGCCTCTGCCCCCCTGTCCTGGCCCAGTGGTCTTCAGAAGAGTCATCATCCAGGAGCTGAGGGTTCCAGGGTTGGTATGGATTTTGAAACATGCTTGAACTCCAACCATATGTCAGGTTTATATTCAGATAGTGACGTATTTCTCCTGAAAACAGTTAAATTATCATCAGGTAAATGACAATTTTTATGATTAACACAATAAAAGTTTTTGCTGCTGCCCACCTGGACTGGTCCAGTGGTCCTCAGAGGAGTCATCATGTCTGGTCTGAGGGTTCAGGGACAGCAGCGAGTTAGATCAAAGTGTTTATAAGGTGTTGAACAATGAAGAAGAGCATAAGAAGACAGGCATGGTTTTAACACAGGATCAATAAACATTAAACAAGATAGAAAAAAACTGCTTTGTTGAGGGAAATGGGTCAGGTGAGCAGTCAGAGACATGATTCCAGGATCTTAAGTTGTTTTTATATCATCAGCTGAAATGTTCGGAAAGTACTGTTGTAGGATGTATTAATACTGATATATTTTAGTGTGTGTGTACTTACGGTTCTCAGTGGATACGTTTGATCATCATAGACAATCACCCCACCCACACCAGTGGGGTTAGATTCACATTGGACCTGGGGAGAAAATCATATTAATAGTGAGTGGGCAAAAAACAATTCTTTAATTCTGAAAACTGTTGTATTGTAATAAATAAAATAATAATATAATTTGAGTGTCTGTGACTTTTGAGAAAACACAAAGAGAAGATTTACTCACTGATGTGGGAAGTTCATTCTCTGGTCCATTTTGATCCTGTTGGTAAGACAACATCACAAAGTGGTTTCAATCAAAACTGAGACAATAAGGTTTGACATTAAGAATAAGAATATACTCCTTTAGAAAGTCAATAAATAAATGATAAACTTTTACAACACTTTTGAATGAATTAAGAACCAAAAGGGAACCGACATCATGTAAAGAGGTGTTTTTGCCTGAAGGTTTTGAAGCGAAAGGATAGTATCTCTCTGCTATGTTGCAACAAGCGTTTTTTATTGGCACGACAAACACAAACAAAATTAACAATCAAGTTCATCCTGCAGGGCAGACATGCTCATTAACTGTCGAGCGCCTGGAAAAAACAGCTCTTTGAATCAAATATGGTACTGAAGAGAATTAAAGGTTTAAACAGCCATCACCGCTCGATGCTAATGCTAACATACGAATTCCAGGAAGCCAGCTATCACGAATTATGTCGTTTGGTCCAAGTCAACATTCACTAAACCAGTTAACACTTGTTATCAAAGGTAAAAACAACAGTGTATGCCTTTTATCTTACCATTATAACAAGTAGGTGACAGTTATTGAGAACAGCACAACTGCCTACAGCAAAGTGTTTGCCGCTGACAGTTCAACTTTGGTCATGGGCAGTTCTTATTTATCGCGTCACCCATCAGGGATCAGGTCATTGGTGGTTGCCATATGTAGCCTGAGAGTACTAGCACTTGGGCAAGGCGCCGCTGAGCGAACTTCAACTTATGGCATTCATGACTCTAACAGCCGCTCGGACATCTCCCAGCATGCACTAACACCTAGACAGCTGCACTTGCTTCATTCCAGACAATTTGGAGGTCAGAGTTTTCAACTTGGAAAATCCGAACCTTCAAGTTGTCTTGAACATAAAATTAGGACTCCTGTTTGAGGCAGAACTAAAGAGCCAGAAGTTAAACAATGGAAGGAAATCCCAGGACTGGGAGAGCAGACAAAGGACTGGAAAAAGGCAGCAAGGGAAGTGATAGGGAGCTTTTTAAAAGAAACATTTATGCTGAGCTTGGTTGGTGTTTTTGATTACTTTGTGAATAATCAATGTTTTTTTGGATGGAAATAGTAACATGAGGTTTCTTTTTTTTTATTTTTATTTTTTTTTTTTTTTACAAACCCTCCCTTTCTGATTAACTCTGACTTTGGAAGGTTTTGTGTGTTTCACATTGTAACAATTATAACCTGCCATGGGGACCTCTTATCATGTTACTTGATACAGTGTAAGTCCAATCCCTGAGTTTTTTATGACTCATTACAATCATGGATTCTATGCCATGTTTTTCTCAAGTCAACTTCAATAAAGTTTTTTTTTTCTTAAATTATTATTTTCTTTCAACTGGAACTTTCAATTTGATTGAAGAAATACAGCTTTTTGTTAGTTAGAGCCACAAAATGATGGTCTAACAGTTCAAATGAGATCAATGAGGGAGTGTAGGGAAAGTATGAGGTCCATATGGCAGGAAGAAGATATTCCTGAGCTCTATGTGTGAGGGGAGATATTTGTAACAGCAGTATCTCTGCAGGTTAAAACAGTCTTAGACAGAAAGGCCTCTCCCTCCAAATCAAAATGTTATAAAACCAATTATTTCTAGAAATGTCATCTACTGTAAAACACTTCAGGATGTCAGCTTACCTGGGACGTTGGTGTCTTTCTTTGTTTTTAAAAAATGGTATTGTCCTTTAGTCAAACCGGAAAAATGACGGTATCCATATTTGTAGTCCATTCCTTGTGTCCAGGATTGAGAGAAGGAAAATATTAAGAAAGGGTTGATACAGAAAGACAACCATGCTCATGACTCTGCCTGTTGTGTGTCAGCTCTAAATAGCCTGGTTGACTTGAATATATCTGTAAGCCCTTCCCTATTTTCCTGTTGTTCTGGAAACATGATATCCTATTGATGATTGTTGAAACACACAAGTCATCACTTGTTAAACACTGCACCCAAACCATCCACATCCACATCAAATGAATGTCATTTTCCATAAACAAGTTTCATCCTCTGTTTCTGCTTGATGTCAGTCTGAACTGAGAGTCTCACAAAGTAATTCTTTATTATAATTAAACTCTTAAACAAGATACAGGAAACTTGTAGACAGTTACTCTCTAACTTTATTTTAATTACAATGATGTTATTGTTCTGTCTGCTCTGTACTCTAAAAAGATAAAGCACAAAACTAATCAGAGAAACATTTTGAGTGTTAGAAATGTAAGTATCTCCCTTACAAAGACATCTTACAGCTTCAACCATGTGATGATTGTCTTTGCCCAGTGTTGTCTTACGTTAGTTGACACACAGGTTCACTGGTGTTCCTGTGTTGGTGTGCCAAATAATTCAATCACCCTAGAGCAGAACTCTCCAGATTACTGTCTGTTCTTTCCAGATTAATCTGTGCTTTTTACACGTTATAATTGACAAAGTTTTGCTAATTCCCCTCCAGCACTTCTTTGGTGAAACTGAAACATCCCATGCCCCTCTCCCTGCTCTGTTCTGTTCTGTTCATTTAGAGATTTATACACCGAACAAAGTGTCCAAAAGAAGAGCAGATCAACCGTTTACTCCTTTTTTCAGCTTTCAGACGGCCTTGTGGAAGGTGTTTGTGTTGGGAAGCTATGTTTCAGTCATTTACAGTGGGGAAAATAAGTATATAGCTCGTCAACTTTTTTCTCATCACATCTATTTCGAAAGCTGCAATTCAAACAAAATTTCTACCAGACATTGGTATTAACTCAAATAATCCACACATGGAAAGAAATCATGACATTTAAGTCCATAAAAAATGATTATGTGGAATTAAGTACGATAACACAGGAAAAAAGTATTGAACACACCATGGAAAGGCTGTATACTTTGTCAAGGAAATGCACCATACCACCTGAAATCTGTCAGTAATTATTACTTTAACTTCCAGTTAGTGCAAACCAACATCAGCTGGGCTAGAGCAAATTGATGGTCCTGTAAAAAAAGGTTGTTTTTTTCCACCAAGCAGTTAAATACGACACACCTCATTTTGGCTGTCATACTTTATACCAGTGGCGGCTGCTGGTCAGTCAAGGAGATGGAGCTCATTTTTTTCCAGCTTACATCATGAATTTGTTTATTTATTTAAACGTAAATTATACCCTCTGTGTCAGCTTGTCAGCAGCTAGAGCTGCTACTTGAGACTACGACAGGCTGTAAGTGTGAGTGAAAGGGGGAGAAGCTCCGCAGCTGCAGCTGTTGCTGTCCATTGGTGAAAAGAGATAGAATCTCTAAACACAACACTCGTCGTTTTTAAGAAAAGTAAACTTGCTGGGGATCCATAAAACCTCTGGATCAGTCCAGAACAGCTGAATGTAGAACTCAGAAGATGCTCTGGTGGAGGGTTATACTTCAAGATCACTGACTGGCTCATTTCACTGTCAATCAAAAAGGGATTTAGCCTCAGACAGATCATCCAGTCATCATGCAGAAGCCCAGCGTCCAGGCCAGCCCACTGCCTCATAGACCCCCAAATATGCTCAGCGTCCGAGGGCGGGATAGAGCCCAGCGTTTATCCAATGACCATCCAGTTTCCACAGTGGAACAACCCACTCTACGCTTCCCTGCTGAAGTCAGAAGATGCCCAGTGCCCGACTGCGTTAAAGCGCTGAGATGCTGCAGGGATGAATGAGGAGGAGGTTAAGCCAGTTACCTGTGATAGGAAGCTGATTCTGAACAAAAGATGAAGGTATTCTAGTGCATGTTTTGTCAATAAAATGTACACACAGCAGAACATATCAACACTTTTTTGGGGACATTTTAGGGGAAGCTGAGCTTCCCTTACAGTCTTAGAGCAATCGCCACTGCTACACACCATGTTTGTGGGAGAAATGGCACTACACATCACCCAAAAAGCACTATACCAACAGTGAAGTTTGAAGGTGGAAGCATCATGGCATGGAGTTGTTTCTCATCTCATGGTGTTGGCAAACTTCATATAATTGACGGAGCAATGAATAGAGCCATGTATGGGGAAATTCTTGATCTGAATCTGCTGCCATCCACCAGGATGATGAAGACGACACGTGGCTGGACCTTCCAGCAGGACAACGATCCAAAGCACACGGCAAAGTTGACTCTCAAATGGTTTCAAAAAAGAAAATCAATCTGTTAGAATGGCCTAGTCAATCACCTGACTTAAATCCAATTGAACATTTGTGGAAAGAACTAAAGAAATGGGTTCACCAGAGAGCACCAAAGAATATTCCAGATTTAAAGACAATCTGTGCAGAGGAATGGGCCAAAATCACACCTGAGCAGTGTGGGCCATTAGTTAAAACATACAAGGAGCGTCTGGAAGCTGTCATTGCAAACAAAGGCTTCTTCACTAAGTATAAGATGAGTCTCAGTTAGTGTGTTCAATACTTTTTATTTCCTGTGTTATCGTTCTTAATTCCACATAATCATTATTTATGGACCTAAAAGTTGTGATTTCTTTTCATGTGTGGATTATTTAAGTTAATACCAATGTCTGGTAGAAATTTTGTTTGAATTACAGCTTTGGAAATAAATAGGATGATAAAAACGTTGACATGCTCATTACTTTTTTCCCCCTATACATGGTTATACACTGAGCTCACTGCTTTCTGTGCTTTGAGCAGCCAACTTCATGTCCAAAGACAAGAACAAACCTGTTAGTTTCGGTGGATGAGTGGTTCATTTTCTCCTTATTAAAATTCCAGCATCATAACTGCTTTTAACTGCATCTTCACACCTTTGACACCTTTAACCATGATCATGTCCACATTCCTCTCTATTTTCTCCCACTTGGATCAATACTTAGAAAATGCTTTGTTGCATTCCACTGTTACGCAGACGGCAGTCAGATTTATGTGCCTCTTGATAAGAACAATGAGTACTCTGTCTATTGTGTATTGTGTATTGTGTATTGTGTATTCTAGTGTCTGGATGACATAAAGGCCTGGATGGCTCTAACTTTTTAAAGTTCAATGGTTAAAAGACAGAAGTAATGTTTTTTGGTGGTACCACTGAGAGCCCCCTTGTAGAACTGGGTTCCTTGGCCCAGTATTTAACACTCCATCACAAACCTAGGGGTTAAAATGGACTCCAACCTAAAGCTTGATAGCCAGATTAAGCCTGGCATAAAATATTTTCCATTTGAGCCAATTCTATCAAGATAGCACTTTGAGACAGTAGTCCATGCTTTGTTACCCCTTGGCTAGATTACTGTAACACTCTGTATGTGGGTCCACGCTCGTCTCTAGATGGTACAGAATACAGCTGCATGTCTTTTATCTCTTTGGCTGCCAGCTGGTTTAGAGCATTTTGACTGATCTAAACTCTAAACTACCAAAAGAAGAGTTGATGCTCTTCTTTCATTAGAAAAAAAAAAAAGACTTTTTTTTCGTTCTTTATTGATTGGTAGAAGACCGTAGGATGGTTTCACCAGGAACACAATTTTTTGGCCAGGAACTGAAGAAAACAAGCTTTGATTAGTTATTAGTGCTTGTCTGCAAGTGTCTCCCTTGTCTTTTCTCATAATCGCATTGTCTGAATAGTATTTCAGGTTTCTATTTTAGGTTCCAGGGGAGGAAATGATGATTGTGTCACTTATTGTGAAATAGCACCATATAACTTTAAAATAGCTTTAATATGCGCTTATGCCCCAAATTCTTTTGACCAGCACGTAAATGAGTCCACTTCCAGACTACCACCTCCTTAGGGGTCACTTTCACCTCTTTTTGGCTTCATGATTTACCAAGTGGTTTAAGAAAACATGCAATGATAGGCTGAATGATATGGCTAGCTGCTGCCCTGTTGGCTATGGCTGCCTTTTGCAGCAGCTCTCTCTTCTTTGTCTGTTTCTTTTTTTTGTCTCCTTTGTATTTGGAGTAGTAGCATCACTTTGTATGGTTCATTGTTGGTCATGGACATCAAACTTTTTGTGGCTTCAGTGATATTTTTTCTACTTTTCTCCTGTGTTTGTCTGGAGATCCTACATGTAACCATGGCTGCATTGTTTACATGTGAAACTAGCTGTTAGCAGCCTGTAGCATGTCAATGCTAACTAGTGTAAGGCCTGATGTCCTCCCACAAGGTGAGGAGAAGGAGGTGAGGACAACGTGCTGGTTCTCAGGTGTTAGCTAAGAAGTGACGACATGGACCTGTCCTTCCATCCATCATTATTGGGAACGTAAGATCTTTCTCCAATAAGATGGATGAGCTAGCTGTGCTAACCCAGCAACAGAGGGAATACCAGAGGGCAGAGTAGCATCATGTTATTTACAGACATGGCTAACAGAGCTAACATCAGACACCAATGTCATGTTGGAAGAGCTTCACCTGCTGTGAGCAGACAGGATCCAGGGGACAGAGATGGAGCATGACTGAAGAAGCTCAGTCCTGGACCCTGTGGAGGTGGAGGCTGGCTGAACTGGACAATGATGGACAATGATGGACAAGCTGTCAGCATCTATTTTCTTATGGGCCTTTTTGCACTTTCTATACACTTTCTTACTTTTGTTTTCTTGATTGCTGCTGTGACTTCAATTTTGTTGTACTTGTATCACAATAAAGTTCTATTCTATTCTATTCAACTGTTGATGTGCATCATTACAGTGCCTGGCCAGCAGGTGGAGCCTGTTGCCTGAAGCATGCAGTGTCGAGTGAGCTGAGCTGCATGTCCACAAACAAGAGCTGGAACGTATGAGTCCTTGAAGTTACTCATATAAAGTTCATTTGTTCAAGTAACAAAGGTGTGTTTCTTAAAAGTGTGTTTTTTTAGGAATTGTATGAATCAGAATTACTCTTGATAAAAAGCGTGGAAAAACTTTCTAGAGTCATTAAAGTTACCAAAACTGCCCCCAGAGGCAAAGAGTGTATTAGAGGCAACTTTTATGAAAGAACAATGAGAAAAACATTTGAAGAAAAAGGCAGATCTCAGGGTTTGGATGCAATAATTCAAGAAATTAATTATATCAATGTTTTACAACTTATGCTGTGTTTACAACCTCAAATCTACCGAAAGAATATATAATAAATGGCTGATCCCTGAACAAATTGAAAAATATCACAACAAACTCAAATGCATGTTCAGTGTTGAGCAAATTATAATCATTAAATTGCAGCTGCAGATGTATCACAACAGCCAGCGGTGGATGACCCAAACTCCATCTGCAAACAAGAAGAAACAGTGTGTTAGCAATGTCACTGATAATGTAGCTTAGCTATAAATTGCACGTCCAGTGACAAAAGTCAATCATTGGGCAGCCTGGTTTAAAATCCAACCTGCAGCAGTCCCCCAACCCTCGCCCTGTTTCCTGCTCTATCTATGCTCCAGCCCTCTCTAGATGGAGCCATAAAAAGCCCCCCCCAAAGTAACTTAGGTAAATTAAATGGTTAAATACATGATGGTTCCTGTTTTATAATGAGTATACAATAAGAAAATACGAAGCCTTCACAGTCACTGAATCATTTTCAAGTGGAAACATGTCTGTCACGTAACATGAAAAAAGATGGGAAAAAAAAATATGTCAGAGCAGCAGAGAGTTTAGATTTCTGAATTATTCTGGAAGCACCTGAGGTGGTACTGCTGACCTGCTGACTTGCAGTAAAAGAAAGAATATGAATATAAGGTCGTTGCTTAAAAACCAAGGGGCAACATCTGGTTACTAATAATAAAGCCTTTGAGGAAGTGCTAAAAGTTGCTGTTCATCAAGAATCTTCTTGAGTCTGGCTACAGAAAGACTGGAAGTTACATACACACCCTGCCGTAAAAAGAGACCTATACAATATTAAAGGTCCCATATCATGCAAAAATCACTTTATTAAGTCTTTTAGTGAATTTGTGGGTTTGGCTTTCCTCCCAGCCCAGAAAATGTGACATTTAATGTCAAAACCTGTACTTAGTAGTGCTTGTAAATGTAAAATCCTGACCTAAAACGAGCCGTTTGGATTTTGGGGATTTGCTGACGTCAGAGATTCCCTTTTTTTGACCAATCAGGAGCAAGTCTGACCTGATTGGTCCACTGGAGCAGATACCCCGAACCCCCTCCCCGCCCATTCCCCTTCCTGCTTCCTCCTTCCTGGGGGAAGGATTCCAAAGTTGAAGAGCCATCACTGCTTTGTTTTTGCCAGATAGTTCTATGAATAAGCTTCCCATCGCGGAAAAAGACAAGACTGATTGGCTAAAGTTCATTTATCAAGGAAATGTGCCAGCTACACTCAGTAAAACTGTGCATGTGTGTGCTAGTCACTTCACGTCCGACTGCTACAGAGGACTAGCAAATAGACTGGTCCTGAATCCAGGTGCATTACCAATCATCGGCCAACAAACCTGGGACCCTGGAAATGTGAGTATTTTAAATGCTGTGTGCTGTGGAGCAGATGTAAGAGCTATTCCTCAGTGTCCCCCCTGTCTCTGTGTTAGCTCCAGGATGCTAACTTTAGCTGCAGTTAGCCTATTGTTTTAGCCTGTAATGTTACGGTAAACGAGCTTCGCTGTTTTCTAAACATTGACCACACGGAGCTCGTGGCGCCGCTCTTAATGACGCAGAAGAGCGGGGCGATATCAGCTGTGATTCATTTACATATGGAGGCCACGCCCACTAAATCAGAGTGTTTTGAACAGAGGGGCTATGAGAGCCTGGAAACAATGCTGCTTTGCTTGATTTATTGGCTTTTTGGACCAAAACATGTTACTACCATTTCATGAAGGCATCAATGATCCATATTAGACTGCAGAAAAGGGACTTGATATGGGACCTTTAAAATGTATATTTACAGCCTGGTTCAAAAAACAGCTTGGGTCTAAAATGCCGATTTCACTGCCCACACACACACAAATTGATGAGTGAATTTTTTTCTCTGTGGTTTAGAGGTTGGATTGTCCAATCAGAGACAAAGTTCAGTTAATGTGACTGACAGGTGCCCTGTAGCTGTGAGAAAGGAAACCCACAGCCTGCATCATATCAAATGTGGCTGCACCCACAGATTGGCTTTATTTCAGAGTTTCAGGAACAGACAGGTGACGTCCATGTTTCATACAGTCTATGATAAAAAAACAGGGACTGTCCCAGAGAAATGTGGAGTCTGGAGCAGAACACCTATACAACAGACTATCACAGTAATGCTGAAAGTACCTGGTCTGGGATCCTCTGCGGATGGTGTCATGATGATAGGACAGGTAAGGATTGAGAAACACGATGAACCTCCAACCATATGTCAGGTGTATATTCAGGTGGTAACGTATTTCTCCTGAAAAAGTCAAATTATCATCATGTAAACAAAGCTTAACTATGATCCACTGGTTTAGATTTCCATGATTCACTTATCAAAAGTTTTTGCTGCTGCCCACCTGGACTGGTCCAGTGGTCCTCAGAGGAGTCATCATCTCTGGTCTGAGGGTTCAGGGACAGCAGGGGACAGGGAGTGAAATCAGAGTGGTTATTAGGTGGTGAACAATAAAGAAAAGCAGAAAATGACAGACATGGTTTTAACACAGGATCCATAAACATAAAACAAGATAGAAAAAAGAGCTTTGTTAAAGGAAACGTGAAACAATAAAGCTGATACAAATAATGTGTTTTTACTCACATGTCTCAGTGGGTACGTATCATTACCGTTAACAATCACTCCACCCTCACCAGAGGGGTTAGAATCAGATTGGACCTGGGGAGAAAATCATATTAATAAGTAGAGGACAAGAACACTACCTTTATTCTCAAAACCTTTAAAATAAAATTAAAAAAAAAAAAAAAAATCAACATGTTGTTTACAATGTGTTAGTGAGTGTCTGTGTGAAAAAAAAAAAAAAAAAATCATAAAACAGTGTGTCCATGGGCATCACACCCACGGGGGTTGTGGGGGTTGAGACACCCGCACTTTCACCGAAACAAAATCATCCCCCTCACTTTTTACAAAGGGGTTTATGCGCATCTCACCAGTTGGGGTTGCAGATGCTGAGACACCTGCACTTTCACAGACACGAAACAAATAAAAAAACATCCTCTCACTTTTTACAGAGGGATTCAGTGCCAAAAATGTATTGGTCAAGTTTGACTGATTGAATGGAGATCAAGCCAATCACAACCTGCCATTTGACGAGCCCACTGTAAACAGAGAAGAGTGCTGACAAGCAACGCAGACAGAAGCGGAGCCTGAGCCTGTGGTATTTTGAAAACGAGCACAGAGGAAAGATTGTAACAAAACAAATGATAATAAGATATCGTTTGTGACGACGCACTGTTGTTATATATGTCAGGTTACATTTTAATTCAATATTAAATGTAAAACGATGTACAAACTAGTTGTTTAGCTTCCCTATTTTGAAGCACTATCACAGTGGTAGCTTGGTCTCTGCAGGCTGATGTAAATACAATCGGCTCAGAATAGATGAGAAATGGTTTAATCCAGCAACCATGATGATCCAGCCATGGTTAGCCTCTTGGTTTGAGGAATCTGCCCTTGTTTATTCCTTATAGTACGCCGTAATGTACCAGAAATATACGGCTAGCTTGATGCTAACGTAACGTGAATGGGAAATTGCATTGATATGCTAGCAGTTAGTATACATCAATATAACCAGTTTTACGACAAATTTTCAACTTTCATCACAGAAACATGTAGTAGAAGTCGGATATGGTCACTGTGATTGTAATATCTATCTCATTTTGACTTTATTAAGCATCTTTGTTTTTTCTCATGCTATATAGGAGGATGTACAAAGCAGCAAAGCAGAGGAGGATTGACTCCTTTTTTAAGGCCAGTTGTCATGTAAGTTTATATAGTGGGTTAGATTAAATACATACATTTTTAACAAGAAGTTAGCCTTGTGAAAGGGCTTGGCAGGTATTCTCTTTGAAAGGAAAAAGAGTTAATTTATAGTCTATGACTGTAATAATTAAATGTTACACCTGTAAATACATCGTATTATTTTTTCATTTTGTACTGTGTGTGCCCTTTTATGCAATTCAAGCTGGTTTTGTCATGTTAAAATATGTAGTACATCATATGTAAAGTCATCTCAGCGTTTTAACTGCTGTGTTCTGCTTGTTTAGGAGACACAGCGTCACACCAGGGGTCAGGGTCTGCCTCTAGAGATGGAGAAGGTCCAACGGTAAGGAGTCAAATGAAATTAGTTTTAAGGCTTATTATTAATCACAATTACTGTTCTTGGATTCAGCTACACTGTATTTTTCGACTTCTTCTTTTCTGACACAGATTTTAATTATATGCCATATTTATTTTATAATATATTTTATATTATATAAAAAAAAGACTTACATCAAGTGGCGTTTGCTCTAAGACTACAAGGGAAGCTCAGCTTCCCCTAAAATGTCCCCTAAAAAAGTGGTGATATGTTCTGCTATGTGTACGTTTCATTGACAAAATATGCCCTAGAATTCCTTCATCTTTTGTTCAGAATCAGCTACCTATGACAGGTAACTGGCTCCACCTCCTTCTCATTCATCCCTGCAGTGTCTCAGAGTTTAACACAGTCGGACGCTAAGCGTCTTCTGACTTAGGCTTCAATTTTCACATTGACAATGAGAACTGCAAACATGCCTCTGATTTCCTGGACCTCCTCGACTGCCTGAACCTCTCACAACACATCAACTTTCCCAGCCACTCCCATGGCCACACCCTGGACTTAGTCTGCACCACCGGTCTCAACATCCAAGAACTCACCTGTTCCAACCTCCATATCTCTGATCACCTTGCCATAGTGTTTGATATCCACCTCCCAACCCCTGTTCCCAAAGAAAAACGTACTATATCCTACAGAAATATTAAATCCATCTTGCCCCATGACCTCTCAGCTTCACTTAGCACTGCTTTAACCACCCACCCCCCTCCATCAATGGACAACCCGAACAAACTTATCACCCACTACAACAGCTGTCTCTCCACCTGCCTCAATCAGTTAGCCCCCTTAAAAACCAGAAGAGTTTCTTTCACCCACCCTGCCCCCTGGTTCACCCCTCATCTCCACCACCTGAAATCCAAAAAACGCCAGCTAGAGAGACTCTCAAGAAAAACAAGACTCACTGTTCATATCCAAGCTTACATAGACCACCTCCAACTATACAGATCCGCCCTTACCCACGCCCGCTCCAACTACTACTCCAATCTCATCAACACCGGCTCAAACAACCATAAAGCTCTTTTCTCCACCATCAACAAGCTCCTTAACCCCACAAACAATACCTGTGACTCCTTCACCACTGAAAAATGTAACACCTACCTCTCATTCTTTCAAACAAAAATCAACAGCACTTACAGTTCTCTACCCACACCACCCCCCCTCTCATGTCTCCCCCCTCCCCACTGCTCCTCTCATCACCTCTCCACTTTGCAAATTCTTACCCATTTCCCAAGCTGACCTGTCTAAAATCATAACTGCTATGAAATCCTCCACTTCTGTCCTTGATCCCATCCCCTCTTCCCTTGTTAAAGCCTGTCTCCCCACCATCTCCCCGCTTATCACCGCCATTGTCAATTCCTCCATCACCTCCTCCACCGTTCCTCCGTCGCTGAAACTGGCTGCCATAACCCCCATCCCCAAAAAGCCTGGACTCAACACCGATGACCTCCACAACTTCCGCCCCATTTCAAATCTCGCGTTAATCTCCAAAATACTTGAAAGAGCCATTGCATCCCAGATTAAGACCCACCTCACCAACAATAACCTGTATGAACAATTTCAATCCGGATTCCGTACCCACCACAGCACAGAAACCACTCTCCTTAAAATAACCAACGACCTCCTCCTCTCCTCTGACTTTGGCAAACTCACCATCCTCATCCTCCTGGACCTCACTGCCGCCTTTGACACCATCAATCACTCCATCCTGTTATCCCGTCTCAAATCCCATCTCCTCATCACCAACGACGCTCTCTCCTGGATACAATCTTATCTAACAGACCGGAAACAATTCATCTTCACCAACAGCTGCTCCTCCACTACTGCCCCCCCTGTCCCAAGGTGTCCCTCAGGGCTCGGTGCTTGGTCCCCTCCTCTTTATCCTGTACCTCCTCCCCCTCGGTCAGATTATCCATCATCACGGTCTCCATTTCCATTACTATGCAGATGACATTCAATTATACATATCCACAAATTCCATCAACCCTCAGATCCACTCCACCCTCTCTGACTGCCTCTCTGACATAAACTCCTGGTTAGAAACAAACTTCCTCAAACTCAACACTTCCAAAACAGACATCCTCGTCATAGGTCCACATTCCCTCATCTCCGCAGCCAAAGATTTCCACCTCATCTTCAACAGCACCACCCTACTGCCGTAACCTTGGAGTAATCTTGGACAGTTCCCTCAATTTCAACCAACACATAAAATCAGTAACAAAAACAGCTTTCCACCACCTCAAAAATATCACCCGCCTTTGCCCCTCTCTCTCCTTCCCTGCAGCTGAAACCCTCATCCACGCTTTCATCGCCTTACGCATTGACTACTGCAATAGCATCCCCTACGGCTCACCATCCACCCTCCTCAATAAACTTCAGTACATTCAGAACTCCGCCGCTCGCCTCCTCACTCACACCCATTCCCAAGAGCACATCACCCCCATCCTTCACAACCTGCACTGGCTCCCCATCCCATTCCACATCTCATTCAAAATCCTTCTGCTTACCTACAAAGCCCTCCATAACCAGGCCCCCCATACCGCACCAACATGCTCCACCCCTACATCCCTCCCCGTCCCCTCCGCTCCTCGGATTCTAACCTCCTCACTGTCCCTAGGACCAAGCACCGAACCTGGGGGGACAGAGCCTTTTCAGTTGCCGCCCCCTCCCTTTGGAACTCACTCCCACAAGACATCTGTGACTCCACTGACGTCACCACCTTCAAAATCAGATTTAAAAACACACCTCTTCCGCACTGCTTTCAACCAATAATCCTAAGTCCCTTTTCATTGCACTTTGTTTTCACCTTGCACTGTAACCTTTTGCTTTTATCTGTTTTCTATTGTTGACATATTTTTTTTTTTACCTGCACTTTTAACTTTTTATGTAAAGCGACTCTGAGTTTTTTGAAAAGCGCTCTACAAATAAAATTTACTATTTATTATTATTATTAGGCGGGGAAGCGTAGAGTGGGTTGTTCCACTGTGGAAACTGGACGGTCATTGGATAAACGCTCGGCTTTGTCCAGCCCATTGGACGCTCAGCGTCTCTGGGGGTCTATGAGGTAGTGGGCTGGCCTGGACGCTGGGCTTCTGCATGATGATTGGATGATCTGTCTGATGCCAAATCCCTTTTTGATTGACAGTGAAATGAGCCAGTCAGCGATCTTGAAGTATAACCCAATGGGACTGCGAATGGAAACTAGCCTTGAGCTAAATCCGGCATATTTACAGCATTGTTGCCTGTTCATTTATATGCATTGTCCCATTCAAATGAAGAAATAAATCAAATTAAATAAACCTTCCCCCGCAGCATCTTCTGAGTTTTACATTAACTTGTTCTGGACTGATCCAGAGGCTTTATTGATCCCCAACAGTTTACCTTTCTTGAAAATGACGAGCGTTGTGTTTAAAGATTCTCTCTCTTTTCACCAATAAACAGCTAGAGCTGTGGAGCTTCTCCCCCTGTCACTCACACTTACAGCCTGTTGTAGTCTCACGTAGCAGCTCCAGCTGCTGACAAGCTGACACAGAGGGTAGAATTTACATCTAGATAAACAAATTTATGATTTAGGCCAGAAAAAAATGAGCTTCCCCTCCTTGATTGACCAGCAGTCAAGCCGCTGCTTAAATCATAGCATAATTTAACAATAATATTATGAGAAAAGTTTAAAAGGATGTTAGCATGGAGTGTGTGGTACATCAATGTACATTTTGATACACAGGGCTCTAATTTCGTGGCGCAGCGCAGGGGGCGCAAGCCTGACGCAGCCTGCACAGTGCTAATTTCGTGCGGCGCACCGCCGTGCGCTGCCAATTTGACAATTTGGTAGACCGTCTGCACAGAGATGGGTGTGACGGCGCGCCAGGGGGAGTTGACGGCGCACCAGGGGGAGGTGTCTGCAGATTCATGTTGGCGCAGTGACAATTTCCTGCCAAAAAAGTGCGCTGAAAGCTCGCCAGCTCCAACCTGGTCTATCCTCGGCGCAAGGCGGAGTGCACGATCCGCAGCTGTAATTTGGTGACAGGCGCACATGTGCGCACATGTCAACAAAGCCTCAGAGGCAGGTTTCCAGAGTGTCAGGCACATTTTAATACAATAAACAATCACAGCAATCACTATTTAATGTAACCGTCTGAACCAGCATATACATTTATATCTATATTAACTGTCCCGTCACATCTGATGTCAGATTAAAGCCGTTTGTCATAATGGAAAGTTAACCTGACGGCAGCTGGAAGTTTGATGCACATCTTACAGTTAAACAATAAACAGCCTTAACATCTGATACTGAGTATATATCTGGCTTCTCTCATTTCATTTAATTCAAAGAAAATAGGGAGAGAAAAGATGAAGAAAAAAAGAGACAAAATAAATGTATGTCACTCAGGATTTACCCGTGATTTCCCCTATTTCTCTGTTTTAGTCTTTATTTTTTACGTGATCTGAAAAGATGGGGTATATTGTTGTAAGGAGGATGAGGTGGAGGCACAGGGAGAGTATACAGTATATCACCAAAGGTTCTGCTATTTGGCGATGACAAACCAGGAGTGCAGGTGGATCAAAAGTATTCTGAATGGATAAGCCAGCTGTGTAACTGTCTCTTCATTTTTTACTCCGAATAAAGACAAAGGAACAGATTAAATCTGTCCCGGGAGCTGGCCCACACGGTGACGCGCGTCGTGTCCTCCGATGCGCCCCGCTGTCCATTGACCTGCTGCAGGGACAGAGGCTCTGACCGTCTCCGCTACCAACACTCTCTCCGTGGTGCTGGAGATCACTCAGACCAATCAGACGCTGCGCCTCAGTCGCAGGGCATTTAAAGGCGAGGAGAGGTGCTCATTTGATTGGTGAAAACAGCCCTTGGCTGTGTTAAACCCACTCACGGCTTTTCTCCTCCCTCTCTGCCATTTGCGCGGAGGGAGGCATGGACGCCCAGCTCTGCGCTCATGTGCGCCTGTACTGCGTCTCTCTTGGCAATGCAGGAAACTTGCAAAGTGCGCCGGTCACGCCCTGTGCGCACGGCGAAGGCCTGCGCCTGGTCTACGAAATTAGAGCCCTTAATGCTATTTCACTTGCAGATTATTGTAATGAAAAGCAAAAATACATTCAATTTCAATTAGCGAATCGGAAAAATAAAAAAAATTCACTCGAAGATTGCCTTACCCTTAGAACACCCTCAATTCTAACATCGCTGCTACACCCCTGAGTGTGTCTGTGAAATGTCATAAAAATATGTGTAATTAACTCACTGGTGGAGATATCCACTCTGGTATTATTGGACGAACCTGTTTTAATACAACATCACAAAGTTACTTTAAGAGAAAAAGCTGTTTTGCTCAAGGAAACAGATCAGGTGAGCAGTCAGAGACATAACTTCAGGAGATAATTTGTATTTATGAATCATCAGGTGAAATATCCAAAAAGCTGTAGGAAATATAAACAATGATACATGTTGATGTGTGCAGGTGTTTCTACTCACAGATGATAGTGGGTATGCTTCATTATCATATATGACCTCTTCACCCACACCAATGGGATTAAATTCACATTGGACCTGGGGAGAAAATTATATTAACAATAAGAGGACAGAAAACACTAATTTTATTCTTAAAACCTTTAAAATAAAAAGAAATTTCACACGTTGTGTACAATGTGTTAGTGAGTGTCCGTGTGAAAAAAGAAAATATACAGTGTGCCTGTGAAATCTCAGACAAATATGTGTAATGTACTTACTAGTGGAGATATCTCCTCAGGTATTATTGGACGAACCTGTTTTAATACAACATCACAAACATATAAATATATATATATATATATATATATATATATATATATATATATATATATATATATATATATCAGGTGAAATATCCGAAAATATTAACACTGATACTTGTTGATGTCTGTAGGTGTTTCTACTCACAGATGATAGTGGGTACGCATCATCATCATAGATGATCTCTCCACCAACACCAGTGGGATTAAATTCACATTGGACCTAAGGAGAAAATCACATTTAATAGTTAGAGGACAGGGAACTATTCTTTAATTCTGACATCAAGAGAAGATTTACTCACTGATGTGGGAAGTTCATTCTCTGGTCCATTTTGTTCCTGTTGGTAAGACAACATCACAAAGTGGTTTCAATCAAAACTGAGACAATAAGGTTTGACATTAAGAATAAACCTTTACTCCTTTAGAAAGTCAGTAAATAAATGATATACTTTTACAACACTTTTGAATGAATTAAGAACCAAAAGGGAACCAATGTCATGTAAAGAGGTGTTTTCGCCTAGAGGTTTTGAAGCGAAAGGATAGTATCTCTCTGCTTTGTTGGAACAAGCGTTTTTTATTGGCACGACAAACACAACAAAATCAGGGTAATCAAGTTCATCCTGCAGGGCAGACATGCTCATTAACTGTCGAACACCTGGATAAAAACAGCTCTTTGAATCAAATATGGTACTGAAGAGAATTAAAGGTTTAAACAGCCATCACAACTCAACAACAATAACATGCTAATGCTAACATTCGAATTCTAGTAAGCTAGCTATCACAAAAAATAATGGCTAATATGTCGTTTGGTCCAAGTCAACATTCACTAAACCAGTTAACACTTGTTATCAAAGGTAAAAACAACAGTGTATGCCTTTTATCTTACCATTATAACAAGTAGGTGACAGTTATTGATAACAGCACGACTGCCGACAGCAAAGTGTGCAGCTATCCATTTTGCTTGATCATGCGCAGTTCTTGCATGCGACCCACGAGGGATCAGGTCATGGGTGGCTGCCATACGTAACCTGTGAATGCCAGCACTTGGGCAAAGCCACTGCTGAGCGAACTTCAACTTATGGCATTCACCACTCAAAGTAGCTGCTGGGACATCTCCCAGCATGCACTAACACCTAGACAGCTACACTTGCTTCATTCCAGACAATTTGGACGTCGGAGTTTTCACTTTGGAAAATCTGAACCTCATTTTTAAAAAGAAACATTTATGCTGAGCTTGGTTGGTGTTTTTAATTTCTTTGTGAAAAATCAATATGTTTTTTTTGGATGAAAATAGTAACATGAGGTTTCTTTTCTTTTTCTTTTTCTTTTTTTTTTTTTCACAAAACCCCCCTTTCTGTTTAACTCTGACTTTAGAAGGTTTTGTGTTGTTTCACATTGTAACAATTATAACCTGCCATGGGGACCTCTCATTATGTTACATGATGCAGTGTAAGTCCAACCCCTGAGTTTTTTATGACTCATTACATTCAAGGATTTTATGTCATGTTTTTCTCAAGTCAACTTAAATTATTATTATTATTATTATTATTTTAAATTATTATTATTTTCTTTTAACTGGAGCTTTCAACTTGGTTGAAGAAATACAGCTTTTTGTTAGTTAGAGCCACAAAATAATGGTTTAACAGTTCAAAGAGGGAGTGTAGGGAAAGTATGAGGTCCATACGGCAGGAAGAAGATATTTCTGAGCTCTATGTGTGAGGGGAGATATTGCTAACAGCAGTATCTCTGCAGGTTAAAACTGTCTTAGACAGAAAGACCTCTCCCTCCAAACCAAAATGTTATAAAACCAATTATTTCTAGAAATGTCATCTACTGTACAACACTTCAGAATGTCAGCTTACCTGGGACGTTGGTGTGTTTCTTTGTTTTTAAGAAATGGTCTTGTCCTTTAGTCAAACCAGAAAAATGATGGTATCCATATTTGTAGTCCATTCCTTGTGTCCAGGATTGAGAGAAGGAAAATATTAAGAAAGGGCTGATACAGAAAGACAACCATGCTCATGACTCTGCCTGTTGAGTGTCAGCTCTAAATAGCCTGGTTGAAATGAATATATCTGTAAGCCCCTCCCCCTGTTGTTCCTAAAACTTGATACCCTGATGACTATCTTTGAAACACACAAGTCATCACTTGTTAAACACTGCACCCAAACCATCCACATCCACATCAACTGAATGTCATTTTCCATAAACAAGTTTCATCCTCTGTTTCTGCTTGATGTCGGTCTGAACTTAGAGTCGCACAAAGTTATTCATTATTATAATTAAACTTACAAAGACATCTCACAGCTTCATCCATGTGATAATTATCTTTGCCCAGTGTTGTCTTACCTTAGTTGACACACAGGTTCACTGGTGTTCCTGTGTTGGGTGTGTCAAACGATTCAACCACCCTAGGGCAGAACTCTTCAGATTACTGTCTGTTTTTTCCAGATTCATCTGTGCTTTTTACAAGTTATAATTGACAAAGATTTGCTAATTCCCCTCCAGCACTTCTTTGGTGAAACTGAAACATCCCATGCCCCTCTCCCTGCTCTGTTCTGTTCATTTAGAGATTTATACACTGAACTAAGTGTCCAAAAGAAGAGCAAATCAACCGTTTACTCCTTTTTTCAGCTTTCAGACAGCCTTGTGGAAGGTGTTTGTGTTGGGAAGTTATGCTTTGAGTCATTTACAGTGGGGAAAATAAGAATGTAATGCATCAACTTTTTTCTCATTACATTTAAGCATAAAGCTCCAATTCAAACAAAATTTCTACCGGACATTGGTATTAAATCATGACATTCAAGTCCATAAAAAATGATTATGTGGAATGAAGTACGATAACACAGGAAAAAGTATTGAACACACCATGGAAAGGCTGTATACTTTGTCAAGGAAATGCACCATACCACCTGAAATCTGTCAGTAATTATTACTTGAACTTCCAATTAGTGCAAACCAACATCAGCTGGGCTAGAGCAAATTGATGGACCTATAAAAAAGGTTGTTTTTTCACCAAGCAGTCAAATACCACACACCTCATGATGGATAAAGGCAAAGAGCTCTCTGAAGACATCCACAACCTGATTGTTGCTCAGCATCAGAATGGAACTGGTTACAGACTTATATCAAAGCACCTGAATATTCCAGTCAGCACCGTTGGGGCCATTATTTGCAAGTGGAAGAAGCACCACCTTACCATCAACAGGCCACGCACAGGAGCTCCTTGACGATTTCTGACCAGGGAGTCAGAAAGATAGTCAGAAGAGTACTCAACGAGCCAAGGACCACCCTGAAAGTGCTCCAGAAAGACTTGGAGGCAGCAGGTACAATTGTTACAGAGAAAACAATAGGCAATGCATTCCACCGCCATGGCCTCTATGGACGCTCAGCCCACAAGACTCCATTCCTCAAGAAAAAGCATGTTGAAGCTTGTTTAAAGTTTACTAAACCGTATCTTGACAAGCCTACTGTCAGCCTAGCGGATGAGACCAAAATTGAACTTTTTGTCTGTCATACTATATACCAGTGGCGGCTGCTGGTCAGTCAAGGAGGGGAAGCTCATTTTTTTCTGGCCTACATCATAAATTTGTTTATTTATTTAAACGTAAATTCTACCCTCTGTGTCAGCTTGTCAGCAGCTGGAGCTGCTACGTGAGACTACGACAGGCTCTAAGTGTGAGTGACGGGGGGGACAGTGAAATGAGATCGATAAAGCTTCTGCAGCTGTAGCTGCTTATTGGTGAAAAGAGATAGAATCTCTAAACACAACACTGGTTGTTTTTAAGAAAAGTAAACTCGCTGGGGATCGATAAAGCTTCTGGATCAGTCCAGAACAACTGAATGTAGAACTCAGAAAATGCTCCGGTGGAGGGCGATTAGTTCAAGATCGCTGACTGGCTCATTTCACTGTCAATCAAAAAGGGATTCAGCCTCAGACAGATCATCCAATCAACATTATTTATGGACCTAAAAGTTGTGATTTCTTTTCATGTGTGGATTATTTAAGTTAATACCAATTTTGTTTGAATTGCAGCTTTGAAAATAAATAGGATGATAAAAAAAAGTTGACGCGTTCATTACTTATTTTCCCCACTGTACATGGTTATACACTGAGCTCACTCCTTTCTGTGCTTTGAGCAGCCAACTTCATGTCCAAAGACAAGAACAAACCTGTTAGTTTCGGTGGATGAGTGGTTCATTTTCTCCTTATTAAAATTCCAGCATCATAACTGCTTTTAACTGCATCTTCACACCTTTGACACCTTTAACTATGATCATGTCCACATTCCTCTCTATTTCCTCCCACTTGGATCAATACTTAGAAAATACTGTGTTGCATTCCACTGTTACGCAGACGACAGTCAGATTTATGCGCCTCTTAATAGGAGCAACGAGTCTATTTGAGTGTCTTGATGACATAAAGGCCTGAATGGCTCTGACTTTTTAAAGTTCGATGGTTAAAAGACAGAATTGATGGTTTTTGGTGGTACCACTTAGAGCCCCCTTGTAGGACTGGGTTTCTTGGCCCAGTACTAAACAGTTCATTACAAACCTAGGGACCAAAAATAGACCCCAACCTAAAGCTTGATAGTCAGATTAAGCCTGGCATAAAATATTTTCCATTTGAGCCAATTCTTTCAAGGTAGCACTTTGAGACAGTAGTCAGTGCTTTGTTACCCCTCGGCTGGATTATTGTAACACTTTTTATGTTGGTCCACGCTCGTCTCTAGATGGTACAGAATACAGATGCATGTCTTTTATCTCTTTGGCTGCCAGCTGGTTTAGAGCATTTTGACTGATCTAAACACTAAACTACCAAATAAAGAGTTGATGCTCTTCTTTTATAAGGAAAAAAAAAAAGACTTTTTTTCGTTCTATATTGATTGGCAGTAGACCATAGGATGGTTTCACCAGAAACACATGTTTTTGGCCAGGAACTGAAGAAAACAAGCTTTGATTACTTATTAGTGCTCGTCTGCAAGTGTCTCCCTTGTCTTTTCTCATAATCACATTATCTGACTAGTATTTCAGGTTTATATTTAAGGTTCCGGGGGAGGAAATGATGGTTGCATCACTTATTGTGAAATAGCGCTATATAACTTTAAAAAAGCTTTAATATGCGCTTATGCCCCAAATTCTTTTGACCAGCACGTAAATGAGTCCCCTTTCAGAATACCACCTCCTTAGGGGTCACTTTCACCTCTTTATGGCTTCATGATTTACCAAGTGGTTTAAGAAAAACATGCAATGATAGGCTGAATGATATGGCTAGCTGCCCTGTTGGCTATGGCTGCCTTTTGCAGAAGCTCTCTCTTCTTTGTCTGTTTCTTGTAATGTTTTTGTCTCCTTTGTATTTATAGTGGATCATTACTTTGTATGGCTCATTGTTGGTCATGGACACCAAACCTTTTGTGGCTTTAGTGATATTTTTTCTACTTTTTCTCCTGTAGAGATCCCACATGTAACCATGGCTGCATTGTTTACATGTGATCTCAGCTGTTAGCAGCCTGTAGCATGTCAATGCTAACTGGTTTAAGGCCTGATGTCTTTCCACAAGGTGAGGAGAAGGAGGTGGGGACAACGTGCTGGTTCTCAGGTGTGAGCTAAGAAGTGATGACATTGACTTGTCCTTCCATCCATCGTTATTGGGAACATAAGATTTATCTCCAATAAGATGGACGAGCTAGCTGTGCTAACCCAGCAACAGTGGGAATACCAGAAGGCAGAGTAGCATCATGCTATTAACAGACATGGCTAACGAAGCTAACATCAGACACCAATGCCACATTGGAAGAGCTTCACCTGCTGTGAGCAGACAGGATCCAGGGGGCAGAGATGGAGCATG
Organism: Halichoeres trimaculatus; assembly: GCF_033239565.1. Taxonomy (NCBI): domain Eukaryota; kingdom Metazoa; phylum Chordata; class Actinopteri; order Labriformes; family Labridae; genus Halichoeres; species Halichoeres trimaculatus. Next base: position 31,282,036 of record NW_027437193.1, read on the forward strand.
ACTGAAGAAGCTCAGTCCTGGACCCTGTGGAGGTGGAGGCTGGCTGAACTGGACAATGATGGACAAGCTGTCATCATCTATTTTCTTATGGACCTTTTTGCACTTTCTATACACTTTCTTACTTTAGTTTTTGTGATTGCTGCTGTGACTTCAATTCCGTTGTACTTGTTACAATGACAATAAAGTTCTATTCTATTCTATTCAATTGTTGAGGTGCATCATTACAGTGTCTGGCCAGCAGAGGGAGCCTGTTGCCTGAATCATGCAGTGTCGAGTGAGCTGAGCTGCATGTCCACAAACAAGAGCTGGAACGTGTGACTCCTTTAAGTTACTCAAAGTTCATTTGTTCAAGTAACAAAGGCGTGTTTCTTGAAACCAACACACAAATAAAACTGAAGGCTCTGCAGAAATGGGCCAGTGGCAGGAAGTAGTTGATGTGTGGAGGAGATGAATCCTTCAAACTCGGAATCTCATTTGTTTTCTGGTAGACACAAGACTTTTTTTGGAGAATCCATTATGTTCACAGTTTGGAAACTATTTTTAAAGACATCTGTTGCAATGAAATGATCCCTACTGCTGTTCTGTGTTCTGTCATGTTGAGAAAGGACCAAGCTGAGGCTCCCCACTGGCATTTTAATACCATGTCCAGCAGGACATTACTTTTAAACAGCAGTTTGAAGCAGAGCTAGAGGAATTTATTAGCATGATAGGCAGCTTGGTCAGTGACCCTAGAATACTTTAGGAGGCAGTCAAAGGATGTTTAAGAAATGAAGTTATCTCCATTTCCTCAGATCCACATAAAATAAGGAAACATCACATCAAATTGTTGGAATCTCAAATTGTCTGACTAGACAAGTGAGCTTAAAAATATATATTGTCTGAAAATGCTCACAGACATTTTTTTTTTCTTTTTAGGAATTTTATGAATCTGATGTTACTTTTGATAAAAAGCGTGGAAAAACTTTCTAGAGTCACTAAATCTACCAAAACTGCTCCCAGAGGCAAAGAGTGTATTAGAGGCAACTTTTATGACAGAAGAATTAGAAAGAAAAAAAGTTTTAACAAAAAGGCAGATCTCAGGGTTTGGATGGAATACTTCAAGAATTTAATTATATCAATGTTTTTCAACTTATGCTGTGTTTACAACCTCAAAGCTACTGAAAGAATATATAATAAATGGCTGATCCCTGAACAAATTGAAAAATATCACAACAAACTCAAATGCATGTTCGGTGTTGAGCAAATTATAATTATTAAATTGCAGACGCAGATGTATCACAACAGCCAGCGGTGGATGACCCAAACTCCATCTGCAAACAAGAAGAAACAGTGTGTTAGCAATGTCACTGATAATGTAGCTTAGCTATAAATTGCACGTCCTGTGACAAAAGTCAATCATTGGGCAGCCTGGTTTAAAATCCAACCTGCAGCAGTCCCCCAACCCTCGCCCTGTTTCCTGCTCTATCTACGCTCCAGCCCTCTCTAGATGGAGCTATAAAAAGCCCCCCCATTATTTTCCATTTTCAAGTGGAAACATGTCTGTCACATAACATGAACAAAAGATGGGGAAAAAAATCTGTCAGAGCAGCAGAGAGTTTAGATTTCTGAATTATTCTGGAAGCACCTGAGGTGGCACTGCTGACCTGCTGACTTGCAGTAAAAGTAAGAATATGAATATAAGGTTGTTGCATCAAAACCAAGGGGCAACACCTGGTTACTAAAAATGAAGCCTACGAGGAAGTGCTAAAAGTTGCTGTTCATCAAGAGTCTGCTTGAGTCTGGCGACACAAAGACTGGAAGTTACGTACACACCCAGCCGTAAAAAGGGACTTTTACATTATTAAAAGGTATATTTACAGCCTGGTTCAACAGCTTGGGTCTAAAATGCTGATTTCACTGCCCACACACACACAAATTGATAAGTGAATTTTTTTCTAACTCTGTGGTTTAGAAGTTGGATTGTCCAATCAGAGACAAAGCTCAGCTCACGTGACTGACAGGTTCCCTGTAGCTGTAAGAAAGGAAACCCACAGCCTGCATCATATCAAATGTGGCTGCACCCACAGATTGGCTTCATTTCACTGTTCCAGGAACAGACAGGTGACATCGTGGAGACTACGTCCATGTTTAATACAGTCTATGATAAAAACATGGGACTGTCCCAGAGAAATGTGGAGTCTGGAGCAGAACACCTATACAACAGACTATCACTGTAATGCTGAAAGTACCTGGTCTGGGATCCTCTGCGGTTGGTGTCATGATGATAGGACAGGTAAGGATTGAGAAACACGATGAACCTCCAACCATATGTCAGGTGTATATTCAGGTGGTAACTTATTTCTCCTGAAAAAGTCAAATTATCATCAGGTAAACAAAGCTTAACTATGATCTACTGGTTTAGATTTCCATGATTCACTTATCAAAAGTTTTTGTTGCTGCTCACCTGGACTGGTCCAGTGGTCCTCAGAGGAGTCATCATCTCTGGTCTGAGGGTTCAGGGACAGCAGGGGACAGCCAGTGAAATCAGAGTGGTTATTAGGTGGTGAACAATAAAGAAAAGTTTAGTTTAGTTTATTTATTTAGTTTGATCATATTTAAAAGTATACCAACCAAAGCGACACCACTGAAAACCATGTTGACCGAAAAGGTTTAGGCTGAAGCTACTTAGCTTATATGTGCCTAACCTTCTTACTGTACAACATTATACCAGAGCCAAACAAAAAGTCAAACATCAACCAATGAATGATTAATAATCCAACAAAGAACTGAAAAGAAAATATCCAAAAAAGAACAGCAGCAAATACAAAAGAATTCCCCATTTTTCCTGCTTTTCTTTCTTTCTTCCTTCTCCTCTTCCCCTTTTTCATATTTTCTTTTTTGTTCCCCTTCTTTGTCCTCTCTCTTATTCCTTCTTCCTTCCTTCCCTTCCTTTTCCTCTCTTACCCCTCTTTCTCTCCCCCTCTTTCATCCTGCCCTTTCCTCATCTCCTTTCTTTCTTCTTCTTCTGCCTTCCATCTCCCATATCTTCCCTTTCTCCCATTTTCACAGTCCTTCCCTTTTCTTCCTCCCTTCTTTGTTTCCCTTTTCATCCCTTCTCCTTTCCTTCCTTTCTTTCACTCCACCCTCCCCTTCGTAATATCAATCAAATCTATATTTCTGACACACCAAGTGCTTTAACTGTATTTCAAAGTAGAAAATGACGGACATGGTTTTAACACAGGATCCATAATCATAAAACAAGATAGAAACAAGAGCTTTATTAAAGGAAACTTGAAAAAATAAAGCTGATACAAATAATGTGTTTGTACTCACATGTCTCAGTGGGTACGTTTCATTATCGTAAACAATCACTCCACCCTCACCAGAGGGGTTAGATTCACATTGGACCTGGGGAGAAAATTATATAAATAATTCAAGGACAGGAAACACTAACTTTATTCTTTTCTTTTTTTTTTTTTTCTTAAAACCTTTAAAATAAAAAAAATAAAATAAAACATTTCAACATGTTAACAATGTGTTAGCGAGTTTCTGTGTGAAAAAAAAACTTCATAATACAGTGTCTCTGTGAAATGTCAGACAAATATGTGTAATTTACTCACTGGTGGAGATATCTTCTCTGGTATTATTGGACGAATCTGTTTTATGACAACATCACAAAGTTAAATTAAGAGAAAAAGCTGTTTTGCTCGAGGAAACAGGTCAGGTGAGAAGTCAGAGACAGGATTTCAGGAGCTAATTTTTATGTATGTATCATCAGGTGAAATATCCAAAAAGCTAAAGGAAATATAAACACTGATACATGTTGATGTGTGCAGGTGTTTCTACTCACAGGTGTTAGTGGGTACGCTTCATCATCATAGATGACCTCTTCACCCACACCAGTGGGATTAAATTCACATTGGACCTAGGGAGAAAATCACACTTAATGGTTAGAGGACAGGGAACAGTTCTTTAATTCTGACAACAACAACAAAAACTTAATAGCTCTTTACAGTGTGTGTGTGTGTGTGTGTGTGTGTGTGTGTGTGTGTGTGTGTGTGTGTGTGTGTGTGTGTGTGTGTGTGTGTGTTAAAAGTGAGACTGTAGTCACAGAGTGTGACGTCAGATAAGTTTTACACCATAAAAGAGTGTACTCACCGAAGCAGGAAGCTCATCCTCCTGTCTATCCTGTTTGTAAGACAACATCACAAAGTTACTTTGATTAAAACCAAGATTTTTTGGTTATACATCATAATTACATTTGACCCCTCTGAAAAGTCAAAATTAGTGCTTCTATGAGGTCAGGAGAACCAGGGTTAAAGGCTTAAAAACTGCGAGGAACTATGTACAGAACACTTTATTCAAGTCTTGGATCAAAGAAAAGTGAAGTAGCTTCAGTTTTACATGCTCTGAACACACAAACAGTTGCTGATTGGTAGCAGCCCCAAGCTGAAACATGACACCAGGAAGATGGAGGAAATTTTCTAAGAATTATTTAGATTTAAATACAGGACATATATTGATCATTCAGGGCTTGTTTAAAGCAAGCAGTAAAGAGCGTAGAATTATCTGTTTTTTTACAAAATTGAGCTAGAGCAAATGGTTGGTTTTTTTTTTGCAGAATTTCAAAAAGGGCGTGTGTATTAACGAGATATGGACGGCAGTCTCAAAAAACAATCTGTTCCTCCGGTTAAAAGCATGCTGCTGACTTCACCTGTGATACATTCAGGGACCGTCGGAAATTTGAGAATCTAACGAGAACTCCACTTTTTTTAACAGCTTTTGAATAGGACAAACGGTTTGTAAATGGCAGACATTTGAAAAGAAGAGCGTCTTTAACCCCCCTGCGGGTTTTGGATCCAGATTAATCTGCGTTAATTTCTATAATGCGTTAATTTCTATGATGCGTTAATTTGCGGTGTAATTAATTAATGTAATTAATGCGTTAAAATGACAGCCCTAGTCAAAATTGAACTTAACAACACTTTTGGATGATTTTGGAAACCAATAAAGAGTAAAGAAGTGTCGTTACTTGAAGGCCTCTAAGTCTGACAGACTCTTTCCACCATGTCTCATCAAAGATTGTTGATTGACATGACAAACACAAACAAAATCCTTATTCTGCAGAGCGACCATGCCTATTAACTATAGCGTAAAAGGTTTACACAGCCATCATCACTCAACAGTACACATATGCTAACATGCTAGCCGTCCTGTTCAAGACATTTTCAGTTAAAACACTCAAATGTGACTTTAACGTTTGGTAGAAGTATGCATTTAGTTAAACATACAGCTAACCTCCATTTTCTTACCATTATAATAAAACATTCAAAACCAAAAAAGTCTCCTAAAATGATATAGACGCTCCCCACCATTTTAGTTAGTCGGTAGATCGTCTCCCGCTGGCATAGAATGCGGATGTGCAAGTACTCTTGTGTCTCTTGCCACAATGAGTAAGTCCAACCTCCAAGCAGTACATGACGTTATCTTCAAGTCTGGTTTTCAAAAATATTTTTTTTATTTCATCTTGCTGATCACTACTCTTAACAAATAAAGATTTTTGTTAGTTTGAGTGACAAATTGATGGTTTGAAATTTAATAGGATCAGAGAAGGAACATAAGAAAAGTACGAGGTCCATATGGTGAGAAGAACAAGCATGTCAGGTCGGAGTTTCTCTGATTCTGAGCTCCATGTGTAAGGGAAGATAATTCTAACAGCAGTGTCTCTGCAGGTGTTTACAGTTTTTGAGAGCTTCCACAGACAGAAAGACCGATCCTTTCTGACCAAATGTTATAAAACCAACTATTTCTACAAATGTTATCTACTGTAAGACACTCCAGAATGTCAGCTTACCTTGGATGCTGAGTTGGACCTTTACCCAAATTAATACTTTGTCTGGTCCATAAGTGTTCTTGGGCTCTTGGTCAAATTGGGAAAATAATGGTATCCATATTTGTAGTCCATTCCTTGTTTCTAGTAGGGATACAACAGTATATCGCAAAGAATCGAACAGTTTGGTCTGCTCTGCACTGAACAGCTTGTACTGATGGACTGTGGGGTTTTCGATTCTGCAATTCATTTAACACTTGTGTTTTACAGGTCAAAGTTTTGTCAGGTGTGTGTGCTTTTTCAGGCAGGTCATGTCCAATCACTGTTGTGCCCCTAGCCTCACACTCCCCTTCTCACTGGAGCCAGGTTCAAAGTGCAGCTTACACAATTGTAGCGTGAATCGGTGTCAAATAATGACTAATTAATTATTAACAGCAGAATGCCAGCATTCCACCGGAGCAGAAGTTTAACTTTAAAAACACATCTAAACTTACAAGATGTGAGTTTAAATTTAAGTCGGGGCACCACCCAGTTTTGGAGAAAACAGGGAAACTTTAGAAAGGTTTACTGTAAGAATTTGTGATTTAATAATTCATTGAATTATTAATTATCAAGTCTCAATATCAAAAGGCCGCTACATCAAACGTGAATTCTTTTAAACGGTGTACAGAGGCTGTTAATTTCAACCACACAAAGACAGAAAGCAATTTCTTTATATATGAAAAGTTTATTTACTAACTAAAAGAAGAAATATGTGCATGAATAAATGAACAGGTGAAAGATATAATAGGGTAAATGCATTGATGAATGGAGAGTGAAACTGATCATAAAAACCAGAATAAATGGAATAAAAATGACATAAACCAACCCACATAAGCTAACTAACCCACCCAAGATCTCTGGGGCATTGACCACGATATACCAGTAAATGCAAGATTGTCTTACACAAGTCCTGAGGCCGATGGTGAGAGCAGAGCGCGGCAACAGAGATGAGTGGGTCCCGCTGCAGATGTCTGCGGATGTCCATTGAGGGGTGATGGAGAGGCTGGAGGCCTGCTGCAGGTCATCTGAGCGTCACGGAGGTGATGTCCAATGAGTTGAGTCCGTAGAGTCGATTCTCACAGCGGCAGTAGCGGCTGGAACAGCGGCGATGATGCCGGGCGTCGGGTTGAAACTTTGGCAGAGTTCCAAAGTTGAATCACCGCAGGGAAAGCAGTGAGCAGCGCTGGTCTCCTGACGTCAGCGCATGAGGGGGAATCCCCGTCGATCAGCTGCTTGTCTGCAGTTGGGCTGAGGTGACTTGCGTCTCAGCCTGTGGAGTCTGGAGCCGGTGCTAAGTTTGGAGCTGGATGGCGCGGTGTCAGTTGAAGACGTGCTGAAAGCACGCAGGTAGACAGGAGAAGAGCAGAGCCTTTGTGTAGAAGGATGAAGAGAAAAGAGAGCTCTCTGGAGGAAGGATGGAAAGAGAAAGCCAATGTTCTTGTCCTGGTGTGGAGTTTTACTCAGCTTTTTCCGCCGAGTCAGTGAGGTCACTTTAGGCTGACGCCCCTCCACGTCTCAACTTTCTGCACGTGGATCAGATTGTCCCAGAGATCACTAACTAACTATAACTTTGAGCTGTAAAGAGATTCCTACATGTAATAGTCAAATTCACATTTCTTATGATTTAAGCTTCACATCAAGACTAAACATGACAGGTTTTTCTCTTTAAGAACCCAATAAAATGAAAATAAAGATGTTACAATGGGAAGACAGCAGTTTTCACACACACATTATCAATGATAGTCATTACACAGTACATGTTTGCAAAGGTGAAGATGTACATGTAAGTCTTAGTGTAAAAACATCATTTTTGTGCTGTTCTCAACTGTGTGAATTAAAGAGTCTTTGTCTTTGAGGAGTAGGAGGGAAGCAGATCTTCCCCTTGGCATTCCTTCCCTCTTGTTCCCAGAGATAAAGGTCGAGGGTCACAAGATACTAGGTGGAGGCTTGGAGGTCTCTCCAGCCTCTCCCTGAGAGAAGGATGTCTGAACAGTTTCACATGTCCGCCAGGTGTCAATGAAAAGTCTTCGAATTTACAGCGATGTCTCAATGTTTTATAGTCTTGCAAACATCAGAGGAAGGGATGAGGCAGACTTCAGGAGAAAACCACTTTGAAACCAGGTCCCAGCCTGACTTACGTTACACATGAAAGGACTTTAAGATAAGATGAGGTAAGGTATTCTTCCCACAATGGGGGAATTTATAGAGTTATAGCAGCTAATGAGAAAGTATACTGAAAAAAAAATACAATTAAAAAATAGAATAATATCGTAAGAGTAACCTAGGAAAAATGTACATATTAAGCATTACATAAAGGTATTATTATTATTATTTTATTTTCCTTTATTTAACCAGGAAAAAGTCTCGTTGAGATTAAAAATCTCTTTTACAAGAGTCCTGGCCAAGACAGGCAGCAGCACAAACACAGAGTTGCAAAAAACACACAACAACACAGTTAAAAACAAAGCAGAAAGAACAAGTTCACAGAATAGAAACAAAATCAGCGGTCAAAACATCTACAGCCAAATGTACTTGCTTCCAAGTCTTTCAGAAGAGCCTTAAAAGCATCAAGTGACACCAGATCCTGTAACTTTAAGATTTTTTGCAGCTGATTCCATGCAGAAGGGGCAGCATAGCTGAAAGCCCTGATACCTAGTGCGATGCGGACCCTCGGTACAGTCAATAGAAACAAGTCCTGGGACCGAAGGTCGCGACTCCCAGTGCTTTTTTGAGTGAGATAGTTCCCCAAGTATGATGGTAGCAGGCCAAGAATGGCCTTATAAACAAAGACAGGCCAATGATTAAGTCAACGGGTGGACAGAGCAGACCATCTAACCCTGACATACAAAGTTTCAGTCTGACCAGAGTTGGAAGAAAAGACTTGCTGTATCCCTCAGTGAGACACAGTGGGAGAAGGAGTCTGTCACTGAACGAGCTTTCCAGTGATGTTCCAGTCTCCAGCACAGGGTAGGATATGTTGGCATCAGATACAACAGCTTAGCCATCATTTTCCTGTCAGCCACCACCTCCACGAGGTCCAGAGAGCAGCCCAGGACTGAGCTGGACTCTTCACCAGTCTGTTCATAGTCTGACATCTTTGCTGCTGACCCAGCAGGCTGTTCCAATAAAGATGTCTGACGTCACCACAGAGTCAAAGAGGGACCTCAGAAGAGCCCCCTCCACACCAAAAGACCTGAGTCCCCTGGGCAGAAACAGTCTGCTTTGTCCCTTCTTGTAAAGCGTGATCAGATTATTTTGACCAGTCCAGTTTATTGTTAATGTGAACCCCCAGGTGCTTGTAAGATTTTACAATCACAATCTCTCATTCCCATGATGTTCGCTTCCATAGGGCAAGGGCAAGCTTGTTTCTTGGGAAGTCCACCACCAGTCATTAGAGAGCTACTGCATGTGGCAGCTCTCTGTGAGGTAAGTGAAGTCTGCAGTGTAGAGGATGAACAGGAACAGAGAGACACCTCTTGCAACTCTTTTTCAAAAAGCAACGCGCAACAAGTCTAGTGACTTTTCTGGATTTTTGACTCTGATGCGAAGGCAGGTATTGAACTACTTCTTCTCAATGAGCTGTGGGTGCCACCGTGGGCTCCTCCTCTGTCCAAAACACTCACAGGTGGACGAGTCCTCCTTGCTCCCAGCAGTCTCTCTCAGCTGCAGCCAGAGTGGACAGCTGCATGCAAATTGATCATACATGTACACATCTCTTTTGATCACTTTTGCTGGTCCCAAGCCTAGATAAAGAGGAGAGTTGGTATATAGACATTAAAAAGAATCAACTTGTTGGCCTGAAACAATGAAACACTCCCCTCTGCAGGTAGAGCCAGGTAAGGTTTCCTGTCTGTATAAGGTCAGGCGTTGGCAGTTAGTGCCTCTTTTTGTCTGTATTGTGGCTGTGTGGCAGGACTGCTTGTTGTGAGCAGGTAAGGGAGGGCTGGGGGGAAACTCTAAATACTAGTGATGGGTAGATGAGGCGTCATGAAGCATTTCAACACATTGCCAAACCGTATTGATACTGTGTTGATACTGTGTCACTGAATACTGACACCTGCTGGACCTTAAAAATCCCTACAGGCAACCTAGTAAACATACTCAACTGACACTGATATGATGACCTAGTATATACAATAATATAATTTAAGTCATTTTTTTAATATTGTATTATTTCATTTCTTCATTTGAGTTTGAAATATCTTTGATATTTGTAGATACAGTCAAAAACATGTGAACACATGTCATAATGTGAAAATCTCAGAGAACATGTTGTGAATGAGGATGCTTGAGGACTGGGAGTTTTTTATTTACAAATTTTTATTCAAAAGATTTTTTTTTTTTCCAAAGTTTTGAAATTCAGTCTGTTCCGCTTTTTGGACACAACTTCCCCAGCTGTCGAAAACACTTGCTCACACGGAACAGATGAGGCTGGAGTGCAAAGAAATTCTAATGAAAGCTGGTATAGGTTTGGATATGTTGTTTTTTGGTTTCTCCAGTATGACAAAGGATCCTGGGACCTGGTAATGTTGCCGTCTGCCAGGTATCTGTGCACCTCCTGGATGGCATCAGCTGTGGCGTTTTTAGTCTGCCTGTCCACTTCGATGTCAAACATTTGCCAAAGGTTATCTAAAATAAAAAGAAATTGGCATGTTAGTACATGATTTCCAAAACTTCACACATTTAGAGAGCACACACTTGATAATAGCAAAACACAGATTGCACAGATCTCTCTCATCTGATCTTTAAGTGTGTGGTGTGCACTCCAGAGGACACCACACACTGATTCTTCAGCAAAGTTTCATCTTCTTCTCTATACCTGGGGGGTATTCCACAAAGCTGGCTTAGCTCAAAGCCTGGCTTATTTCGGTTAGCCTCGCTAGAGTTGGGTTCCACAACCGAGGCTTAGGGCTAGCGTGGCTTGGCAACCATGGTAAATTATCCATCACGATAAGCCTGGTCCAGGGCCCTGTTCTACGAAGCAAGTTCAGCCTAGCGAGATAGCCTTGAAGCTACCTCGCTGAACTGAGCGCGGTAGCCGGCGGTCTCGCTACACGGTTTTACGACGCTGGTTGTCAACCTCATAAGTGGATCCAGCTAGGCAATGAGCGCGTGCACGTAATAAGGCGGAGCCCACTGCATCTGACCAATCGCGAACATGGAGCAGTCTGGAGCGTCAGAGCAGGCCGGAGAGAGAAGGACCGCATACTTCATACAGGAGGAGCAGGAGGTGATCATGAGGAAGTTTGACGAGGTGAAACATGTAATTAACGTTAAAAGCAACACCGTCGCCGCTGCTAAAGCACGGAAGGAGTGCTGGCAGAAAATTGCTGACAGTCTAAATGCGTAAGTGTAGTGGTGTAGTGCAAATAAAATCTTTTGTGCCATTATCATCCTGAAATAGCACTGTTCACCATGCACTTTTACTGTAATATGCAACAAACTAATTTATTTCTTAGATGAATTTATTCATTTGTTCATTCCTATCGTGTTTACATTTTTTTGTGTGATACGTAGCCCACATGAGCCCTACATGAATTCCTGTCACAATTTTAATACGGGCGATAAAATATTGTCATGGAACAGAAGTGTTGGCATTGAAGATCTTATTACGGCAGTGAGAGTTCTTCATTCCCTTTAACTACCTGTAGAAAGTGTCATATACTACCAACCCCTCCCTGGAAAACCGGTACCTTTCATAAAGGTGGTCATCCCAAAAAGAGAGTGGGTCGGGCTCCGATGTCCACGGGATCCTCTAAGAACGGACAAGCCATTTTTTCGTGAGGGCTCATTGGTCAGTGGGCGGGGTTTTAATAGTCCGCGAGTTCAATCTGGAACCTAACCTGCCCCGGAGCAGGTTAGCCGTTCAGTGTACGTTGCCATGGAGACTCGCTTCGCTGAGGAGTGATCCCGTGTCGTAGAACAGGGAATCCGAAACCTATCCTCAAAGCTACCTCGCTAGGCAGTAATCCTGCTTCGTAGAACAGGGCCCTGGTCAGGCTAACAGTCAGGCTTACCTTAGATGCGTCTCAGAGAAGGTCCAATGGGCTTCTGAAAGACACCTTGTGAACTGCATGTGTCACTTTAAATTAATCTAGACATGTAATGAATGATGTTCTTGTTCAGAAACATAAATTGAGACCTTTTGGTAACTTTTCTGACACCTCCTGCTTAAAACCCAAAAAGTCAGAAGGATCCTGAGGCTTGAAAGTCCCTGGCTGAGTGGTTAGAATGCAAGACGCAGACTATCAGTAATTTGTGTTTTTTTTTCGACACGGGTTCGATTCCACCAGTGGAACTATTTGTAAATATCTGATTTTTTTTTCTGTCACCCTCAAAGTACAGTCAACATATAACAGAATAAAGGCACAAATTGTCTTATGATATAAAAGGTGACAACAGCCACAATTTTCCATATAAGTACCTTACTTTAACAGCTGTCCATTCTGATCATGATGATAATGTAAAGGTGATTCCAAATGGTGAGGTAACTGTCTTCCCCCTTATTTAAATATAGGACACTGTATCACTATCATCTATGATAAAAAAAAAAAAAAATCATCTCATTTATACATTATTGATTTCGTCATTTAGACAATCGACACTTCTGGGCTCTTTATCTACCCCAGACGCGCGCTTAGCCGCAGCTTGGATCAGCCTGGCTTGAATAAGTGTCTTTGAAAAACATCGGAGCCTTGTTAGTGGAACGAGTTGCAGCTAAGATTAAAGTGGCTACTTATTTAGGGGTGGATCCGAATAGTCCTTCCTAAGTCCTTTCCTATCCACTTTACCTTAACCCCGATAAAAAACGTAACAAGGTCAATGGAAGGAGGGGAAAAGATGAGAGGAAAGAAGAACTGCTGCCAAAGAGGAATTTGACTGCACTTTCACTTTGATGTCACATTTATGATGACAATCACTTGTGAAGTAGGTAAGTCACAATGAACTACAATGTTCCAAAAATGAACTACAAGAAGCGCATTTGTCCTCTGCTTTATCTCACAGGGTTGTTTCGTGTCTTCACTGGTTAACATGAACAATCCATGATGAGAGGATTTACCTGTGAAGGTGTTTTGTCTTTGGTCATGCAGTGTGTGTTTCCTGCTCACAGCTGTGAGGTTCGTGAGAGCATCTATAAATGTTGACAGTCTGAAGCCTGATAACATAAGAGGACTGTCTTGGATAATACAGCAGACTGTCAGAAACACTATACCCTCTGTTTCATTCACATAATTCATTATGAACATTGTTTGAATTTATTATATTTGGACTATGGTCCTCATTTGTCCTCCTTTTATTGATTTCAATTATTACTTCTATCACTAGTGATCCATTGTTTCAGTTTGGAATTGCAACCAAACGTTTTGGGTTATAAATCTTTTTGACATTCATACATCGTGAACACAATAAACACATTCAGGCAGACACATGATGGTAAATGATAGAAAAGCAACAGCACTCACATGATTTCTGTCTCTTCCCCTTCGTAAGTTTCTGTAAACTTTTGACAGGAGGCATATTTATACACCTCACGTGCCACAAGGCATTATGGGGCGTTTTCTTCTCCCTTCCTTTTGAAAAGGATGGTCGAGTGTTTCCTAAGCTAAAGGAGATATTAAAGGAAGCAACAACCCTCCTTTCCTTAACTTTTGGAGAATTCAAACAGCATTTATCATGGCCGACGCTTAAATGCTTCCGGATCATTTCTTCAGTAAGGAAGGTTCTTTATCAAAAAAGGACTATTCAGATGCACCCCAAGCCACGCTTACCAGTGATAGCCCAGACATTTTTAGCCAGCTTCCTGCCTCATACAGACAGACAGAAAACCTTACCTGGCCCTACCTGCAGAGGGGAGTGTTTTATCTCTTTGTTTCATGCCTCACAAACAGAAGAAAGCTCATTTATACTTCTAAACATACTTTAGGTGTTTTTTTTACACGCTCTGTCTCTCCAATGATGTTATCCCTCTCTCTTACAGCGCCCTTGACAGTTACTTGCAAATGGCTTATTGTGCAAACTAGGCCATGATGTCTTTTAGGGACTTCTTGGGCAACCAATAGCATCTTATCTATAGTGTATACAAGTAATAGGAATAAGAGGCAAATCACCATTTGACACTGTTATGTTAAGTTTAGTTTCTGTTAAATTTAAAGAAACATGTTTTATCATTCAGTGACAATGGAGAATAATGGAATGGAATTTGTTTTCTGCAAAACACTGTTTTTTTGTTTTAACAAGCAAAATGAAAAGTTCTCTTCATGCACAAAACAGAACTGAAACCATGGTCCAAAAACCAAGGTATGGACTGACCCATGGGTTACCTATACCGTTGCACAGTTTGGAGAAAGAGAACATTAAGGAGGGTGATACAGAAAACGTAACAATGCTCATCACTCTGCCTGCACTGAAGTGAAATGAATAACCTGAATATATCTAAAATCCACTCCCTTCTTCTGTCGCTTCCAAAAAATGAATCGTTCAGTCTCACCGAGACACACAAGTCATGACTTGTCATCCAACCCCAACCAACTGCATCTACACGACTGAATGTCACAAAACAAGTTTGTTTTCTGTGTCTGCTGGATGTAAGTTTAAACTCTATGTCTAAATAAGCCCTAAAACAAGATCCAGGAAACTCACAGAAAGTAACTCTGAGAGACAGTAAATACATCAAAACATTATCTTGATTAAAATGATTTTTATTGTTCTGCATTTTAAATAGAATAATGTGCAAAACTCATCATAAAAAATTTGAGTTTTAGAAATGTAAAGTATCGCCCTCATAAAGACTTCTCACAGCCACAGCCACATGATGATGACCTTTGCCAGGTATTTCTTACCTGAGTTGTCACACAGGTTCACTATTGTTCCCGTATTAGTGTGCTAAATGATTGAACCACCCCTCAGCAGACATGTACAGACACTCTTCAAAGTACTGTCTGTTCTTTCCTGACATATCTTGGACTTTTTACAAGAGAGGTTTGTTGAGAGAGTTATTAACTAAATGAAGTGTCCAAAAGAATAATAGATCCACCATCTACAGCCTTTTTCAACTTTCATAGAGCTTTGTTAAAGGTGCTTGTGCCAGGAAGCTATGCAAAAATCCTTTTTCAGTGTTGGAGAACAATAAACAGTAACATTACAGAGGGTACTTTCTGGGAGGTAAATCAAACTAAATGCAACATCTATGCTTTGTTGTCTGATACTTTCTCAAATGTCTTAGTGATATGAAACAATAACTAATTAGGGCCCGAGCCCCCGAGAATCGGGGGGCGAAGCCCTCTTGTAACTGTTAGGATTCTTCTTCTTCTTCTTCTTCTTCTTCTTCTTCTTCTTCTTTGTTTCTGCCAATACAATGCCATTTTGCGTGCCTTTGGCTTGAAAAAAAGGCGAAACGACCTAGCCACAAAATTCAAACTCGGCGAAAAATTTATGATTCCACTGTCTGTGCAAAAATCTTTCCCCCCTTGCGCCCCTTGCTCTGCTTTGAGCTACAGCCCTGAAATTTGATGGGTATAACAAGCACGCCCACATGAACAAAAAAGTCTCTAATGACTATCGTGAATTCTCAACACGAACTTCGCTATTAGCATTAAACATGGGATTTTGACGATTTGTAGCCTACGCATTTGAACGAACTAGTCCTAGGGCTTTTGTCACAGCAACTCCAAACTTGGCATGTGTATACTACACACATTGAACATTAATAATCATAGCTAAATTTTCGGAATATTTTTCCGTTTGGCTAGGACACGGGCTCAAAGTTCGGCATTTTTCAACTTTGTCTAATCTGCACCAAAATTTACACACATGTTCAGTGTTAAGCCCTGGACACAGCCATGTCCCTATTCCTCCCAGAAATTACAACGCCTCCTGATGGCAATGGCCTGAAATTGCCAAAATGACGTTTATAGGCTATGTATTTCAATGAACTACTCCCAGGTTTGGACTAAGATGAACTCCAAACTCGCCTTGTGGAAACTACACACATTGAAGATGAACACTTACAATACAATTCTTATCATCTTGTATGGCTCAGCCACAAATGGCCACCAAAGTTCACCATTTTGCTACTTCATGAATATCTTAATAGCTCTCTTGTACAATGTTGGATCAGGCCCAAAATGCACACACGTGTTACCTGTCCCATCCCCAACACATCCATATACTTCTTTTCATCTAACACTACAGCGCCCCTTACTGTTAAAAGGAACTCATGTCTTTTCCTCTGTCCTTTATAGCCTCTTCATTTTTTGCCATTTTCTTTTTCATTTCACTTGCAAATGTCCGTCACACTTTCAGAAAGCATTACAAATCAGCTCATGTCCTGAAGGTCAATGCTGTGTCTATGCCACTAGCTTCACCTCGCTAATGTCAAAACACAGCAGGAAGTAGTACTAACTCAGTCATTTAAGGTCTAATTTCTTCCAAACTTCACACACACCATGAAAGTCCATCCCCCAACTCTTCTATAACCTCAAATATCTGCTACTGCAATAGCGCCACCCACTGGAAATGCTTGATAATATTATTACATTCATTTTAACATTTGCTCCCAATTCTACACACATGAAGTCACTCCCACTCCTGACTGCTGTTGAAATGCATCACAGTGATAATGCAGCTCCCCCTATGGGACACTAATCATATCAACTATGATTTCAATGTAACATTTAGGCTTCAGGGGCAACAACCTCATCCATACACAGAGCTCTTGCTTGAGGCACATTTTGCTGCACTTAGGCTGCTTGGAAATTGCCCCAACACGGACCATTTCCCGCGGGGCGAGGGCCCGTCATTGCTGCATGCAGCTATATTTATGTCATTGTTCTTTAAAGGTCTGTATCCTACCTGTCTACAGGTGTGTTAATGTTCAACAAGCAATTCCAAGAGTGCTCAAATTTCACCATAGATGCTGGTCTGGTCACTACTATAGTAGTTTTAAAAGAACTGAAAGCTCAAAGCAAGTTCTCAAACTACAAAAAAATACCTTAATGAATAATCAAACTACATCAAAATATGCTTCAAAATTGTGTTTTTATCAAACTGTCAAGATACAAACACATTTTGGAAAAAACAGCACCAAAATACAAAAAATAAAATAAAATAAAATAATAATAATAATAATAATAATAATAATAATAATAATAATAATAATAATAATAATAATAATAATAATAATTAACCTAGAATTTATTTCCCACCAGTAAAAAAAGTCCACAACACTATGAGATAAATATTCAACATTAATCATCTGAGTTGAAAATGAATGGAAAAAGTTTTGATTTTAATTGGAGGACAGTAAGGAGTGGAAATGGACAGACTTTAATTAGAAACTAGACCTGTTCAATTGAACATCTAAGTTAAGGTTTTAACTCCTCTCATTTTAAACCAATAAATCTAGAATAGGATATAAATGAATTTCTAATCTGGACAATAATATTTCACTACAGAATCAAAAAAAGTGTAATATTTGTGACATCAATGAGAGGGTGAGGATGTCACAATGTCTGTCCTCTTTGACTGTAACAGCTTGTTGCATCAGGTAGAGACTGTGAGTCATATTTGTTTGTGTATTTATTGATCGGATGGAGAAGCACTGTTTTGTTTTGTTACTCTCTGTCTTCCTCCTTCCCTCCTCCCCTGTCCTCCTTGCCGCTCTCCTGCAGGTGGGGCCTGTGATTGGCTGAGGGTGTGGGGACCCACTAGCTCCTGACTGGAGGAGGACATGATGTATCAGAGAGCAATTGGCTGGAATGTAAGGACGAGCAGAGGCTGTTTTCCAGCCATCTTGCAGGACACCACACAGCTGGAGTCGTTACACTGAGGAGTTACACACTTCCCAATCCATTAATGATCCTATCCTGGTTTCTGTGGATTCATCAGAAATGATGTCAGGAATTACTTTAAACAAAGAATTAAATAAATTTTGGCACCAGAGCATTCATATAGTTGTTGTTAGAGAGGAAACAAGTCTTATTGTGGTCATGCTCTGTGTTTTCACTGACCGACTTGGCGAATGTCAGTACTGATTCATGAACTTGTCCACTGTCATAGTTGGACCAGAGGGACCACTTTAAAAGAGTTCACTCTTGTCTTTTTCCTCCTCTGCACTTATTTGATTTGTTCAAAGCACTCAGTGTGAATGATCATAAATTTTAGACTCAGGAATTACAGCGAGAGGAAATGTCCTCAAACTTGGCAGATATTGTGAACGGCTGCAGTGTGAGATCATTCTCAGTCCATTAACTCACCCTCCAATCAAATGACCTTATTGCTAAAATGCTTATGGCACATTCACTGACTGATGGACTTAGAGAATGACTTCTCCATCAATCAATCAACAATAAAAGAGATTTATGTCCGAGCGACAGAACAAAGATGATCATTTTTGTCAACATAAGCATTTTTACTCTGTCTTCTGTGGTTTGATACCTGATGATAAGAGGTCAGTTTTTCTGCATTCTGATGGAAGCAAACCCTTCACACTTTTGTAAACAAACAGCAAGCTAGCAGGGGAACAGGGGGACCAAGTGGGTCCAGATCAAATTTTCCTAAAGGATTGGATTTGATCTCTTTTCAGGCTTAGGAGCACGTCACCACCTGTGACAGCTCCAGATCTCATCAGACAAACATGATATTCAAACAGAGCTGCAATCTCCGGCACTGAGCAGCTGGACTGTTAATAATTCAAACCTATCATTATGTGATGTGGATGCAACAGAAGCACATCTTGAGGTCATGCACTAAATATTAAAAGAGCTCAATTTTCAGAAAAACAAACAGACTCACTGATTTTAGCACCAACTTGTTTTTTTCTACGATAGCAGGGTTCAGGGGTGAGTATGTTTAACTCAAACTGCTTTATGTCCATCCCTTCTGTCAGTCACTGTGTGTTCACCAACAAGATAAATTTAAAAACTGGTCCTGTGACGATTTTGGCTATGAACAAATATTTATCAAAAAACATGAAAATGTCCCCACAGCTTGAGTGTTTCACAGTCACATCAGTTCCCACAGTCACACAGACGCTGCGTGTAGAGTGAGGAGAGGACAGGTTGTCCTTACCGGTTTGAGCCTGAGTACACGGACGAGGAGCTCCATGAAAGAAGGATGCAGAGGGAGAGAGACGAAGAGCTGGCTGGAGAACAACAAACAGGAGCACGTCCACAACTCAATGCAAACTGGTGGTGCACTTGTGGACAGTCTTCGTCTATGGCAACAGAAGAGGAGTGTGTTTGTGATAACACTGGCGATGGATGAAAAAATATAGCTGAAATGAGCGATTTTGCAGAGATTATGTCCCGCGCTGAAGGTCCCTTGCCGTGGCCCCCGCTAAGTGCAGCTAAAATCAGCTGGATCTAAATAACTTCTGAAGGACTCCGAGCTGCACGATGTTTGTCTGAGTGAGTATATGAGCATGCACACACCTATAAATAAGGTCCAGGTGTCAAAAAAACGGACTTGCCCTTTAACTCTCCTTAACTGTTTTGCTTGTTGAAACTTTTTACCCAGTGCCCAGGGGGCCTCCTAAGGCCTCCTGCAGGCCTTGTCTTGGTGGGCCCGACTTCCTCTAGCTAAACACTTCATAAGTGAGTTTTGTAATACCTGCAATCTGACCCTTCATCTGTGTTTTCTCTCTTTTTGAAATCTGAATGGTTATAAAACAAAACAAAACAAAACAATACAAAAAAAAAACAAAATAAAGCACGTTTATGGAGGGGGTATTGTGTAGTTTTAGGCTTTATACTCTCCCTTTGGTACCAGTAATGAGATATATAGCTGATAATGACTATTTTTATTCTGTCTATGTTACAGTTCAAAACCTACAACCAAGACAGACACGGATGAGTATGTGAGGCATGACACCTTAGATCAGATTAAAACAAGGATATGCTTGGTATGAGAGTAATGCAGCTCCAATCACTGAGAGGAATGTTGAAGCAAGAAGTTCTCACATTTGAGACTGATCTGTAAAAACAGAGGCACATTGAAGTCATGGGTGATGGCAGAGCTAAAGTACACAACCCAATGCCATCAGAGGCACAGAGTAATCAAATCTTTCAGTCAGTAAATCTGAAATCTCATTCGAACTGTACCTTTTTCTGTGTGCCCCTGCATCAGCTTTAACTCCCAAAGGATGTGAGCACAAAGTTTAAAACAGTCCTGATGCAGAATTGTTTAATGAAGACAAAACGAACCTATCATCCACTAAAACAAGTTATTTTCTTGTCTGAAAAGAAAACTCTTTGCATTGGGCGGACGGCTGTTTTAAATTCCAGACAGCTAACTGGTCAGTGAGTTAGCACAGGTTTTCATTGAGTGTTTGGTTTAAAACCTTTCACAAAGCCCTCTGAAAGCTGGAACAGAGTACTCATGATAAACATGTTCCTCTTGTGTCACATCTTACAGTTGAGAAATCTCTGCACAGGGCAGAGCTGGTGAACCGGTTAGCACGCCCTTACAGTGAGACTCATTAAACCACAGCCACCTCGTCCTCACACACAGACTACACTGAACGATTCTTGGCGTTATAAGACCGAAGGATATGTTCATCGCCAAGCAGACTACACTGAGCGCTTGGCGTTTTAGGACAGAAGGATATGTCCAATGCCAAGCAGACTACTCCATACAAGTTGATGGCCTAAAGGTTTAAGGTAAATATTTTACATTTCATATCTCAAAATGCTTTCCTGACTACTATTGTACATTTTTTAGAGATAAGGGCAAATCAATTTAACAAATTTAACGTTTACTCACAATTTTCTCACTTTGATCAGATTTAGTGTGGATCCCACTCAACAGGATTCTCCTGGTTAACACTGGCTGCACAAACAAAGGCAGGATAAAAACTCAAGCAAGGATACAAACTATATTTCAAAGCTGCTTTAAACCAAAAGGGGAAAATAAGGATGATACAACTGTGATGGCCTACACAATGGATTAAACAAGATAAAATTATACAACAGGTTCAACTCAGCACACCAGGTAAGCTGGGTTAAATATATATATATATATATATATATATATATATATATATATATATATATGTGTGTGTGTGTGTGTGTGTGTGTGTCAGTGTGTGTAACAGTTTAAAAGTTTTAAAATTTGGGAAAGGAAATTCATGTCCTTGAATTTGATAATTCTCCGAGCTTGATTGACATGATCACGTCATCACTGTTAGCCAAATGCAGCCGACCATTGAACCAGCAGGAGTAGCTTAGCCAACAACGCCACATGTACCACTTTTCCCACTTTTCCCAGTTTTTCCACTGACATGGTAAGATTATAGATGTTAACTTCTTATTTTAGTAAGCGCTTAGTTATACAAAAAGTTAATGTCACATTAGCTGTGAACTTTTCAGACTTTTAGCTTAACAGCTAGCATATTAGCATTTTTGGAGCGCCGATGGCTGTAAAAACCTTTAATTCAATTTTAGATTTCATCTGATTGAAGGAGCTGGTTTTTTCTGTCCCTTTATGCTTAATAAGCTCAGCAGGATAAACTGGAATAAGGATTTTGTTTGTGTTTGTCGTGCCGATTAACCACTGCTGATGTAAAACGGCAGAGAGAGTCTTTGTTAGGCTTTAAGGCCTTCAAGCAATGACATGTTTTACTCTTGGTTGGTTCCGGTTCGGTTCTGAAATTAGTTTTGATTAAAGTCATTTATGATGTTGTTTTGAAACAGGTTCATCCAACAACACCAGGGGAAATATCTCCACCAGTGAGTACAGTTCTCTTTATGCTACACATTGTTGTTTGGGATGTTACACTCTGTATTTTTTTACACACACAGACATACTCTAGCACATTGTGAACAAAAAGTTAAAATGGTTTTTGTCATAAAAGTTTACAGAATAAAAGAAATGCTTTATGTCCTCTGACCATTACGGATGATTTTTCTCCCCAGCTCCAATGTGAGTCAAACCCCACTGGTGTTGGTGGAGTGATCATATATGATGACCAAACGTACCCAACAGGACCTGTGAGTACACATTAAAATGTATCACTGTTTTTTATTTCCTACAGCTTTTCAGACATTTCAGCTGATGATACAAAAACAACTTTACCCCCTGAAATTATGTCTGTGACTGCTCACCTGACCTGTTTCCTCCAACGAAGCAGCTTTTTTTCCCTCCTGTCTATGTCAAACCAAAAACTCTGACTTTTGAATGAAGTAATTTGTGATGTTGTCCCACAAACAGGTTTGTCCAATAACACAAGGGGTGACATCTCCAGTGAGTAGATTATTTCTCTTTGTCTCACACATCTTTGTCTGAGATGTCACAAAAACATGGTTTTATTTCGATTAACACACACACACACACACACACACACACACACACACACACACACACACACACACACACACACACACGCATACTCTACACCACTCAATTTTTCAATTTCATTCATAAAGCACTATAAAACAACCACAGCTGAAAGAAAGTTCAGTACATCAAAGATGGTGCAGGCATAAAGGAGCATATCAATAAAGCAAACAAATCGATAAAACAAAGGTGCAGGTATTAATTTAATTGTTTCATTGTTTTTAAAACAGTTTAAGAACAATAAAAAAAACAGTTATGTGAAACTAAAAACAGACCATAAAGCACTAAAACACGAGCAGAGTCTCAAGCAGGGTTAAAAGCCAAGGAATTTTAAATGTTTTAAGTTGTGCTGTCAGGCGATTAAAAAAAAAAAAATCTAATTAATTACAGGATTTGTAATTAATTAATCTAATTAATAGCATTTTAATCTCATATCTGCTTAAGGTCCCAAAATAAAGAATTTGAATTCCAGGACGTTAAAAAATTGTAGCAAATTTGATTTTTAGGCCAGTTTTTGCTTCTGTCACATTTTTACTCACTATGGACTCATTTTTCACTGCTATATAAACTATTACGCTTCTATGATGTCAGGAGAACCAGGGCTAAAGACAGATGTAACTCATCAATGTCTCAGCAACATAACCGAACCAGAATGCATTAGACTATTCATAAAGAAAGGCAGGAATTGAATGTTTATTCTACAACAATAAAAACTGTGAAGAACTAAGTACAAAACACTTAATTCAAGTCTTGGATCAAAGAAAAGTGAAGTATTTTCAGTTTTACATGCTCTGAACACACAAACTGTTGCTCATTGGTGCAGAGCAGCCCCAAGCTGAAACATGACACCAGGAAGATATAAGGCAATTTTCAAAGAATTCTTTAGATTTAAATACAGAACGAATATCGAACATTCAGGATTATTTAATGCAGTAAAGAGTGTAGAATTATCTGTTTTTTACAGAATTGAGCTAGACCAAACAGTTGATTTTCTGCAGATTTTCAAAAGGGACGTGTGAATAAACGAGATGTGGACAGCAGTCCCCCAAAAAACACTCTAGCTTCCCCCCAGTTTAAAGCATTGCTGACGTCAGGTGTGATATATTCAGGGACCGTAGGAAATTTGAGAATCTGACGAGAACACCACTTTTTTTTTTTTTTTTGTACAGCTGTTGAATAGGACAAACGGTTAGTAAATGCCAGGCATTTGAGTTTTTGAACCCCCAGCAGGTTTGAGATCCAGATTAATCTGCGTTCATTTTTATAATGTGTTAATTTGCATAGTAATTAATTTAACTTAACGCGTTAAAGTGACAGCCCTAGTTTTAAGACATGTTTTAAGAAAAGATATTGAGGGGGCTTGTCCTATGTGACGGGGGAGCTCGTCTCACAATTTAAAGCAGCATGTTAAAATGGTTTTAGGCAAAAAGAAAAAAAAAAGTTTTTGAGGTTTAAAGAAATGTTTTTTGTCCTCACACACCTTTTTTCCCAATTGATTTTTTGCTTTTTGCTGATCTTTCAATGTGTAGTTGGATCTCTATAACACACTTTGAATTGCCTTGCTGCTGAAGTGTGCTATGTAAATAAAGTTATTCATACTCTTTTAAATATGATTTTTTTCCCCCCACAGGTGCAATGTGAGTCAAACCCCACAGGTGAGGGTGGAGAGGTCATCTTTGAGGATAAAACGTACCCACTGGGACACGTGAGTACAAACACATTTGAAATGTATATTTCCTCTGGTCTTCACTGTTCAACACCTAATGACCACTTTGATTTGAATCAGTGTCCCCTGCTGTCCCTGAACCCTCAGCCCCTGGTTGTTGACTCCTCTGAGGACCACTGGACTAGAGCAGGTGTGCAGCAGCTTGAAAGATCAGGTAAATGAGGAAAACCTTTGATGAGTGAATCATTAAAATCTGCATTGTTTTTTTTTTCTTTCTTTTTTTTTCTCCTTTATTTTTTTTTACCTGATGAATCACTGACAACAGACTAGATGCTTTCAGGGTTAAGGTTAATTCTTTATAGTGAAGGCATTGTCCTCCTTGGTATGAATTGATATTATGACCCCAGGTGCTTGTGAACCTATTTAAGAAATAAATTCAAGAGTTCAGAAAAGTTTCAAAAAGTCTTTTGTGGATCCAGACTGAATGGCTAAAACACCATTCAGTGAATCCTCAAGGAAAGCACCAAAGTTCAGTCAGAGAATTGTATTCCTCGAGTCATAAAGCAATAAAAAGTTCTTCACAACAACTAAAATGCCCCTTTAATTTTTCTGAGACACCACCCTGATTTCACTGCGTTAGCTTTTTGAGTGTCTGGTTATTGGTGTCAGCTGTGGAGGACTCTTGTTTGTCCCTTTCTACAGTTAATGGTGTCTGGGTGAAGGCAGTCTGACTTATTCATCACGCACATCTTTAATCATCTGGATAGCATCAACCAATGTGAGCTATGTTGGTTTGGCATTCATTCAGCCTTTCTCCATCCTTCAGAAAGACAACAACAGGTCTTTTAAGAGGCAGTTCCCCTTGTAAAGCAACCAGACCAGATGCGGTCCCTCCAGCCACCCTGAAGCACTGTGCTGGTCAGCTGAGGAAGATCGACCTGCCGAAGACTGTGATGCTGCACTTCTACACCACCATCATTGCGTCCATCCTCACCTCCTCCATCACCATGTGGTATGCTGATGACATTGTCAAGAGGTGTTTCTCAATTCAGAGTTCGCAAGTTCGAACTCGCGAACTCTGGAAGTTCGAACTTGGCAAGTTCGTCTCTGAGTTCGGACTTCAGAGGTCGGGAGTCCGCAGGATGATCCTACCACTATCGGAACGGCAGCGGACTTGCGTCCCCTTCCCTGTACGTCCACGTCACATCCGGTTGTCTTGCCAGCAGTTTGACAAAAATTACACAAATAAAAGCATAAATTATAACATAAATCAATCATGTCTCATGTTGTGGTCATTGTTTAACAGTAATTTATTACCTCATTTATTTGTTTCTCCGAATTCCAATAAACAGCAAACCAGTGGCGGGAAAAAACGAGTGTAGTTGGGGAGGAAAAGAAAACATTGGTTTCTACGTCTGCTTGGCACGAATTCTATCATTTGAGTCTAAAAATTCGCAAAAAATGAACGAAATCGACGTGACTATTGCTGTCGGTATACTTTATATCGCCGCTGAAGAGGAGGCTGCACGATTGAGGAGGCAGATCCATCAGAGGAGGGCCAGGATGAGGCGAAGGATGGCAAGACGACGCGCCCTGCTGGCCAGTTTCGCTGTCTTTGTACGTTCATTTCATCTCATTCAGATTAGGAATAGACAATTATATATACTTTAAACTTACATTAGCTCTATCCCAGTGAAAGACAAACTGATATCTTAAGTGTATGTTTCAAGGCTCGATAAAAGTGCTGAAAATATCAATATAAGTCACTCCACAAGAACGGTCTGCCGCATAGAATTACTCATATGTCATACATCGAAAACAATGGCCAGTAAACATTTCATTCCTAAACCTTTCACAGTAAACATATAAGACAGTGTGACTTTTTTTGCTCAGGACAAAGAGAAACGGGAGTACCACTTACCTTTAATACAAATAATAAGAAATTACACAAAAACAATCATTGAGTACTTTTGCTTAAATAAATACATGCATATATTGAAACATAAATGTTACATAGGCTACATTAACAAACATTAACAATAATAAGAAATAAATTTAAATTCAGACGCATCAAGATTAATAGTTAACTAATTAATGATGTTACAAATCAGAAACATTAAGAATAATAAAAAGGAATAAATAATTTTAAGTTAACAGTAAAAATAATTAATAATAACTTAAAAAATTACAATGAGGAATACATACATAATAAAACGTTAACATTAATAATAAGAACTAAACTTACATTTATTAAAATGGAGAACAATAAATATAATAAATAGGTTAAAAATCTGAAATATTTAAAAAACATGTTGAATTTTTTTCCCCTTTTGTTGTGGCCAGGACCAAGAGCCTGCCAGGAGGTATGCGCAAGTCAACCACAGTGTACCCATCCTGACTTTGTTTTATGCGGATGCAGAAGCTGACACCAAACCAGCCTTCAGGCTCTCCAGGGACAGCATCAATATGCTTCTGCAGATGCTGCCCTTGGAGAGGACCCATGGATGGGGTGCAGAAGTGGAGGTGCTGGTGACCCTCTACTGGCTGGCTTGTGGGGCATCCTACAGGGTTGCAGGAGATGTTTTCTGCATGCCTCTGGCCACTGTCTGCAGGGTGGTCCATCGCACCATCGATAAAATGATGGACACCCTGCACAGAGCCATCCATTTCCCAAAGGAAGAGGAAATGGTGGGGATGGGTGCCGGCTTTGCCCGCCTTGCTGGCCACGAGGTATTTCGCTGGGCTGCTGGTGCCATCGATGGGTGCCATATTAGGATCCGGCCCCCTGGAGAACCACAAAGGCAGGCCTACATAAATAGGAAGCTATTCACTTCCATAATTTTGCAGGCTGTCTGCGACTCCAGGGGGCTTTTCCTGGATGTGTACATTGGGAACGCGGGGTCTGTACATGATGCCCTGGTCCTGCGAAGGTCCCCCATGTACCAGCAGGCCCTCTATCCACCACAGGGGTATTTCCTGCTGGGTGATGGAGGGTACCCATGTCTGGAGTTCCCTGTGGCCATCATCACCCCGTATCGGCAGCCTGTTCAAAGTAAGGACATGTTGTTGCTAAACATATTAAAAAAACATGATTTTTTTTACAATGATACATTTTAATGAAGCTTAGCGGAAGTTCAATCAGAAAGACTATCTTCCTGGCATGCCCCTTTTCTGTCTCTGTCTTTAACCGCTTCCTCATAACTCCACCTCTCATCTCCTTTTTCTCCCAATCACAGTCAGTCACCTATTGTCTCTCAGCCAATCCGTCGTAGCTGTCATATTTAAATATGCTCTCTCTCTCTGCAGCCGGCCAGCTGTCATTCAGCGAAAAGGTGACGTGTCAAATCGTATGGCTCTTACTTTCGTATTGTTTCTCTGTGTTTTTGCCGCTTGCTGCATCATGTCCGACCCCGACTCCGATACCATGCTGGAGCACCTGAATCCATCTGGCGAACTCTTGCTCGAAGCAGCCCAGTCCTCTTCAGCGCAACGCCGGAGTGTTCGTATCGCTCAAGCCGGGTATGAGTTCTTATACTCTCAGCTAAAAGCTAGCGGCATCTCCCCAGCCCCCGGGCTTCAGCTGTCTCAGCTAAAGGAGCTGGCAAGTTTGGTATCTATCAGCGGCTCTCCCAACGGTTCCTCAGCCTCAGGCGGAGAAGCTGCCGGACCCTCAGTGTCCTCCCGCGGGCGTAAGCGATCCAGGTCTGCGGCCACCATCCGTCCGAAAAAGAGGATTTCTTCTAGAGCAGCTTCTGCCGCTGCTTCAAACCCAGCCGAGTTTCCCGCCGCCCATTCGGCTCCTCCTGCTGCAGCTGCCGTGGGCACGGCTCCTCGTGCTGCGGCCGCTCCTCCTGCTGCCGATGGCGTCTACACCGCTCCTCCTGTGGGCACTGCTGCTGGCGCTGCTGCCGCCGCTGGCGCTCCTCCTGTGGCGGCTGCTGCTGGCACTGCAGCTGCCGCTGCTGCTGCAGCTGCCGCTCCTCATGCTGCGGCTGTCCAGGATATCATTCTATCTAACATTCAACAACTGGTGAGATCTGTCCAAAACATTGACTCTCGTCTCAGGATCGTAGAATCTGCTTCAGCTCCCTCGCTCCAGTCTGTTGTCTCTCTGCCGGCCATTAACAACTCAATAGTCTCGCCACCTCAAAGTCTGGCATCCGCTGTTCCCGCTCCCATGATAGGTAGGCCTTACTTTCCCACAGCAGCAAACATTTCTCCGACTCTTAGACAAAAAATCCTGCAAGGTAAATACGTCAACCTGGTTAGCATCATCCTTCCATCTCCAGAGTGTGATCAAAAAATCTCTTCTAACGAGAATGTGTCAGTCATTCTTAAATCATC
This sequence comes from Halichoeres trimaculatus, assembly GCF_033239565.1. Lineage (NCBI taxonomy): Eukaryota > Metazoa > Chordata > Actinopteri > Labriformes > Labridae > Halichoeres > Halichoeres trimaculatus. Next base: position 31,310,229 of record NW_027437193.1, read on the forward strand.
CGATCCCCGTATGTCCAGAGATCTCTCCATAGGGGAGTTTCTCGTAGCGTTCGGGATATACAGAGATGTCATCTGTGCTGTCTATCCCGAACGTAGAATAGAACTAGATGCTTATCTAGCACTGATCGGCGACCTCAATATCAGATACGGAAAAAATCTCTTCTATCAGTACCACAAAGCTTTCGCTAACAAGGCTGCTTTGCACATTTCTCAATCCAATTTGCTACTTAACTGGTCAGTATTAGATTCTGAGATCCTCATCATGCTCATCGGGGGCTCCCAGGCCGTGTCCTGCCACCTATGCGGCAATTTAGGTCACCCTCAGTCCCTGTGCCCTCAGCTGCCTTTCACGCAACAAGCCTCTCGATCGGCAGATCCTTTCTCCTCCAGTGCTCCTTCGGCGCCATCTATGACTGACAAACGCGGTAGAAAGGTGGAGTTTTTCAACAACAAGCCAATATGCAATAACTTCAATGAGAATATTTGTACTTACCCAGACTGCTTTTTTCTCCACGTTTGCAGCGCGTGCAAGGATGCGCACCCCAAATCAGTGTGCCCCCGCCGTCTGATCCCAGCGCGTCTGGCACGCGCTCAGCAATCAAACCGGCGCAACTCAAAAAACTCCTGAAAATCCATCCATCTACTCCATTAAACGTTCAAGCCCTGGCAGCAGAACTGTTAAATCACCCTGACTCTTCTTTCACTAATCACCTGCTGACCGGACTGTCTCAAGGGTTTCGTGTGGGCGTCGTCGCCCTCCCGAACATTAATTTTGTTTCAAAAAATTTGCAGTCCGCCACGAATGAACCAGATATTGTGACTCAGCTGCTAGGGAAAGAGCTCAATAAAGGTTACTTGATCGGCCCCTTTGACTCCCCTCCTTTTCCAGTGTTTCGCACCAGTCCCATAGGTGTGGCCACCAGAAAATACTCTGGCAAGAAAAGGCTCATTTTCGATTTGTCAGCTCCGCGCTCAGGCCCCATTATGAGCGTCAATAGCCTCATTCCTCCCGTTCCTTTTTCTTTGCATTATTCTACCGTGGACAATGCCATCAAATTAATAAAAATAGCCGGTAGGGGAGCCTGGTTATCTAAAGCAGATATCACCGATGCCTTTAAAATCGTCCCCATCCATCCTTCTCAATGGCACCTCTTCGGCGTTAAGTGGGACCAAAAATTTTATTTTGCTGTTAGACTCACTTTCGGCTGTAGGAGTAGTCCTTTCATTTTTAATCTTGTCTCTGAGGCCCTCTGCTGGATTTTGCTAAATAACATCAGACTCCCAGCAGTGCTCCATCTTCTGGATGATTTTCTGCTCATTGATCCCCCTCATGACAACTCCTGTTCCTCCCTGACTAAATTAAAGCAGCTGTTAAACAAGCTCGGCGTGCCTCTCTCTGATGAGAAAACTTTAGGCCCCGCTACATCTTTAGAATTTTTAGGCATCACACTCGATACCTCAGCCATGAAAGCTTCTCTTCCAGAGCAGAAACTCGAACGCATTCGTAGCATCTGTCAGTCCCTCTCATCTTCAGGTTCCTTTTCAAAACAGCAGTTACTGTCTCTCCTAGGTCATCTTAACTTCGCAATGCGCATTATTCCTCAGGGTCGCTCTTTCATTTCTAGGCTGTTAGATTTGGCCTCCTCCGTCCCAAATCTACACGATCAATTAGAGCTAGACGAAGGCTGCCGCTCCGACTTGAAATTTTGGTCGGAGTTGCTAGATCAGTGGAACGGCATTTCGTTCTTCTACGATGACATCGTGCACTCTTCCGACGCCATTCAATTTTTCACGGATGCGGCCCCATCCGTAGGTTTTGGGGGGTTTTATCAAGGCCAGTGGTTCGCTGATCACTGGCCCCCTTCTTTTTCGGAGCTAGATTTTTCTTCTGCTCTTTACGAGATTTATCCCATCCCCGTAGCATGCCACGTCTGGGGTCATCTCTGGCATCGTAAACGGATTGCTGTGCTCTGCGATAATCAAGCCGTGGTGGAGATAATTAACAAAGGTCGTTCTTCCAGCTGCGCAATCATGCCCTTCATGAGGCGAATCACCTGGTTATCAGTTAATCTTAATTTCATTATCACCGCTCGCCACGTGCCTGGTCAATTTAATGCCATTGCTGACTCACTGTCCCGTTTCAAATTTCAGGTTTTCCGGAATCTCTGCCCGGATGCCAATACTCAACCTACACCTGTCCCCTCTCTGAACGAGCTGGCCCTGTATTAGTTAATCGCCTTCTTTCCCCGTTTCTGTCATCTGCAAAATATTATATGAGGAAAGGGCTAGCAGCTTCCACATTAAAATTGTATGATTTTGCTTGGATCACCTTTGCAACTTTTTGTTTCAACATTAATGTTCCATTAAAACCTGTTCACATCATAAACATCTGCGCTTTTATCACTTACTGCTCCGATGTTCGCCATTTCAAGCCGCAGTACATCCGTGGCTTGCTCGCTGGTATTCAGTTCAACATTAGATGTCATGATCCCTCCTTTCCCAGCTTTTTTTCAAATCCCTCAATTAAGCTTTTGCTCAAGGGCATCTCGAAATGTTTTCCCTCTAAGCCAAACAATAGAAGACCCATTACCCTTTCCATTCTACATTGAATTTTGTCTGTTCTTCATGAAGGTTTATTTTCCCCGTATGTTGATGCACTTTTAAGCAGCGTGTTTTTACTCGCTTTTTACGGATTCTTGAGAATCAGTGAATTTATCACTCCTTCTCTTGCCTTCAACCCCTCAGTAGATATTTCCTTTTCCGATTTAACTTTTTCTCCTGGACACTATAATCTCTTCCTCAAACATTCAAAAGCAAAAGGTGCATGCTCCATAATCATCTCTCAAATCGACTCTCCTTTTTGCCCGTATAAGGCTATGGTTAAATATCTACGCCTCAGATCTGCTGCTGGTCCTTCTCCTCTTTTTCTCACCCCTGATAATAATCCCATGTCGAAAACTTGGTTTAATCTTCATCTCAGAAAAGTGCTCATCTCATGTAAACTCTCGCCCCTTCATTATTCTAGTCACTCATTTCGCATAGGTGCTGCCACTACAGCAGCAGCACAAGGCAACCCGTCTTCTTCACTCCAGCAGATGGGCCGTTGGTCTTCCTCTGCTTATACTTCGTACATTCGTCCTGACTCCGCCTCCATTCTGGAGGCTCAAAGATCCCTGAAACCCTGATTCGTAAGTAATTCATTTCTCTGGTGGTGGTGCTGCTTTTAGCTGCAGTTTACTCTGTGGTCATTCTTTCACTCATTTTAAACAAGTTTGATGTTCTGTCGTAAATCTCCGCCATCTACTTTCATCTACTTCTTTCTCTGTCGTCATTCCTTTAAAACAAATAAATAAATAAATAAATAATAATAATAATAATAATAATATATTAACCTACATTCTTCCATTTTATTCTCCGACTAATATCATCTTCGTTTTCAGCAGCTGTCTCACAGCCTCCAACTGATAATTGCCTCTTCATCAGTAGCGTATCACGGCACCCGGCTTGGTTCCTCTCCATCATCAGTCGTTTCTCAACTTCCTGTTCTGCCCCTGCCTATCATATCTCTATTCATTTATACTATCTAGCTAACTTCACACTGTTCGTTTTCTCTATCAGCAGTTGTCTCGCTGCATTCGACTAATCATCTCCTCTCTACCAGCAGCGTCTCACAGCATTCGGCTGGACTTCCTCTCTCTATCAACAGCTGTCTCTCTGCATCCTGCTGTCATCTTCTCTCTATCAGCCGCTGTCTCACAGCATTCGCCTGATCATCTCCTCTCTATCAGCCGCTGTCTCACAGCTTTCGACTGATCATCTCCTCTCTATCAGCAGCTGTCTCACAGCATCCGGCTGATCATCTCTCTATCAGCAGCTTCTCTCAGCATCCGGCTGATCATCTCTCTATCGGCAGCTTCTCATAGCATTCGGCTGATTTCTCCTCTCTATCAGCAGCTGTCTCACAGCATCCGGCTGATCATCTCTCTATCAGCAGCTTCTCTCAGCATCCGGCTGATCATCTCTCTATCGGCAGCTTCTCATAGCATTCGGCTGATTTCTCCTCTCTATCAGCAGCTGTCTCACAGCATCCGGCTGATCATCTCTCTATCAGCAGCTGTCTCACAGCATCAGGCTGATCATCTCTCTATCAGCAGCTTCTCATAGCATTCGGCTGATTTCTCCTCTCTATCAGCAGCTGTCTCACAGCATCAGGCTGATCATCTCTCTATCAGCAGCTTCTCTCAGCATCCGGCTGATCATCTCTCTATCGGCAGCTTCTCATAGCATTCGGCTGATTTCTCCTCTCTATCAGCAGCTGTCTCACAGCATCCGGCTGATCATCTCTCTATCAGCAGCTTCTCATAGCATTCGACTGGTTTCTCCTCTCCACCAGCAGCCGTCTCACGGCATCCGGCTGGTTATCTCCTCTCTATCATCAGTTGTTCCACAGCATCCGGTTGATTTCTCCTCTCTATCAGCCGCCGTTTCATGGCATCCGGCTAGTTTCTCCTCTACAACAGCAGTTGTTTCAACACTTCCAGTTTATCCCTATCTCTCATATCTCTATTCGTCTATCTCATCCTGCTACTATATTAAATGTCCTTTTATCAGCTGCTGTTCCCAGCGTCCGACTGTATACCCACTACATTAGTAGCGGTCACATAACATCCGGCGAACTGTCCTACGTTCATACCTGCATTCGCTCATCTTTCCGGCTAATACTATTCTGTTCTTCATTGCTATTATCAACTATTTCACAGCATTTGGCTCATATGCCCTCTCCGTCAACTGCTAATCACAGCAACCCAGGCTGATTCGTCTTACCTTTCTACATTTGATCGTCTTCCTTCTCTGGTTAATATTTATTTAATTTTGTCTCTACTATCTGCAGCTGTTTCTCAGCCTCCAAGTGATATCTCCTCTCCAGCAGCGCTTTCAGCTTTTCGGCTGATTTCTCTTTTCTTCCCTGTTCTCTCGTTTTCTCCTTAGCTGCCTTCTCAATTTGTTATCAATATCATTTCTTTCTAAATCAATCCTTGTCCAGTCCGTTTTCATTTTGAATCACTTCACTTCTCTTCCGCAGTGTTATTCATATTTCATAAATTGTGATTCACTTTGCAAATTTCGATGTCCTTTAATTCCTGTCTCTTTTTCTGTTTAGCGTCAAGTTTCAGGTATGGTATACCTTATCTTGGGGGGAAGTTCAAGGGAGCATCAATCATTCCTCATGCTCCTGAAACGATCACTTCCTACGGGGTCTAAGCGCCAAAGACTTTTTCACTCATCAATTCTTTATCTGTTTCATTAAAATTGGTCACTCATACTATTTGTCTTCTCTTCCTTATTAGTCTTTCCTGATTGAAATGAAGCTTAGCGGAAGTTCAATCAGAAATATGTTTTTTTTAAATGAATATTAATTACCAGGTCGCGTTGAAGCAAGGTTCAACAGATTGCACGCCAGGGCTCGAAACATAATCCAGCGGACTTTTGGTCTCCTCAAGACTCGCTGGCGCGCGATCTTTCTCCGAGCCTTGGAGATCCGGCCCCACTTTGCCCCAAAAGTTGTTGGAGCTTGCTGCATGCTCCACAACATTTGCATCGCAGCAGGGGACTTGCTGGATGAGGAGCAGCTGGAGGAGGAAGGCCCAGACCAGGGGGACATTCAGTGCCCAGATGCCTTTGGGCGGCACAGTTCTGGGAACGCTCTCAGAAGCAGGCTAGCTGCGCAATCATCTGCTCCAGGTGTTCTACCACCATGCCTGGAGCAGCATGATTACCTGTGAAAACAATTGTGTTCACACCAAAGTGTAAATAGTTATTTTTTCGTTGTTGTTATTAATCATTTTCAATAAGTTATTTAATCAGTTCTTTAATCAATTATTTAATCAGTTATTTAGGTTCTTTAATCAGTTCTTTAATCAATTATTTAATCAGTTATTTACATTCTTTAATCAGTTATTAAATCAGTTCTTTAATCAGTTCTTCAATCAGTTATTAAATCAGTGCACACTAAAATGTTTTGAGTTACAATCACCATGAATGTCTTGCATTTGTTTTCCTTTCACTGTGACATACTTAGTTTGCACATGGATAAATAGATGCACCAGTTTAAGTCCAAATGATAATGCATATTATGTATAACAACTATGTTTTATATTTTTCTAAAACAGTCTGACATGGTTTAAGACTACATAAATGTCTCAACTATTGGGACACCATATTCGAATGAATCATGGATTGAACTCTGAACAAAAACTACATTTATTTACATTTTATTTATTTACAAGTTTCTCGAACAAATTTAAGAAACGGTCAGCCCTCTCTGCTGCTCTTCTCTCTCTCTCCTCCTCTCTCTCCATAGCCCTCCTCTCCCTCTCCTCATCCCTCTCCGCCTGCTCCCTCAAGAAGTCCAGCAAACTCTCCTCCCTGGCCCTCTTCCTCCCTGGCTGCACTGCTCTGGATGCCTCTTGGGCTGGGGAAGAGGCTGTTGTGCTGACTGAGCCACCGGCAGTGGCAGTCAGACTGGATGCAACAACCAGAGGCGGACTGATTGAGTGCTGCCCCTGGAGTGCTGCATCCATTTCTGAATACCACTGCCAGGTGGCAGCAGTCACACTTCCAGCCTCTACCCCTCTGCCTGTTGGTGGGTCCCTAAGCTCCTGAGGCAGAAAAACAACTTCTAGCTGATACTGTACTTATATTTACAGTCTTGTATGCATCATATACACCGCACCTTCATTTTTTTTTTATATGGCTTTTGTAAACTACACTTGTTTAACAGGAAAGTACCAGAAAAGGTTTCAGTCACCATTACAAACAGAGGCAGGTCAGTACCTTGTATTTGTCCTTCAAATTGGACCATTTCTTCTTGGCCCTGTCCCTGGCAAAACAGGAGAATATAAATCAACCTTCATAACGTCTTTATAATGCTCCTAAACGTACAATAAGCAACAAGACACAGCATTACTCACTCCCAGCCAGTCTGGGCCGACCCACGCCTTCCAGTAAAAAGAGCCTCATTGGCCGCCCGCCACTGTATAAGGGCCCGGGTCTCCTCAGTTGTCCCTGGATAACAGAGTGATACCGTCGTGATAAAGTACTTATTTCACATCTATGCTAAAACCACAGACATGTAACAATGCAACAGTTAACCTATGAACGCAACTTTGCGCTGTATTAGCTGTGCTGAAATACCAACATAAAGCTGCTCAGTGGTTGGTGCTAGCTAGCTTAATGTCCCTTTTTATCGTTACCAAAACCACCCGCATCGTCCGTTTAGAATTCATCAGGGATGTCTTAACTCTGGCCTTATTAAACATTCAGGTTTTAAACACAACTCCATCACAAGTATGTATCTTAAAGTTGTTATTACTTATCTTATTCATAATTTTACGTGGCAGTATTACTTACAATTGTGACTCTTCTCCTCCGCCATTTTTCTGCTTCTTCCTTTGGCCGAACGGGCGAATTGCATTGTGGGATTGGAGCTGTGAAAAGTCCGCTCAAGTTACGTTCGGAGGCAGACTTGGTAATAGGGGCGGGGCAAGTCCACATCCGGGTACGTGAACCGAACTTGTCTCGATGCGGACTTAGAATTGGAACAGGACTTCGGCTGTGATTGATGACGTATCACGAGTCCGCGAGTCCAGAAGTACGCTGAAGTACACATATTGAGAAACACCCAAGGACAGAGACAGACTGCAGCGACTCATTTGCTCAGCAGAGAAGGTGATTGGCTGCAACCTGCCATCCCTCCTGGACCTGAAGTGAGCAGGGTGGGTTGTGGCTGACTCCTCTCACCCTGAACACAAACTCTTTGAGACACTCTCCTCTGGCAGGAGGCTGTGGTCTGATTTTTTTGCACTGTAAGGTAAACTAAGAATTTAACAGATATCAGTTTTTTTTGGAATTCAAATCCCGCTGGCAGCATCATAACAACACATTGGCATTTACAAACAGTTTGTCTGGTCCAAAAACTGAAAGAAAGTAAAACAAACCAAAAAAACTGACAAATCTTGGCAGATGCTCAAATTTCTGACAGTACCTGAATGTATCACAAGTGATGTTAGTGACATGTCCAAAAAAGGCGAAAAAGACAGAAGAATTTCTTCTTTGAGAACTTTCAGGAAATGCTCTGAGTAAATTCTGTTAAAACACAGATAATTCCACGTAAAGTTTCTTGTTAGAGTTTCTCAGCATTCTGTGACTGAAGCTGCTTTGAAGATCAACACTATGCCTCAACAGTGTAACCTGTAAATTTTATAAATTGTTGTGTCAGTATTGACTGTAATTGCTTGTCAATATGTTGTACAGTTATTTACAGTTTTTTATTGTTTTGAAAATAAACATTAAGAAAATGTCAACATTTGTTTTCTTTATTGAATAATATCTTTTTCCATCTTCATTGCATGCAGTTATTAGAAAGAAAGAAAGAAAGAAAGAAAGAAAGAAAGAAAGAAAGAAAGAAACAAAGAAACAAAGAAAAATAAATCAATAGCATGGGATTTTTTTTTTTTTTTAATCTTGCTCTTTTGTCCCAGAACAGGAATGGTGAATTCAAAGCTTTAGTCTTTACTTTGAAGTGTCTATGCTTTGCCCTCTGATGGCATCAGACATTAAATTCCTTTCATACAGCTACACACCCACTGTACATTAAAAGAAAAGAAAATGAGTTTAAACAAACGTTGATTTTCCATTCTTCGTTTGCTCATTTTCAACCTCCCATTTTTGAACCTTACAGCTTTTCATTGTTTTATGTTTCCTTGCTAGCTTAAATGTTTGGCTAGATCCAGGTAAATTCAAAATATGCTACTTGTAAGTGAGGAGGAACAGTTGCTGATTTAACCCTCCTATAATCCTCATATTACTCACACATTTTACCCTCAAGGTCAATCTGACCCCCGGGATATTTGCCCCCAGAAAATGATTTTCAGAAAATAGTTTTTGTGTCAGGAACTTTGTTTATTTGTTGAATACATAAATAATCCCTTGATAATGAAACCTTGACCTGTGCTCTAGCACCACCATCAGGCCAAACTTTGCAATCAGAAATAATTTGAATAATTTGAAAAGTTTTTATCCAAATCTTCTCAAATGTACTAACAACATTAATGACCACAAGAGTATGAACCCTACTGGTTTTGGTGATGATATGACCTTTCCTGCAGCGCCACCATCAGGTCAAACTTTCAGTTTTAGAGTTTGTGTATCTTTCAAATCTTTCATCCAAATCTTTCTCTGATTGGGGTGCACATTAATGACCCTCACAGAATGAACCATATTGATTGATGTTGGTAACCCCCCCTTTACTCTCATAAACATTTTTATTTACTTATTTTATCTACTTTTTTGTAACATATTTGTGGTCACTATAAAGTCTCACTAACTACTCCCTTATTTTACATGAACTACCAATGTCCTTGCAGGAATACCCCACCCTCCACAAATATCAATTCTATTTGTCAGGTGTGAGTAGTAGGTCACAATCACACACACATTCATTCCCCATCAACTCTGCACCTGCAGGTGTGGGAATATAAGGTCACACATGGGTCACACACAGACACACAACTTTTACACAGCTAAAACAGCTTGGGGTCCAATTGACCCCAGAGAAACACAGATGCGTGCAATATGTGTACAGCAAAATGAAAAAAATATCATCATAATAATTTTATGCTAAATCAATAGTTCCTATCAATTCAGGAAAAGTCATGAAATATGAAGCCAAAACAGAAAAGTCAACTATTATTTTTTTGAAGGATAAACATTGAATAGGGTCAAATTGACCCCAAAGATAACAGGAGGGTTAAAACAATAATTTAGGGTAAAAGTTTTTAAACAATTATAAAATTAAGCCAAGCTCCAGTGTGTTTACAAGATGCAGTCAGCCATTCTCTGAACAAACAGGATGTCCATTTAAGCCGTTATCAACAACAACAAAAAGAGAATAAAGGACTAGTCATGAAGAAAACTTTGCAGATCAGTCAAGAATGAGCTTTTCATGCAGCACATGAGTGATGATAGATAAAGTAACACACTCTGCTTGGAAGTCGAGTGAGCAAAGAGAAATGGGACAAAACTAGATTGTAATTATATGTAGTCTCCTGGTTCCAGATAGAGGTAACACAATCCTAAACAAACCCTGTTTTTATTCGTCCACTTGTTGGAAACCTTTCTAATTTTAAAACAGTGCCACCTCTGCTTTTGCATTTTGAAAGTCAGTGGGAGTTCCAAGCTAGTGTCCGATCATAACTTCCCACTCCATCTCCCCACATTGATTTTGAGCGTCACAGCTCCGCGTTTGGAGAAAACAGGATGGCTGCATATTACGTGCAACATGACAGAGCAGCCACACAGATGGACTGCAACTGAATGGATGCAGTGTAAGCTGACAGATTGACTTGAACCGACACCTATTTGATCTGTTGCGTTTCAGCCGTGGACCACCATGGACAATCCTGCTGCTCCGCTTTGTCCCACCAAGGGCCCAGGTCCATTGATTGCCGTCCATGGTTCGTTCTCATGGCAAATGAGGAAAGTGCTCCTCACAGACCACCAAACATTTTAGCATCTGGCTGGAGGATAATTTTGACACCTGGATTTGACTGGATCCCTGACCACCGGTGGATCCCTCAGCTCATTGTTCCCTCTGATCCTTCAAGAAGCCAAATCTCAGAGCTTATCTCTTACACCAACTGGTTCTATGCCCACATCCACTTGACTCCACTATGAGGGGTGCTAGTTAAGAATCTGCATCCGCTTTTTGCTCTTCATGTACAAACATCCTCCAACACCTTAGCCAACTACCCTCTATCCTAGGAGGTTGTCTTTCATGTCAGCTGCAGTAATCTCTCTTTTTTTTTTTTTTTTTGAAGTACCAAAGCAACACTCCTGGACTCACTTGATGCTCGATTTAGATGTATTTCATAAACTGACCAATCCCAACACACAACTCCAGCATCAGTCACTACAACGACGTGATGAGTTTCTGAACATGGCTCAAACCACCACCAAACATTATCTTTACCGACCATTTTACAGCATCCATTTCCTCTGTTTTCAGACCTCCATTCACTGACTGCTATTTGTCCATCCCCACCTGGTCTTCACAAACAATCTCTTCCCCTGTTAACACCTGGCATCAAAGAGAGAGGTCACACTGATCAAAACTGTCTAGAAAGTCATTTATATATCTCAATATTGAAGATAGTCAAATAACTCAGAGGTGTTTGATGCTGGTGATGCATGTGACAAACAAAGGATGCAGGATGAGGAGACAGCTGTAAGCCCAGCTGAGAGAGAGACTTCTGAAGGCCCCGCCCATCTGGGCAGGCAGATGCTCTCAGCACCTCCCCGACGTCAGATACCTGCAGCTGAAAACAGAGGAGCAGCAGTGATAGCTCCCCCCCTCTAGCTAGAGGGAGGTACTGCCGCAAATTCACTGACTACAAAAACATTGTAATATCATTTAGTTCTTGTTTCCACCAGCTAACCAGCTAAGTCCACCCCCACTCAGATCACTGGTTGGTACCGAGCTCTTTGTTCCTCTGATAATGTCACTATTGGTAATGTGTAAAGAATCCCCCAACAGCCATGATCCTTCACCCCTGTTCCTTTTCCAAAGCCCACTTTTGGGAAAGACATCCTTGAGGGCAGGCACAGTCTGTGAATAACTGCTTTGAATGTAAAGAGCCTGATGCAATTTGATTTTGTTAAAGTCTTAGTTTTACAGCCTGATGCTGACGTAGTTTTGAGTGACACTTGAGTCACTGATGTGTCTGGGTGCTGTTTTTAGAGTGGATTGAGTTAGCAGAGATTCTGTGAGGAAACTTTCTGTGTCTGTTTTAAATCTGGTTACCAAAAGGATGTGCTGTGAATTAATTCCTTTAAGAATCAAGTTGGATTGGTATGTTTGGACCCTCAATACCTGACTTGGAGTTCATCAACACATGATTGAATCTAGATTTTGTAACAAAAACTGTGTCTGGTCTTGGAGACTTTTTTTTAACATAAACTGGTTGATCTATTTTAGATAATCTCATGTAAATTTGTACGGAACAAAGTCTCTGGCTGTTTTCTAAACTGTCCACTACACCAGCAGTGCCTACTATTTTGGCTGAAATTCAGCAGCCTATGTAGTAGTCAATCAGCAGTATATTAAAAATCCCCGGATGTCTATAGGTGCGTCTCAATGCGTTAACTTCATGCCTCCTCTGTCCTATCTCCTCTGAGGCACCGGAAGTACTTTCCCAGTCCCCATTTTGAAGACTGTCCTAAAGCGATAACTGCGCTCAGAGGAGAGAGGAGAGAGGATGGAGGAGACTGATCAGAGGAGCGATGATCGAGGAGACACAGGGGCTGGCTTTGCAGAAGTCTTTTCACTGACAGACACGCCCCCATCTGGAATATCACTCTCTGATTGGACGCTGCAGCGACTCAGACTTCTCTTCATGAAACTTGACAAACACAAGGGAGTTTAATGAGAGAAAGGACGAGCTGAAAACAGGCACTTGTGAGTTTAAAGCACAAAATACTGAACACAACCATCATGAAATCAATAACAGAGGATTAATACAGAAAACTGACTAATATATAATATCTTCCTGAGACACAATGAGCTGGGTTATATTTATTAGCTTCAGAGTTCATGATCAGATGAGCTCTAGATAAAGGCTGAATAATTTATAAATAATCTCACAATTATGCATTCTACCGGTAAAGTGATCCGTGAGCTTCTAAACTGCACACAGAATAAACAGAGAGCAGGCTTTCTTCATGGTAACGTGTTTGAAAAACAGGTTAAAGGTAAGACAAATCTCTGTTACTGTTTCTGTTTGATCAGAGTTATTAAAGGGCACATGCCCAGACGCACAAACAGCTGTTAAAGCTGACTGACAGATTATCCAGAGGTGATCAGCTGATGCTGTCATCAATGAAACACGTCGCTTCATGTGACGCTCCGGAGGAGAGGATGTCCCATTGCTCTAAAAACAAATCTCCTCCATCCTCTCTTCATTTCCTTGTGTCTCTCTCATGCATCTCTGGTGGGAGGGACTAAGACGCGAGAGAACGATGCAAGTGGAGGAAGGATGGAACTTGATCGCTTTGAGACACACCCCTACTGATCAAGGAAAATTTCCCAGTATGAAACGCATACTGTTTCCCACAATGCACGGCACTAACCTTGTTTGTATATGTGGGTGGCAGGTTTTGGTGAATTACTGCCATCTACTGGAAGAAGTCGGCATTATAGTTCCAACCCTACACTAATGTTATACTGTTACGGTCCCGACCTCTGGTGTGACGAGTGTGTGTGTCTGAGTGTGTGTGTCTGAGTGTGTGTGCGTGCGCCAGGTGTGTGGATTTTTTCCTCCCTCTTCCCAGGTGATTGGGGGTTACGGTGTCCACCAATCAGGAGCGGAGCGTGACTGAGAGGAAAGTTACATAAGGCCGGCTGGAGTTGGGAGCGGGAGCGGCTGACCAGCAGTGGTCTGTCGCCCGCAAGGACCGTCTGAGCTTGGCTCTTTAAGATACCTACCTTGTCTGATTTGTCGCCTTCTAAGTTTTGTTGTAAAGTTATCCGTTAACCTGATTTAATTTGTTAGATAAACTTAAGTTTGACTTCCCTTACTGCCATTCTTTCATTTAAACATTCCTTATTTGCCTTAACACCTGGCTTATGTTACTCCCTTTACCCTTTAAGAGCTCTGGTGGTAACATATACAGTGTGTGAGATTGAAGTGAAGTGATGCAAATAAACACCAGTAAATGTGTCACTTCCAGTTGTTTAAGAGGTGTTTACTTCTATAAATTCATTTGCTCATACAAACCATTATTTCACATTGAAACCATGCATGGATTATATGGAAGATTTTTTCCATTAGCTGCAAAAAATAAAAATCCCTTTCAGCTTTATTTTTAGTTAATGATATAACTTTTGGTGTAAGATTAGAAGTCAAGAATGATGATTCTGTGTGATATGATTAACAAAATAACTAAAAGGCTGAGATCTGCCCATAGATTGTTTGTACATTTATTACAAAGGCAAAAAAAAAAAAAAATCACTTGTAGCTCTGCTTCTGAAACTGAAAACCAGAGTAGTACACTACAAAACAGACCCAATAAAACAGTCATACAACATACTACAAGCAAAAGCAGTAGGTAGTATGTAGTGCCTACTACATACTACATTCACATGTAGTATGTAGTAAGCGGTTTGGGAAACAGCCCTTGTCTGTACTGTGCTTTTCACAGCTGTGATGCAACCAGACATGCCTTCTCTGCTCCTTCAACAAGTTTTTGGACAGAAGCTTTATCCAGCTCATGTAAAGCTTACAAAGATCACCATTTTACAGGAAATCAGATACAGGAGCTGTAAAGAGCATTTGGTTCATTTCAAAATAAAACACTATGCACAGACTGTCCTTCAACATCAGATCTCATAGATTAGAAAAAATTTAACTGATGATGAGATTAACACATAAAAACAGTAATAAAACTGAAATCTGCATCGTTCTCAGCTGCACTTGAACTACAAACCTCTCTCAGTGACTCTCCCTGCGTTCATGCAGTTTTTTTCCTGGTGAGGGAGTGGCCACACCTGCTGCTCACTAGTGATGGGAAACTGGATTCTTTCTACTGAGTCGAGTTTAAATGAGTCACTCACTAAAGTGAATCGTGTCTTTGAGTCATTTGAGTCACTCGAGTCAGTTACCCAGAAAGTGCATAGAAATCTATATTTCAGAGATTCATACCAGCGAAATGACTGAAAAGGACAATTAATACACTCCAATGTGAAAAGAAGAGTGAAAGATCAACATATATTAAAGAAACTTTTATTTTTCTAACTCACAAATAAAATAACATAAAATAAGATAAATATAACAGAGAAAAATTACAAAGTTCAAACAGTGCAACATTAGAAAAAATAACTACGTACAGTAAATCTAAAGTAAAATAAAGCCCCTTGACAAATGTGAAAATAAACAGAAATAGCTTAAACAATAGTGAAATAAAAATAAAGTGTCAGCAGTCATCAAAAAGTCACCCCTCCTTTAAAATGAATTGTCCTCAAAACAAATTGGCATTGAAAATGATCTCACAAAGTTTTCCAGGACTGAGACGGTAATGCTACGTACGTTTGAGCTGGCGAGTGACTCGTATGAGTCATTCTGTCAGAGAGTTAGTGTGACCCGTATGTGCTAAGAGTCTAGCCATTCTTCGTACGTTGGAGCTGGCGAGTGACTCGTATGTGCTTTAAGTCATACTGTGAGTGAGTTAGTGATCCGTATGTACTGTGGGTGTGTTAATGACCCGTATACACTATGAGTTGAGCCATTCTACGTACCAGCTATTTTCCCGTGATGTGACTGAGGGGCTGGGCTACCGTGAGCTTCGTACTAAGTCAGTAAATGAGTCATTTGGGGCGAAGAATCATGATTCTCGAGTCAGTAAAATGATTCTCGGGTATTGAACGATTCGTTCATGATTCGCACAACACTATGTCTCACACACAGACTGACAAAACTGATTAACAACATTAAAATCAACTTTTTATGGCAGTATGATACTACCTCTTGTCAGTCAGAAGGACTTGCCTTCACTCTGTACCCTGTGTGATGTGAATAGTTTCTGCTCTGCAGGTGATATCAGACAAACAGGGAGGCCCATCTTTCTGTAGGGTCTACCTTACCTTAAATATCTACACACTCATGATGCTGTTTGACAGCCTAGAGCTTCGAGTTGATGCATTTTCAGTTCATCTAGACAAGCCTTTAGCACACATGAATCACCTGCTGTATGAACAGAGCATTGGAAAAACATGAGGTGTGTTTTTGGAGGTTGAAGCTAATGAGTATTTATATAAGCTCAGATACAAAGAAAAACATGAGCCTAAGTCTCAGACATGCTAATCTGTCGACTCAAACAGCCAACATTTGGCTATTAAATTAAGTTTCAGTATACAATGTCAACAGAGAGTCAGGACATTGTTCTTCTACATGAAACACACACATATCCACCCCATATGCATGCACACATACACACATGCAGTGGCTGAGGCTCAGTGGGTCAGTCATTTGAAAGGATGGGATCTTGATCCCCTCTGTCCACATACTGAAGTGACCCAGATGGTGTCAGACGGCTGCTTCTGAGGTATATGAATTAGCTGATGTTGAAAAGGTGCTCTGCCTTCAGTCTATGACTGAGGTGTAAATGTATGAATGTGACCCATAACTTACATACCAAAGCGGGGTGCACGCTCCGCAGCTGTAATTTGGTGACAGGGGCACATGTGCGCTCATGTCAACAAAGCCTCAGAGGCAGGTTTCCAGAGTGTCAGACACATTTTAATGCAATAAACAATCACAGTAATCACTATTTAATGTAACTGTCTGAACCAGCATATACATTTATATCTATATTAACTGTCCCGTCACATCTGATGTCAGATTAAAGCCGTTTGTCATAATGGAAAGTTAACCTGACGGCAGCTGGAAGTTTGATGCACATCTTACAATTAAACAATAAACAGCCTTAACATCTGATACTGAGTATATATCTGGTTCTCTCATTTTATTAAATTCAAAGAAAAGAGGGAGAGAAAAGATGAAGAAAAAAGAGAGAAAATAAATGTATGTCACTCAGGATTTACCCGTGATTTCCCATATTTCTCTGTTTTAGTCTTTATTTTTAAGGTGAGTTTACAGTATATCACCAAGGTTCTGCTATTTGGTGATGACAAACCAGGAGTGCAGGTGGATCAAAAGTATTCTGAATCAAAAGTATTCTGAATGGATAAGCCAGCTGTGTAACTGTCTCTTCATTTTGTACTCCTATTAATGACAAAGGAACAGATTAAATCTGTCCCGGGAGCTGGCCTGCACGGTGACACACTTCGTGTCCTCCGATGAGCCCTGCTGTCCATTCTCCTGCTGCAGGGACAGCGGCTCTGACTGTCGGGATTCAGTTAGACCAATCAGACGCTGCGCCTCGGCCGCAGCGCGTTTAAAGGCAAGGAGAGGCGCTCATATGAGTGGTAAAAACAGCGCTCGGCTGTGTTGAACCCACTCACGGCTTTTCTCCTCCCTCTCTGCCTTATGCGCTGGTTGAGAGACCAGCCGATCAAATCCATGGTTTTAGGTTTTGCATAGGATACAAAGAGAGGCTCTGATAGTTCTGACAGAGACAGACCAAGAGCAAGCAGGGCAGATAGGGAGGAGGGAGCCAGAAAGAAAGTGTCCGCCTTCGTTGAGAGCAGAAGAGAAGAGGTGTAAACAAAAAGCAAACTATCAGTTTGAATATCAACGTTACATTACCATGTTTTCCATCTCATTTTAGGAGAAAGCAGTACAAGATGAGCAGTTATCTCCAGTGAGTTTACACACACACGCACACAGTTATCAGTATAACAGAAATATACAACTTCACCTGATTATAAACTTAAATATGATTGTCTTCTCAGGTGCAGTGTAAGACAGACCCCCATGGTTCAGCTGGCGTGGTGGTATACGGGGATCAAACCTATCCACTGCAGCCAATGGAAGCTGTAAGTCCGTACATGGAGCTTTGACACTAGCTGAATATCTGACAAGTATTTATCAGTTCAGGTTGTTGTTTTTTTTGTTCTTTGTTTGTGTTTATAAACCCTGTGGTAAAATTACTGATAATTTACAAGGAAATGAATGAGAGGAGCATTTTATTAATCTTTCTGTTTTCCTTTTGTGTTTATCACCTATGACCCCACTGAAAAACCTTATTACCTTCTGTCCCCAGTCGCTGAACCATCATCATGGCTCCTCCGTGGACTGTTCAACCATCGTGGCTGGAGATCAGCAGAGGACCTTAGACCGGGTACTTTCAGTGTTGGAGTTCACACTTGATAGCGTTGTTGTGCTCCAGTCCAAATAGACTCCTTTACAACCGACATCATCATAAAAATTGTCACACAATTTGGCAACAGAAGCTGCATTTAGCTCTTTTGATTCTATCAACTGAAAAAAAAAAACTGAAAAATGTCCACATGTTCTGTGGTCAGTTGTCAGAAACAACCGACTGCTACGAAGCAACCAGGGTTTTGGAGCAAAGAGTCACAGTGCTAAATGGTGACTCTCAGCCATGTCAGTGATTGCCAGATGATAAATCACCAGTTACAGGGTGACACTTAACTCTGGAACACCAGTGACGTCAGCGGCTGTTAGTAGACGTATCTTCTTTATCCAAACTCAGTTAAGTAATAATAAGTGCCAGTTTTGTAAATCCATTTTTTGTCTTTGGAAAAAGTTGGTTTCTGGCAAAGGTTATGACCAAATATGGACTCACTGTGGAGCAGTGGAGAGTAAATAATGAGTGAACCTATAATTCATGATTAACAGAAACAGGTTTAATGATGAAATTATAACTAAAGTTTATCATCAAACTATTAACCAGTCTTATTAGTCATCTTAAAATGGAAAACCATTAATATTCTGAGGTTTATGCTGCAGTTCTCTACCTGGACGTAGTTTTCTGGCTCCTTTATTATGATGGATTTTCAAAATCTAAATGATGTAATCTTTTTTTATTTTTTTTTCTTAACTTGTCCTCTTGTCACCTTGCAGGATGAGGGCCGAAATGATCCACTGGTGGCTGCTGCAATGATTGTGCGGTCAATGATTGATTAGGAATGAAGAAAATTCAGGTACACCCCCCCCCCCAAAAAAAAAAAAACAAAAAAAAAAAAGTGTGTAACAATATATAGCTCATGTTTGTGTCATGCTTTGCTAACAATATTATACCAATGTGCTCATTGCAGTACTGTACATTTTGGGACACTTGAAGGAAGGTTCAAAGCCCCTGGGGAATCATAAGCTGCTTTTCCACCAAGCAGTTTGGGTCGGTTCAGTACGGTTTGGGACCGTTTGGTACAGTAAAGCCTGATCACTTTTGCGTTTCCACAACAAACTGAGCCCTCTTGTGGTAGGCGGCGTGTAACCCCTAAATTCCACCGCAAGCGCCGCGCCCTTGAAATGCACTACGGAGCACTTTAGCTTTGTAATCTACCAGGCAATTTCCACTGCCCGCGCCCTGGTGCAAGAAATACGCTTCAGGTCTATTTTCTGTGCAGCCACTTCCAAACCTCGTAAATTCACTGTCGATAAGAAAGCACTAGACAGGAAGTCACTATTTGAAGTACCCGGAAGATTCCAAATAAAACGCAATGCACAAACTCTCAAACATAAATTTCCCCCATATGTCACATCTGGCGGCACGTGCATCAGGTAAACAGTCGGTCGCAGGGTCCTAGATGCAACACGATGCCATGGATGAAGAGAAGCTGATCTTGGAAGTGGATAAGTTCAGCATTCTGTATGATCCCAAACATCCTTTTAATAAGGATACAGGCAGAAAGGACAGGGTGTGGACTGACATATCAAAAGTTATGGGAGTGGATGGTGATCGTGTGATATCCCTATTCATACTATAGCCTGTGACTCTCCGAGGACCAGCCCTCCCCCTCCAGATTGAGCGGAGCAGCGCTGCGCAGCGCGCTGCTTCCACTGAGGTTTGACAATCGTAGCAAGACCACGCACTCTGCTGCACTGCGCGGCGCATGCGGTGGAGTTTAAGGGTAAGCCGGATGCTGGAAGCCGCAGCTGTTAAACAATAGCGCAACACCGTAGCAGCTTACCCCACTATTAAATTCAATAAAGAAGAAAACACAAAATTGCGACACAGTAAACAAAGAACACAGATGGAAGACATGCAGCATTTCGTCCTCTCTGTGATTGGCATGTAACTCTCTGTTACAAAGTGCAATCAAGCTTTGTTTCAGAGAAGTCTGTGTGCCACCAGGAGAAATGCAGCCACTGTTGGGGTAAGTGAGGATTCTTTTGACCAATCAACGCTCTGCAGTGTGTTGCTCCACCTTCCGAGAGGGGATCGGTTCAGTCTGGAACCCATACGACAAGGTCCCAAAAAAGTAGGTCGGCTCGTCTCGGTTTTAAGGGATCTGTCCCGGGATGAGTCAGTGGAAACACCGCATAAAGCGCACTGTACCGAGACAAACCGAACCGGTCTGCTTGGCGGAAACGCAGCTATAGATTACCCAGGAGAAGGATGAGAGGTGACCACGATTGAGGGTAATGCTCATGTAAAAAAATAAATATAATTAACTGAGTGTGTAATTCTAATAACTCAATTTAGGAATTTACTTCTGTAGAGTCTAGGAATATGTTTTTTCTAAAGTTGTGAAGATTGATGAATGAAGCAGAGGGAATTGTGTGAGTCTAACAGTTTCTCATCCTGCTGACAGCCACCACAGGAATGTGAGTCTCAGACTGCATGGGACAGAGGACGGCCCGCAGCCAATGAGAGGGGAGACAACACCTGAAGATGACACTATCCACATCCTTAGTACTAACTCTGCCTGCTTTATAACGGGTTCAAGGGAGAGAAAAGGTGGTTCAGACATAGTCATCTGACCCAGTACATGTTGTTATCAGGGAAGCGTAACTGAACCCAGAGACTCTGTAACTGATCGTTCTTAAGGTACGATAAATAAATTCAAACAATCATGAGAACCAGGATGCCTCCTGGTCTTTTTTTTCTCCTTCAAATGATTGGGGCAGAAAGAGATGAGAGAAGTAAGAAGTCAGATTGATACATTTTAAGGGTGTATTTTAGTGATACATAAAGCACCTCAGTTCCATCAAGTGCCAGTTAACGGCTGACCAGGCTCCAGCAGAGAAAAGAAGGCAGAAGGAAACCAACCCACACATTTTTTAAACATGATGCTGTAATTTTTTGCATCTGTCAAGACTGCCAATAAAAACAGCCCAAGTTAAGACCCTACTGTGAATGAAAAAGTGACTTTTTATAGTGAAGTAGTATGATACATAAGTGTACCAAGTGTTAAAATCTGCAACATTTTAGCTTGTGTAATATCTTAGTGTCATAATTTATCCTGCACTCATCCAAATTTGTTGCTGATGTGCTGTCTCTGCTGATGTATAGCGTAAGGAAAGGTCATTAAATACCAATAGAAGTGGAGTTATGAAAGAATGATCCTTACTCTGAGTCAGGTAAAAAAGAAAACTCTTTCTGTGGACACTGTGGCATTATTTTTAATCTCTGGCCACAGTAAAAATGATATAGACACGATACAAGGACTGTGTTTCACTTTACGTTTATAGTTTACTGCACTCTGAACTGCTTCTTGAGCTTTGATGATGAAGTATTGATCCAAACCTCTAACCAAACGTGTTGAACAGTTCACCAAATTATATATAAATGAAGCTGAAGAAACAAAAGCTAATAATGCTAACAGCAGCAAAAAACTTCACAGTTAAATATGAAACAGATGTCAATCCAGGAGCTGGTTGTGGCATTGTCAGTCATCTTTGAACATGGGAAAAAATGTAAGGAGGAAGTGAGAACTGGAACCCACAGCACACCTGTTTCAGGTAAGTGACTGCGCCAACACTGAGTCTGTGTCTTGTGCCTAAACAGAGCAGACAGCATCAATCATGGATTTTAACTGTCAAGTGTCTCATCATTTTTGTCAGGTCATACAAATAGTAGAATTTCACACGAATATACCTTTGGATAAGAATGATTTTCATGTACACTGGCACAATATTATTAAAAACACAGAGGATACAGAGAAATCTGAATACATAAAAGTATTGCAACCAGTACATGATCTTCAGGCCTCAGACAGCTTTAAAAAAGACTTGAATCTATTGTGGGAATTGCTGCAAATGCTCAAACAAGCCCCAGTTGTTGGGGGATGAGGAATAAAGCATTAATGGCTGTACTGAAACAAATGAACATAAAGTAGTTCATTTTATATAATGTGAACTGAACCTTGAGCTGGCTCACTTTTTGTGTGAGCTGACTCAACACTGCCCACAGATACAATTCTACAATTTCTTGTACCAGAAGCTATGTCCAAAGCAACATACAACACAAGCAAGAACTTGGACTGGAAGGAAAACCTAAGTGCAACCAGGGGCATGGCAACAAGCATGCAAGCACAGGGTATTGCCTGGCACCCCAAGCCAGAAGGGGGCTCCAGCGAGCTGACCAACTTTGAATCACTACAGAGCAGCAACACGATGAAGAGAGTTTGCAATGACAGGGTCGGCACTGTACAACCCCCCATAGGGGGGGTATATATTATCACATTTTTTTTTTTTTCGGTTGTTAGGCGCTACCCAAGTAGCTGCCTGTTGCAGCAGCTCTCTCGTCTTTATCTGTTTCTTGTAATTTCTTCGTCTCTTTTTCGTCATCTTTGTATTTGGAGTGGATCATTACTTTGTATGGTTCATTGTCGGTCACGGACACCAAACTTTTTGTGGCTTGGGCGGTATTTTTTACTACTTTTCTCCTGTGTTTGTCTGGAGATCCTACATGTAACCATGGCTGCATTGTTTACATGCGAAATTAGCTGTTAGCAGCCTGTAGCATGTCAATGCTAACTAGTGTAGGGCTTAATGATTTCCCTCGAGCTGAGGAGGAGGAGGTGAGGACGACGTGCTGGTTCTCGGATGTGAGCTGGGAGGTGACGACGTGGATCTGTCCTTCCATCCATTGTTGTTGGGAACGTGGGACCTAGCCCCGGGGGATGGACGAGCTAGCTGTGCTAACCCAGCGGCATCGTGCTGTTCACGGACGTGGCTGACGGAGCGGACATCGGACGCCGCTACACATCGGAGGAGCTTCGCCTGCTGTGAGCAGACAGGATCCAGGAGACAGAGACTGAACAGACTGCTGGGGAGGCTCAGTCCTGGACCCTGTGGAGGTGGAGACTGGCTGGGCTGGAGAGTGGTGGACGAGTGGTGGACGGGATGTCGTCATCTAATTTCTTATGGACATTTTTGCACTTTCTATATTCTTTCTTACTTTTGTTTTCTTAAATGCTGCGGTGACTTCTGAATTTCCCCTCGGGGATAAATAAAGTATTTTCTATTCTATTCTATTCTATTTATGCTCACTGCTGCAGAAGTCGAAAAGCACCTATGCCTTACGCTCTTGTGCAGTCTATCATTTACACGTCCCCAGAGTCCGAACTGACTTTGGAAAAAGAGCTTTTTCTTATGCGGCCCCAACAGCCTGGAACACGATACAGACTGAACTGAAAATGGCTGAACTGGTGTCACTCAAAGATTTTCGTTCTATCCTGCTCACCAGACAGCGAGAATCCCATGAACAATGCCTGTGTTTCTAATTGTAACTGTCCTAAAAATTACTGCTCACCCATTGCCAATTTGTTGTTTCTGGATGTCATTTATTGCCTCAATGTACTTTATTTTATTTCTTCATTTCTTATTGTTATCTGGCGTGTGCTGCTGACCTCTTGGCCAGGTCGCCCTTGTAAATGAGATCCTGATCTGAATGAGATTTATCTGGTTAAATAAAGGTTAAAAAAAATAAATAATAATAATTATTGCTTTGTAAGTTGTAGTAGTGTGACGAGTTTTAGTAGTATTGTAGCAAAAGAGATTACAATGTTTAGATTTATCAATACTTTCCGATCAAAGAAGTGTGATGCTCCACAATAGAAAGGCCCAGGTTGTTGAGCTTGCCTTTGAAAGAGTCTTGACCCACAGATGCGCAACAGAGCCTGCAACACTCACCTGCTCCAGCTGTTTCAAAGGTATTTCTATCTTTAGCTCGCTACTATTGTTTGAGTTTCGTGGTTATTAGATTGTTGAATGGTGTTTGATGTTCACTCTAATCTTGGTGTGCTAAATGCGCACAGTTTTGTGCACACCAGAGGGAGAGAAAAGAGAGGGGGGGACGTGGCTTTCGTTGTGGTACAGTACCTTGTATATGTTAATTAGAACTTTACACAGTGGTTATGAATTCAGTAATGAACAAGAATTTGTTCCCTGCACCTGTTATAATGCCCCCCTGTTTAATTTTGTCTGACGCCCACTCTGGGTTAGCACACTGCTAAGCTGCAAAGCTAAGGTAACCCTGACTCATCAGACAACGGTCGCCACAACTCGACTGACATAACTGATAGCATCACAACAACAGAACATTTTGGCAGATTAGACAGTAAGATGAAAGCCTGACGGCTGTTACTGTTCTGTGAAGCACCACAAAGCTAATCTTGCTTACCTGTCCAGCAGAAAGACGGCAACATCCGAGTCGGTTTTCAGCTCTGTTAAGTCGCAGAGTTCCCTCCACCATCGGAAAGCCGTTGACCTGGGTCTTCCATCTATCATGGTCATAGACCTTCTTTTTCATTTTATGCTCTCCTGTCCTTTTTCTTTGGGGCTGTTTTTCGGCCATTGCTACTGTTGGTATCGCACTGCTCTCTTACGCTAACTGTGCGCGCTACGCAACATACCATCCCCCTTTCCCCTCTGTCTGATTTGCGCATGAGTATGATCCGCCCCCTGGGTGTGTGGGGGTGTACCCTGATTTGGTACCAACACTACAGGAAAAAGAATGGCTCTGTCACTGGTGGACAGGGGAGATGATGATGTCTTCATTTGACAGTCAGAAAGAGGAAATCTTTAAATGTGAAAATGTTACTCAGAATCCAGAGATCCTTTAAGGTCTTATTGATCTAAACAGCAACATTATAACATTCAGCAAGCTCATCCATTGGGCAGTGTCCAGCTTCATCCTCTGTACTCTTGAAGATATTAAAAGCAATATCTGTCATTCGGTTATTTACTATTCTGTTTACTCCTACCCCAAAGCTGAGGGGGCAGAAGGGACAACTAGCAGCTAAGTTTAAAGTGATAGACATTCTTTGGTTTTAGCCTGTGCTTGTTGCTACACGGATGATACTGTACAATTTGAGTTTTTTTGGATTGTCCCTTAAAAAATAAAACAACATCAAACAGGTGAGAACAGCAGGATCTCAGACTTGGCTTTAGATCACAAGATCAGCACTTGCCACTGAGAAAGGCAATAATCCCTTGTCAACCACTCTCCTTAAATGTATGTGTGTGTAATAGGCCTTTGTGTAACATCTTTAATTATACAGTGTAAACATTGAAATACCCCTCAGGGATTGATAAAGTCTGTCTTCCTCTTCCTCTTCTGATCATAAAGCCAAAACTTGCTTACATAAGCTCAGCCTACATGAAGCACTGATCTCTGTACCTGTTCTTCAAACAGGCCTCATACAGCTCACTGTTCACCTACGTGTGCTTTGATAACCTGAGCTGGATCCTAAAATTTCCTCCAACGCTTCCCTGGCAGCGGAGATGAACACTTTCCTGTCTTTGTGGGTGGTGAAGTCGCAGCCAGAGAAACTCCTCCTCCTGCCTCTCACATGAGATACAACAGCTCCAATTCTCCAGCATCACTTATTACTTCATCTATAGGTAGAAGAGCTTCCTGTAGCAAATAATGCTTTCTGGCCTTTTCGTTGGAAACAGTGCCTTATTGTAGCAGGTGTATTCATTGATATTGAAAAAGAAAATACTTTATTTATCCCCGAGCGGACATTCAGGAGTCGCAGCAGCATTTAAGAAACAAAAGTAAGAAAGTGTATAGAAAGTGCAAAAAGGTCCATAAGAAAACAGATGATGACAGTCCGTCCACCACTCTCCAGCCCAGCCAGTCTCCACCTCCACAGGGTCCAGGACTGAGCCTCCCCAGCAGTCTGTTCAGTCTCTGTCTCCTGGATCCTGTCTGCCCACAGCAGGCGAAGCTCCTCCAATGTGGCGCCGGCATCCGATGTCAGCTCCGTCAGCCATGTCCGTGAACAGCACGATGCCACTCTGCCCTCCAGCAGCCCCTCTGCCGCTGGGCTAGCATGGCCAGCTCGTCTATCCCACTGGAGATAGATCCCACGTTCCCAACAACGATGGATGGAAGGACAGGTCCATGTCTTCACCTCCCAGCTCAGACCTGAGAACCAGGACATTGTCCTCACCTCCTCCTCCTGACCTCGAGGGAAATCATCAAGCCTTACACTAGTTAGCGTTGACATGCTACAGGCTGCTAACAACTTATTTCACATATAAACAATGCAGCCATGGTTACATGTAGGATCTCCAGACAAACACAGGAGAAAAGTAGTAAAAATATCACTGAAACCACAAAAAGTTTGGTGTCCATGACCAACAATGAATCATACAAAGAAATGATCCACTCCAAATACAAAAATGACGAAAAAGAGATGAAAAAAATTACAAGAAACGGACAAAGAAGAGAGAGCTGCTGCAACAGGCAGCTACTTGGGCAGCACCTAGCAACAAATTCATACATTACAGTTCATTCAAACATATGGTAAACTACAGCATGGACATTTCAATTGAAACAGAAAGTGTGTACATTTTCATTTGATGCTCTGAGGTCATGTTCTGGGAGTGGGTGCATAATGAAGACCCTTTGTTACATGCACAATGACATGGTCTGTACTTTCAGAGTGCTGACAGAGAAAGACTGCTTTGCATCAGCAGCCATTAGAAAGTGAACATAATGATGGGATTCAATTATTCATCAAAAGACCTTCAGGTATAGAAGTGTGGAGCTGAAGAAAGGCGGAGGCAGATGTTGAATCATAGTACAATGACTGTACAGTCCACAGCTCTAGTTAGTACCCACTCATGTTCATTTCTAGCAGAGGCTGCTCACTTGCATCATGAAGAATGTACATTATGTTTCATCTTTTCACTTTCCTGTTCCTCTCTTCTTTAGTATTATTACAAATGAGGTCAGCCCTGCATCAACCCTGCCAGCAGACATCAGCACGTACCAAAGCAGCTTCATTGAGGTCAGTTATATATCATAACAAAGGAAAATCATGCTATAAAGAATACAAAGCAGCAAATCTAATGCATTGCCTCTCTCGAGCAGAGTTAGGCAGCAAGAAATGACTGGGTAGAAATATGTCTCAAAAACAAAAGTGCCCTGAGATAACTGGTCAGAATTTGGGGTTTTACAATAATGACAAAAAAAGTTAAATGAAACACTTCAGCTGTTATTGAAAAGGATACTATTGAGCCCAATGACCAGTCAAAATAACTGCTTTGTTTGTTTTTTCTCAAGTATGTATCAGAAAATAATAGTACATATTGTTACCATAAGCAAATAAGTCAGCCATCAAACACTGTCATCCAAACAACTTCTTGCTGATGACAGGTACAAAATTTACATTGAGGTAGATTGGCTACATCACTGGTTTGATCATGGTGCCTCTGCCAGAGTCTCTCCAAACAAGCCTTTGTCTTCTCTGTGGCCGAGTACTGGGCCCCAGCCTGGAGAGGAAGCCCGCACATCAAGAAGGGTGATGTGACCCTGAAAATTGCTCTTCAGAACGTGGCGGGCTGCCTGAAGCCCATCCCTGTGTTCTACCCACCAGCCCCTTGCAGGAAGCACCCCACCCGGCCTATGGGGAAAGGTGGCCACCCTTGCCATGGCAAGGAAAGCCTAACAACACTGGCATATCCTTGCCACAACATGCCACAACAATAAAACCAGCCCATCCAAGCAGGCTTAAGTCAGACCATTTCTTCCAGATGGCAGCTCAAGAGTTGCATTCAATGACCTTAACCAATGGCCTTACCAATGGCCTTACAAATTGAACCCCACAATTCACATTGCTTGTAGACCGCCTGTTTTCAGCTAAGATGATTGTTGTAGATTTTTACTATATCCCACCAAAAAGGCGAAAATCCCTATGGTCACATCCCAAGGTTTACCGTACAACCAAGCATGTACAGGTTTAGCTCTTAAACATTTATATTTATTGTACTTAGTACTTACCACCAGTTACAATGTAGTGTAGCTCTTCCTTCTGGGCTTCTGTCTGCGGCAGGAAGTTTGAACTGGAGATTCGATGAAGGGTGACAACAGCAGCCTGATGCTTGCAGGGCCCACCAGTGCTACCCATGGGACAGGTGCATGTTTCCAGGTCAACATCTACGTCATAGATCTTCACAGGAGTAGAGGAGCTTCTAGCAGTCATTCAACCTCCATCCTTTCCAGGGGAATACTAATCAGTGTGACTTTAAAAAAAAACAAAAAAACAAAAAAACCCTGTTGGATGTCCTCAGGTTTCACAGTGATGTTCTTCACCAAGAACCTTGACTTCTGGAACTCCTCCCAACGCCCAATGGCAGCATGAGTAACTCTGAGCTTGTAGTATTCACTCAAGCGGTTTGCCAGAAAGTCAAAGAGCTGCAGCAGATTGTATGCCTTAGTGCGATGGAGGACCTTATCTTTTAAGAGTCTAATAGCAGCCTCACAGAAGTTGTTGGTGTTGTTTCCTCCTACAGGCAAGGTGTTTCTATAGCAGGGAGCCCAAGGATCTCTCCGACTGTAGAGGTTCACCATGTAGACCATGAACTTTGGATATCTTAACAGTGTCAAAAAATGATCTTAATGATATTAGACAAATGTATATTCTATTACAGTATCAATTCTACAATGACAAAACAATCACTAGCTTGACTAAAATACACAATTTAAATCACTATTGTCACATGTTTGACCAACCTGCAAACAACAGAGCTCTGGGAAGCCTGGTGGTAAAGGCTGTGCAATCTACCTTGCTCCTTAGAAAAAAGCGTATCACGAACAACTGCAAGGAGTGGAGCATCGTCTACTGCAGTGATCCTGTTATCTTTGGACCACAGCCATCTCCAGGCAGCTTGCAGAAGGTGGAATATACAGAGGACACGTTTGGCTTTGGGGAAGGCTCTTCTTAGTGCCCCTTGCTCTGCTTTGCTGTCATCAGTGAGAAACACTGCAGGACCATCTTTAACCCTTCCTGAGAAGGACCAGTCACCCAGCATGGTCCTCAGAAGTTCCAGGCTTTCAAGGATCACTTGTTCCTCCTCAGTAGCAGGGATGATGATGATGCTGAGCGGCAGGCCACCAGCAACACTGTGAGTGAGCAGCAGGAACACCCTCCATCCCTCACGGCCCATGTTTCCTGAAGCGTCCATAAAGCACATTTCCCTACTGTGCTTTAGATGCATATGCACTCTCTTCATCAATGGGGAACAGATGGCCATAAGCTGCTTGCCACTAGATGTTGTCGTCACCATGGCAAATTGGTCTTTGCACTCACTGTTGTACTGTCGCACCTTCCTCTCTAGAGCCGCTGTCAAGTCCATTCCTGAATTTCCATACTCCTGACGGGATATCTGCTGGTACAATCTGTCGAAAGACAATTACATTCTTTACTGAGGCTGTAAAACCTTTACATGTTTTAACAAGATATCACAGGGTAGCTGTGAATTAATCATGATGACTTTTGTAATTCCTCCTGGAGTTCCAACTTAAGCAGGTCTAAAGCATAACATGGGGAGTGTGCTGCTTCCATAGACTTGATCAGTTTCTCGGGCCCCTTCTCCCACATCACCATAGCTGAGAGCCTCTGCCACGTAGATGTTGTGATCGTGGTTATTGCAGATGCTCACTATCATAGGGAAGGCAGGCATATGAGGATCTGAGCTCCTGAGTGAACAATTTAAACAGATCACTAAAAAGTGGGAAGAGAGTGATTCCAGACACAACCCGAGTCTTCTTTGTGGACTCGACTCAGATTGACTCACAAAGAAACAGTGAGGTTTGGCGTCTCAAAATGTAAAGCTACATGCAGAAAAAGCACCACAGGTTGGAATTGGGCCCAAGCTGACTGCTTCAAACGGCTGCAGCCTCCATCCCCGGTGCTTGGTGTTTACTCCTGAGCTAAACTGGTGCCCCCGGGGGTGCAGAGTATTTTAACTAGCCATCTCTGTCTTTATGAGTAAGTTGGTATGTGATGTTTCAGTACTCTGAGGTAGATTTGGATGATGGCTTCTTTTAAAAAAAGTTAACAAATTCTTCAAATTTTCTCACCTCACAAATGACTTTTTAATCATGAAAATTATGTTTCCGCAATCCTCAAATAGAACCCTCAGCACCACTGAGCATGGTGCCATCAGATATTAATACAGACTGAACAGGTTCTGTTACCCACGCAGCACATAACAAAGCCATGTGATTCATCAGCAGAAGTCAGTGAATAACAGCCAACCATTGTCACTGTTAAACACAGGACTGCAGCCACCATCAGATCCTGTCCACATGTCCAAAGTTTTAAATATTCATTGAAGTCATGCTGCATTTCCTCTGACGTGAATGGTTTTCTGATTGTTTCTGCTTCATGTGTCCTTAATCTATGCCCCACATAACTCACATAGCGACCTGGTGTCAGCATCAGGCGTTGTTAGGCTTGGGCTTCCAGGGCTGTAGCCTCAAATGGTTTTCCCTGCCATGTTTTTCAGAGTCCCTCTTTTTCCTCCTCTATGCTGTGTCTGGCCCAGCATACTTGCTGATACTTGTGGAGGATACCATTCATGATACTCAACCCCCCCTCCCTACTCCCTGTTGTGTTGGTATGCTCCTTGAGCTCCCCACTTAACAGGGTGGATTTTTCGCAGTTCATACACCATCAGTAACATTTAATTAGAAAAAAAGGTAAAGGTATATCATTTAATCCCAGGGTTATAAATCTGGCCATCACCATATATGTAAACCCATTTAGTAGTTGGTTTCAACAGCTGTTTTTGGAAAAAAATAATGTTAGCTATCATGCTAACTACAGCATGCTAGCAACTATTGCTATTACTGTCTAGTTAGCGCTGGAGTTTGGCAACCTTCAGCTCCAGGCCTTCCTGTGGCATTTTCATTCCCCTGCTGCTGCTCCCTGTGGCTTGTGGCATAGAGAGGAGAAGAGAAGCAGACAGATTTTTCAGAAACTCTGCTCAGTGTCTAATACTTCCGACTTGGTTGAAAATAAGACAAAAAAGGGAAAAAAGTGTTTTTTACCACTTTCTTCCTGAATCAAATTTTCAGATGTGTTGTAACATGGAATAGCCCATTGAATAAGAAGGGAGGGGGAGTATCCAAAACTATCATTAAAAATTAAGCCTTTTGATGTATTTTGAAACATGTGAAGTAACATTTAGAAAAAAAAATGCTTTCAATTGAAGAGAACTTCATAAATCAGTTTTTAAGAGATGCTTTGGGGGCCCCTGGGAGTCTTGGGGCCCCATGCAACTGCCTGTGTTTGCCTAATTGTAGCTACGCCCCTGACAGAGCACAGAGGAGAAATGTGAACACAAGAACATGAGGCAAAAATGAAACCCCAATATGTAAATAAGTTAAATAGCTCAAGGCTGTTTAGACTGTTAAATAAACTAATAAGGTCTGATCTATTAGAGAGGCAAGGCATTGCTGCTTCAACTTCTCCTCCATTGCATCTCTGGCAAAAGGCAACACCAACAAAACCACAGACTTGGCTTTCCAGCTTTCCTTTTTTATAATATGACTGTTTTTAACAGCTGATTGTTGGTCACGTTGACCCGGCCCCTGGCCCCTGACGTAGTCTGTGCTTCCCTTTGGCCCAGCAAAGAGTTGGTGCTTGCCTAAGTTGTTAGCACCTGGAGTCAGTTCTTTGTTAGCACTGAGTATTCAGCTACAGATCAGTACTCTTCCTTACCTCCGTCATCCTTCAAAAAGCTGACTTGCTCAGAAAGGTCATGTTAAAAAAGGAGTAACACACTTTTTACTTGAGTTCCACATTTATGACTGTGGGTGATGGTGCTCTTGAGAAAGGCAGACTTTAATGTGACTGAAGTGAAATAATTAAATAACTCAGTTCACAGACTTTTTTTGATTTACCTCATTAAGCCACACTAATGAATAAAATGCATGTTTCTTGTATGACTCAGTATATGCTGCAAACATTCAATCTTAACACCTTTCCCTCAGGCTGTGAGCCCACACAGAGGAATCTGGTGGTAACTGGAGAGAAACTCCAGAGTTATGATTTAAAACTGAACTTTTCTATGGTTGAAGTTTGGCTGGAAGTCTTTTTAGGTGTTACTGTGAGTGATGAAAGCACAGACATCCCTCAGTAACATCTAGAGGTGCTGATGAGAGCACAGCTGAAACTTTTGAACCTCGCTCTTCTGGTTTTCTTTCCCTGCAGCCAATTTTCACCAGGGTGGCCTGTTTTGATGAAAGTTTAAAAAAAATGTCATTACAGAGTGAACACAAAACGCCACACACTGTGGGTACCTTGGTTTTAATTGGACAGCAGCATCACAGCTGGATGAATCATTCCTCTTCACATGTCTCCTGAAGCTCTGTAGTTTTCTCACCAAATTATATTCTCCTCGCGCTCCCTTAGTACACATTAACTGTGACAAAAATCCCCATCACAACACTCAACTCGCTGTAATTGGTTCTTGAGCCGCCTACAATCTGTGCTCAAGGAGACCGAGTAGTCTAATGATGTGTTGCAAGTATTACCTGTGTAAGTGTGGAGGTCACAGAAGGGGAAGCAGCTGCATTCAGCAGTCACTTCTCCTCAGCAGGGACGAGTCGAGTTGTCTGTATGGCATCATAACCACTTATTAAAACAAAAGGAGTGGTTTATAGAGGTGTTACAGTTATATAACACACACAAAAAAGATAATTCTAGTGGATTCCAACCTATCAGAACAGGTCTCATGACACAGATGGCAAAACAAACTGCAGCTTTAAACTCAGAGATCCTTGTAAAACTTGTTTTCAATCACAGCCTGACATTCAGCCAGAGTCATTAACTGTTTTTACTGTACAGGATGTGATTGGCACATTTCATTCACACACAAGGCTCTAATTTTGAAGACCAGGCGCAGGCGCACCTGGCCTGTGCAAGCCTTCGCCACGCGGACAGGGTGTGACCAGCGCACTTTGCAAGTTTCCTGCAGTGCCAAGAGAGGCGCAGTCAAGGTGCAGAGGAGCGCAGAGCTGCGCGTCCACACCTCCTTCGGCGCAAATGGCAGAGAGGGAGGAGAAAAGCCGTGAGTGGGTTTAACACAGCCGAGTGCTGCTTTCACCAATCAAATGAGCGCCTCTCCTCGCCTTTAAATGCGCTGCGTCCGAGGCGCAGCGTCTGATTGGTCTGAGCGATCCCCAGCACTATGGAGAGAGTGCTGGTAGCGGAGACAGTCAGAGCAACTGTGCCTGCAGCAGGAGAATGGAGGACATGAAGCGCGTCACTGTGTGGGCCAGCTCCCAGGACAGATGTAATCTGTTCCTTTGTCATTAATAGGAGTACAAAATGAAGAGACAGTTACACAGCTGGCTTATCCATTCAGAATACTTTTGATCCACCTGCACTCCTGGTTTGTCATCGCCAAATAGCAGAGCCTTTAGTGATATACTGTATACTCTCCCGGTGTCTCCACCTCATCCTCCTTACAATAATGTACTCCATCTTTTTAGATCACGTTAAAAATAAAGACTAAAACAGAGAAATATGGGAAATCACGGGTAAATCCTGAGTGACATACATTTATTTTGTCTCTTTTTTCTTCCTCTTTTCTCTCCCTCTTTTCTTTGAATTAAATGAAATGAGAGAACCAGATATATACTCAGTATCAGATGTTAGGGCTGTTTATTGTTTAATTGTAAGATGTGCATCAAACTTCCAGCTGCTGTCAGGTTAACTTTCCATTATGACAAACGGCTTTAATCTGACATCAGATGTGACGGGACAGTTAATATAGATACAAATGTATATGCTGGTTCAGACGGTTACATTAAATAGAGATTGCTGTGATTGTTTATTGCATTAAAATGTGCCTGACACTCTAGAAACCTGCCTCTGAGGCTTTGTTGACGTGAGCGCACATGTGCGCCTGTCACCAAATTACAGCTGCGGAGGGTGCACTCTGCTTTGCGCCGAGGATAGACCAGGTTGGAGCTGGTGAGCTTTCAGTGCACTCTAGTTGGTGTTTTGGAGCTCAGAGAAAGGGAGGGGGTGAGTCAGTGACTGGTATATGTTTTTAGTCGAGCCATGCTACGTACTTACAGCCACTGAATGATTCTCTTGTGTTGGGATGGGGCTGGGCTACCTTGAGGTTTGTTCTGAGTCAGTATTCGGGACAAGGATTCATGATTAACGAGTCAGTAAATTGATTCTCAAGTATTGAGCAATTTCCTTCATAACTTACACAGCACTTGTATTCATAATCCAGGCGATTCTTCGGCTGGATGGGTTTCTTCTCTCCTCAGAAAACATAAAAAATCATGTTCAAAATCACTTCACTGATTTCTCTGATTACAGGACGAGGCTGCTGCAGGTATGAAGGTGATGACAGTGTGAGCTTTTCTGCTAACAGGACCAGATCAGACTCCTTTAATAACAAATACAAACATGCCATGATAAACCAGCTGTTAAAAATATTAAGTTAATGACATCTCATTTTGCCTCTTAAAGTTCATCTCAAGAAACTGCTTTGAGATGAGAAAGGTGACACTGCCACCTGCTGCTCGTATGATCTAAGCCTAAAGCTCACATCTGTAAAGTGAGTGACCTCTCGCATATGTATTTGTTCCCTGATTTCTTTACAAAACAGAGATATAAGGAGAAGGTGAACAGAGGGAGTGGGAGGCTGAGAAAAAAAAGAAAATAATTCATGCGAGGGAGAGAAAAAGCAGGGGAGCAATAACTGCCAAACTATTGGATGATTTAATTTAGTGTAAATTGTGTGAGTGAATCACTCCTCTGAGAATAATTGATTAACTGTATGCCGTGCAAGCACTGGAACAATAACAGGGATACATGCGAAGAAGAGAAAAAGCCTCAACAATGAAACATGGCTGCATCTGCTGGAGGAACAAATTTACAACACTGCAAGGCATCCGCTTTGTTTTATTTCTACCTCTTTGTTCAGTAACATCAAACTTCAAAAACAGTAAGAGTCTTTTTTTAAGTGCTCCCCATCTGTCCCAATTTACAAAGCAGAGGAAAGGAGATAGAGGCTGCAGGCTCCACACTCAATAATCAAAGAAACACTGAGGAAGAAAATGTTCTCCAGCACAAAGAAACGAAGAGAGCCGGCTCAGTGACGACTAACTGCTGAAACATTATCAAAGTACTTTCATTCTTAGGAGTGTCATCCAGACCAAATACAAGATACAGGGATCAAACATATGAAGGATTCAGGCACAGATGTCCACACATCATTTCAGGACAGCAGTCACTTTATCCACGTCTTAAAAGCACTGAGCGACTACTGCACAGAGTTTTTTTTTTTTTTTTTTCTCCTCTGCGTCCCTTTAAGGGGCTGATTGTTATTTAAATATGACCGGGGTATAGTTGGGATGTGATTAAGATTTTATTTTTTCCTTAACCCCCACCCCAAGCGTCCAAAAAAATGTTATGGCACCCCCTGGGGGATTGGAGAAACATGTATGCCCCCCTCCCCCAACCATAAACCACATTTTTGTATATAATCACACCAGCAGTAAAGAGGGCAATATTGATGACGATTTCCATCAATAAATAGCGCTGTATTTGACTTCGCCATTGTTTCTATATAAAACCTTACTCTGCCAGGTGGGGTCAGTATTGAGTTCACAAGGCTACTGTGAAACTAAATCTGGAAACTTCTTCCATTTGATTCTGACACTGCAAAATAAAGACAGACTAGGAGCTATATTTTTGGTATTTAAAATAAACAGCTGTGAGTATAAAAGCTGTCATTATCAACTGTCAGGAGTGAGTTTTTTTCTCTCCTACCTTCCCAGCTGTGGAACAGTGTTGTGTTTTAAACCAAATGGACCCGTAGTAGCAGCTAAAATCCATTTTGTGTCCTCTTGTAGTATTCCAAAGCGGTCCTTTAAAGAGCCATGCAGCATTTAACTGGATTAAACCATTGCATTAAACCAGGGGTGCTGGGTGAGACAGCATGTCCATTGGCCACTGTTTTCATTCAAGCCTGGTGACGCGAGGATAAACGTGCCACTATGAGAGCGACGTGTGCACAAGTAGGAAATACAGTCTATGGGGAAATACCATTGTGGACCGTGCAGGGTAACTTTATATAAGGGAGTATAAACCAAAACCTCTGAGTAAAATACTAATGGAAAGCAAACAAATAAGTATACAAAGCTTAACAAATTAAAGTTGCATCAGTAGAGGGTTAAATGGGATGGCAAAGACAACTTTTTTTTAATGTAAAATCAAACCACTGAAGCTGCTTTGGATAACATGTTCACCCCCATTTAATACGCATCTAATAACATGTTGTAACTAGTGCTGTCAGGCGGTTAAAAAAAATTAATCTAATTAATTACAGGATTTGTAATTAATTAATCTAATTCATCGCATTTTAATCTCATATCTGCTTAAGGTCCCAAAATAAAGAATTTGAATTCCAGGACATTAAAATTACATTAAAAGACATTTATAAACATTTAAAAATGAAGTGGGAATATATACAACACATTTTTAGGTACCCTGAGGCAAAAGGAACACATGAAAAAAGTGTTGTGGTTCTATCTTTACAAAATCTACACAGTCCTGCACCTAAGATAAGCTGATTTGATTTTTAGGACGTTTTTTGCTTCTGTTCACATTTTTACTTGATGTGGACTCAGTTTTCACTACAATATGAACTTCTATACTTCTATGAGGTCAGGAAAACCAGGGCTAAAGGCTAAAAACTGTGAGGAACTATGTACAAAACACGTTTTTCAAGTCTTGGATCAAAGAAAAGTGAAGTATTCATTCTATAAACAATGTAAAAGCTGTATAAACCAAACTTAGCCTTTAACAGCGCTCTCTCTTCCCCCATTCAAAGCATGTTGCTTGATGTGATACATTCAGGGACCGTCGGAAATTTGAAAATCTGACGAGAACACCACTTTTTTTATGTAGGACAAACGGTTTGCAAATGCTAGACATTTGAAAATAAGTGCGTCTTTGAACGCCTCGCGGGTTTGGGATCCAGATTAATCTGCGTTCATTTTTATGACGCGTTAATTTGCGGTGTGATTAATTAATCTAATTAACGCGTTAAAATGACAGCCCTAGTTGTAACATAGAACAGCTAATAATCCCACACATACATATATGGATTTCCTCTTCTTCAGCTCTTAATTTTCCTTTGCTAAGGCTGTTGGGATGCAGCGGTTGCACCCTTATGTGGAACCAAACAAGTGAGCTGGGATCACCTAAAGCAGTACTTATAAAGTGGGGGCCGCTGCCCCCTGGGGGAGGGTCAGGGGGCACTATGGGGGCCTCAGAAAATTGAATGGAAAAACTTTAATCTTTTTTAATTCATGTTTTCACAATCGTCTGTCTTGAACATACAACATGTGAACTGTTTTGGTTGCACCTAACCACACCTGGTGTGACCACAACTACGGCATGATGATTTCATAGAGTGGGGGTGTCTTCTGACGGAGCCCAAGCAATTACAATTTAAACTTTTTAACTGACAGGAAACAGCAGGTCTTTGTTAATGGAGTCATGTCTGATGTACTTGTGTCTAACACAGGGGTCCCCAGGGCTGTGTTCTGTCACCTCTTCTTTTTATTCTATACACAGACAGCTGCAGATCTTGTAAAGAAGGAAGCTACCTGGTCAAATTCTCTGACGACACAGTACTGTTATCCCTTCTCCAAGATTCAGAGTCTGACCATGGTGGTGCCCTTCCGGCTTTTATTGACTGGTGTGATGACAATTTCCTTGACTTAAATATGTCAAAAACAAAGGAGCTTATTGTTGACTTTAGAAGGAATTGTGTTGATCCTAAAGCCAGCTCCATTCATGGAAATGATGTGGAGATTGTTGAATCTTACAAGTATTTAGGTACTATGTTTAACTCCAAGCTGAAGTTCAACATTAACACTGAGAGCATTGCTTGTCGATGTCAACAAAGAATCCACTTACTGAGGAAGTTGAAGTCTTTTAATGTCTGTGACAAAATGCTGAGTATTTTCTACAAATCCTTTATTGGAAGTCTTTTGACATTTTCTTTTATCTGTTGGTTTGATGGTTTGTCTGTCAAAGACAGAAACAGCCTGTACAGCATTGTTAAAACCTGCTCCAAAATATAGGAGTCCAGCAGAGAGATCTGTGTTCTTTATGGAAGAGACAAGTGGTCAGAAAGGCGAAAGGAATTATTTCCTTTCATGACCACATCTTGTATTCAGAGTTTACCCAAATGCCCTCAGGTCGACGCTTTATCGTCCCCAGTAGGAAAACAAACTGATACTTTAAGTCTTTCATTCCATCTGCCATCAGGCTGCTTAACCTTGATAGCAGTCTGATAGAATGACATGCTGGTGCTTGTTTGTTTGTTTCTCGTTGTTGTACCGTGTGGGATCTTGGATGCACTGTTGGGTAATTGTTTATGTGTACTGTAATCTGCTTGACCCTGGCTATGGGAAGGGTCTGTTGAAGGCTGCTGTGTAGTGATGTGCTCTCTGTCATGTACTGACTTATATTTTGTTCATTGTTGTCTCTTTTTGCTGTTTGTGGATGTATGTGTAGCCGAGGTGGACTACAAAATCAGAATTGCCCATTGGGATAAATAAAGTTGTCTAAACTAAACTAAATTACTGGGAAGATCAGTGGAGTGACCGCTCCCATCAAGCCGAAAGGCCTGCATGTATTGACCTACAGCGTATGCTCCACTGCAAAATACTTGTTGCAACAAGGCTAGAAAACAAGTTGAATCAGGTAGGCTACTACAGGAGGTCATACAAGTAGTGAATACTATTAAAGGCCGCCCTTATGAAACACAGACTGTTTACCCAGCTTTGTAACGTGACAGGCTCCTATTCTGAGGGGATGCTGCTTCACTCATACATGCCCTGGCTGTCGCAGGTGGCAGTTTAAAATTGTGTCTATGAGCTGCAGAAGGAGGTTGCAAAGTTCCTCTGATCTGAAAAGCAGCAGCTGGCAGATCGGTTTACTGATTCAACCGCTTTAAAAATTCTGAAAATAAAAACATAGAGCACGTCTGCACACGGACAATGACTTGTGTTTGGCGCTGGCAGACATCGAAAAAACATCAATGGAGCTTCTTCCAGAAATGTATAAAAGTTTCCTACCATCATTGTTGAGTAAATCATTCATTTTAATTGTGGTATAATCAACATTGACATGTGAGCAGTCTATTTGCATTGTATAACCACTACTTCTATTATTTTCTTCAATTTTGTTGAGGAATGAGCAAGTATTTCCATTGAGGATGCCCTCACTCTCAAAAAGGTTGGTGACCCCTGCTTTAGAAGTTTGTTTACTGTGAAGACTGGTCAACCAGATCATCTTCCTCAACTAAGATAGAAGTAAAGATGCATGAATCCAGCTCCCTTGCAATTTAGGTTATAGTTGACAGTTGGTGTAAACATAGCAACAGGCTGAAGTTATTCAGTGTCTCCATCAGCTGGCTGGTGCTAGCTCTGTTGTAACATTATGAGACATGACAACATCTAAAGGAGCTACAGGCCTTGTCTGGATGGGCACTGACTTCCCCTACCTAAATACTTCATAACTGAATTTTCTAATACCTTGATCTTAGACTATTGAGGAAGAAGACACAGAGTCCAATCAGCCAAGGAGTTCAGTCAGCTTGAATCCAAAAAACTTTATTCAAAACAAGCCATCTTGAACAAAGTGAGTTCAGAGGTCTACAGTAAATCAACTACCTCCTCCTCCCAGGAACTGCCTAACAAACTTCCCCCCAAGGCAGAAGCAGCTTCTTTTATATTCTAGTGTTGGGCGTTCCTTCTGTACAGTATTGTCTGAAAGACATCCCTTCCCTCAGTATAACATGGTGATTGGCTGTTCTTTTTACAGAAGATGGCCATAGGTACATATTTGGAAGGTGTGCAACAGTATTCCACTTCGAGTTTATAATAGAAACTTCTGTTGCAACCCAAACTGGAGTAGGCTCAGGCTCAGTGCCCTCAGATGTTTCCAAGTTATTTCGGCCAAGGCTGGCCTCCAACATGTAAGTCAGCTGGCTCCTCAAGGGGGAAAAAGGCAGGGAATTTAACGGCTTTGACACTGTAATGCCACGGCCACACCAAACGCAAACTCGCAAATTTATTTGCGCGAATCGCCTGTAATGCGCCGCCTGGACATCCCAGTCTGGACGCTGGACTATTTTGACAAGCTGAGGGGCAGACGCACGTTAGCGCGGCACTGCACATGCGGAGTAGAGAGCCCGTTCATTTAAAGACGGAAAGCACAAAAGAGCATCTGGAAAACAATGAGCTGTGTTTTCAAACGCATGACAGGAGAGTGTGTGAAAGCTTTGGAGATCACAATCAATGCCTGCTGCCTCTCCCTGGTAATCCACCTCCACTGGCCCTGCCTGGCTGGTCCCTGCGATCTCATCCTTGACCCCCCGAACCTCTGACCCCCCGAACGCCCGAACCCACGACCCATGTTCCCAGAGGTCTCCCTGGGGATAATGAAGGGGTTGAGGAAAGAGAGGACCGCAGAGAACTTCCATCTTTTCCCTGGCTCTGCCCCTGCCCCGCTCTTTCCTCCTCCAGCTGGAAAAAAATATTTACAGAACTTACCTTAAAAACCTGTCTCCTCAGAGACTTTCATCCAAGCCTGCTGTTTTTTTCTGGTCTCTGTAGAGTTCACATGTCGTATCATATAACTCTGGATGATGACACACCACACAGATTATTTTCTCCTCCATCTCCCAGCGGGGTTGGAGTCGGAGCAGGTGGCAGTTCGTCATCAAATCGATGACGTTGTGGAGGAATGTCATCGCTGATTGGCTGCCGCGGCACAGCCTTCATGCGAATTTGCGTCAAATGTTCAATATTTTCAACTCAAACGAATTTGCGTCTGCTGCGCCAAACGCGCTGTCCGGGCGAATTGGCGTCTATACCTGTCTTTGCATTGACTTTGCATGTAATCTCGTAGCAAATTCACGTTTGGTTTGACCGTACCATAAGGCAGGAGAGGTGATGATGTCTTCATTTGCCAGTCAGAAAGAGGAAATCTTTAATGGAAAAATGTTTCTCAGACTCCTGATTTCCTTCCCTTTTCTTTAAGTTTAAGCTGCAGAAGATTCTTTCCAAGCTGCTATACAATTCTTGAGTTTTGGGGATTGTCCCTTGAAAAATTGTACATTTAACTTTCACACTGAGGTTTCCCATCAACTTCACCACACCTATCCTCAAGCCTGAACGTACTTGACAGGGACACATATAATAAAACCTATAAAGTCAGCAAGTGCCATGCCATCAATATACTCTCTTAATGAACACTTTATCTCATAGTTATGTGAGGAGGCTCGTCAAGGAGCTTCTGTTCCTGTTGAGAAATAAGGGGTCTGTGTAGTACAGCATGTACCTTTAATCGAGGATGGACCATCTATTATTCAGGGGATGAATAAAGGAAAATCAATGGTTTAGCATATTAAGTCTGGGATAAGAGGGACGTCTGCAGTCATAAAAACTGAGATTAAAAGTTTAGAGAGAAGAGTGAAGCCTGACAGTAAAAAGAAACGGAGTGCAGTGCTGACAGGGCAGGAAGCGAAATTACAATGTTCATTAAGCTGTCTCTAAATCCTCACTCAGCTGGGAGCAACATCTGACACGCTGGTTAATGCTGCAGTACATCACACACACACTCACACACACACACACACACACACACACACACACACACACACACACACACACACACACACACACACACACACACACACACACGCACACACGCACACACATACACACACTCACATTTAATTTGGACATTTCTGGCCCTGCTGTGCAGCATAACTTGCAACAACAAAATAAACAGGATAAGAAAATAAACTGAGAGCAGCTGAGGTTGTGACCTCCTCTGACCTTCGTGCCTCCTTCATGGTCCTGCAGATGGTGCCACAGGCAGCACTAAAAAGCCAAACATTGAATCTACCCAAATAGAAAACACGCCAGACTGTTTAGTGTGAGAAAAGATAAAAGCTGCTTCTCTTCAGCTGAGACAGACACCTCGTTGTAACCTCTGCCTCTTCAGATGAAGCCTCTGTAAACCTGGTCCTTTGCTCTATAAAGAGCAGCGCTGGCAGGGCCACCAGCAGCTCAGCTGGTCCTTATCTTCTCATTGTCTCCTGTCAGTCACTGGATCACCCGCCATCCCTCACCCTGTCATTCCCTGCCGCTCTCAGTGTGTTCCTAGTGTTTCAGTCACCTGATACCCACAGATATTCACACACCTGAGGCTGAACACTGAGCACTCTTTTCTTGACTCTTGGAGGAAAACCTTGTAAATTCAAGAAAAAATGCCCATGAAGTCGAATAGTAAAGCAAACTGCTGCTGAGTTATTCTTTAGACACACCTGAATGTCACTGATGGGTCTGAAGTGATGAAATCATTGCTGTTTTCCTCTGTGGTGTCCATGCTTGAGTGATCCAATCTGTTTGACATCATTTGACATCTTTATCCTGAAGTTTTTTGCCTTCTTTCCTCACTTTTATCTGACTGAACATTTTCCTGTTACAGCTGTTCTGCTTTGAAGCCCAAGAGTGACACGTGAAAGCTGTTTGGGCTCAACATCAGTGTGTGATGTTAGGGTCAAATTTACCCATTTAATGTTTTTACTCAAAGAAAAATGTAACATGAGTAAATATTGTCAACCTAAAACTCTGCATATCTGCCCTCAGCTTATTTTCTGTGTCAAGACAGTAAAAAAAAAAAGATCATTGAGTACACACACTACAATACCCCCACACATTTATGTCCCTCTTATAACGTTCGGGTCAATTTGACCCACATATAAGTACATATAGATACATAGAAGCATGCAAAGATAAAGACACACATACCCATAAACACTCACAGAACCCCTACTGCCTGCTGTCATATACAGTGGATATTGTGCAGGGGTATATAATTATAACAAATGTTATCTACACTGTTTGGAAATGAGATTAAGACCGTATATGTAGAGGATCTTTCATGTTTTCTTTATGTTACTTCTGCTGTGATTTCAGAAGCCCAGTCATGTCAGATTGGGATATCATTGGGTGTGACATAAGGCCAGGATGAACATACAAGTTATCACCATTATCTTCTTTAACTTCACTCTGTACTCTAACAGCCAACTGCAATTGTTTTACTATTATATTGTATACATGATTTTATTTTAAAAATGCAGTATGTACATCAGCCAGGCTAATAGATTTAAAGTAGTTTGTAATAAAAAAGGACAGATCCCAGCATGGCTGCAAACCTTGATCATTAAATAAGACAAAATAATTTTTGTGTTGAATAAACGATTAATAAAAGTTTTAAGTTTTTATGACTTTTAAAGGCCCAACTAGGGACAAGAGTTGGAAATTAGCATTTGCTATAAACTCTCTGTGCAGCACATCAGATTCATACTTAGTGATGGAACTATGTTAAACTGCATCGTCCCTATTAAATAAATAAATTCAATTCAATTCTAATGTTTTGTTTTGTTTTGTTTTTTTCTGGTGTCCCAGGGGTGGGCAGAGGCCCCCCCTCTGCACAAACTTGGTGGTAATGTCACTGTAAAAGTCTCCTTTTTAGGTCCATTCTTTAATTTTAAAAGTCATTGCTTTTCAACTGAAATCAGAGTCAAAGCTGTAGGTCAGTGTTACCCAACCCTGGTCCTGGAGGACCCCTGCCCTGCATGTTTTAGATGTTACCCGACTACAGAACACCTGATTCAAATGAATGGCTCGTTATCAGGCTGGAGCAGAGCTTGATGACGAGATGATCATTTGAATCAGG
Organism: Halichoeres trimaculatus; assembly: GCF_033239565.1. Classification (NCBI taxonomy): domain Eukaryota; kingdom Metazoa; phylum Chordata; class Actinopteri; order Labriformes; family Labridae; genus Halichoeres; species Halichoeres trimaculatus. Next base: position 31,353,754 of record NW_027437193.1, read on the forward strand.
TGTGTTGGAGTCGGGTAACAGTATGTGTGCGTATGTATGTATGTATGTATGTATGTATGTATGTATATATATATATATATATATATATATATATATATATATATGTATATATATATATATATATAGGGTCATATTTTTGGGCTTCAGCAGATTATTCTTTCAATATATCCTTGCTTAGGTATCTTTCTCTCAGAAAAAAAGTCATCATCTAACTTATGAGCAAAAATAGCGAGCATCGAGAGCATTCATGGAAATGTAAAGAATAAAAAAAGAACGATATTTGTTCCTCAAATGTGCCTCAAATGCCCCCCCAAAAGCAACAATCTTGTGAAAAAATAGAAATCTTTGGAGAGCACAGACACATTTTGTAGAGTGAAGATGCTTTGAGACATAGCCTCTGGGCATATCATCTCACACCCACAGTTTGGTGCAGTGTCCCATCCCTGACTGCTTTATGACACTCTGACCCAAAATCTGCCTAAACAACCAAGCAGCAAACAATTTACATTAAAGTTTAACTTCACAGAATCCAGTGTGAAGATAGAAAAAACACTGACATCAGGTCTTTCTATCCCATCCAGTCTTGTCATGCTGATAAATTACCCACTTTAAAGAGTTATTGTTTGAACTATAAATGTATAACTGTTGTTAAAGCAACAGTTCAGTTATTGAAGCCCACACTTTCTATTTTTATTGAAATCCAAACACCCAGCATGTTGTAAACAGAACCACAGCCAGCTGGGCTGAGCTTTTGTGTCTTTGTCCAAATCCCATGTGGTCACCAGTTAAACAGCTTTATCCAGAGACGAGAACAGAAGAGAGGAGACAAATAAAACAGCTTTTTTTGTTCTCTGCTTTTTGCTGGAACTTTGTTATTCCCAAAGGCATTTTTCTTTCTAAATGGTATTCAGCCATGACAAATTGTTGACAATGAGAGAAAAAAATACTAACAATAAAAGCTCAGCATAGAGCTTTTGTCCACAAACAGGAAGCCCCCACAAACTTAGCTTCACTGAGCTTCTCAACACTGCTTTCTGTCACAAGTCATCCCACAGCACCCCTACAGCCCTCAGGGACTGTTAAAACTTATGTTGACTGTCTGTTGTTTGTGGATATATTTGCTTATATCAGAGCAAACTTTTGTTAACAGCTTTAAAAACAATGACAGAGAAATGAATTTTGGCTGCAGCAGCAGCTTTGGACCGTGAAAGTATCAGTTTGGTTAATTTTCAGTCCATTGCTGTTGACAAGGATGATATCAAGAGTCCTGCCTCTGCAGGACTCACTTGCCTTAACAGCAACATTTCTCTATATAAACATTGTACAATTTTATGTATTCGGCTGTTTCAATGCAACAAACACTAGTCGCATTGTAGGTTGGGCAAAATGCTGCCCAACCTAGGCTGTAAATAGGTTAATTTCTGCTTTGAAAACAGCTTTTTTTGGCTTGGTGTGTATGTGACTTCTGCTACTTCTCCAGCCTCAAGCAGACACAGCAGATTTTAGCACTTCCACATTGTCTCATATTCCTAAACCAGATGTTGCCCCTTGGTGAAAAGACCTTATTGTAATTGCTAGGCCTTTTTCGCCAGGGCAAAAAAAGAGCCTTTTTTGGACCTTTCACTAAATGGTCAAAACTGTGCAAGATGCAACTCGGTGCTTTAATACTCCCAGGGAACATCTGCAAGGTCCCTAGGAGTGTCCCCATTGGGTTTTCTTAAGGTTAAAAAAGGCCTTTTTTGCCGGGCCAATTTTGAAGGGCAAAGAGGGCTTTTTTGGAAACTCCACGAAAGTCTAGCCACTAGACCATTTGGGATGTGGGCTGTAGATAGTGGTGTTGCACCAAAGAAAAACAGAAATGGAATGTGTTCAACTGATCTCTTCAAGTCAATTAGACCAGGAACAAATTCTGCCAGTCATGTCATGTGCTGTTTTGTGCTCCTCCAAGGGTCAGCTCAATGCCTTGCTGATTCAGCCGAAGCCAGGAGGTTCAAACGAAGAGGCAACTTGAGCTTGACACACAGAATTTTATCAATGCAGGTTTGTTGTTGCATATCTATAGCCTTCTTAACTTGTCCACTGTCAGGGTCATCAATGTATGAAAAGCCTTTTACCTGACCAGGAACTGGACAATGGTGAGAGCACCAAATCCTAGCCACTAGACCAGGGCTGTCCTATTTGGGGGCTGTGGGCCAAAGTTGTGCCCATGAGCGATTTTTTTTTGGCCCACAGCCATGTTTGAATTTTTATCACATATTCTTTCTAAATTAGTGTAAATTAGTGATTTGCTCCTGTGCACCAACCAGGTCAGACTTGCTCCTTATTGGTCAAAAAAGGGAATTGCTGACATCGGCAAATCCCCAAAATCCAAACATCTCGTTTTAGGTCAGGATTTTACATTCACAAGCTCTACTAAGTACAGGTTTTGTCATTCAATATCACATTTTGTGGGCTGGGAGGAAAGCCAAAGACCTACAAATTTCACTACAAGACTTAAAGTGATTTTTGCATAATATGGGACCTTTAAGTCAACAAATAAAGCTGCACAAATTTTTTTCTTGCCAATCTGAGAAATTATATCATTTGTGATAGATGTTACAGCAGTGATTGTACTATGTTTTTTTTCTAAAACCTGATTGATGTGGGCTTAATATACGATCTCTAGAGAGGAATTATTAGATTTGATTGTTGACTAATGATTCTAAGATTTTTGCAAGACAGGACAGTTTGGAGATGGACCAGTAGGTATTGAGATCAGATTTGTCTCCACCTTTGTAGAGTGGGGTCACATGTGCTGTCCAGGCCTGGGGGAAAACACCAAAGGAAATAGAGAGATTAAACAAGGGTGCAACTTGCTCTGAAATTATAGGTGCACAGATCTTCAAGAAATATGGATCAATTTTATTATGCCCTGTTGTTTTCTTGCAGTCTATGTTTTGAGGTGCCTCTCTGGCAGCAGATGAGGTAAAGGGCTACAAACTAAATAAGAAAGGGGAGTTTGAAGGGTTTGTGGAGGGAGCATGAGACGGTGGCTGACTGTCAAAGGCAGAACTGGGGTAACAAGATGACATTGAGTTATTTTTAGTGATCTCACAGCTTTCCAGAATTTTAATGGGTTAGAGTAAGAAATTTAAACTTTATCTATAAAATATCTAACTTTGACTTTCTTCAATGAAGAGGTGCATTCTTTTCCCAACTGCCTAAAAGTCAGCCAGTGCTCTGCGTTCCCGGTCCCTTTTGCCAGAGTCCAGGCTCTATCCCTTTCTGAAAACATTAGGGATAAGGCTGCGGTATGCCATGGGCTACATCTATCTTTGATTTTGAACTTATTCAGGGGAGCATGTTCTTCAACAACAGTGAGCAGTGTGTTTGAGAAATACTTACAAGCCTCTTTCGTGTTTAGAACTTCTGTGGTATGATTTATGTTGCTGTCTATAATGTCTCGAAGAAAAGCCTGCTCATTAAAATGTTTCAAATCTCTCCCGAAAACAATCTTTGTGCAGACTGTGCAGACAGACTATGGGACAGTGAACACTTAATCCAAGTCCAAAGACACCAGAGGCAGAAAATTTGTCAGGTCTGTTACATAACATTAAACCAATTAAAGTTGACCTGGATGTGCCTGACCATTGACAATCCCACAACAAGCACAGATGGATGGATGGAGTTTTGGACCACCAAATCTGCCCGGTGTGATGTTTCCGGATGTGCAGATGCAGGATGTGACTGCCCAATGTGGGGCTCGGGACAAGCACACCCCCGTGCTCATCCCGAGCCATCTGGCCCAACATGGCCCTACAGCGGCAGAGGAGTCATAGCCGGTGGGGTGTCTCCTTGAGTGGTGCCCAGTCCAGTTGTGTTTAGGCCAGAGCTTGAAACTTGTTCCCCAGATGGTGGGGCTCGAGTGCAGAGCAGGGAGGAGTGTGGTTGTTCTGCTGTCTACCTCCTTTCACCATCAACCATGGCTCAGGTGTTGATAAAGCCTGGGAATTGGGCTTTGCACCAAGGCTCAGCCAGATGTCCTCCTTTGCCGCACAAGGGTTGTTTGACGGAGGGGCTGATTCACCCACGGTGAAGATAGAGCCGTTCCACGGTAGGGTGATGTCACAGTCTGGTGGAGCTATGAAGGAAGCCAGCCTGGAGTAGGAGATATGCTTGGCCTGGGCTGTAGCAACTGCAGTGACATCAAGGAATCGGTCATATTTCATTCTCAGTTCCTGACGAAGGCAACAGATGTTTTCGTTGATCTTTGAATATGGAGGTAGGCAATCTTTGCGCACACCCATATTCCGGGTCAGAGTCCCACAAGACTTCTAGTGTGTGTTGAACTAGTCCCAAGTGTGCGGTAGACACCATGCTGCTGCTAAGGTAAACAACACTGCGCGGCCAAAACGCAGCGAGCTCACTCCAAGATTGAAAGTGTAAAACTTGCCATTAAGGCTGAAAATAAAGCTACCAGTATGGACTTCAGACTCTTTAGGCATTCAGAGTCTTAGAAAGGTAGATGTTGCGGTTTGTTTAACCAGCAGGTTTAAAGGACCCAAGAGGAGGCAGAGGGAAAACAGGTTTGAGGGCTTTTATTGCAGAAGTTGGTAGTGGTGAGAGTGAGAGAGTGCAGCTGTTGGTGAGCGGCTGCAGGAGCGATGCAAGAGGCACTGGAAAAAAGAGAGACATTCGCAGGGGTGAGTCTCAAGAGGACTCTTAGAAAACACACAAGAGTAAAACACTGAGATACTGGGATACAGCCTGATTACCACGGTGAGAGCAGGAATCAACTGGTGCCAGCCCATCCCACCAGCAGAGCTTAAAGTGATACTCCGGGATGGAACAAGTTGGGTCCTATCACAAGGTTTAGGACAGAAATTACTCCTACAGCAGTGTTTTTGTGCAGCAGAAGCCCAGAGTGCTCACACCAAACACCCCCTCCCTGCTCCTCTGCTGGTTTCCTCTGCACTCAGACGGGGCCATATTTTACTTGACCAAAAATACAAATAAACAGACTCCCACTGAAAAAATATGATATGGGTCTGCATTCACGCTTTATTTAGAGAATTTTCAGCGCGTTACTTTCACACAAAAACACCACTAAATAAGGCTCCAGTTCTCATCGTGTCGTAAAATGGTGCTACCTCCGCTGCAGAGCCACAGCTGGCTACGAGGCGCACACCGCTTAGTGTATCAGTCCGCGCACACGGCGTGCCAGATATAAACAAACACAGGTAGTCTGCCAGGATGAAGAGACAAGATGAGAACTACAGCCTTATTTAGCGATGTTTTTGTGTGAAAGTAACGCGCTGAAAATTCTCTAAATAAAGCGTGAATGCAGACCGATATCAGATTTTTTTGGTGGAAGTCCATTTATTTGTGTTTTTGGTCAAGTAAAATATGGCCCCGTCTGAGTGCAGAGGAAACCGGCAGAGGAGCAGGGAGGGGGTGTTTGGTGCGAGCGCTCTGGGCTTCTGCTGCACGAAAACACTGCTGTAGGGGTCATTTCTGCCCTAAACCTTGTGATAGGACCCAGCTTGTTCCATCCCGGAGTATCACTTTAAGTGCCTAATCACTAAACTCGAAGCAGGTGTGTAAGGTGTAGCCGTGGGAAAACCAGACCAGTTGGTCAGGGAGGGAAGGGGAGAGAAGAGAGAGCAGCCTCACTTCAGCCAGGATCACCACAGTGGATTTCAAAACAAAGGTTTGCTTATAAACAGTCCAGAATAGTTTTTTAAAGCAGGGCAGCAGTCCATACATAGCACAGTCACATTGGTCTGTATATTGTAGACATGAAAGATTTTGGAGGCCGTTCAAGGGGAAATTGCCCATAGTTTGGTGGTGTGGCACATGCACACGCACACTTTAGGTTGGAGGAGAGGTCCCTCTATTGAGGGTTGTTCAAAATTGTGGGCTGTATTTTACATCTTCGATAAACCCGGGAAAAGACTGCACAGCTGATTCTGATATCTGCAACAATCTCTGCTGCTGACAAAACCTTCCATCTTCTAGATGCGCAGTTACTTGTTTGTGTTACTGGTTCAATTTAAGAGCTGGTGCAATCTTAACAGATGTAATACCTGTCATTGCTCTGTATATAATTTTATCCTTGTTATGTTGTCCGTCTATGTACAAATACTAGTATATTGGTTCTGCATGTTTTCTGTTGTCCACCCTTCATTTCGTCCTGCACTTTCACTATAATCACCAGCAGCAGTGTCTAGACTCCATAAGAGGTTTCCCTGCTCTTTATATAAAAATACATGGACATGTATGTGTTGTAGTTCTGTCATTGCAGGAGTTTCCTTAGATTTAAAACCCAGTGAGTCGAGTGTCAGACAGAAAACGAAAAAGATGCAGCACATTAAATCAATCCCAGAAAGGAGTTTCACTGGTTTCACTTCTGTTGAAACTGTGGAAAGCAATTTCAGAAAAGCTTGGAAAGCTTTGAACTTAAGAGTCATGGTTAATGGTCTACCATTCACCAGCAAAGGAATGAAAAAAGAAAGAAGAAGTAAATGTCAGGGTACAGTCTTGTGCTCAGAATGAACAAGGGGAAAAAAACGTGTTGAATAAAAGGACATTTCTATCAGGAGCAGATAAAAGAAATACGTTTGAGGATGAGGAAATAGGTAAAGGTATAATGTACAAGAGGAATACAAAATTCCCAAGGATTGAAAACACATCTCTGTTAAAATCACAGGCACAGGGTGAGGCTGTTTACTCAGCAGAGCAGTTGCTGGAGCGTTTTATACTTAGGTCATGTTTTGTTAATTTTATGATGTCTCTTATTGGCTCATTGCTCAGGTTAGGTGTACAAGAGTCTTTCAGATAACAATAATTCAGCTTTATTTAAGCTGTCATTTGACATGTTGAAGAGAAACAGACACTGGTTTGCCTCTCATGTTTTGTGATGGATTTAAAGCAAAAGTTTGTTTGTTAGAAGCGATTTATTTCTATGGTTGAAAAAATACAGGGAACATCAGGGCAAAGATCAAACTACCAAGGACCTTTTTAGTGATCCCAAAAACTTGACAGATTTCTGTCATGAGTAAACCATTACAGAACATGACCTAGTATGAGTTTCTATCTTCTGCTGCAGGTCTTCCCAATTAACCAAAGATCAACTCTCACAGTCAGCATGTTTACATGGAGCTTCAGAAATCAGACTGTGAGCTTAGACAGTGCAAAATCTGACCATTGAAATGCATGGAAACAGCTTTGCCGGACCAAGATCGGACTAAGCACAGCTCGATTGACCTAGTTAATGCGATTGCTATCGGACAGCGGTTGGATTTAGCAGGGCACGGCATTCCCCGAGAAGAGGAAGTACAATCTGTCTCTGCCATCGTATTAAGAACAAACCTGCCAACATCAGACTTTGACGAAGTGTGGTTTTCTTTAGTGAATAACTGATGTTACCCCAAAATATCAAGCAAATTTGCTATTAGCCGGTCAGTGGCAGGACTTCAATGAAATCAACAAGATGTGCTGTGTCATAACAGACTGGAAGAAGTTTTCTTTAAAGGTACATTTAAGCCAACTGCTTAAAGCCTGGTTTATGCATCAAATTACCATAATAACCAACTTTTCGATGCAGAAGCTTACTCATGTAGCCTGTTCTTACGACGGCGTGTTAGGGCCACTAAAGAAATTAAATTTAAAAAAAATTTCGAGAAAAAAAACTCAAAATTTTCGAGTTTCTAAAGTCGCAAATTTAGTTTCTTTAGAAACTCAAAAATTTGCAAGTTCATTAAGTGGAAAATTTACGACTTCATAAACTAGTAAATTTTCAAGTTGATAAAGTCACAAATTTGGCCCTAATATGCCGTCGTAGTTATGTACTTCACCGCAAGATGGACCGAATTGTAAGCTTCATAAGATTGTACTTTGGAGTTGATCTCAGCAATAAGGAGATACTACTGGTTTAAGACCAGAGTCATTGCATTCTTATGGGCAGTCAGGCTCTGAAAAGACGTTGTCGTGCCATGGGACTGTTCAGCAGAACACAGCACACTGGACTTTAGGAGGTGTTTGTGTTTATCCTACAAGAAGTTCAATGCAGCTGGCAGATACAACAGTTAAGAATAGAACTTTATTAGTCATTGCAACAAGTACATTGAATTTGCAAACATATTGCAAACATATAGATGGTTCTCCGAGCTATACAGATATGGTGTGTGGTTCAACAGGACACGAATGAAAGAGCGAGTCATTGAACTTTCCTCCTCAGGAGCATTTTATTAAAGGAATGAAAAAAAGTAAGCAGCTGATCTCACAGACCAGAGCAATCGATTACAGTTTACAGTCCACTCTGACTTTTCAGTAGATCAGAGATGAACAAATAGATCGTTCAAAGACACATGAAAACATCTGACATTTCCCATATCTGTCACAAAATAACCTCAATTTTTCAATTTTTCAACTTAGCTTTTTTCAGCTTATCTGCATCTCTCAAGCGTGGCCTCCCCTGTGCCTGTGCATCAACTAACACCCGGGACTTGTAATAAACCAGTAAATTAAAGACTTTACAAGGTCGTAAATTTGTGACTTTATTAATTCACAAATTTACAATTTTATTAGGTTGTAAATTTTCTACTTAATAAACTTGCAAATGCTTGAGTTTCTGAAGTCGTAAATTTGCGACTTTGGAAACTCGAAAATTTTGAGTTTTTTCACAAAAAATTATTTATTTATTTTTTTATTTCTTAAATGCCCCTAATACGCCGTCGTATGTTCGAGATCACATTTCATAATGCGTATATTCTCATACGGTTGCTGTTTGAGAAGCAGCAGCATATATCAGCTTCAATACAACCTAACTTTCTTTAAATCACTGTAAAAGGCAGAAAATGTAGCAGGAGCAGAGATGACCCCACAGACCACAGTGCCCTTGTGTTTTAGAGGGGCACTGTGGAGCGATGGGGACCTATCAATGCAGGGGTATGTAGTGCACACAGAAGTGTGTATCACTCAATGACATTTCCCTGATCTCTCTGTCTCCTGGTTTCCTGTTCTGTTCACTGTCCAATCCCTCAAAATAAATTACAAATTTTGTTCCTGAACAGAAACTTGTTTAAGTGATTGTTATTTTTCATAAATGTCTGACTTCTCAGAGGATTCCAGTTTCTGCCTCAAATTTAGGAACATAAACATAAAAACAGTTTGAAATTCTTCACTCCTCAATAAAATGGTGAAGTGAAGGAAAATATTTGCAAAACAAAGAGTCAGAGTTAGAGGTCTTCATGATGCTGGCTGGTTTTCTCATTTTATGACAGGTGGTCTAATAAATTTGTTAAGCACTGTGTCAGCACTCTGGTGTGTGTTTTTCATGGAGTCATAAAATAGGATTGTAGTGATAGCTGTGTAAGCAGATAGTGAAGATGGAAAGGGTAAATGCTATGGAACACACACACACACACACACACACACACACACACACACACACACACACACACACACACACACACACACACACACTTCTTGATATTATATTTAAAACTCAGTTCAACTTTGGACAGAAGATTTTATATAGGATTTAAATCCCATAGTGAACGGTTTCCATTAAAGGGGCTGTGGGGAGTTTCTGAGTGATCCTCAAAAAGTCTCTGCTTGGTATATGCTGAACATAATCCACACTTAAAAATGAGATTATCAGCGCCATAAACAGTTATTTTGAAATGCCACTTTGTAGCTTCCCGGTCAAATCGAGCAGGACCGGATTGATTAACAACACATCTAAGTCTCTCTGACAACACCAGATTTTTGTTATTCTCTGCTAAAAATGATTTCTGTGATCAGTTGTGTGATAATGGACACAGGAGCCTGACTGTCAAACAGAAAAAGGACAGAAGAGCAGAGGAAAGCTGAACTGGAAAGAGATAGAGCACGAGCTAAAGGCTAACACAGTGGCTAAACTGTTTGTGCTAATGTTCATTCCAACCCACAGTCAGCAGTTATTCTGCAGTGGTCTGTTCAAACTTGAGAGTCTATCAATAAAATGAAGAGTGAGGTTATGTTAGCTCTGATTGGTAGATGACTGGCGGGACATAGCTAACCAGGATTCACTACACTCAAAAAAATAACTCATTGGACTAACTCAATTAAATTGTGGGCAGGTTTTCCATCAAATATATTTACTTAGCCCAAACTCAAATTATAAACATTAGTTAAATGTAATTTAATCAAGTTAGTCCAACTCATTTTTATTTATAAAAGCCAAAATAAATTCTATACATAAATTTAGTGAAATGGGTTTACATTCATCTAACTTAATTAAATTGAGTAAGTCGTACTAGATTCAATTAATCATAGCTAAAACAAAATAATTACTTTAATTCAATTGAATTTATTTTAATTCATCCAAATTAAGATGAAATCTATTATAAATTATCAAATTTTTCATTTGATCCCCCACAACTGAAATAACATTATACAGAACATTGTATTTACTTTTTTTATTGAATTGCAACATGCAACAATAACATTACATTGCAGATCCCCAGTGTTTGAAAATTAACATTGAAACAGTGGACTATGGGTAATGCTTCTATTGCTATGGGACAGTCTGACAGTTGTACTAAAAATGTACAATGGGTATAAGCTGCAAAGCACCTGACAGAATCTTTGCCTAAAACATCTGGTAACACTTTAGATTAGAAAAACACAAAATTATACTTAGTTGACATTATCCTATCATTACGAAAGTTCGATCCTTATGTTTGTCACCTATACCAGTCTGAACAAAACTATTACACTGCTGACCAAACTGAGAAGTCAAGACCATGTCATGTTTAACATTCTTAAGTCTTACAGAAGATTTCGAAGTGCAACTTTTAAGGCTATTATAAACATTGGCATGAAACAGTAAAATCTTCAATGACATCAATGCATGAAACCATTTCAACATGAACACCTGTTAGGTTTTTCTTGGTAAAACAATTTACATAGTGTGTTACTTCTTGCCCAGTGCCCTGGATATAGTGCCTTCATAATCCTCATCTACATCCAAAGACTTTGGTGGCTCATCTGCAGAATTATCTGACTGATCACAATGACTGTTTGCACCGACAACACTGGCTTTAAAGTCTTTGAATGAATGATGGTTGTGTTTTCTGTTTTTGTGTGTGTTGAATGTGCTATAAATATTAGTTTTAAATGTACATCCTAGGAACACACATGGAACAGTTTCATCATGCCTGAGATGCCTGTTTAAATGTTGAAAAAAATCTCTCTCTGATGCTAGTTCTCTGCATGAGCAGACATGACACTGGAAAGTACAGCCTTCTACTAGCTCTGGAGTTTGCTGCCTGCTATGATGTTTGTATGTGTGATTCAGCAGCTTACTCCATGTATTAAATGTGCAAGGACAATCTGTGTAAGCACATGGATAACGAAAACTGCCCCTTAAATGTCCATGACTCTGCCTAAAATGCTTCAACAACAAATACCTGCTAGCTACTTCCAAACGGCATTCCTTGCATTTCCACATTCATTCTCCTATAAAAGAGAAAAAGAAACCGTATGAGAGCATATATCATCAAAAACCTGGAAGGCGCATCATATTTGTTTTGGGCCAAATTGATTTTTTAGCTTTTTGTTCTTTGAAATCAGCAGATATTCTGTAACTCCTGCACTAATATTTCACAGCTTTTATTTAGCAAAATTAATGGGGAGCATTACAGCAAATGGCATACAAAAAAATAATTGTGGTAATCTGACGTTGTTTATTTCCTAAAAATGATTTGGGTCTTTTTGATAATTTTTAAATTTCAATTTACCAAACTTCTGATGTCCAATACTATAGAAGTATCTTAACCTATCATATATCCCCAAATTGTAGTGTTGTATATAATCCTGAGTCAATATTGACAAAGTAGCAGAATACTTACAGCACTAGGAGGTTGGAGCAAGGCTGAGGCTTGGTGAAGCTGATCAAACTACAAGTTAAATATTAATGGTTAGAGTTGTTACGGATAGGACACTTTTTAAAGTGAAGTACAAGACATACTCATGAAGCAATACTTACCAAATAGACTTTAACACACAGTTAAGTTGCACTTGTCTTCTTGTTGCCCAAAGATGTGCACTAATTGATGTCTCAATGCCACACATGCACTGAGCACACTGCGAAGAAAAAGAAAAGAAAAAGAGAGTGAGATTTAATGATGCTTATGAGTGGCAGAGCAGCAGGGCTATATTAATGGCCATAATAGAGATTTTTTTAATATATTATTTAAACTGTAGATGAGTTTTATATCCATCATTTTACTGACAAAAAATGAATTTAAAAAAATGTCACCTCCGTTTTTTGCACACTACTGAAGCAGAGGGTTGATTGTGATAAAGTTATAAAGTCTTTCGTGCCTGTATGTTTTCACCTGCTCTGTGTGTGTGTGTGTGTGTGTGTTTGTGTGTGTGTTCCCCTGTGCAGTAGTATTTTCCTGGTAACGGTAAACGCTGCGGTTGTATAATCCCTTCGCAGGTGAGCAGAACTTACACCCCTGAGTGTAGCGGACAGTCGGATCCTCAAAGTTTAGTTTCAAAGTAATACGGGCGGGAACAGATACCGACAACAAGCCCCGACATCCCCGCAGCGGAGCGGTGACGTACCAGCGAAACCGCGCTTAAAATGAAGCGGTGATCAAGTTGCAATCTCAAATGTGTTACTCAAACCATGTAAACACTCTAACACCCTTATACAGGCCCGATACTTACTGTTAACTGACGCAGCTTCGTCCGTGATAATGGCCGTGGTATGTTAGCGTCCTTCCTCTCTGAGTGTGTCCGCCGTTACAAACGGCCACTGCTCCAACAGGCAAGAGGTGGGGGAGGGGGCGATTCACTTCGATAGCACTATCCACCAAAATCAGTGGAGAGAAAAACAGTTTCACCAGTTGTCCAGGGGAATAAGTATCGAAAAGAAAGAAGAGTTTACAATGCATGAGGTGCCCATGGTTGGTTTGCCTGTAGACATGCTAGCTTTTAGGCAGCTCTCGTTAGACTACATGGCAAACTTTAACCAATTAAATGTTCGTCGACTACAATTGTCAAGACTTTCTGCACAGATCTTACACATTTTCTTCTATATTAACTGCGTTCTGCATTCAATAGATATAAATTCGTACTTACGGCAGCTGCATATGTATGGCGCTCGGTCTGGGAGCAGACGAAGTAAACTCTCTCCGCACATGCGCATAGGGTTCTGCAACTCCAACTCAATTTTTTTATGGTAGGAAATCCCGAAGACAAAACTAGTAACACATTTTGAGTTAACTCAACGGATTTCAATAAAGTATACCCGCAGGAGTAAAATATAAATGCATTTAAACAGCACCAACTGAAATGGAATGTGTTACATTAAAAGGGGGTTTGAATTGTTTTTTTGAGTGTAGTGTTACACATCACTGACATGTCTGACAGCACGGGGTTGTGAGTAGCACTACGTATGAACGGCTATTAAACTACTGTACAAACTGGTAGTTAGCATGCTGTCACGTTAGCTTGTGGTTACGTCGTAGCACCAGGCTGCTGGTAGCGCTACATATAGTCGGCTGTGCTTGTTGTCATGTTTCAAACAATGCTATGTAACAGTACTGATAAATACCTTACCTCGTCGCGATGTATCCGGTAAAAAAATTGTATTTAACATAGAAAATGTGTTCCAAAACAAACACACCTCTGGTTAAAAGTCACATCTCCACAACAGTACGCCTGACACTCCAGGCCAGAAGGTGACAAGGCAATCACATTAAAACAGATCCTCCTCATAGCATCTTTGAATCTGTATCATAGATTATGTTGATGCCAAGACTTTGACAAGAGTGGGAAGAATATGTGATTAAAGTAATGGAGTGCCAAATTACTGCACCATTGATTTCATTGAAAATAAACAAATTAAAAAAAAATCTAAAAAATGACAAGAAATTGTTTTTGTGGAACTTTCAACAAAACATGTAAATGTTGGCTGCTTCTCTATTCTGAGATTAGGTTTAATCCAAATAGATCTGGCACCACTTAAAAATAAATAAATCAATCAATTTTCTTCATCTTCTTTTTTTGTGCACTGTTAAAGAAATTATATTGCAAAACATAGTTTGGGCGAATGAGACAAAATTTCTGACACTAATTTAACTCATACATTAACAGTATTGGAAGAGTTACATTTGAAAGGTATTCTGATGGATGACTCCCATACCAAAACTGCCAATAAAGACAAAAAAAAAACTTAATATCATTAAAGAGTGTTCTGTAAGACAACTGAACATTGTAACCTTGTTAAAAAAAAAAAAAAAAAAAACTCCAAATCTTTTATTCCCTCTGTCATCAGGTTGGCAAACCTTGGTGTCCATATAGAGAGGATGCCTTGTGTCCTATAAAACTACAAAGTTTTCCACCTTCAAGACCAACTTCTTCTCATCCATGGCATCTGATACCTCAGTGTCTGGCTCCCTGACCTGCTGATGACTTCTGGCCCTGTGCAATTGGTAGTGACCTTGTTTTGATGAACGAAGATGAGATTTTAGATCATGATCCTGAACATGGTGCTTTATTTTGAAATGACTAGATACTCTGATTGTTCTGTGTCTGTCTTCCTGTTTTATACGACTTGCTCTGCAATTGACGTGTTTCTGCAGAATCCTACTGCAAAAATAGACTTGCAGCAAAACAGTGAATGCAATGGTTGACTGGAGTGGCAGCTAGATACAGCGTGGCGTGGGGTGCTGACAGACTCCAGCACTCACAAAGTACGTGTAAATTGGGGGTGAGTGTTTTGGTTGGGAAGGGTACCACAGTAGCACCCCCAAATCATTGATAATAGTAAGACAAATATGTGCTTTTATTTTAGTCTCAGAACTCCAGAAAAGTCACCAGATTAGTCACTTTTGAAGAAAAAGTCGCTAAAGGGTTCTGAAAAGTCGCTAAAGTACAGAAGAGTATTGGGGCCACCCGTGAGAAAAATAAAGAAAAAAGTCGAAATGTTGAGAAAAAAAGTCGAAATGTTGAGAAAAAGGCGACATGTTGAGAAAAAAGTTGACATGCCAAGAATAAAGTCGAAATATAGTGTCGAGAATAAAGTTGAAACAGGATGTGGAGAAAAAAGTCAAAATATGATGTTGAGAATAAAGTCTACATACAATGTCGACAAGAAAAATTCAACATACAATGTCCGGAAAAAAGTCAATGTCTCCTTTGTTCCGTCCCAGTTCTCCATAAATCCAGTGAGGAGAACGACAGAGATGCATGCTGTAACATGGAGAGTAAAGTAAAGAGTAAGTTCCTGAAGTTTTGCAACTGCGTGAGGACTTTATTATTAATCTTGTTCTTCAACCCAACATAATTCAAGTAGTCAACACTAAAGCATCTGAAGCTAATTCCGACTTTATTCTCGACATCCTATTTCGACTTTATTCTCGCTATTATATTCCGACTTTATTCTTGGCATTTGGACTTTATTCTCGACATTATAGGTCAACTTTATTCTCAACATTTCGACTTTATTCTCAACATTTAGACTGTTTTTATTAACATTTCGACTTTTTCTCGACATTTCGACTTTTTTCTAGAAGTGCATGATGAAAAAAAATTCTGCCCCCTCTAATTTTATTTGTCTCACGGGTGGCCTTAATACTCTTCTGTACTAAAGCCCTGTTTCCACCAAGACGTCCGGTTTGGATCAGTATGGTTTGGTACCGGTTGGCTCGGTTAAGCCTGGTTCTGTCCAGACAAGCAAAGGAAACCACAGCCAACCGTGCCCCTTTACCATAGGCAGTGTGTTAGCCAGACGCTGATAGCCACATCAGTTAAGTATCAGTAGACTTGACACCATAGCAACTCGACACAGTGTATCCCGCTAATAAATTCAACGAAGAAGAAAAATGTGACACAGTAAACAAAGAGCAAATATGGGAGACATCCAGCAATTCTTCTTTGTGATTCACACGTGGCTACAGCCGCTGTTGCACGATAAGTGATCATTCTTTCGACCAATCAATGCACTGTAGTCTTATAGCCCAGGGTCATATTGGTGTTGTCTGGCTTCCCTACAGATGGGTCCCAAAAAGTGGGTTGGTTTTTCTTGGAAATTTGGGGATCTGTCCCGAGATTAGTCGGTGGAAACAACATAAAATGGATGCTGTGCTTCATGTACCAGTACTCTCCCACTGAATACAAACATCTACAACCAATCAGCTCCAGTTTGAATATTTCTTTTTGTCTTGTACAAGACTCATCAACCTTACGAGTTCAGTGTGTGAAGCACTTTCTTTCAACGTTGTCAACATCAAGAAGTGAATGTTAAGACGAGATATTCCCCCAAGAAGACTGACGGTGAGGATAGCAGAGCAGCAAAGGAAACCACCAGACGTCTGTAATGAGTTACTGATTGACTGAGAGACAACCAGCCGGTGGGAAATGGAGGGCAGGGTTCTAAAAGGCTCCTCAGACGTAAGGTTTATCAGCCCAGCTCAGAAGTGTCTGTGTGAAGAGAGAGACGAGAGCAAGACAAGGAAGGTGTGCTTCTTATCTGTGACGGGGGTCAACTCTCACAAGGAAAAACCGCAGCAGGGACGAGGCGGAGAGGGATTAACTCCAACTCTAATTACAAGACGCTGGGAAATTATGTCCCAGCCAATCAATGTGGGAGGTCACAGTAATTCCCACAGCAGGACATAAAATGGAAATTGCTCACATGGTAGTGCTTGGGAGGCGACCTCGTGCGTACAGCAGCTGTCTGCAGAGCGGAGACGCAGGTTTTAATCAGCTGCTTTGGAAAGAGCGTAATGTAATTCAGAGGACTGACTGTGCTCTGTGCATTAATTCAAAGAGGAAATCTGCAGAGGTGACATGATTGATATCAAGGAGACCATGAGAGAAACTCAAGGAGAAAAGTCCTGACTTCCAGCTGCTTTCAGAAGTCGATGTTTTACCTTTCACTAAAAGTCTTAAAGTGGGATGGCTCAAGCTGGATCAACTACTGTTAAAGTTTGTGAGACACTGTAAGTTTTTGTATCAGATTTTTTGGGTAATATTTTTATCCTGACATCCAAATCATCTTGAGCTGTTTCTCCAGAGGAGTGCTCTGGTTGGGTCAGACTTTTAAAAAGATGAGGTGAGACGAGAAACACTTACTGGACCTTCTTCAAAGTCATTTTTTTAGTTTTTCCCTCTGCTAACCTCAGTCAGCTCCCACGTTTCATATTTTCATACTTCTTTTTCCGGCCTGTTTGCATTTAAATCAAATTTCTTTTGACAGCCAACAGTCTCAGGGTTTTCTCTTGCTTTTCTTCAAATAGATAAGAGGATAGGATGTTTCCCAAACATCAAACTGCCTGAATGCAGAGCTGTGAACAAGGTTGTCTTTATCTTTCTGGGGTGTGGCGTGATAGAGAGCTTGAGTAAAAGTGTATTTGCTTCCTAATGACTCAACTTTATGGTTTATGAACATAACCATCCATTACCACTGTCTACTAATAAATACCTGTGTGGGTATTTTGTGGTATCTCTCTTGTCTTAAGTTAAATAGGCTAAATTTGATGTTTTTGATGTGTAGGATCCAGTGTAACACCAACTTTTTTGCATTACTGCTCTATCTCCATTTCCTCTCCTTTCAGGAATATCCTTGATTGTGTCCCTTAAATTGTTAATTTTTAAAACATCAGACAGTGTTTTATAGTTCAGAAGGAGACATGAGTTTGTAAGCTAATCTTGAATTGTGTTTGCATGTGTAAAAAGAACATTATCCACAATGATCCAACACACAGAGAGGAAATGAAGGGGGATTTCTAAAGCACTAAACTCCTCTCTTCGCTCCTCAGAGGGTATATTTTCTGATCTGCCATATAAAGTAACATCCCAAAGTGCAGGGACAGAAGGCATTTTTTATTTTTTTATTATTTTTTTTTTTTACTGACAGGCATGCCCTCATATGAAATATGTTTTAAAACCTGTTACTTTTCCTGTAGAGTTCATAAAGTTTTATTCATGAGCAAAAGGTTTGTAAAGTGTAACATGATTCCTATTTTCCCTGGATTTTTTCAGGATATTATTTAATGAATAGCTAAAATCCAGTGTTCCTGAAACACAATAAACCAGGTTATATTAACAAGTTTCAGAGTTCATGATGAGATAGGCACTGCATAAAGGCTAAATAATTAGTAAATAATGTAATAATGGCACATTTTCCAAGTAAAGTGATCCATGTGCCTCTAAACAGCACACAGAATAAACAAAGAGCACGTGTTCTTCATGTAATTGTGTTTTTTAAACAGGCTAAAACACAGACAAATCACTGTTACTGTTTATGTTTTATTAGAGTTTTTACAGCGCACATGTGCAGGCACTCAAACAGCTGTTACAGCTGACCGACAGATGATCCAGCCATCATTACCAAAGCATATTGCTTCTTGTGACACTTTAGAGGAAAGGAAATCTCATTTCTCTCATAACAAATCTCCTCCATCCTCTCTCCTCTCTTCATTTCCTCACATCTCTCCCATCATCTCTGGTGGGAGGGACTAAGACACAAGTGAACGATGCAAGTGGAGGAAGGAAGGATGAAACCTTGGAGCTTTGGGGCACCACATGAGGTCATCAAGCAAAGGATGTGAACTCTGGACACAGGTTAAACTAGTGAGGTGCAACTAAAGTGCAGGGAAAGACGCAAAGACAGGAAGTGAAACAAGAGGTATCATGCAAGGAGCAAAAAGTTAGAACATAAACAAGAACGCGCAGATTAAACAAAGAGGAGAAACCAGAAATCCTTCTCTGACGTCATGTGGTTTTTAACCAGAGAGACCAGATTTTGAAGGGGAAAAAAAAAGAAGTATTCTTCATATGCTGCCTCAAGTCTTTCTTATGAAGCTATTTTTATTTCTATGTCACACAAAAAACCACGGTAACAAAATGTTCCTGTTTCCATAGGAGAGAGGGGAATTTCTTCTTGCTCCATATAATCCCAATACCTTAAAGGGTTTCTCATTCAGCTCTGAACAGAGCTCACTCTGTGACAGAGTGTGAGATGGGAGAGTCCCAAGAGAGGAGCTGAAGTCGGCCTAAAATAATTATCCAGCTGTTAATACAGGTTTAGTACACGTTGCTCTCTCTCAGAGGAGGCAGAGCTCAACGAGAACGTCTTTAAAAGAAAAATGAAGGAATCATCCGAAGGAGGTGAAATGAGTTTCAAACCTGTGACACTTTTTATTACACTTTCACTCAGCTCAGCTCAGCCCAGTACCAGCCTATATGTCTTAAACCATTTGCAGCTCATTATCTACCTGCCCAGGTTTGGTAGGAAAAAAGTCACTTTAGGGGTAACATGTAACAACAACTTCTTCACAGGAAGTTACCCCCTGTAGGCTTTGACATACATTGCATACCAGATTCTTTTATCTCACCTAAAGCTATGTCTGTGGGGTCCCTCAAGGCTCTATTCTTGGTCCTGTACTGTTTTCTTTATACATGCTCCCATTGGGATCCATCTTTAGAAAACATGGTGTCTCTTTTCATTGCTATGCAGATGACTTGCAAATCTATCTGTCGTTTAAAAGCAATGATTCTTTGAATGCATTATTGTCCTGTCTAGAAGATGTCAAATTATGGATGGCGTTCAACTTCTTAAGTGTGAATGACAAGAAAACTGATATTATTGTTTTTGGTTCACATGATCTGCTGGAGGGTGTCGACAGTGTTTTCAGTAATCTGGGCTCTCACTGCTGTTCCTCAGTTAGGAACCTTGGTGTCATTTTTGACACCTCTTTCAAATTCGACAAACAGATCAGTTCTGTTGTAAAGACAAGCTTCTTTAGCTTAGACTCCTCAGCAAGGTAAAGGCATACCTACCTCCTCACGTTGTCAAAAGAGTTATACATATGCTCATAACATCTAGGCTGGACTACTGTAACTCTTTGTATGTTGGTGTTGACCAGTCATCCCTCCGGTGCCTCCAGCAGGTTCAAAATGCGGCTGCACGCCTGCTGACTGGGGTGAGACAACGTGACCACAAAACACCTGTTCTGGCCTCCCTTCACTGGCTCCCTGTCAGCTTTAGGATCCAGTATAAAGTTGCACTATTGGTTTTCTTTAGTCTTTATGGGTTGGCACCCCCATACCTAAGTGACTGTCTTAACCTGCTCCAGCCAGAGCACTCAGGTCGACACACCAGGTCCTTCTCCAGGTACCAAGAGTGAGGCTTAAAACAAGAGGGGACAGAGCTTTTGCCGTTGCTGCCCCTACTCTCTGGAACCGTCTGCTTCTATATATCAGGATAGCTCAGACCCTTGAGAGCTTCAAGTCCTTTTTAAAAACACACCTCTTTGCACTGGCTTTTAATACTAGTTGAGCAAGACATCCATGTTTTTTTTTTTTTTCTATCTATTATGGGGTCCTCTCTTGCTATTTTATTGTCTATTTGTTGTTTTTACTGTTTTTATTTTCTTTTAACACATTTTTTATTCTTATCTTTTAAAACTTGCTTTTATTTTATTGTGTTCTAAGACTGTGCAGCACTTTGGTCAACCTCGGTTGTTTTTAAATGTGCTATATAAATAAACGTGATTGATTGATTGATTGATTGATTGATTGATTGATTGATTGATACAAAGTATATATTTTTATGTCAGACAAACAGCCTTGAATAAAATTCCCCTCACACTCTGCTGAACGCTTGAAACAGTACGACAGTATTTGACACTCACACCTGCTCATTATTTGCAGTGACCTGCAGGCATGACAGCCACATAAACTCCTCAGTGAGCTTAATAATATTAGTGGAGTAGATATAGCTCCTCAAAATGAGTTTAATCTACAAAGTGATTCAATTTCAAGAAAGTAATTAAAGCAAGTAATTTGAGGAAGTAATTGAACCTTCCATAAGGGTGAATTATTTGTGGGGTGTTGTAGCTTGTTAATTGAGGTGCAATGAAAGCAAGATCCATTATGAGTCGAAAGAGTCGGCTTCAATGAGGAGGCAGGGACTGGGTAACCACAGAAACACTGGTTTCACTGGAGTCGGAGAATGACAGTAAGGAAAAAAAAACCCTTATTTTCCTTATTCTGAGCCCAGTCTGGAGGAGCTGACCACTGCCATCAACCAGATAGCTTCTGGGATGGTTCCTGGAATTGACGGCCTGTCCACTGACTTTTGCTATTTTGGAGGCAATGTGGGACCAGGCCCCGTATGTATGTTTAGTTATCAAACAAAAGGGACCATTAAGAGCAACGTTATGGAATGACCTGTTAGAAGCAAGCACGACTGCAAATAATCGGCCAGTCAA
The DNA here is from genome assembly GCF_033239565.1 of Halichoeres trimaculatus. Classification (NCBI taxonomy): domain Eukaryota; kingdom Metazoa; phylum Chordata; class Actinopteri; order Labriformes; family Labridae; genus Halichoeres; species Halichoeres trimaculatus. The sequence goes on from NW_027437193.1 coordinate 31,375,011, forward strand.
CTGATTACACCATGAAAGAGATGCAGGTACAGATTACATCATAACTAAGGGGATAAAGAAAAACATGGAGATGGAGATTTTATTACAGTAATATACAAACAGTTTTTTATCGGTGAGTCAATCAGGTAAACAAAGAGAGAGAGAAAGTTTGGTGATCTTGAACAGAGTAAATGTGTGTGGTGTTTCTGAGCTCACAGTAGAAAACCTCAATAATAAAATCAGCAATATGAAAGCTGCTTTGCCAAACAAGCACAGCAGCAATGCCCTAGTATCTCGATGAATAACTCCTTGAGCAGTTTATGAACTCCATCGTTTCATGATACACATCTTGGAAGGACCCTAAAGCAAAGGGCGAAACTTGTAAAACTGATGGGAAAAATGGACAGCAGACCATCAGTGGAGGTTTGTCCTTGGGGCTATAGCCATGGACAGACACAGAGCACACCCTGATCGAGAGCGAGGCGAGAAGTGTGGGTGTTGATCTCAGACTAAAACTCTTGTTCACTTATTTGTCCTGAGTTCTCTGTTTGAGCTCTTAAAGTCCTGGTTTCAGGCTCTCAGGGAAGGAGTTTTTTGTTTCTTTGTTTGTATTTGCCGTCAAAAAGAAGATAGCTACTGAGCTTTATTTCAGGTTCTGCTAACTTACCCGTCTTGCTAAAATGGAAGAGCCAGGCTCAAGGAGTCGGCAGTGTACAGCTGGGTCTGCTGAGGGCCCGTCTGAATGTTGAATATTTGTGTTATAAGATGACTGTCTGCAGACCTTCAGGCAGACATAGGACTTCAGGGGAGTTCTCCACCCTCTAGGGGGCGATGAAGCGCTCATTTTTAATCTCTGACGTGGTCCCTTTTAAAATTGGAAAATAAGGGTATTTAAAAAATAATAAAAATAAGCTTTCCTCTCCCCCCATTCCCTTCTTTACTTTTCTCCTCTCCTCTCTTTTTTTTCTCGCCTTTCCTCCTCTTCTCTCTTGTTCTATCCTTTCCTTTTCACTCCTCTCATTTCTTTCTTTGGTCCTTTTCATTTTTTTCCCCTCCTTTTCCTTTACTCTGCTCTTATTTCCTCCTTCATTCCGTGGATGTTGGAACTATTTTCTGGGGGGGGGGATTTTGTTTGGAGGGGTGAGGGAGAGATGCACACCTATCAGTGATTAAGGGTATTTTTAAGGTTGTAAACTCTTATCCAACTTGTTTGCATTTCTTATATGGTTTATGAACATAAGGGGATGTTTTGGCTGGAGGGAGGGTATGCACAAGTTTCTCAGATCAGATCAAAAATGAGGGATAAAATGCTTTTATCAAAAATGACACACAGCTTTGATAGAGTGAATATTGAACCAACTGGCCCTGACTTGTACTAATATCCTTATATTATTCTCCTACAAACTCAAGGTGTTGTGATGCAGACTAATTTACCCTCATTGGGATTCATTGGAGGCTTCTCTTTGCACCACTGTATCCTCTCTAACAAGCCATGGTTGTGTGCACACAGCGTACACACCATTCAGCACTGTGAGAATGTCTGTGGTAAACAATATTTCTGGATGACTGAAGTGCCAGCTGTCTGAGTCACTAACAGAGGCCCTGCAGCTCTGCTGTTACAGCTGGTATCTTTACACAGCTTCATCCAGCAGATTACAGGTCAGAGACAGAAGAGGCGCTGCAGAAAGACAAAAAGCAGCAATGCCTCTTAAACTCCACTGGAAGATGTTTTATTTATGATTGATAAAGGCATGATTGAAGCAAATGCTTGAAACTAAATTAAAAGATGTTTGTGGTTAATGAAAAATATGCTAGTTTACAGTTTGAGGCCAGCAACACATTTAGAAAAGTTGAAGCAGGTGCATGTAAACAGTTGTGTTGCATCACTTCTTCTTTTAAAACATTTTTGTGAGCATTTGAGAAATGGGGACGCTGCTTGTTCTTGTGAGCTCCGAAATTATGTCTTCAGCTGCTCAACAGTTTAGCTTTGGTTGATTTGCAACAAGTTTGTAGCATAGATTGGTTAAAAAAAAAAGGGGTCACCTAGAGAAGCTGAGTCTCTAATAATAAAAGGGTTTAGCAGTTTGTGAGAGACTGCTCACTGAGAGTATATGCCTCAATGATTTCAGAATAATGTTCCTTCAGGTAAAGTTGTGAAGAATTATATAATTTCAAGATTCAGATACTTTGGGGAAATCTCTGTACAACAGGGATGGCAGTGGTCTTCAGGGCCCTTGGACAGTACAGTATTGATAATACATAATGTGTTTTATTTGTAAAGCACTTTTCATCACAGGGTCTCAAAATGCAACAGGGTAAAGATGAAGTTAAAACAGGTTGAGAAAAAAGAAAACTCAAGAAAAAAAAAACAGAAAGGTTTCCAAGCCCTTCTTAAGGGAATCAGCCCTTAGGTGGTCAGGGAGGGTATCCCACTGGTGAGGAGCAACCGCGCTGAAGGCCCTCTAACACCTCACTACTGTTCTCGTAGAGAGGTGTGCTCGCGGCCATCATATGTCATGGGTCATACGTGCTTGTCCATGTGCTTGTGCTCATGCATGAAGTGAACCGTGCTGAATCCCATCTCTCTGAAGCGTGCCAAAGTAGAGAAATGAATTGTGCTTAAGCATGGCACACTTGGAATCACACTGGTCAAGCGAACTGGGCCTTAGGGTTAAAGCATGCTTAAATGGGACATATTATGCTTGTTTCTCCTTTTCACTATGCCAGACTAGGATGCCTGTAAAGCATTTCTGCCCTCAGTACAAGTCATTTAGTTCCTTCATTGCCCCACAATAGCGTTCTCAATATCCTCATTTTAGGCCATTCTGAAGATCTCATTGAAACGCTCCGTTTCCAGAATGACCTCCAGTAACCTCGCAACATCACAGCCCTTTGTGCTCTGATTGGTCAGTTCTATCAGAGGGGCAGAGGGGGTGGAGCCAGGGGGCGGTTTTTGCAGCATGGCAGTATTTACAAAATCGCCACATTGAATGGGGCAGACCGAGCGAGTTTGCTGTTTGCCAAAACTTCACCATAAGGCATTGGTAGCAGTAATAAAATGGCAGAGTGTAGGATACGTCCTTTTGTATTGGACCGGAGTCAGATCCGGACGGTTCTGCAGCTCAGGAGGAAGAAAATCCACCTGGACACAGATCATCTCAGGACGCTTCAGTGTGGTGAGTCAAACTGGTACTGTAACATGTATAGTTTATACGTGGAAATATAGGCAGACTTCACCAATAAACTATTTCTATAACAGGGCTCCATCCTGCTCCTTCACTTTTCTCTGTCTGTTTTATCCATCATGCTGAAAGTGTAGTCTAAAGATCACCTCTACCGTCAGTTCCTCACTATGTTATTACCGCAGCATTATTGTGGTCCAGGTTCACAGTGCATGTCAGAACAAGCATGCAAATATCACAGTCTCACAAGTATTACGACGTCTGCTAAAACTACAGTGTTTTAACTGCTAATTCACCATGTAAAGCCGAGCTGCTCAGCAGAGCAGAGTCCTTGCATCCAGCACTCAGTCAAGTCAGCCAGAGCTAGTGGGGAGCTGTATTTATACTCGGCTCTTGGTGGCTGTATCCCTCGATGGCGGTTGTGTGACCAACTGACATCACAGAGGAGGAGCTGCTTTATCAGATTACTCCAGTAAAAAGGAAGAATCCTCGTGTCGTCATTAAGGTCGAAATCTTGCGGCCAACTGGCAATGACCTACTTTCAGAGGCATCAAATCTCGTTCTAGGATATCAGAAAAAATACAATATCTCATTTTTTGAAAATTCAGGGGGTGAAAGGTCTTGTTTTCAAATTTGTTATATTATATGTAAGTATTAAATCAGGGATTAGCATATGTCCCCTTTAAGCACAGTATGGATTGCCAGTGTGATGTGTCCTAAAAACAGACTGTAATGAGTGGATGTCACTTCATCGGTTCAAAAACTGGATCACACAGGTTAAAACAGCCTGTCTTAAGTGCTGACTCATAACCCATTTAACCCAGAACAGTCATATTACATACTAGAGGAAAAATCAGCTGGCAGTATGCAGTGCCTACTTCATACTACAAAGTATATTTACATGTAGTATGTATTGGGCAAATTAGAAAACAGCCACAGATTAGATACTGAGCAGGAGAACAGGAAGACACAGTCAACCAGGGCAGAGGAGACCATCTAGGAGGTGGGAAACACATGAAGACAGGGAGTAGGAGTAAAAACAAAATGAAAAGTGATTTATGAAGTAAAATTAAATAAATAAGTAAAAACAGGAAACCCACGTAATCTGGTGTAAAGCCAATGGGTATTGTCTGAGCACTGAATGAAGTTCAGGGTCTTGTTCAGAAGCCACCATTGGTCTCAGCTGCAGCACGCTGAGGTAAAATGTGCCAGAGTCTTTTATGCAGAATGATTTGAAATGATGTGTTTCAGATGCCCAGTATTTTGTGTGCTCTTAAAAAATAATTGCTGTTGCTATGGGACTGTGACAAACTAGAACTAATCATTGTCATAGCTGCACTTTGTTTCATTTTATTTCCCCCACTCTTCTTCTCTCACTACACTTCTCCACAGTGTCTTGTTTGTGATGCTGACTTGTTTCCTTTTACCTGGCTCAGCTCGATCTGCTTTTTAGTGGATGTTTTGATATGTAGCACGGATTCGGTCTTACTAAAATAAAATAAAATAAAATGAAAAAGGATTTTTCATACTTGTTCTGCAGGCATGATTTCTCACCCTTGAAAGTGTTTGTAAATTTATCTTTGTGGTCAGAAAAAGTGTTTGTCTCTGGGATATGTTTTTGCCAAACCTCTGAGTAGAAAAGTGACTGCTCACACTACTGGCAAAATATAATGAGGCTTCCCGGCGCAAGATACTTTTCCAAGTTGGCTCAATGAGTGCTATGGTGCACTGCCATTACTAACCTCTTTCTGTTGGCAGCTCATGGGGAAATGGGTGTATAAGAGCAGTCAGCATCACTCCTCCCAAAATAAAGTTCAGGAAGCTGAGTGCACATTACCCTGGGAGCATTTTGCCCTTGAACAATCCTCAGGCCAACAGAAACATTGCACCCAGAGCCTGTTTGTGAAACATTAAGTGCAAATAACCCAAAGTCATATGCCAACATATTAACATATGAACATCAAAGTTTTCTGTAATTATGTTGAAATGCTGTGTCAGCATTTCAACAAATCATTTATTTTTACCATTCAATTTTTAAACTATTCAACCCATTCATGACAAGGGTGCTATGACTTTTTCATCTCTACCACTCAAACTTTGAACTTATATCCCCTTTTTTTCCTCACAACTTTGAGCTTTTTTTCTAAAACTGCTTCAACTTGTCATAGTCTCAGTCTCAGCCTCTGGCTGTGTCCGAAATGGCATACTAACATACTACATACTACATGGTCGTTGTGTATATACTGTATACTGTATACTATAAGTATGATTAGAGTGCCAAACGTTTACACCGTAGTATACTACTCGGTTTCCCATGATGCATTTCAAAACCTCCAACGACAAAAATTGGAAGCACACATAAGTCTATGGAAGCACACCAGGCTATCAAATATCTCTGTTGATTCTCCACATTTGAAAGTTTTAAGAACATTTTAGGCGAGAAAGTCATCACGTAGAAAACCAAAATGTGGTCATTTGGGCCACAAAACGCACGGATACAAATTTAATTTCGACATTTCGGACATTCTGTTAAGAGCGCCAATATGCTATCGAAGAAACTTCCGGTCCGCTCCAAAACAAGAGCCTAATTTACAAAAGCGTTAAAGAACTTAAAGGAGATAAACGGGTGCTTTTATTTTGAAAACGGGAAGTTCGCTAGTGGATGATTTTTTAGCTAACACCGGTCTCAAAACGAATTCATCTCTCTTCAAAAAGTTAAAAAATGTTTACTGCTCGCAGACACCGAAGACGATCCGTCCGTCGCCTCAGGCACTTTATTTCTTTGTACTTACGTTTAGGTTTCCCTGTAGAGCTAAGTCCATTTTAGTTGCTTCTCATCTTGTCATCTCATTCTGTATTTACGTTTATAAATACGGGGCTCGCAATGCATTATGGGGCGTGTCAGTACGACTAGTATGCCCACCTCCCATACTTAAAAATTTTACCGATATAGTATACATCCGGGTATTTCTCGCGCACACAATCTTTTCATACTATTTAATGTGAACGCACTACATACTATTTTTGACGTCATACTTAGTATGAGTAGTACGTTAGTATGCCATTTCGGACACAGCCTCTGTCTCCAGCCTGCCTCTCCATTGCTGCAGCCCAATCAGCCCGAACTCCACTCACCTGTGCTCCTGCTCAAACCTGCACCTCGTCTGCTGCCATCAGGCCACCTACATACACCCCAGCTCCACACACAGTCATTGTCAGACGGTCTTCGCACTCATGCTGAGAACTTCAGACCTGTCTTCGGACGGCTTACCTGTTGCCTACAAGTTTTGTCCCTGTTTCTGCCTGTTACGCCTGACCCTCGGCCCGACTACAAGGTATCGACTAAAGCTTCTGTTCGTCACTCACCCATCTGCCCGAGTCCCTGGCTGTCGATCCTGCTTCTGTCTCGGACGCCGAGTTCTGCCTGTCCTGATCCGTGCTGGTCTACCTGGTAACTGATCCCTGCCTGTCTTCAACTCTGAGTATCGCCTGAATCCTTCTCCGTGCTGGTCTGCCTGGTTACTGAACCCTCGCCGGCCTTCTACTACGACAGCCTTTGTCTGGATGCCTCCTGTGTGGCTCAGTCAGGAGAGCGCCCGTCTAGAGATCCGGTAGTCACAGGTTCGATCCCCGCTCAAGCCGCAACTCCCTGCATTCAAAGACTGTCTGAGCCTTTGTCCCAAACGTCTCCTGTGTGGCTCCACTGGAGAGTCACTCACCCTTTATTCCTAAGTGTGCAGGTTCAAACCCAGCTCAGAACTGTGCCTTTAAGTTTCTGCCAATAAAGACCGTTCATTGCTTGTCACCAACTACTTGCTTCTGGGTCCTAAATACAAATGTGTCACAACTTTGAGAAGCTTGACCTTCAACATACTTTTAATGACAGTTTTTTTTTATTATTATTTGTTTATTGATGTATTTATTTTTGCTTTAAAATGTTCAATAAGTTTTCCTCTGTGTAAATGTAACCTGACTCCAACAGACCTGATTCAAATGATCAGCTCGTCATTAAGCACTGCTCGAGCCTGATAACGAGCCATTCATTTGAATCAGGTGTGCTGGAGAGGGGGAACATCTAAAACATGCAGGGCAGGGGGTCCCCAGGACCAGGGTCGATCGCCTCAAACAAAACCTATATCATATTAATCGAAACACAACAACAAAAAGAATGGTGCTGTATGAGCACTTCAGGGACCACGGACAAGAGAACCTTACAATTTCTGGTTTAGAAACTGGAGTAAACTGGTCTGCGGCACAGCGGTGGGCGGCCGAAAGACAGTGGATCAGACAATTGCAATCAATTATGCCACACGGCCTCAATGAAGTAGAGCACTGAGCGCGGGCCTGTCTGTGGGGTGGATGTGGACCCAGCCCCTCTGGCCCCTTTTTTTCTTGTTTTGTCCCTTGTTTGTTTGCTTTTGGGGTGTGATTTTCATTTGAGCATTTATTCTTTAAAGCACTTATTGTTTGGGGCCAGAGGGGCAGGGGGCGTGCTTCCACCCAAGACTGAGATAGGTTGTTAGTGTGGGGATGTCAGTGTTCTTGTGGTGATCTCAGGATATCCCTAAAGGCTCTAAAATAATTAGTAATTGAAACTAAATGAGGACATTGACTTTTTTCCACTCATAAAAACCCTGTTTACTCAGCCAAACTTTGAACAGTTTCCCTCTTTGCTCCAAACAATGTTTAAAGTTTAACGATTCTGTTAGAAAAAGGCCAGCTCACGTAGGTAAAAGTACCAACCAGAATGCAGTCAGTAAGTTAAATCTGTCAACCAGGTTAGATCCAGAGCAAAGTCTGGTGGTTTGCAGGGTGAAAATCGAACTGAATTATACCTTAATGTTATTTCGATCTCAACTTAAAAGTTTATCTACAATTTATGAATGGATATATTTTTAAGAAGTACTCAAAGTTTAAAACAGTGGGTATTGTACTTTTTTTAAGAGTCTTTTTCCTGTCCCTCTTGTGCTCACATAAGTAGCTTTGCCTGACTTTTTCTCACTGGTGTTAAAAATAATAATAATAATAATAATTTTAGCCTTTGTCTGAAACACTTTCTTGTAGATGCTGTCTCTTTAAAGCTCCCCACACCACAAACCCTCTTCCCTCTGATTGGCCAGCCCTCTGGAGCTATGGAAAGATAGCAAACAGAGCATTTTGAACAGTTTGCAGACAGATTCGGGAATTTTTACAACCTATCGATATGTGTATATGTTTGAAAATCTGCACAAGTTAAGTCTGAATGTCAAGCTTTGTTACTTTATTTCCATTTTCTCAACATGGGAAAGCATAAAACTCCCTCTTTAAGTCCAAGGTTTTAGGAAGCTTCAGTGGAGTATCAAGCTGAAAGAAGCTAAAATGAGCAGAAAAAGAACGTCTCAGTCAGTGGTTTTTAAAACCTTTCTTACAGCTATCTCTTCTCACATTTCATTGTTTGATAAAGCCAAAGCTCACACTGCTCTTATCTGCTGATAAGAAGTAATACACTCAGTCAGAACCAACACCGAAGCTCACTGTTATATCATTAACTGAGCCTGCTGGCTGCCTCCAAGTGTGTGACCCCTGTGGATCTATTAGTCTGACTGCTGTGTGAGCATCACAGAAGTTTAACCAAGTTACATATGTTTAATACAAACGTCACATTGTGATTACATCAGGGTAAGCTCCTTAAGTGGATTCAGAAAGAATAGTAAGTTTTTAAAGGTACAATGCGTAGAACTTGGCAGCATTTCCCTATACGGTGGAAATGAGATAGCTATAATGTTTACATGTGTAAGTGAATTATTTAAATAAGTGCACAACATTTTCCATAAAACCTTTACTTAAAGCTTTTTATATTTGCATAACTGCAGGTTCTGTTCACATAGCATCACTACATTTTAATCACATGGGTATGTCATTTTGAAGCCAGTAAAATTGATATGAAGTCTAAAAAACCAAGAGAGCAACAAACATTTAGCTACCTGGCCCCAATAGTAAATCAACACACACACACACAACAAGCAGTTCAACACCACGGATAGCGACCACGTCATTCTGACACCCACTATTTCAACTAACAAGAGCACAGTAGGTTGCTGTACCAACTGAGAAAGTGTTAATACAATTGGCACAGCAGCCCAGATGTTAACAAAAAATCACTACAAAGTACTAAAACTACTGCAATGGGCTTTCTGTATCAGGTCCCTGAAAGAGGTTCTTAAAAAAAAGAGCAGCTGGCCAGGGAAGCTAGGGGCGATGACCTGACTGTAGGCAGCTAAGTGTAACTCCGAGCGGGCCTGAATGGCAGCCAACAACACCAGGTTCATCTCTAGGATAAACAAAATATGTGTCCAGATGCAATTTGGCTTTTCCTTGCTCTCTTTTTCCTTTTCTTTACGCTTTGTCGTTCCTCTTTTATGTTTATATGAACTGCCGCTCATGTTTGGTTCAGTGTAAATCTACCCAGCTTGCACTCTGTTGACAAGTGACTGATACACCCAACTTCATAACTCTAGTCAATAAACATTTTTTGGTAACCATGATTGATCCTGACTTGGGCAACCAGAATAGACCCATGAGTTACACCCTGGCTGATGTCATAGCATTTCTTTCCATGACCTGAGCCTGATAAGGCTGGGGGAGGCCCGCCTACCCCAGACCTCCTCAACACCTGGGCCAGGGGAGCACCAACCCCCTGAAGTTCCACCCCTGCTGACAAACTATGTTAAAGAGTTTTCTTTTCTATCTGACAGTCAGATCTGCAAAGGCTTCCGTTGCTCAATGATGGGATATTTTAGTCAGAGATGGGCTCATTCTAAAATCTTAACGACCAATGTTGCCTAAATGCTAATTTCTACACTCTGCAACTTTAACTCATAGGGCTCTAATTTTGTGGCGCAAGCCTTGCGCACCCCGTGCAGTGTTAATTTTGTGCGGCGCACCGCCATGCACTGTCAATTTGACAATTTGGTAGACCGTCTGCGCAGAGATGGGTTTGACAGCGCACCAGGAGGTGGGGAGGTGTCAGCAGATTCATGTTGGCCCAGTGATAATTTCGTGCCAAAAATAGTGCACAAAAGAAAGTGCACTGAAAGCTTGCAGGCTCCAACCTGGTCTATTCTCGGCGCAAAGCAGAGTGCACCCTCCGCAGCTGTAGTTTGGGGTGCATATGTGCGCTCACCTCAACAAAGCCTCAGAGGCAGGTTTCCAGAGTGTCAGGCACATTTTAATGCAATAAACAATCACAGCAGTCACTATCTAATGTAACCGTCTGAACCAGCATATACATTTATATCTACATTAACTGTCCCGTCACATCTGATGTCAGATTAAAGCCGTTTGTCATAGTGGAAAGTTAACCTGACGGCAGCTGGAAGTTTGATGCACATCTTACAATTAAACAATAAACAGCCTAAACATCTGATACTGAGTATATATCTGGCTTCTCTCATTTCATTTAATTCAAAGAAAAGAGGGAGAGAAAAGATGAAGAAAAAAGAGACAAAATAAATGTATGTCACTCAGGATTTACCTGTGATTTCCCATATTTCTCTGTTTTAGTCTTTATTTTTAACGTGATCTAAAAAGATGGAGTACATTATTGTAAGGAGGATGAGGTAGAGACACCTGGAGAGTATACAGTATATCACCAAAGGTTCTGCTATTTGTCGATGACAAACCAGGAGTGCAGGTGGATCAAAAGTATTCTGAATGGATAAGCCAGCTGTGTAACTGTCTCTTCATTTTGTACTCCTATTAATGACAAAGGAACAGATTACATCTGTCCCGGGAGCTGGCCCACAAGGTGACACGCTTTGTGTCCTCCAATGCGCCCCGCTGTCCATTCTCCTGCTGCAGGGACAGCGGCTCTGTCCGTCTCAGCTACCGGGTCTTTCCGGCACACTGTTTCCCTGGTGCTGGGGATCAGTCAGACCAATTAGACGCCGTGCCTCGGCCACAGGGGAGGAGAGGCGCTCACTGGATTGGTGAAAACAGCGCTCGGCTCTGTTAAACCCCCCCCCCCTTTGCCATTTGCGCGGAAGGAGGCGCGGACGCACTCCTCTGCGCCTCTCTTGGCACTGCAGGAAACTTGCAAAGTGCGCCGGTCAAGCCCTGTCCTTAGGCAAAGGCCGGCGCAGGGCAGGTGCACCAGTGCTTGTGCCTGGTACATGAAATTAGAGCCCTTCATGTGTACAAGAACATTTTTCTCAAGCTTACAACAAAAGAGTGACAAACGTGCACTTTTCAGCACCTGTGTTCATTCACAAAGACGTCAAAGGGTTGCAGCTTTTGATGGTTGTAGTAGCTGTTCCTGTTGCTGTTGGCTTCTATCTGCTCAACATGACTTACACAACAACACTGGGCACCACTGAGCGTGGAACATCTGCAGCCTAATACTGCAGACAAACAACAGGGCTCCCCTCAGGAGGAACAGCGGGCTCTGAGCCCTCATGCTGTTCCAGCTTGATTAGCACATAATGAGGAGTTACACCAGCCTCTAAAGGCAACAATCAAACAGTAAAAAGAAAATAAAAACACACCAATAAAGTTCTCTTTTATTGACATCGGATGCTGATTAACTGTTTTTTTTTCTGCAGCTTTGACAGAACAAGAGCCACATGTATCTTTCAGCCACTCCTTCAATCCATCCTTTCAGAGTGACTCCAGGTGAGTGATTTAGGTAGGGGACAGCTCATCAGCAGGTCAGAGAGGGAAAGAAAAGACCTGAAGCCGACCTTCACTGCTGATGAAGACTGCCGGGATCTCGAAATGCACCTCATCTGTATGTGGTCCCTACACTGAAATCACTGATTGTTTTCCTCTTTGTGTGTGTGTGTGTGTGTGTGTGTGTGTGTGTGTGTGTGTGTGTGTGTGTGTGTGTGTGTGTTTCCAACCTGCCAGCAGGAACACTGAGTGATTTGATTCAAGGGGACTTTAAGGATTAAAAAATCCACATTGCTGGCAGCTACCGATTGGAACTCTGACTGAGCCGTGTGTGTGTGTGTGTGTGTGTGTGTGTGTGTGTGTGTGTGTGTGTGTGTGTGTGTGTGTGTGTGTGTGTGTGTGTGTGTGTGTGTGTGCGCAAGAGAAGCCAAGCTGTGTGGTGGCGACTGCTCTCACACACTTAACTTACTGCTGCACAGCCCCTGGTGCACCAGAGATGTTTAGCACTAAAGACAGACAGACGGATGAATGGATGGACAGAGTGATGTTAGACAAATATTGATGGATAACACTAGATAGTTGGATGGGTGGATGAAGAGGCATGGAGGGATGGATGAATGGTAGTATACTGATGGATGGATGGATGGATGGATGGACGGATGGATGGATGGATGGATGGATGGATGGATGGATGGATGGATAATTATGATTGGAAGGATGTTGGAAAGAAGGATATATCTAGGGATATCAGTCAGCAGATGGATGGATATGGATTAACAGATTAGAGAACAGATAAGTATGGATGGATAAATAGATGATGGTATGATAGAATTATAAATAAATGGGTATTAATGGATGGATAAATGACTTTGGGTGGCTGGATGAATATGGATTGATGTATATAAGACAGAAAAAAGAAGGAAGGATTGATTGATGGATATCAGTTGACAGGTGGATGCATATGTATAAATAGATGGATGGATGGATAGATAAAACAGGATAGATGGATAATTGATGGATAAAAAGGGATGGAGTTTGAATTGATAAATGGATATTAACTGATGGATGGATGGATGGATGGATGGATGGATGGATGGATGGATGGATGGATGGATGGATGGATGGATGGATGATTGGAAGGGTGGGTGGGTGGATGGATGGATGAATATGGATTGATGTAAAAATAATAGAAGAAAGGAAGGAAAGAAGGATCGACTGATGGATATCAGTTGACAGGTAGATACATATGTATTAAGTGATGGATGGATGGATAGATGGTTGGATGAAAAGGGATGGGGGTTGAATTGATGAATGAATATTAATGGATGGATGATGGATGGATGTATGGATGACAGATGGATGTATGGATGGATGGGTAAAACAGGACAGGAGGATAATTAATAGATGTGTTTGGATGGATGGATGAATGATTAGATGGGTGGGTTGGTGGGTGGATGGATGAATATGGATTGATGTTAAAATAATGGAAGAAAGGAAGGAAGGAAGGATCGACTGATGGATATCAGTTGACAGGTGGATGGATAGATGGATGGATGGATGGTTGGATGAAAAGGGGTGGGGGTTGAATTGATGAATGAATATTAATGGATAGATGGATGGATGATGGATGGATGATGGATGGATGGATGGATGATGGATGGATGATGGATGGATGGATGGATGGATGGATGGGTAAAACAGGACAGGTGGATAATTAATAGATGTGTATGGATGGTCGGATGGATGGATGGATGATGGATGGGTAAAACAGGACAGGTGGATTATTAATAGATGTGTATGGATGGATGGATGGAAGGGTGGATAAGTAAAACAGGATAGGTGGATAATAAATGGATGCGTATAGATGGATGGATGGAGGGATGGATTGAAAGGGATGGGGGTTGGATTGATGAATGAATATAAATGGAAATTAATGGATGGATGGATGGATGGATGGATGGATGTTGTCTTGATTTACAACCACATGGTCTCATGATGGTGCGTATGTGGTTTGTAGTTCTGGGTCCAGTGTTATAAATGATAGTACAGTTTAACCCCATCTCAGTGGCATGCTATCAGAGGAGGCTGCAGAGTTGTAATGATTATGAATTCACTTTAAACAGAATTCACTTTAAACAGACTCCACTGTGTCAGTTCCAAGACAAAGTAGTCCATCATTCTGTATTGACTGCGTATTGAGCAGAAGAACCTCTTTGTCACCATCATACAGTAGAGCTTTATATGAAAGCCTCTCTGTGACTGAGGGTCTAGATTTTCAGAATGTCAAGTGTTCTTGTTTCCTCTTGGAGCTGTATTGATCAGTCAGGTAGCAGCAGGTGTTGGCATATGCAGGAAATACTGTCTATGGGCAAGATGACTGTACATACCATGCAGATATCTTGATTGCTGTGTTGCAAAAGCCCATTGGTTGTTAAATTTCCCAACAACTTTAAATGCATCAGAAGTGATTGATCTGTTCTCCCTTTAACAAATATTAATTATAGCTTTTCTCCTTTAGACTAAAGATCACTGAAACAACATGTTGGACTTTTCTTTAGACATGTGTGAGTTTGAAGGAAGAACATCTTGGAAACTAAGTTTTATCTGAACCCCCACTCACTCCCTAAAGTTTCTGTTGTTGTATGTGCTCAGGGCCATTCCTGACACGTCAGGATGAAAGCTACAACAGCAGAGGTGGATTTGTTTGGCTCAAAAGAAAGAACTATAACAGCACAGCCTGTGTGTGTGTTTACCTGTGTGCTTATGTATTAAGTTTGAATATTACCCAAAACTCTGTCAGCATAGTGTTTATGAAAGGAGATTATTGCCGAGATATGGTCATTGAGTATTGCTGCCAATATAAGACAACTTGAGCACAGAACCATAGATCAGCCAATTAATAGTGTTTTGAATTTCTCACCAAAACTTTGGAAAAACAGCCATCAAAGGAACCAACCCACTTATAAAACTTGAGTTAAGAATTTTAGTGGATACTGCTGATGAATCAGAAGTCTTTGTTTAAGATGTGAAAAGCCTATTCATCTTCATGATGGACATTTCATTCAGAACTTTCTAGCCCACCTCAGTCTGGGGAGCATCCGGACTTTATCTACTGGGGTGACTGAACTTCACTTCTCTTGTTTTTAGTGTATTGTGGTCGATGTCCTGAAATGACCAGAGTTTGGCCTCTTTATTAAAAATGTAAGGGTAAGGACAGAAACTGGAAACAATGCTGGAAAATTCCTCACTTGGCCTGAGATCACTCTTGCCCTTAGTATCTGCTGCTCCATGTTTTCATGTTTCCACTGCTAATGCAAAGATATGTGGGTTTGAAAGACCTCTAAAAGACACAAAACCAAAAATCTGAGAGGGTAGAATATCTGGAATTTGAAAGGGTCCTTGAATTTCTCACTCTCTTTGACTTGTTAACTAATTAAAAACAAGAGGGCAGCACAAAGATGGAGGAAGGCCCAAGTGCAGACAAAATAAAGGGGCTTAATAAACAAAAAAGGAGATGAAACAAAAACTTATTTGAAAAAACATCTATAAACAAACTCGTGAAAACCAGGGAGCCACTGCGGACGATACAGACCAGATGAAGACGGACATACGTTGTTTTCTTTTGAGGGTTTTTCTGCATTTTGCATCCATTAACCTCCAGAGACCTGGGCTTTTGCTTGGTGTGTTTTTTTTTTTTTTTTTTTTTTTTTTTAAATTTTCATTTATCTGTCCTGTTTGGGACAAATAAGACCAGATTAGTATAATAACTAAATCTTCAAACAGGAAGCTTGGTTATGTGTTATAGGTTTGTATTAGTTATTTGTCATTTGTGTTATGGTACTGATTTCTCAGCAGGCACACTTGAAACGTCAAAAAGTTAAGCGTGAACTGAATGGCTACTGTTGGAAACAAGGTGTTTTTTTTCCCTCATCTTGTAAATACTTAATTAATAATTTATCAACTTCCCACACCTGTCATTATGCATAATCACCAAGGTACTTAAGATAAACACAATTAAGTCCTACACAGGGTACTCTCTGAAATAAAAACATCTGACCCTCTTTTTTTTTTTTTTTTTTACCTTAATTCACCACTTTTTCCTGGCGTTCGTTGATGATGAAAACAGAAGACGAAGTAAGCGACTCAGTTCTCAACTGATACTGAGATTTATTAATTACAAATGAGCCTAGAATTTACAGATCTGGGTTCATTTACCTTTCCCTGTCATCAGATGTATGCTGGGGAAAAAGAACCCCCTATCTTGTCCCTCGAACCCTTTTATCATTCTTTTCAGCTCCTAGTTTAGACATGTCATTTCCCTAGTCTGAGTCTTCTGGTGTGCGTCACATCACCGCCTCTGTGCTCGTTCACGCTGTTGTTCTTTTTGGGCACAGGACAACCATAGATTTCCTAGAAGAGAGTTACACATGCAGACACTTGCAGACGCCTACACTCATGGCCTTTGTAAAGACAGACCTTTAACTTCTTCCCTTACATGTCTGTTTTCCACAAAACCACAGTTTCACTTATGCAGTTGAACTTCCTGTTTTTATCCCTTACACTTTCAGATTATTAAAAAAACACTGTTCCACATCTCAGTTTTCCTCATTTTAAAACTGAAAACATATCATTTATATGAAAAACACACAATCATACAAGAATAGTTCTTTGTCACAGCTCAAAGCTAAATTCCTCATATTATGACTTTTATTTCTTTTTAGTTCTGGGTGATCTGTAGCAGTGGCGGCTGGTGATAAAAAAAATTTAGGGGGGGCGCAGTTATGTAGAGGATTAAACAAAAAGAGAAAAAAAAAACAAAAAAAAACCAGTACAGTAACTAATATAAGACATCTAAATAAAAAACACAAATAAAATCAACCACTCAAACTATATTTACATAGCACTTTTATTCAAAAAATTGTGATTTTCCCTTCAGTACTATTACTTGAACATAAATTTGGCCCTCCTTTCTTTCAGTTCAGCAAATTTGTCAATAACCTTTTGGTTCAAGTCAGTTATTTCAGTTACTAGCCCCTTTTCCATCAACAGCACTGCTAGAGCATTCAGTCTCTCTTGGGTCATGGTATTTCGGAGAAAAGTCTTTATTCGTTTTAAAGTTGAAAAGCATCTCTCAGCCTCAGCAGTGGTCATTGGTGTGGTGATGATGAGCTTTAAGAGAGTAACTGTTTCTGAGAATACCTCCCCAAGGTTATTTTCCATAAAGAGGTGGAAGAGGTCCACAGCACCACAGCAGGCTTTGAACTCATCCTTGCTGTAAATAAGACTGAGCTCTGTCTTCAGCTTGTTTCCATTGAGCATGGGGTAGGCATTCACAGTGCTGGTCAGCGCATCTTCAGGAAATGTCTTGTTGTAATGTGCAAACTTGTCACTTTGCAGTAGGGTGGCACTGACAAGGTGGTTTGTGAATGAGAACCTTTGCTTTGTGTGTCCCAATATGGTATCACAGACCTACAGAAAGAGGAAAGCATTGAAAATATTAACTCCAAATTTAAAAGATAAAAACATTTTGTTTTCAGAATCATTTTTTATATATATATAAGACTCTTTAGATAAACTTTTAACAAAAATACATCCTACTGTGGTGATTAAAGAACCAAAGAAAAAACATGGTAGTAGTATAGTTTTCTTGTGACTATCAAACAATTTAAATAGTTCTGACAGTTTAGATCTCATTTGCAGCTCTTATTTTGTGTTGAGATACCATATTACACATTTACTGCTGTAGATGGGAAAGTCGTGGCCAGGATGTCTGATTGACTCTTGTGAATCCAGGTCTGTGAGCTGGGTCTTTCAGCACAAAAGACTGGTGTATGGACATGCACAAAGCAAAAAATCTAATTTCCACATGTCCATACTTGACTGCCAAAGTATATATTCCATTGGTGCATTTATTGTAATATAGTATTAGTTAATTGGCATGTTTGTTTATGTTGCTTAATTAGTAATCTTCTGTTCTTTGTTATGTGTAAACTCTGAAACTCATGTGTCTCCCTGACCGGAGACGCTATTGTGGTAAGCCTGACATGAACATATACAAAGAACTTTTAACACACCACGTACTGCAGAATTAATGCATCAGTCCATTTTCTTTATGATACATGAATTTGGTTACATTTTCGTACACTTCTATTAACACAGAGAAATTAAAACATCCTCCTTTACTTTTCAGTGAATCGGTGGTTAAAACACTTTATCTCACCTCCTCTGCAATCCTTTGACGTTCCTGTGGACTGGTTGTTCGTCGTCTCTTTGTGGCCTGGGAGCTGCTGCTTTCACCATGGCTTTGCTCAACCATCATGCAGACAGAGTTATCCGTGCCGGTCGTTTGAAACAGTAAACAAGGGAAGCAGTAAAACGAGTTACTCACGGTGCATCCACTTAGCCAGCTACGTTTCTCGTAGCTACCCCACGAGAAACCGCGAGTGTAAGCTCGTCCTCTATCACTTGTCTGCAGCTGAATCTGTAAATCGGGCTGGTCCGGCCCAAGCTCCTTTACTCTTTTCTTTTCTTCAAGGCTGCGCCTCGCAAAAGGGTATCTCTGTAAAGAAACAATCGTGTTGTCCGCCGTAGTTCCACTTGAAGACGCCATTCCATAGTTCTCTGTCATTCACAGTGTAAGGCCAAGTGCGCATGTGTAAATCTCCTGATGCGTTTACATGATTGACAACGTCCGTTGTCCAATAACATGTGACGAAAAAATACAGTGACGAATATTTATTGGCTACTAATCAAAGTGGGTGTCTCTAGGGCGCAATTTTTGCGCCCTGAGGGGGATCCCTGAGGTGGCAAATGAGAGAGAGGCCTGCAGTCACATGCTGGGCAAAAATCGAAGGACGTTCATTTATCTACGTTAGACCAGCGCCCCTTCATTTGAAAGGATGTATTTATAAGAAAATCCTCTTCAAAATAAATAGTGTACGTTTCTAAAAGGCTTTTATGAGGTAGTACAAAATGCATTTTGTTTGAATAATGTGTAATAAATAATTATATGATAATAATGATATTTTTAGATATATTTCTGGGGAGGTCGGCACCCTTGCGCCCTCTATTGGCCAGCCGCCACTGATCTGTAGTCTCTCAGGACCTTAAAACCATCTGTAAAGAAACCTGTTAATTTATGACCGCATATGAGCACATTTTGATAATATTTTAGCAAAGCACATATACACAAGCTCGATATTCTAACACTACATATAGGAAGGGGTGGGAACGGGTAAAACATTGGTTGATGGACGTAGTATATGAAAAGCAGAAGAACAGCTGTCAACAGTTGTGAAATGTGGTTGTAGTTTCTGGTAACTGCGGAGCTACAGTGTTAAATTTGAGAGCACTACCCTGTAAGATTCCGTGCAGTGCCCCAGTAAGTACAGCGTATACACACAGCACTTCTTCTAAGAGTTCTTAAGGTACGGCCACACAAACGCGAATTTGCGGCGCGATTACATACAAAGTCAATGCAAAGACGCGTCTAGATGCCGATTCGCCTCGGGCGGCGCGTTCACACGTTTGGGCGGCAGACACGAATTCGCTAGAGTTCAAAATATTGAACTTTTGACCCGAATTCGCGTGAAGGCCTGCCGTGGCCGCCAATCAGCAATGACATTCCCTCACGACGTCATTGATTTGATGACGTTGGGGGGGAACCGCCGCCTGCTCCGGCTCCAATGCCACCGGAAGATGGAGGAGAAAACACTCTGTGCGGTGTGTCATCATCCAGAGTTAAAGGATATGACGTGAGTACTCTACAGAGACTGGGAAAAAAAGGAGCAGGCTTGGTTGAAAGTTGCTGAGGAGACAGGTTTTGAAGGTAAGTTCTGTAAATATTCGTTCCCAGCTGGATTTGCCTGCATGGGTCATCACTGAGTCCGACTGTGTTTTCCTCAGTGGAGTTTTGAGCCTGATAGAGAGGAGGAAAGAGCGGGGCAGAGGCAGAGCTAGGGAAAAGATGGAAGTTCTCTGCGGTCCCTTCATTATCCCCAGACCTCCGGGATCTTTTTTCCTCAGAGTAAAACAGTCAGAATTTGAAAATAATTTGGATCCATCTCTCCCTCTTTGGAGTGAAAATCATGTTTATCAAAAACCTGCTGCCTGTCATTTGTGAGGCATACAGACGATCAGTCCCTCTTGATCTCAAACAGAGTTTGTTATCTGGCCCAAAAATCAGAGATGAGTAAAGTCTGACAAAACAAACCTGTAACAGCGCTTCTCTAGTCTGTTTTACTGTTGTGTTTTAAAGCTGATGCAAAAGTTTATTTGCACATATTCCAAGTTAAATATATCATTTCAGCAGGTGGAAGGAAACTGAAATGTAACTTTGACCCTTAACACATCAGAATTGAGAAATCCAACCTGACTTTTGTGAACCTGCTGAACAGTAGGAAGTTTAAAAGATAGATCCTCCTGTGATGGGTATTCATGTTCCCACATCCAGCCCACATCCTGACCTACCTAAAGCTTTTACACTCCATCACCCAAACAAGACCTAATAGCATGTACAAACTCAAACTCCATACAAGAAAGTTACAAAGTTCAAGCTGGCCTTTATTTCACCTTCAGTCAGCAGACAAACCCCCTCATCCTCAGAGAAAGGGGAGCCTAAAGTAAAGTTAGTAAAGTAAAGTGAACTGCATGTCCATATTACATATAGATGTTCAATATCAACAGTCCTTTTTAAAAACACTGTGACATTTACATTAAACAAGTGAATGGTCAGAATGTAGCATCAGATACAACATACAGGGATGTTACTGAGTCATGAGTTCAAAGCTAGAAACACAAAGATACACAGACAGGATGCTGAACATTTCGAGCTCTAATTTTGTAGACCAAGCCCAGGCACACCTGCCCTGCGCCGGCCTTCGCCGCTCTGACAGGGCGTGACCGGCGCACTTTGCAAGTTTCCTGCAGTGCCAAGAGAGGCGCAGTCAAGGTGCAGAGGAGCACAGAAGAGCACGTCCACGCCTCCCTCCGCACAAATGGCAGAGAGGGAGGAGAAAAGCCGTGAGTGGGTTTAACACAGCCAAGCACTGTTTTCACCAATCCAATGAGCGCCTCTCCTCACCTTTAAATGCCCTGCTGCCGAGACGCAGCGTCTGATTGGGCTGAGTGATCTCCGTCACTGCGGAAACAGTGTGCTGGAAAGAACCAGTAGCGGAGACGGTCAGAGCCGCTGTCCCTGCAGCAGGTCAATGGACAGCGGGGCGCATCGGAGGACATGAAGCGCGTCACCGTGTGGACCAGCTCCCGGGACAGATGTAATCTGTTCCTTTGTCATTAATAGGAGTACAAAATGAAGAGACAGTTACACAGCTGGCTTATCCATTCAGAATACTTTTGATCCACCTGCACTCCTGGTTTGTCATCGCCAAATAGCAGAACCTTTGGTGATATACTGTATACTCTCCCAGTGTCTCCACCTCATCCTCCTTACAATAATGTACTCCATCTTTTTAGATCACGTTAAAAATAAAGACTAAAACAGAGAAATATGGGAAATCACAGGTAAATCCTGAGTGACATACATTTATTTTGTCTCTTTTTTCTTCGTCTTTTCTCTCCCTCTTTTCTCTGAATTAAATGAAATGAGAGAACCAGATATATAATCAGTATCAGATGTTAAGGCTGTCTATTGTTTAATTGTAAGATGTGCATCAAACTTCCAGCTGCCGTCAGGTTAACTTTCCATTATGAAAAACGGCTTTAATCTGACATCAGATGTGATGGGACAGTTAATATAGATATAAATGTATATGCTGGTTCAGACAGTTACATTAAATAGTGATTGCTGTGATTGTTTATTGCAGTAAAATGTGCCTGACACTCTGGAAACCTGCCTCTGAGGCTTTGTTGACGTGAGCGCACACGTGCGCCTGTCACCAAATTACAGCTGCAGAGGGTGTGCTCCGCTTTGCGCTGAGAATAGACCAAGTTGGAGCTGGTGAGCTTTCAGCGCACTTTCTGCACTGTTTTTGGCACAATATTGTCACTGTGCCAACATGAATCTGCTGACACCTCCCCCTGGTGTGCCGTCACACCCATCTCTGCGCAGACGGTCTACCAAATTGTCAAATTGGCACAGCGGTGCGCCGCATGAAATTAACACTGCGCCAGGATTGCGCCAGGATTGCGCCAGGATTGCGCCAGGATTGCGCCAGGATTGCGCCAGGATTGCGCCAGGATTGCGCCCCCTGCACTGCGCCACGAAATTAGAGCCCAAAGTGTTTTGGACACAAGCTGAAATAAGGGCTTACTAAAACACCAGTGAGAGAAACATAGAGCTTAATACAAGCTGTAAGTCATGTGACGATAATTCAAACACACAAGGGGGACAGAATTAAACCTGAAAAAAGCACATTACCCCTCTTTAAGCAATGTGCTTTTTGATATCTTTGTGTTCGAGCGCTCTAAAAGGAAACAAACCCCAACGCGATATATGAACAGGCTACATGCTGCAGAGCTGTTTCCCCTCAAGCAACACATCTGCCAGTGAATAGACACTTGGTATAGACACTGTTGACTGACATCTGCCACATGACCTCAGCACCTACTGAGAGCTTAATAACAAGTCAGTCTGTTAGATGAGCTCAGGTGCTCTGCCTGCTTATCCACTACCAACCAGCCCCTGCTTTCTCCAAATATCATATTATTTATAGCAGGTTTGCTGCCCACCAGAAAGACTCTCACCTCTCTGAGCAGCTCTGCTGTATAGCTGAAGGCCACAGCTGCTGCAACAATATGTACAAAGGACATGAGTTATGTTGTGAGATTTGAGCCAGACTATCTTCAGGGCTGTAAGAGCAGCACCACCTGTGGTCAGACAGACAGCCCTGGCTTTGGTCTCAGCTGAAATAACTCAACAACCGTCTGATGGGTTTCTGTGCAACTGAATATTGTTAAATAATACTGTTCCCTGTAACACAATGCCCACAGCTCTTATTTTTCTTTTCCTAGAGGAGAGGAAAGTAATGCTGGTATCTTTAATACAGAAGGCTGTCTACTTGATCATCTGTCACTTTCTGTGTTGACTACACCTGACAAATCATTGCTAGTTTCTTTGTTAACCTCAGACAGTAATGCAGTTACATTCATCTGTTAGGGAGCGCTGCATTGCTCACAACATTTGTCCAACAGCTTTTTTGTCTGATGCACAGTGATTTAATACCAGCGAGCAAAAGTTTTCAATGTTTAACTAAAATATACACACATTCTCTGATCAGTAACACCTGAAATAAACCAGATAAGTCTGCAGTGCGACGTCGTTCCGTTGCATGTTGGCTGCGTTTGTCAACTCACACCAGCTGTGTGTTCAGTCCCGACACGATGCATGACTGACAGACAGCTGGAGTCACAGACCGAGGAGTTCTCTTTCTTCCCACTCCATTGATCAGTCTCTCTTCATTCATGTTGGGCTGTAAAACTTAAAACCTGTTGACTTCTGGTCTGGCTCCGCTCATTTTGTCCATGTATCTTTGCAGTCAATTTAAATATGAGCTGATTTTGACATGGTTTGCTTTATTTTGAAAGTCACTGGGTGCTTTTAGATAGTGTCCGGTCACAAATTCTTGTTCCACCCGGCCTTCCTTACTCTGAATTTATGCTTCGCAGCTCTGCGTCAGTCAAAAAAAAGGATGGCTGAGTGTTACCTGCAAAACGACTGACCAGCCACACAGACAGACTGCAACAGAACGTATCCAGTGTAAGTTGACAGACTGACTTGAATGAAACGTATTCGGTCCGTTTGATGTAACGGGACGCAGACGCATCTGGTATATTTTAACTGTGAGATTCACCTCTAATTTCCAAATACTGACAAACCTTTTGCTCTTATTTCCAGTCTTATGTTTCCTGTTTTATTTTGATGTTCACCCTTGTGTGTTGTTGTTGCAGATCTATTTACCTTCAATCTCCCATGAGTCTCATGTATCTCACCCATGTCTTGTTCACCCTGTATCATGGATGTGTTTAATCCTGTGTGATATCTTCTCTGTGCCTCTTTATCACATCCTTGTGTCAGCTCTCCAGACTTCAGTTTGTTGTTTCATGGTGTTTGATCTGGTGCCTATATCATGAAGTGGGATTAATGTCCTAGCAAGGTAACTTCAGAGTTAACCCTGGTTTATCAATGGCACAAAGCTGGTTCATTTCTTATCAGGATAGATCACCACAGTGACTTACTCTGAACAGCTAACCTGCTCCAGAGCAGAGTAAACTGGAGGTTGAATCTGCTGCTATAAAATGTCCCTCCCACCGGCCAATCATCTTCACTGAAACAATGAACTGTCTTTTGCTTCCAAACCCAGAAGACAGAGGCATACAATGCGTATAACAAGCAGGAGAGGTTGTTCTGTACCTATCTTACCCACTGCATCTACCTGATGACGTGCTTTATGAGAGGTCCTGGTTCTCGCAGCCTGGACTTCTCTACCTCTGCAGGGTACACTACACTATCCGCAGGAGTGGTGCACTGACTTTCCTGCAGATATTAAACTAGGAATATTATTATTATTATTATTATTATTTTAAATAGATTTTATAATGAATTATGTGCCCCATGCCCTTTTTACTCCAGATAGATTACATCTGGGGCATGAGATGATAATTGTAATACACGCTGTTTATCTGCACAATATATTGTTTAATTGGATTCATGAGTGTGATCAGTGTCAGATTGAGCCATTGATCAGTCTACAATGTGGTACCTCACATTCTGCTTGCGATTGGCAGCTGCCACAGTGTTTCCTTTTCCATTACTCGGGCTCTTTCCTCTTCATATATAATCATGATTAGGCATTGTTGCCACTCACAGGAGAAATAGGGCGTTCTGTCGCTCTGTTTCTCTGTGTTTGTTGCACTCATGATTAGGTTTGGTCAGCTGTGTCTAAGCCCTCCCTTCATAAGTGGGCATTAACAGATCTTGATGAGACAAACCTGGGCTGAGTTACTTTGTTGATAAGTCACATCATGCTTTAGATTATCCTGATTGCCGCTGTTGGGATTAGTCAACCGTGGATAGATGTGAGTTACTCATATTAAGTTAATTGCACTTCCAGTGTGTTTGACTCAGCCTGTTGTTTTGGATCCCTCTTTAGATCTGTTGTGGATCTCCCATGTGCTAATCTTTGCCTGTAGATAAACCATAGACTGTGTAATGTATGGATGTGGTTACTGTAATGTCTCCCATTTGTCTCTGGCACAGACTTTTGGAGCCTATTATCAATGAGGCCATACCCAGAATGCTGAACTCAGCCTAGCTGTCATGTCTCTGGGTAAGGTTGTTTTTTATTATTAGCCTTATTGATACTTAGGGCTCTAATTTTGTGGCGCAGCGCAGGGGGCGCAAGCCTGGCGCACCCTGCGCAGTGCTAATGTCGTGTGGTGCACCACCGTGCGCTGTCAATTTGACAATTTGGTAGACCGTCTGCGCAGAGATGGGTGTAACTGCATGCCAGGGGGAGTTGACGGTGCACCAGGGGGAGTTGACGGCGCACCAGGGGGAGTTGTCAGCAGATTCATGTTGGCGCAGTGACAATTTCGCGCCAAAAAAGTGCGCTGAAAGCTCACCAGCTCCAACCTGGTCTATCCTTGGCGCAAAGCGGAGCGCACGATCCGCAGCTGTAATTTGGTGACAGGCGCACATGTGCGCACATGTAAACAAAGCCTCAGAGGCAGGTTTCTGGAAGTGTCAGCCACATTTTAATGCAATAAACAATCACAGTAATCACTATTTAATGTAACCCTCTGAACCAGGATATACATTTGTATCTATATTAACTGTCCCGTCACATCTGATGTCAGATTAAAGCTGTTTGTCATAATGGAAAGTTAACCTGACGGCAGCTGGAAGTTTGATGCACATCTTACAATTAGACAATAAACAGCCTTAACATCTGATACTGAGTATATATCTGGCTTCTCTCATTTCATCAAATTCAAAGAAAAAAAGGAGAAAAAAGACGGAGAAAAAAAGAGAGAAAATAATTGTTTGTCACTCAGGATTTACCCGTGATTTCCCATATTTCTCTGTTTTAGTCTGTATTTTTAACCTGATCTAAAAAGATGGAGTACATTATTGTAAGGAGGATGAGGCGGAGACACCGGGGCAGGTGCGCCTGGGCTTCCGCCTGGTCTATGAAATTAGAGTCCTAAGTGTTCTCAACTTAATGACTGTGTTGCTATATTTAGCAAGATGTGACTCTAGTGACTCTTTGTCAAAATAGACTAGAGACGCACAATGGGTCCCTCCCCCTCCACACAACTCACCAGCGGACAAGTCCTCTTTGCTCACAGCAGTCCCCCTCAATAACCAGAATTTTGCAACCCTGGGTATATTTTTGCTCTTTTTTTATGTAGTATACTCTTTGAATATTGCCTTCAACAGGACTCAATCCAGGCTCATCTAATAAGAAATGATCTTTCCAATCACTCCTCCATCTGCCATCCATCATTCCTCCAACACACATTAATTTTTGCACACTCCCTGCTTTCATTGCTGCCGTTATATTGAACCTGATTCCACAGCCTGTGTTTGAATAGACCAGAAGTGCTGCAGGTTGAAGCATTTTGGAAAAGAGATGAGCAATGAGTTTTCAACATTTATGGCCCATAGCATTATGGCGTTGACACTGAGAATGGGGTGATGGTAAATGTGGAGACTTTTATCTCCCAACCAATCATCTCAAATGGACAGCCATTGATGGTGAAGAGCCATAACCCCAGAAAGCATACCTCTTTAGAAGAACAGACATAAAAGAGATAAAGGATGTAAAGCAGAGTGTCCAAGTGTGGATTAAATATTAATGACGGTATCAATCAGTGTGCCAGAGCAGCAATTGGTATTGATCAAAGTTTCCACAGAGTGGTATCCTTTTAGCAAATGCAGATTCAGAGACAACAATAACCATCCATCCACTTTAGGATCAGCAATTATTCCAGCACATTATCCAATCAAAGCATGATGGTGCTTTAGAAATTTACAGAAATCAACATATTTTTGCTACTGCAGGCTTGAACATTAGGGGGTCGAACAGTGAGTAAGGGCGGGAGAAATTAAGCATGCACTGATTATAATATATCAAATACAACTGACCAGATATTGATGAAATCAGGTTATATATGTGTATATAAGTTTAAAAGCTGCAGATTTTTCCCTTCATTTGTGATTTTCTGAACTTGAGTTGTGTCTACACTTATAAAGTTTGACACAGTAGTGTAATTTGGGAAAATTCAAGTTGAGGGGGAACAAGTTAACACAGGAAGTTCAACTGAGAAAGATTTTAGGTGATGCCTAAAAGACGTCAATGAACCAGTTCATTTTTTGGACAAATCCTGACTTGAATTAATATTTAAAGATGCTATGAGGAGGATCTGTTTCAGTTGGACTGCCTCGCCACCTTCTGGCCCAGAGTCTCATGTACACTGCCGTACAGATCTCACTTTTAACCAGGCCTGTGTTTGTTTTGGGACTAATGATCTTTTTTCAAGTCAACTTTTTAGGCAGATACAACACAATAGGTATTTATCAGCAAAGTTACATAGTGCTGTACATGAAGAAGTTGAAAGAACATATAGCCTACGTAGACATGCTTTTATTAAAAATACTATACAGATGTGGTTTTACTAACTTGGTTGTACAGATGTGCTCATTGTGGTGGTATGCATTGCGAGAAACTTAGGGGGGGGGGGGGGGGGGCTGCTGGAATTTTATGGAGCATCCAGAGTATGGAGTGACCACAAGTGAAGTTGACGCTTATGTCCAGTAATAAAAAGAATTAATTGTGTGTGTGTAACACTTAAAATTTAAGTGAGTAGTGAGTGATGTAGTGTTGTAGAAGGTAGGAAAATGTTTCAGTCAACACAATTAAGATAAATGAAGAGAACATGGGAAGGTGTGTGTACAAGTTTCTCTGCAGATAAGTGAAAGAGGGGGGCTGATCACCTACTTGATGAATGCCACACAGTCACTATCGATACCACAGAAAAGAGCCTTACAAATAATTTTTCATGCTGGTTGTAGAGATCACACAAATTCACCACCCTTAAAATCTAAAACATCAAAATCCCCCTGAACTGATTCCTTTTGCAAACAGCACAGATCACGTACAAAGCATTCAAAGGTTGTTTTTCAACAGAGATGGTGGTTGTCATCTGAAGGGGGAGCTTGACTTGAAAAATCAGTGGGCACAAACAACAGTGAAGAGTTTTTGTTTGTGGAGTGAGGCTGTGGAACAGATTGGGTGTGGAGCTCAAGTAATGTCCAAGCATGACCCAGTTCAAAAAGGGTACAACGCACAGGGAGGAAGAAGAGCTTTAACAATCAGAGGTTTTCATGAATGATTTATGTCTCTGTTTATCTATATATTTTGTAAAAATGTATGTTTGGAGATAACTGTAAATTGACAGGGTATCTGCGAAGTCTAAAAAATGTCTAAAAATCCAATAATTTGAATTTAAGGCCTTAAAAAGTCCAAAACTCTCATTAAACATCCTGAATACTATCCTGAAAGGTCTTAAAAATGAGTAATACAGACTTGATGTGGTTTAAATATCAAATGAGTGGGAAAGTAATGTTAAAAGAGGTCCCTGACTTATGTAAGTAACTCTGTTTAAGTTGATTTTAGCACCCCCTGTTGGATTAGGTAACAGTTCTCATGTCTTTGCTGATCTGCTATAAGCCTATAAGCCTATCACAACAGATAGGCTTATGGTGGTTTTATCCCATCCAATTCAATCCACTTTTTTATACAGCACGTTTTAAAAATAATAAAATTTACCGAAGTGCTGCATGGTAAAAAAAAAAAATAAATAAATAAAAAAATAAGAAAATCAATAAAACAAATAAAATGAATTAAAATAACATATAGACAAATAAGAGCTGTAAAAACAAAGGGGTTAAGACCAAAAAATAAAAATAGAAAAAATTGCAAGGATTACTGTGCCTCTGATTTTCTGTCATGTTTTTTTTCCTTTTTGCCCGTATGGACGAGAAATGGCTTTTAAATTTTATTCATTTAAGTCTTAAAAAAAGTCTTAGAAAGTCTTAAGTTTGGCCTTTTCAAACCTGCAGAGACCCTGATTGAGTAGTGAAGAAGGGGGTGGGTTTTTTTTAATAAGCTTATGTAGCTTGTACTCCATCTTGGGTTGTGTGATGAATTAGGTAAACACTTAAACTCTTTGGTACCAACATGCCTTTTGATCACAGGCACACCAAAGTACGGACTGGCAGGAATACATCTGAATAAAGTGAGAGGTGTACCTGATGAATACAGCGGTAGAATGGTGCCTCACAGCATCTCCTTCAGTCACAAATAGCTAAAGCAGAACAACAACAAAATCAATGTAACTGCTCATGAAGCCACACCACAGAGATCAGTTACATTCAAGCCAGCAAAGTACAGTACATGGTGAGCCCAAAGACTGTAAACACAGCAATGTGATAACAGAAAAACCCTAGAGCAAAACCAGAGATTTTCTAAACATGTCAAATATAGAAATATATCATTTACCTGCACCACTTAAGTCTGCAGGGGGCGCTGACCCCACATTAGATCCCCATGGATACACATCAGTAGCCAATATAAACAACACTTTAATATTACATACAACAGAGCAAAGACATCCCATACAACGAGATGGCAAATGAATCTTTAATTCCATTACAGTTAAGCCCTTTGCACACCAGACGTGTATTTTTCGCTCGAATATTGCACACATTTTTTCCTCATTATCCAAACCTGCTATTTTTCAGTACAAGCTTTCACAACAGCAAAAGTATTTTGCTGGGCAAAATTGTGTCTGGCTGCACAGTGGTGCAATGGGTATCGCTGCAGCCTCACAGCAAGAAGATCACTAGTTCGATTCCCAGCTTGGCCAGTTGGCTTTTCTGTGTGGAGTTTGCATGTTCTTTCCGTGCATGCGTGGGTTCTCTCCGGGTACTCTTGCTTCCTCCCACAGTCCAAAAACATGCTCATCAGGTTAAATGATCATTCTAAATTGTCCATAGGTGTGAGTGTGTGCGTGGATGGTTGTCTGTCTGTGTCAGCTCTGTGATTGGCTGTTGACCAGTCCAGGGTGTACCCCACCACTTGTCCTATGACAGCTGGGATAGGCTCCAGCCACCTGCTACTCTGAACAGGATAAGTGGTTAAGAAAATGGATGGAAAATTGCGCCTTTTATTTTTTCAGACCAAGGTCGATTTTTCCAATCGACGAGTACACATCCAAACAATTAAAACGCTCATGGTTGACACCTCAGATACTGAAACATTTAACACCGCTGAGCACTTGATTGTGTTCATGTCTCAGCCGCTGGTTCTTTACAACAAAAGACATAAAAAAAACTACAAAGACAGTGATTATAAAGACATTTGGAAGAGAAGAGCTGCAGAGATTAAATATGATGCCAACAAAATTTTCACAATTTTGTGCTGTTTATTTGTGTCACTGTTGGTGTGCAAAGGCCTTCATGCTTCATCCTACTCCTTTTTTGACATGTTGGGTTCATATTGTTATTGTTGTTTTGACTATTCTCATTGGTTTTGTTTGTTTTTCACTTTACTTTCTTGTGTTACTCGCACATGTTTGAATTAAGAACTCATTCATTCCTCTTCAATAACATATTCTGTTGTAGATTGTCATAGAAAGGCAGAAATTGGGCAGGACCAGAAACAGGGTGATCTGACATTCATACAGACCACACTGCCCTCATGTGTTTTGACATACTGCAGAGTGACGCTGACAAATACACCCAGAAGTGTAGCGCTCACAGCTGCAC
Organism: Halichoeres trimaculatus; assembly: GCF_033239565.1. Lineage (NCBI taxonomy): Eukaryota > Metazoa > Chordata > Actinopteri > Labriformes > Labridae > Halichoeres > Halichoeres trimaculatus. The sequence continues at coordinate 31,405,608 of NW_027437193.1, forward strand.
CATTCACTAAGGAATAAGGTCAATGAAAAAGTATAAATCAGGCTTTAAACTCAGCAGCTTGCTTTTAAGACTCCAGCAGAGTTAATGCTAATCAGCTGTGTGGTGAAAGAAATGTAGTTTGTGCAGACTCACACAAAAAGTTGTATCTAACTACCAACAATCTACCTTCATCTTCAGATATGCAGCATAACCACGCAGCACTGCGTTTGGCTTGAGCAAGTGCCTGTCCTTGCATCATTACACAAAACAAAGACTGTAGATTTAGTCTCTAATTTTACACAGTATAATGCCACAACTAAAAGATCAAAGGGTGAACTTTAGAGGATTATTATGATGTACTGTAAAAGCCAACTTTAAGACCTTTTTTCAGGCAGATAACCCTGAAATACGCATGCTTTGTCCCAGAGTTCAACCCTGGATAGTGTCACAGTAGTTCACGTTTGCATAACCCCTCTTAAAACACACGGTGTAATCCAGGGACAGGCCTCAGGGTGAGACATTCCCACTAGACTCTTGTTAATCCAAAATTAATTGCCCTCTGAAATATTCCACTAAGGTTGCAGTCTGGGCTGCTGCAGAGGGTGCCGAGCAGACTGCAGCCAGTACATCATGTCACAACGAGTGTGCTGTGTTTTGAAGAAAAACAAAGAGAGGCAGAGAAGCAAAGCTTTTCAAACAATATCTGGAGAGCCAACACAATTCTTATTCAGCTCTCGAGTATGCAGTGTTCTCGGAGTCTTATTGCTGCAGACACTGCCACCCAAACATTTCAATCCACTTCAAACAGGCCCGGAAGACCAGGGGATTTAACTGCAGCGGACTTGTCTTTTAATGACTTTGTCTGCCATTGTCTTTCAAGTTAATTAAGTTTGACCATGTTGAAGCTGAAGGGGGAGGACTTAACATGAGAGCTTTGTGAGAGCTGCGTGTGTATGGCAAAAATACAAAACCCTTGCTTTAAGACCAAATGACTCACCTAATGAAGCAATGATTTTTCTATATACAAAATGAAAAAGGTTATATGTTGATTCACAAACAGACGCAGCTGTATGAAATCTGGCTGTGGTTGTCCATGGAGTTATACCAGTTCAAGTATAAAGAAAGAATTGGGAGTTGTTCCATGTTACTTGGGCTAAAGGAGACAACTTTGAAGTCAAGGCACAGCTGTGTGTATTAACATGCTTTGTAATGTGGATGTCATCTTGGTTTGTTTTCACACATTTTTTCCAGCATCAGCAAAGAACTTGTTGCATTTTAAAAGTTCAGTGGACGGAAAACTTTTTTTAAAGGCAAAACCCTCGACTGGGACTAATGTTAGATGTGTCACACCTGTGTTGAGTCTGAAAGAACAGATAGATATGGATAGGAATGGATGAAAAATGGCAAGAAAAAACAAAACAAGAGCTCATAGTGATGTAAAGGGATGATGGTAAAGTGTGTGCTCAGCGCTTTGTAAGATACACAGAAAAGATGTATGACGTTAGTTTGTCTGATATTTATCAGACTGTGTTCAGTGATTTCCTTAAAGAGGTTATTTCATTCAGAGAATATAAATGAGTTCCAATGAGAGGGACCAGTGAATGCTACCTGAATGGTAAGCAGTCTGTTTTTGTTTGGTTGTTGCTTCATGTCCTCAGTGGTTCTTTAAAAATAATAATACAAGACGGAAGGTCATACAGCTGAAGAGACACATACAGTGTTGTAATTTTGCTGTTGAAGGGGTAGAATGGAATTGCTCACCAATAGTGAGTTTACTTCCCAGTCCCAGTGGGACTCTGGTCAAAGCACCAACAAAGAAACCAGGCTGGTTACTGCTAGATTTCTAACAGATGATTTAAAAACACCCTGCTTCACTCTGATGCTAAACAGCCATTTTTTTTATTGTACTTGTCTTTAACTAAACCATAAAAGTTACAAATTATGGAAGTGTGATGGTGGGCTTTCTAAATAGAATAGAATAGAATAGAATAGAATAGAATAGAATAGAATCGAATAGAATAGAAAATACTTAATTTATCCCTGAGGGGAAATTCAGGAGTCACAGTAGTAATCAAGAAAACAAAAGTAAGAAAGTGCACAGAAAGTGCAAAAAGGTCCACAAGAAAACAGATGATGACAGCCAGTCCACCACTCTCCAGCCCAGCCAGTCTCCACCTCCACAGGGTGGAGACAGCTAATTTCACGTGTAAACAATGCAGACATGGTTACATGTAGGATCTCCAGACAAACACAGGAGAAAGGTAGTAAAAATATCACTGAAGACACAAAAAGTTTGGTGTCCATGACCAACAATGAACCATACAAAGTAATGATCCACTCCAAATACAAAGATGACGAAAAAGAGAAAAAAAAAATTACAAGAAACAGACAAAGAAGAGAGAGCTGCTGTAACAGGCAGCTACTTGGGCAGCGCCTAGCAACTTAAATACTAAACTATTACAACTTAATGCACGACTTATTGTCACGAGTCCACAGGAGCAGGAAACAAGAGGTGGAGGACCCAATAGCAGATGAAATGGTTGGGATTGTGAGAAACACCGTTAATGCTGGACGTTAAGACTGTCTTCCTCTTCCTCTTCATAGTGGAGTGTTCAAGGTTATTGTTGCATTTGGTGTTGAAAATAACAAACTTCCATCTGACAGAGGAAACTGAACAGAACGTATTGGTCCAGAGAATGACGCATCATGGCGCAGAGAGAAGACTGCACCAAGACTGCAGAAAACACAGGTAAATACATCATGTCAGTTGCTATGTAATCAGTGTCTGGACCCTGACGTAAGTCATCAACTGCTCTATCAAAAGATAGGAAGCTGGGGATACCACATGCTAGCAGCTTTGGACAGGAATTATCGATTAAGGAGGTCTGTGGAGAACAAGAACCTAGCAACAGGCAGAGATAGCCAGATTGCAAAGGGAACTGGACAGAAAGAATAAAAGGACTGATGAGCTGGAAGTGTGTCTGGCCCTACAGAAAGATGACGCTGATGATAAGGAGAAATAACTGGCAGCAAAGAAACATAAATATGAGAAGCAGGATGAGAGCGGTGCAGAAGTGAATGAATTTCAAGGGACTGAAGAAGACCCAGATGATAGTCCAGATATAGAAGTGGATGAATGAGACAACAAGTGTTAATTTGTTAGTTTTAAATAAAATGTTCTTTGTGGAAATGTTATTCTTGTGTTATTTGGTTAGTATCGTGTTTGTAGTAAGTTCTGTTCATTAAAATGTTTGAGGATTTTCAGAAAGTGTCGCAGATTTAAACAAAAAGATTTAATTAACTAAACTTAAAATTCAAAAAATCCTTACAAGAGAAACAAAAACCAAAAACACTAGAAAACTCACACAATGAACACAGGTGGAACCAGGAGACACGAATGCCCCCGTCATTCAGCTGTGTCATTTGAGAACCAAAAACTCTGTTTACCAGCATCTACACAAAATCATGGAACCAGAGTATTCCACAATCTTAATTTCGACCAAAGTTTTCAGAACAGATTGTTTTTTTGTGTGGACGACAGTAATCGATTAAAATATATGCAGTTTCCCGGATACCCGGCCACATGTGGACATGGCCTAAACCAAACACAAGGAAACTCAAGACAGAGCTAAGATAATCCAAAACACAGAAACTCTAAGAATAAACAAAACAAAAACCCTACACATGACATGAACTAACCAAAACCACAAGCAACAAGAACTATAGACTAAAAGAGAAACACAAGACAAGATTTATAAAGAATAAACTCAAAGGGCTCTAATTTCGTGGTGCAGCGCAGGGGGCGCAAGCCTAGCATACCCCGAGCAGTGTTAATTTTGTGTGGCCCACCGCCGTGCGCAGCCGATTTGACAATTTGGTAGACCGTCTGCGCAGAGATGGGTGTGACGGCGCACCAGGGGGAGGTGTCAGCAGATTCATGTTGACACAGTGACAATTTTGTGCCAAAAACAGTGCAGAAAGTGCACTGAAAGCTCGCCAGCTCCAACTTGGTCTATCCTCGGCGCGAAGCGGAGCGCACCCTCCGCAGCTGTAATTTGGTGACAGGTGCACATGTGCGCACATGTCAACAAAGCCTCAGAGGCAGGTTTCCAGAGTGTCAGGCACATTTTAATGCAATAAACAATCACAGCAATCACTCTTTAATGTAACCGTCTGAACCAGCATATACATTTATATCTATATTAACTGTCCCGTCACATCTGATGTCAGATTAAAGCCGTTTGTCATAATGGAAAGTTAACCTGACGGCAGCTGGAAGTTTGATGCACATCTTACAATTAAACAATAAACAGCCTTAACATCTGATACTGAGTAAATATCTGGTTCTCTCATTTTATTTAATTCAAAGAAAAGAGGGAGAGAAAAGATGAAGAAAAAAGAGACAAAATAAATGTATGTCACTCAGGATTTACCCATGATTTCCCATATTTCTCTGTTTTAGTCTTTATTTTTAACCTGATCTAAAAAGATGGAGTACATTATTGTAAGGAGGATGAGGTGGAGACACTGGGAGAGTATACAGTGTATCACCAAAGGTTCTGCTATTTGGCGATGACAAACCAGGAGTTCAGGTGGATCAAAAATATTCTGAATGGATAATCCAGCTGTGTAACTGTCTCTTCATTTTGTACTCCTATTAATGACAAAGGAACAGATTACATCTGTCCCAGGAGCTGGCCCACACGGTGACGCGCTTCGTGTCCTCTGACGCGCCCTGCTGTCCACACTTTCCGCGGTGCTGGGGATCAGTCAGACCAATCAGACGCTGAGCCTCGGCCGTAGCGCATTTAAAGGCGAGGAGAGGCGCTTATTCGATTGGTGAAAACAGCGCTCATCTGTGTTAAACCCACTCACGGCTTTTCTCCTCCCTCTCTGCCATTTGCGTGGAGGGAGGTGTGGACGTGCTCCTCTGCGCCTCTCTGCGCCTCTCTGCGCCTCCCTGCACCTTGACTGCGCCTCTCTTGGCACTGCAGGAAAGTGCCAAGCAAAGTGCGCTGGTCACACCCTGTCCGCGCGGCGAAGGCTGGCGCAGGGCAGGGCAGGGCAGGGCAGGGCAGGGCAGGGCAGGGCAGGGCAGGGCAGGGCAGGTGCGCCTGCGCTTGCGCCTGGTCTACAAAATGAGAGCCCAAAGAAACTCAAGATACATGAGAAATACATGAGAAAAATCAAAACTCTGAACTCAAAAGACAAACCAAAAACCATATCCTAACATATACCAGACATGCTGTCTCCTTGCTTACTATTTCTCTTCTCTCTCTGTCCTCAGGGAGTGCTTGTAAAAAAATCTAATCACACATATTTTTTTCATCATATATTGATAAAGTCTGCATTTTCTTTCCAGGTTTCAGTGTCTTGTATTTGTTGATTCTCTAATCTAGCTGACCCCAGCACTAGCAGCCTGTGTGAATCAACACCTTAACAAACACTCAGAGTAATTTTAGCTTCTCTCTGGTGGAGCTTCAACTCTGGGCTCTAAATCCTGCCTGTGTGTTTGTGACTTAACCGCTCAGTTTCTATGACCAGGGCTTTTCTGACTGACGTCTGCTGTAGGCGATGTTGTCGTCCAGTCAACAAACCAGTGGTTCACATCCTGGGAGGAGTAAGAGCTGATGTGGGACGATCAAAACTGCTGTTCTTCGAGTATCTGCTTGAGGCTGGCTGCAGAAACATACAACAGACAAATTGGTTCAAAAAAAGCTGATCTTTACAGCCTGGTTCAAAAAATGACTTCAACTTGAATAGCTCATTTCTCTAACAGCACGCAATATCAGAGACAAAGCTGACCTGACCTGACACCCGGGCATCCAGTAGCTTACAGTGAGGGGCTCAAAGCTCACCTCTTAACCTCATTTTAACTCAACTAAAGCTCAGTTCTTTGTCATGGCAGTCTTGGAGGACCACATGGGTCTTGTGCTTGAGAGTCAAATCTTGGCACTCTCGAGTGATGACTGGAAAGTCTAATATGAGAGTAACACACTTAACCACAGGTCCAATCAGAGTCCTATTACTTAAAAGAGGTCAAACACTGAAAACTACGGTGGCCAGTGGGTGTCAGACAATTTGCAAAAGCAACAACACAAATTAAAGAGCAAAAACACAAATGCAAACACAACAAACCAGAAGTACAGCCACAGCTGAGTTAAGAGGTTAGTTATCCCAACAGACACAGAAGAGTTGTGGAAGTAAGTAAATGATTTCTTTTTCAACTTTTTAACTGATAAATAAGCTTTGTAGGGATCTCACCTTGTAGTATCCTTCATAGTACTTGTGTTTCTTTATTTACCTGCTTTAGTTTGTTTTAAGCTCATCTCGAGTGACAATAAACAAGAACACGAGAACACATGAGAGAGAACAAACACAACCATCCACCTAAAAGGTTTAGATTATTTCTGTGAAGAGTGGGTGTGTCATACAGCTGCGGGTCAATAAAAGAAAACACAGGACATGTAAGATGGCAATGTTGGGAGTATAGGGAGCTGGTGGTCAGAATAAGAGTCCCAACAGGGTGAGCAAGACCCTGTTGTGAAGTGTCCCACAGCCCTCATTGCACCAAACACATCCCACAGAATACCAGCTACCAACTGAAAACATGAACAACTTGGTGATAAATATTGATGTAAAGATGATCTAATGATATTAAGTGAGGAGAAAACTGAACATACAGAACTTTATTTCTTATTTGATAGTATGTAAGGCTAGATCAAGTGTTATCACCCAAACTCGATGATGAGGTTGGTCATATTAGACTTATAGCTCTGTGCCACCATGAGAAACATGTACATGACAAAATTAGCAAAATTAGTTTACTGCAATATCTTTTTCCAACATGCCTACCTGACAGAAATGTAAATGTAAATGCAGTATAATTTAGAAAATGATTAGTTTTCATACACGTTACAATACAATATGATGGAAGCTGGGGCCCAAATGAAAATGTGATTGGCCCCTGAGCCTGACTGTGGACATGCCTGTTGTAGTATCTTTAACCCAACTCTCTCCAACTTCTGTTTCAACCTTTGTAACCTCACCACATCTACTTTGAGTATTTCATGAAAGAATGTTTTATGCCTTTGTCATGGTCAAATAGACAAGTTGATATAAATAAAACCCTCAGATCACCAATTATTCTGATTAACACACAACCATTTTGAGTATTTTTTTAAAAACAAACTCAATGTCTTCTGTTTTTTTCCTCCATCATGACTTTAAACTTTTTTAACTTGACATTTTGAACCAAAATTAAGACTTTAAAGATGTCATTTTGATCATTCAAGAACCCTGATTATATTTCATCTTTTGATCGACCAAAAACTAAGTAAAAGTCATCCCTGCATTTAACAATGTTGCAAGTCCAGGTTAAGTCACTTTTGGCTGCTTTTCTAATAAAATCTGGTTTAACTTATAATATAAAATTTCAGGAGCATTGGAAAAATTCTGAGTCAGAGTTTGAACAGCCGAGAGACTGAACGACAAAAGAAAGACATTTTATACCGAGCCTCTAAAACCTGAGATTAACCAAACTGTGCATGAGACAGTTTTTGGGCATTTTTGAAAATTATTATTTACATCAACGCTGTCCGTCTGAGTTTCTCCTCAGTCCAAACATTCTGCGTACGGCCCGGCTGAAGAACTTTCTGAGCCTCTTCAGTCTGCTCCGACGCTCTTTCTTTGGAGCACCTTCAGCAGGTAAACCATCAAAGTCCTGAACCGGCTCTTCCTCAGCTGGATCTGGTGTGGCTGAGGCGTCTGCTGCATGTTCAGCTTCAGCTTCATTTTCTGCTTCAGCTTCGTTTTCTGCTTCAGCTTCGTTTTCAGCTACATTTTCAGCTTCAGCTTCAGCCTCAGCTTTTGCTTCAGCTTCATTTTCAGCTCCATTTTCATCTTTAGCTTTAGCCTCAGCTCCGGCTTCAGCTTCATCATTAGCTTCAGCTTCATTTTCATCTTTAGCTTTAGCCTCAGCATCAGCTTTAGGTTCAGCTTCATTTTTGGCTTCAGCTTCATCTTTGGCTTCATCTCCGGCTCCATTTTCAGCTTTAGCTTCAGCTTCTGCTTCAGCTTCATCATTAGCCTCAGCTTGAGCCTGAGCTTCAGCTTCATCAGACGTGGTTGTAGGGCTGTCAGTAGAGGCTGGTCCTGACTGGCCCATGGAGGTGACCATCATTCTGTTGTAGGAGCTCTTCACGTACTCACTGGTTTCCCTTCCCTCCTCCAGGTGGACCATGAAGACAAACAGGTGCACCAGGGCCTTTTCAGGGCTGATCCTCAGTGCAGGGTCTATGTTTAGGAGACCCATCATGAAGCTTACAAAGGCTCTGCGATCCCAGATCTGGATGGCCTCCTCTCCCGGTATGTGATCCATCATGAGGTCGTGCAGAGAGTTTACAGACCTCTGGGAGAGCTGAGGCTCGATACCTGTGCTGTGATAGAACTCAGTGGGCGTCTTCAGCCACCATTTGGGCCCGTCCAGGTACTGGTTCTGTGTGAAGAAATGACTGCTGTATTTCCCAGCACTGAGGAGGTCATCAGAGGGCTGCCCAACTACCTCCACGATGTTCCTGAACACATAGTAATCACAGCCTCTCCCAAACAAAAAGCTGGATGTGTACAGTGTTGCCAGAACACTTCCCAGAGCCCACATGTCCACAGCCTCAGAAAGAGGGAGTCCCAGGAAGACTTCGGGAGCCCTGAAGGCAGCAGCCTGGATCCACATGCCAGTCTTCATCTCAGAGGTCTTCATGGACAGGCCAAAATCAATGAGTTTGACCCTGAAGGGCTGGTCCTGCTGGTTGACCAGCATGATATTATCTGTCTTCAGGTCAATGTGTATCACTCCAATGCTCTTCAGAGCGTCCAAGGCTGTCAGGACCTGCTGGGTGATGGGGCGGATCTCAGGCAGAGAAAGAGGTTCCCACTCTCTGTCCTCCATCAAGTCACAGAGACTTCGGTCCAGCATCTCAAAGGCTGAAAGAAAAGATAAGACTTTAGTTTCTGGGAGGAAATCCTGGGACCAGATTCCTCCAGGAATGGCACAAAGAGAAAAAAACATGATTTACTGAAAATAAGAGGAGAATGAGAAAGTAGTTTTTGATGAGGGATAAACTCAAGAAAAGTCTGGAATAGGATCACCAGAGGTTAGGACCTCGTAGGTTGGGTTGATTTGGCTTCAGTATTGAAAGAATTAGGGTTCAATATTTTTCCCCAAAATTAGAATGATCAGGTCCTGGGATATTACAATTAATTTCCCTGGAATCACGCCGCGCAAACAGGGCGTGACCGGCACACTTTGCAAGTTTCCTGCAATGACAAGAGAGGCGCAGTCAAGGCACAGAGGAGCACAGAGGTGGGCGTCCAAGCCTCCCGACACGCAAATGGCAGAGAAGGAGGAGAAAAGCCGTGAGTGGGTTTAACACAGCCGAGCGATGTTTTCACCAATCAAATGAGCCCCTCCCCTCGCCTTTAAATGCCCTGCGGCTGAGGTGCAGTGTTCATCTTTTCTCTCCCTCTTTTCTTTGAATTAAATGAAATGAGAGAAGCCAGATATATACTCAGTATCAAATGTTAAGGCTGTTTATTGTTTAATTGTAAGATGTGCATCAAACTTCCAGCTGCCGTCAGGTTAACTTTCCATTATGACAAACGGCTTTAATCTGACATCAGATGTGACGGGACAGTTAATATAGATACAAATGTATATGCTGGTTCAGACAGTTACATTAAATAGTGATTGCTGTGATTGTTTATTGCATTAAAATGTGCCTGACACTCTGGAAACCTGCCTCTGAGGCTTTGTTGACGTGTGCGCACATGTGCGCCTGTCACCAAATTACAGCTGCGGAGGGTGCGCTCCGCTTCGCGCTGAGAATAGACCAGGTTGGAGCTGGCGAGCTTTCAGTGCACTTTCTGCACTGTTTTTGGCTCAAAATTGTCATTGTGCCAACATGAATCTGCTGACACCTCCCCCTGGCGTGCTGTCACACCCATCTCTGCGCAGACGGTCTACCAAATTGTTAAATTGGCAGCGCACGGCGGTGCGGTGAGCGAAATTAACACTGTGTGGGGTGCGTCTGGCTTGCACCCCCTGCGCTGCGCCACGAAATTAGAGCCCTTTGACTTTATGTGTCCACTGAGATTACTGTCCTCTTAACTTTAATTGTGGCTGTAAATCTGTAATGTTGTGGTTTTTGCATTTCTGCCGTTGGGTTTGCAAATTGGCCGACCACCGTAGAAAACTGATAAGTGCATCTTACGAAGCAACTTAACAAAAACTCACTTCATTTTTCAACTGATTTCAGTTTCCGCCCAGGGTCAAAGCACAGAAGCAAAGTGAAACATTTATTCAAACTTTTCAAACTACACCTGCAGCATACTTCACTTTTTCACTTTCAGTCCATGTATTAAATGTTCTTAAATCTCTACACAATAAAGCCACAGGCAACAATTAAGAAGCCAGTGAGGCCAAAGCCTCCACATAAACGGCCACTGAAATATTCAGCTGAAATGGGAAACCGACCAAGGCTATACAGCTTAAAGTTGGAGTGAGCAGAGGAGAAAGACAGCTGAAGGCCTGACTTAAAGAGAATGAGGGCTGATTATTGATTTTGGCTTTATTTTTGTCATAAAACAGGTCAGCAGGTCTGAAAAAATAAAGCAGGACGCCCTGGGCAAAACTAAAGCACCCAGCAGAGTCACTCAGTCATTAAAATCAACACTTGATTGATCAAAACATAATAAATGAAGTGAAAATAGTGCCTTACTGCCTTTTTGTCTGTCACAGAAACACAGATCGCTCACTCGTCATACTGAGGATGGTTTCTCTGTAATTGTTCTGTAAGGATCGCTGTCGTCTCCTGGCTTTAATATAAAAAAGATGTTTGTCAGTCGTTTGTCACAGTGCTCTGTGAAAACTTAGCCCTGAAAATAAATGATGGCCTTTAGGAAATAAAAGCCAATACACATCCACAGTCATCACATGTCTATTTTTAACCTTGTGTGTGGGCTCTGTGCAGTGGGCTTGTTTCCTCTGTCAGGCGGGCATGTCATTTATGTAGACATGTGGCAGCATGTGTCATTATGTGTCCTTTCACACTGCTGGGTTTTGTGTTGCTATGGACGATTATATAGCTCTGACATGGTCAAATTAGATCAGAAATGCTCAACTATCAGGCTTTGGTGGCTTTGCAGTAGAAAGAGTTTCTATGAAAGAAAAAAAACTCTCACTAAGGGGTATGAGCTTGGAGCCAACATATAAATTAAGTTGTAGGCAGCACAATACGTGTCAAAAAAACTACTCCTGCTGCAAAACCCATAACAGTAGCAGTTATTACTTGTTTTAGGGACCAGATCTCAAATACCATATGAAATCAATCAGCAGGGAGGACTCCAACACATTTTTAACAACTGGAAACCTACAAACTAGACAGATGAAGCCAATATGAAAGTGTTAAAATCTGCAGTTCTTGGATAGTCCACTTTAGGCTGAAAGGTCAGTCCACTTTAGGCTGAAAGGTCACTTTAGGCTGAAAGGTCAGTCCTTTACCTCATCCCTACTCAAACAAAGCTAGATTGAGTGCAGCTTGTCCAATATGGCTCCAACAGGTTTCAAAACTCTTTATCGGAGAGAGATTCGGGACATCACAGAGCCTACGCCCATTTATTTTTCAATCTAAAATTTTTACATTTACTAAAACCATACGTTCCTTCTCAGCATGATTTTGAGGCTAAAGAAGTAACTTCATGTGAAAAAAGAGGTAAAATTAGATGGGAACAATTTTAGGAAGAATGAAACTTTCTCTTGTTTTTACTTAGTATGTAGCTGTGTGTATATGGATGCTTGCATTGTGTGGTGACTTTTTGGAACAGTCCAAGTCTTATTTGTACAATATGTGTGTAATTCAATGTTAACAATATGAAGTAAACTTTTTAGAACAGAGTACCACACTTTGTTTGTACTTTGCATGTGTAAGTGTATGGTGCACATATTTTTAGTGCTATGTTAAAATAGTGTAACAAGTCTTCTTTGTACAGTGTGAGCGTGGTTTGAGGCTTGCATTGTGAGCTAACCTCTGTAGAACAGTGGTCCATGCCTTGTGAACTGTACAGTGTATGAGAGCAGCTGAATATTTTTCTCTACTACTTCCAGTTAGGAAGTGAGGAGCAGACATCCTCAAGTGGCTTGTGTGCTTGGAGAGGGAGAGGCCATTGGGATGATGGAGATTCTTCAGACTTTCTTTTTTTTATTTTTTTTCTCCACAAATTCAGGCATTCATTAAATATTGTTGAAATTCTGAGTTAATCCCATAGTTGTGTGCCATTTACTTTCAATCTCAGTATCTTTTCTCTTCACTGAACCTCTAACATCAAATTCTGTTTTTGTGTTTTGTGTTTTTCTAATATACTGTAGAATTAATGGCGATAATCTTCATGACATCACTGGTTTGCTTCTGAAACAAGTTTTGAAGAAAATCATCACTAGGGGCCATATTGGTAATGGGGCGGGCGAACAGCTATTGGGTTCCTGCCTGTCAATCACCTGAGCTGCACCTGTGATTGGACAAGATTTCCGTTGCAGATTTAAAGGGGACATATCACGCTTGTTTCTCCTTTTCACTATGTCAGACTAGGATGCCTGTAAAGCATTTCTGCCCTCAGTACAAGTCATTTAGTTCCTTCATTTCCCCACAATAGCGTTATCAATATCCTCATTTTAGGCCATTCTGAAGATCTCGTTGAAACGCTCCGTTTCCAGAATGACCTCCAGTAACCTCGCAACGTCACAGCCCTTTGTGCTCTGATTGGTCAGTTCTATCAGAGGGGCGGAGGGGGTAGAGCCAGGGGGTGATTTTTGCAGCATGGCTGTATTTACAAAATCGCCATATTGGATGGGGCAGACCGAGCGAGTTTGCTGTTTGCCAAAACTTCACCATAAGGCATTGATAGCACTAATAAAATGGCAGAGTGTAGGATACGTCCTTTTGTATTGGACCCCGAGTCAGACCCGGACGGTTCTGCAGCTCAGGAGGAAGAAAATCCACCTGGACACAGATCATCTCAGGACGCTTCAGTGTGGTGAGTCAAACCGGTACTGTAACATGTATAGTTTATACGTGGAAATATAGGCAGACTTCACCAATAAACTATTTCTATAACAGGGCTCCATCCTGCTCCTTCACTTTTCTCTGTCTGTTTTATCCATCATGCTGAAAGTGTAGTCTAAAGATCGCCTCTACCGTCAGTTCCTCACTATGTTATTACCGCAGCATTATTGTGGTCCAGGTTCACAGAGCATGTCAGAACAAGCATGCAAATATCACAGTCTCACAAGTATTACGTCTGCTAAAACTACAGTGTTTTAACTGCTAATTCACCATGTAAAGCCGAGCTGCTCAGCAGAGCAGAGTCCCTGCATCCAGCATCTGAGGGGGGATACTCAGATCTTGGTGGGTGTATCCCTTGGTGGCGGTTGTGTGATTAACTGACATCACAGAGGAGGAGCTGCTTTATCAGATTACTCCAAAAAAAAGAAAGGATCCTCGTGTCGTCATGAAGGTCGAAATCTTGCAGCCATCTGGCAATGACCTATTTTCAGAGGCATCAAATCTCGTTCTAGGATATCAGAAAAAATACAATATCAAATTTTTTGAAAATTCAGGGGGTGAAAGGTCTTGTTTTCAAATGTATTATATTATATGTAAGTATTAAATCAGGGATCAGCATGATATGTCCCCTTTAAGTGTTCCACATTACCTCGTATTTTGAGCCTGTAGGTTTATTGCTTGGTTTTTCTTCACTTTAAACTTTTTTTTACTCTTATATAATATACAGGAAATTGTAAATAGCTCCCAGATATTGAACATTTCAAGTATTCTACAGAAACAGGCCAAAGCACTTACTCACATGAAATTTTCTAACCTTCTGACATTAAAATAAATAAAAATAATTCAAAATAAGCAAAGGAGTGCGAGAAGGCATTTTGAGGCTCAGGCATTAATGGGCTCAATAAGTTGAACAAGTTTAATATAAAATTCACAATGAGATGTTTTTGGCTCCCAATGACACACTTTAAAGTGAATGAATTAATGACTGGATAAAAAAAAATACCGTAGTCCCTTTTTTGGAAATGTACCTTAAAGTGATACTCTAGGATGGAACAAGTTGGGTCCTATCACAAGGTTTAGGGCAGAAATTACCCCTACAGCAGTGTTATTGTGCAGCAGAAGCCCAGAGCACTCTCACCAAACGCGCCCCCTCCCTGCTCCTCTGCTGGTTTCCTCTGCACTCAGACGGGGCCATATTTTACTTGACCAAAAACACAAATAAACAGACTCCCACCAAAAAATCTGATATCAGTCTGCATTCACGCTTTATTTAGAGAATTTTCAGCGCGTTACTTTCACATAAAAACGTGGCCAAGTAAGGCTCTAGTTCTCATCATGTCATAAAAAGGCGCTACCTCTGCTGCAGAGCCACAGCTGGCTACGAGGCACTCGCCGCTTAGTGTATCAGTCCACGCGTGCCAGATATAAACAAACACAGGGCCTAACTCTGTCCTCCTCAGTCCTGGTTAAATGAGCCACTGTTTCCATCTCTGTCACATTGGTGGTATAGTTTCCTGTATATAAATGTACCCCTGCTGGTTCTGTGAGAAACTCTGCGTCTTATATAAAAACCAGCAACCCAGGACAGACTGGGACACAGGGGCAGGGAGGCTGTGCAAACCGAGGAGCTGTGCTAGTCAACAGCAGGATTAGATTTTGTTTTCAGCACACACAAACACAAACAGAGAAATATACACATACATACACACAGATAAGTTTAGATACACTCACACAAACACACTTTCAAATATAGCCAGATGTATTTCTATATTATTATCCCATGCACAAGTAAAAAAAAAAACAAAAAAACAAGACAGTGCACATGTGCTGCCTCCCCCTCAGAGCAAAGACAGAGAGGCTTTCTTCTCCATCAGTCCACCACCAGCACGTGTGGCTTTGTTTCCTTTTTCAGACTCTTGTCTCGCCTCCTCTGTCTGCTCGTCCTCCAGTTTCTCCCTCGCTCAGCAACATTTCTCACCTCTTCATCTTATCCATATTATTTTCTGCTTTAGTCTGAGATATCCACTCACGTCTTCACGCCTGTGTCTTTTGTCATCTCATTTCTCTCCTCATGCTGCTGTCACTTTGAGTTTCTTCCCTTTTAACTGGTTTTCTGACAAGGTGAAAAAACTTTGTGTGTACAAGAATTTTTGTCTTAGTTTCACTGTCATCTAGTTTTTTTTTGTTTTGTTTTGTTTTTTTTTTTTTTTTTTTTGTGTGTGTGTGTGTGTGTGTGTGTGTGTGTGTGTGTGTGTGTGTGTGTGTGTGTGTGTGTGTGTGTGTGTGTGTGTGTGTGTGTGTGTGTGTGTCTAAACCAGATGAAGAAGAGAGCCACCTTCATCATGACTGACTCCACTCATCCCACACACAGACTCTTTGACCCTCTCCCCTCTGGCAGGAGGCTGCAGAGCATCCAAAGCAGGACCACCAAGCTCAGGACCAGGATCACCCAGAAGCTGTCAGACTGTTGAACTCCAGCAGTGCTCTGTGCCGTGTTCTGTGTCGTATTTCTTCTCTGGTTGAGGTGAAACAGTAAGTTGTCACCCTATTAAAATAATGGCCTAAGTCATTTTTTCATAAAAGGATCATATTCTTTATGCCCTATAGGGCATTAGCCTTAGTCAGTAGGGTGATTTAGGCCATTTTATTCCAAGCCTAAGTCAAAATTCTGGATTATTTAGGATAAAATGTGTGATTTAGGCAATCTAACAAGCTCTCATGATGGCGGTTGCTTCAAGAAGAAACAGAATCTTTAGTGCAGAAGAAGCTGTAAAGATGATTCTTGGATCAGTTTCAACTGGTAAGTGATTAGGTTTACTGTCATAAAGGCTGGGGTATAATGTTGTGTAGTAATTTAGTCTAACTTTCACAAGTTAGAGTTTAACTACAAATTCAGTGACTTTTAGCTAGCTACCTCTTCCTGGCTAGCTCACCTGTTTCTGTAACCAAACATGAATAAGCACATGGCAATAATACCCTCAGAGTTTTAAAATTATAGATTTTTTTTTTTTTTCTGGTAGGACATGTTTGAGTATGTCTACTCAGTGTATGATTGACCTGACTACTCAGTGTATGACTGACCTGACATTTGTTCAGTTTAGGTTGGTTTAGGTTCACATTTTGAGTTTGCTTTATGGAATTAAGGGACAGTTAATGGTCAGGCTTCAAAAAGTTGTTAAAGCTGGATGTTGGAAATAGTGTGAGTTCAATAAAAAAAGAAACAGCAAAGAAGACCTGGAGAAGTGAGGAAAGGGATTGCCTTCTGACCAATGTGATTTACCTGACATTTGTTTAGAAGAGAAGGCAGGAGGCGAGTAATGGGAGCCATCTGGGAACACAACAGTGGACGCAGTTCCTGAGGGAGGGGGAAGGCGGGGAGTCTGTCCCTAGAAGACCAGCACCCACTCTTCTGTCGCTAGGCGTGGAGTGGAGAATGGAGGTGGACTTGGGCAGGCAGCTCCATTTCCCAGGAGAGATCAGTGACACCACACTTCAGCCAGACATGGTGCTGTGCACAAAGGAAGAGAAGGCTGTGCTGCTGGTGGAGCTGACGGTGCCATGGGAGGAGGGCATGGAGGGCGCCTGTGAGAGGAAAAGGGCTAAGTACACGGACCTAGTGGCTGAATGCAGGGAGAATGGCTGGAGAACACGACTCTTCTCAGTGGAGGTGGGCACCAGGGGCTTTGTGGGGGTTTCAACAACTCGGCTGCTGAAAGAGCTTGAGCTAAGGGGCAGAGAGCTACACAAATCCACCAAGGAGCTGTCTGAAGAGGCGGAAAAGGCACGTTTCTGGCTTTGGCTGAGGAGGCGGGACAAGGCATGGGGAGTGAGCAACTCTTGAGGAAGGCTAGCTGCAGGGGGTGACTGGGAGATGCCCCTGATCACTGCCCTGCCACCAGGAGATGCAGCTAACACAATGGGCACCGGTAGAGGTGCGGCAGGCCTAGAGCCCAGCAGAAGGAGACACCTACCTGTGCAAACAAATAGAATGAAAGGGCAGTTTAAGCCAGGTTTAAAGTTGCCTAAGTCACACTAGGATGTTAGAAAAATTGGCCTAAGTCCCTTTATTCTTTAATTTTATATGGTTGACACTAGGCCTGCACAATATATCGTTTGAATATCGCCATCGCAATATGCACATGCGCAATACTCACATTGCGCATGTGATATGACTATTGCATTTCCCCCATTTATTGGAGAAATGGAAAAAAAGCAACTGAAATTGAAACCTATCCTATTTTGTACGGAGACATGGCCTCCTGGATCCCTTCCATATACAGCAATCATCATCATACACAGATAAACCCCCTTAGCCTGGATTAAACGGTATTATAGGCAGTGCGGAACACTCTGGGCCTTCAAGGTATTCAGTGAAGGCCTAATAAAAAATATTGAAAGAATTTTTGTACTCCTAAATAATTATTTTATTTCTTTATTTTGTTTTTATTTATTTATTTTACTCAATGAAATCATAGCAATGAGTTTTATATTATTTTTATAAACTTGTCCTGGCAAACAGTGGGTTAATATAACTAAATGGAAAATGGACCAATCACAATTTTCCTTTGGATAGTATCTGGGTAAATCAGCTACAAATTCTGGCAGGCAGGGCCTTCAGTAACTGCAACAAATGCCTGTGTAACTCAAGCAAATGTGGACACAATTTAACAATGACAGCTGTCTTAGCCAATCATATTTTCTTAAGTTGTGGGCGGGATCATTTCCTGTCATCTTCCAGGGATTCGCGAATACTTAATGGATAGGTGCCTAACTGTAGCTGTGAGTGAGTGAGGAGAAAAGAGAAGATGTAGTTGACAGAACGTGAAAAGAAATGGCGGAAAGTAATGGAGAAGACTGTGTGGTTGCTGGATTACTTGAAACTCCGTTTTTTTTTCCAATTTTATATCTTAATTTTTTAATTGTTTGAAGTTGTGTTAGGTGTTGCAGTGTTCAGGCACAGGATAAATCTTTAATCCCACAAAACTATCAATATACTGAACTTCCATGTTACATGATTCTGGCTATTGTTTTATTTCTTTGTTTGATTGTTTATTGCCACATGTGGTCCCATGATCCTACTGAAGGCCCAGTGGCTGGGGCCACAGTTCGCCACTGATTATAGGAATACAACGGTGTCATTGTGAGTCAACCAAATTCTTCCCAGAGATATTCAAGCCATCTGGTGAAAAATGTTCTATCTAAAAATGCAATATATATCGCAACCCCCCCCAAAAAATTGCAATGTCAGTTTTTTCCAGTATCGTGCAGCCCTAGTTGACACACAATGTTCTCTGCATGTTAACAGTCATCCACTGTGAAGGCCTTTTTGATTGAACCGCGTTTTGCGTTTTCCCAAAAACTTAATAAATGACTTAGACCATTATTTTAATAGGGTGATGAAGTGATGTCTGACAGGATGAAGTCAGCATGATAATTATTCCTGTAACCTCACCATTAGAGAGAGAGCGCCAGAGCCAGGTTTTCCCTGATACTCCCTGATGTAACTACATATGGCTTCTAAAGAGGTCTCTGAGACCTGGGCTCGCTCTTTGCTCCCTCTGTTAAAACAATCAAAAGCCGAGGTTTGGATTTCTCTTACTCAGGGCATCGTGAGGTACACAGCTCCGGCTTTGTCCAATTGACACCAGAGGTTTAAGCAGAAGAAAGGCTGGCTGCTCCTGCTGTCAGGGGGCTTTTTTCTGTTTCTTAATGAGAGCGTCTGAGAAAGGCAGCACAGAGAGAGACAGCGTTAGCATGCTTACAGGCCCCACAGCTGGCATGAGTAAGTGTAGCTCTGCTCTGTTTGCCTCGCATCCTTGATACTGTTTCTGAAACACGACCAGAATAACAAGCGACTTCACCTCCAACACCTAATTCCCACTAAGTGTGAGAATTAACACCCTCCATCAGCCACTCAGTAAAATATGATGAAGTCTCACCGCAGTTATACTTAGTCATCTCACTGAATTCATCTCCAGCAAATCTGAGGAAGTGATCACAGCGATTGCTGTTAGAGTGCAACAGTCACATGAGATTTAAAGACATTTAGTTCAAGACACAGGTTACTGGTGCTGCTTTCCCTCAGGGCCAGCAAACCGTGAATGAAACAACAAACTGAAACAAAGGAAACTTCTTTGGACAAGCTGGCAGTGTGTGCCGATAGATTCAGCCCCACTTCTCTTTTTATCTCCTTCATTTGCAACTTCCTGTCTTAATGGTTTCTCCTCCTGTTTCCAAAAAGACACAAAAATGAAAAAAAAAGTCATTTTTGATGTAACCGTGCTGACCGGTGACTTTCAGTCAAACATGTTGGGAGTTTTCAGCTGACAGTCACCAATAAACCGAGTTACACTTTCCTCTGAAACACTAGCGACATCTGTGGCTGTGAGCAGTGGCATGCAGACTTTTTTGATGACAGGGATGAAAAGAGAACAAAAGCACATACAGCACGTTCTCGCCACCCAAGAGGGCCGCTGTATTTTGCCAACCAGGAGGGCAGTTCAGCACGCATTTTTACCCCCTATGCAGGCACATTAGCATGTGTTTTGTGAGGATTTGTGTATTTTCATGTGTGGAGATCTTCCAGTGATCCCCACAGAGTTTGGGCGGCTCTCTCCCTCTCACTGTCGCGGGTCCTGCTCCTGTGCATCTTCTGCTAATCACCCTCATCAGCGCCTGCATTTGAGCTTGGTGGAGAGAGGAGTTGGGTGTCAGAGTGCCGCTGTCCTCCCTGTCCCCTCCTTCAGGCCTCCTGCATCTTAGCCCAAACTCTGCCACGCTCTCACCCACCTTCACATGCCTCACTGCTGCACCTTCTGGGTGTCCCTTTCTCCTCAGACCAGGGGCGTTGCTACAATTAGGCAAACACAGGCAGTTGTCTGGGGCCCCAGGATTCCCAGGGGCCCCCAAAGCATCTCTTAAAAACTGATTTATGAAGTTCTCTTCAATTGAAAGCATTTCTGTTTTCTAAATCTTACTTCACATGCTTCAAAATACATCAAAAGGCTTAATCTTTAATGATGGTTTTGGGTACTCCCCCTCCCTTCTTATTCAATGGGCTATTCCATGTTACAACACATCTGAAAATTTGATTCAGGAAGAAAGTGGTAAAAAACACTTTTTTCCCCATTTTTTTTTTCTTATTTTCAACCAAGTCGGAAATAAAAACAATGTTGCTCTGAGATCTGAGATAAACATATAAGACTTTTAGGATTTTAAGGACTTTATCTAGCCCAGGAAACAGGATCATTTTCTCAAAATCAAACTTTTTGAGTTGGTGATAAACATTATTGTACAAAATCTCTTTTTTGGACGAATAACTCACTGGACAGGGGGTCAAATAAAAATACATTAACTTTAAAATAATTGTACCAAAAAGTATGCTAACTGTAAATATCACCTCTTTCAGTATATTTTTTTCCAGTTTTATGTTGTGCTTGATATTTACACATTTTTTCTTTTCTCAATTATTTTTTTCAGTATTTACCTATTGTAATGTTTTTCACTTCATACTTTCTTGTTTGTTACTGTTACTCTGTAAATTCCCCACTGTGGGACAAATAAGCTGACAATTGACCATAAAAGATTTCAAATCCAGGACAAAGTGGACTAAATGATGTGTTCACTTTTTTCAAAATCAAACTAAAGTACAGAACTTGAGGAAATGCATTTAGTTGCGTTAAGTTACCATGTACCAGATTAGCACTGTCTCATGCCTTGATTCTGGGAAAGAGACAGTGGACCCAGGGAAGGCCAGTCTAGCTCTGAGGAAGATGAGTTACAAGGACATGGAGGGCCCCATTGACTGGGTTTGCCTTTGGGCCCCCAAACCACTTAATACGCCCCTGCCTCAGACTCAGCATTCATTTTCCATCACTTTACCAAGTTTAATGAATTCACTTAAACTGCTTCCTCTGCTTCTGCTTGCTTTTAGATTGTGGTTAGGGTTGCCACCTTTAGCAGGAAAATAAAAGGTTAAATCTTAAAAGTAATTTATCCTTTTTT
The DNA here is from genome assembly GCF_033239565.1 of Halichoeres trimaculatus. Taxonomy (NCBI): domain Eukaryota; kingdom Metazoa; phylum Chordata; class Actinopteri; order Labriformes; family Labridae; genus Halichoeres; species Halichoeres trimaculatus. The sequence goes on from NW_027437193.1 coordinate 31,426,706, forward strand.
GAAATTGCATTCTGTTGACGATGTTGTTGTGGTAATAATACTTTTCAGTCGCATGCTGTCACACATCCGACAGGCCACCATGTATCAAAGAAAACCCATGTTGACAGATTTTACCTTGAACTTTGAATTCATTTCACCAACACTGTTAAGCCAGTCATTTGAATTTTACCGCTCACGCCCGTGTGTTTGCATCCTTTGCTTTAAGGGGCACAGAGCAAGGTACCAGATGCAGCCATAGGTAGATATGTTTACTTCTGATTTCATATGACTTTATCTCACCCAATTAATGATGAACACTCATTCCATGCTTAAATCAAACAAACTGCAGCTATTTGTAAGCGAGCTCCTGTTGAATTCAGCCAGAATGGTGCTGAGTTCAAGGTAAACTGACAATATGGGAAAAATCATGTCCCTTAGTAATTCAAAAGGGGATGTTTAAGGGTTTCTGTTTTTTTTTGTTTTGTTTTGTTTTGGTTTTTTTTGACACAGGTTTTTGTAGTTGATAGTTGATGGTCTGTAAATTTCCACAGATAGTACAGAAATAAGTACTGAGTGACTTTTGTCACTTTTTAACTCCTCTCTGCTGGATTTCTCCACTAAAAACATCTGTTCTCTGAACATTTGTCCACTTGCTTTCTTTGTGGAGGGTAAACTCTATGTTTTTTGTCGGTTAACCTCCTTGTATTACTTTACTAACAGTTGTATTCCACAGTACTAAAGTAAAATGCTCACACAACCACAACTATTTATTAACGATGAAATATATATATAACTCATGTTACACACTTGCTCATAACCCGATGTTGGAACAGAGTGGTTAAACCTGTGCCCTGAGTAAGAGAAATCCGAACCTCTCATTCCTGAGCTGTAACAAGTTCCTCCTAATCCAAAACTGATTTAAGTTTCACTCACTCCTGAAATGGTCTTTGTGGCTGGGGAAATTTCTTGTAGTGGAAACAACATTTTGGAGGGTGCCACTTTAAATAGATTGTCTGGTACACTGTAGAGAAACCCATCTAACTTAGAGCTCAAGATTCAGCTTCAACCTGAATGCAGGGAGATGTTTCTAACAAGAATGCAGGATTTGTTTCACATAAACAATACATTTTGAAAGCTTTGAAATCAAATTTTCTCTCCTTTTCATAATTCTACAGGAAAAAAATAGCACCGTCCCATGCAGCGACATAGGATCGGTGAGACTGACACATCTGTTGTATTTTTAATTAAAAATCAGGGTTTTGTGTTTTGTTTTGAGTATGAATGATGTGTCCTCAATTTTTTAAAAAAATACTTCAAATCAGCTCAGCTAGTAGAGTCTGTAGAAATGGGAGCTTTTATTAGCAGTGTTGTTGTAGTGTGGCAGTAAAAATGCAAAGCTGCTGTTGATCCAACACAGGAGAAAATGTGCAGGGAAACACAGAGTCATGTGCGCTGTCTAAGCCTTAAATTTCCCTAATTTTTCCCCTCAAAAAACATCAAATCTTTTTCTATTCACCATCATGGTCAAATGATAGCAGATGAGTGTGACCCAGGTGACCTGCATGAACCCCTGAAGCTGCATTTTAGCAGCCTGGCTGTAATGGCGCTGTAAAATGGCGATCTGTGAGCTGCAGGTTCCTGCTTCTTGTGGGAGGACTTCACCGTATGGTGAGGGACTGTGTGGAGCACCCTTGAGAAAAGTATTTAACCTTTAACTGCTTCCTTAATGTCACTCTGGTCCTGATAGGGGGCCAATAGAGAGGAGGAAGAGGAAGGATAATGTACTGTGGAGCTATGCTGCCCCCAATTGGAAAGACTGAAAACAACATTTAAAGAAAAGTGTTTTCTGATGATGATTTGATCAGAGGGGAAGAAGAAAGAGAGGAAATAAAAATAAAACAAGGTCTTCTTCTTTTTTTAATGTAATTAGAATACTACAGTATATGTCCAGAGCCCTAAAATGAGGCAGCTTTTCCCAGGTAATGGGACAGATATTCAAAGGCCCACAGTGTTAAGATGTATGGAATCAAAGATTGAAGTTACATCTCAGATCTCAGACAGTTTGATTTGTAAGAAATAACCATGAAATATAACCTGCGCTCTCAGATGTTTTTCTGGTGCATATTTTGCTCAGAATGACCAATTTGGCCAGATTTGACTGACAGTATTGTATCAACCTGTTGACTTTTTGTTTATTAATACATTTTTTAGAACTTTTATTTTAAAGTTTTGTTAAAACCTTCTCCTGCGTTCCCCATTTAAATCCTAAACACCTTCAAGACGTTTTGATGGGACAAAAGTTTTGTCTTCATATTTCTGACAAAGTTTGTGTGCATTTGTTTTAATTTGTACATCAGTTTCAACCAGTAAGCTAATTTAGTCATTAACCTATGGCTAAGCCGCGCCCTCTCCACTCACCTAAATGAACAATAAACATTCAGGGACAGGTGCTGTGGTAGGCCAATGATGATTTTTGGTGACAGAAAGAGCGCATATCCACTGGAAGCCATCAAAAGGCTCTAAACTATGCATTGAAGGGATAAATGAATCAATTTACTGTTGAGAAGGTCGATAAAAAGCTTGAGTTACACAAAGAAAATAGCAAATCCCAACTTTATCAATCGTGATTATCAGTCATAGGCATCGCCTGGAAGCCCCGGATGTTTTTTCCTCAGCCCTGGATAATTCACTGGCTCAGTCAAGTCTCCTCCACCTGCACTCTCTCCTGTTCTGAAGAGAGAGCGCTGTCGTGTACACTCCCACGTGAAGCGCGGTCTCATCAGAGACAGCACAGTGAGCCACAGAGAGCACTGCTACAGCTGTAGAGTGTTTTGGACTTATAGTAAGTCGTTTTCGTCCAATACAGCCCTCTAACGCCCCGCTTTGTTTAAAATAATTGTCGAGAGATGCACTCGCGGCGATCATAGAATAGAAGAAAAGAATAGAAAATACTTTCTTTATCCCCGAGGGGAAATTCAGGAGTCACAGCAGCATTCAAGAAAACAAAAGTAAGAAAGTGCACAGAAAGTGCAAAAATGTCCACAAGAAAATAGATGATGACATCCCGTCCACCACTCTCCAGCCCAGCCAGTCTCCACCTCCACAGGGTCCAGGACTGAGCCTCCCAAGCAGTCTGTTCAGTCTCTGTCTCCTGGATCCTGTCTGCTAACAGCAGGCGAAGCTCCTCCAATGTGGCGCTGGCGTCCGATGTCAGCACAATGTCACTCTGCCCTCCGGCAGCCCCTCTGCCGCTGGGCTAGCACGGCTAGCTCGTCCATTCCACCAGAGATAGATCCCACGTTCCCAACAACGATGGATGGAAGGACAGGTCCATGTCGTCACTTCCCAGCTCACACCCGAGAACCAGCTCGTCTTCCTCACCTCCTCCTCCTCACCTTGTGGGAAATCATTAAGCCTTACACTAGTTAGCATTGACATGCTACAGGCTGCTAACAGCTAGTTTCACATGTAAACAACGGATCCATTGTTACATGTAGGATCTCCAGACAAACACAGGAGCAAAGTAGTAAAAATATCGCTGAAGCCACAAAAAGTTTGGTGTCCATGACCAACAATGAACCATACAAAGTAATGATCCACTCCAAATACAAAGATGACGAAAAAAGAGACAAAAAAATTACAAGAAACAGACAAAGAAGGCAGCTACTTGGGCAGCGTCATACATCATGGATCTCACGCGCTGTCCGCATGTTTGCGAGGAGCACGCATCGCACGGAAGCGAATCATGCTTTAGCACGGCATGGTTGCAGTCACACTTGCCATTCCAAACGTGCTTTAGGGCTGAAGCGTGCTTAGGCATGGCACAGTTGGCCAGTGTGACCGCGTCCTGACAGCTATAGGGTGTCCATCAGTCAGTCAGTCACTGGGTTTAGTTACCTCTGGGTTGAGAATGTCTGGCTGTTTGGAAATGGCTTTAAGTACTTTGATTAGCTCATTGCGTTTGTAGGTGAGACTTAGCCATTGGTCAATTGTAAGCTTAGTGCATGCTGACCTTTCTTTTGAAGGTGCTTTGGAAGAAATTAAGCTGCTGATATTTTTGAGTATCATGAGATGTTCAGAGGAGAGAAAAATTCCCCATCGGCAGCAGCTGTCCTTCATCTCACCCACAACACAGACACTATTTAGGATTAGCGGGCAGACAGCTACTTCTGTTCACTTCACAGGTGCTTGTGATGTCCAGCTTTGGATCTTGTTGTTGATACAACTTTAAGACACCTGGACCCTTTGATGCAAATTTTGCAAATTTTCTTTTTTCATCGTCTCCGGGCCCTCCAGTTTGATTCCTGGCAGCAAATATTAGATATGGTTTAAATCCATTAAATAGCTTTTGATTGGGGTGCAGATGGGTCGGGGTGCATTGCACCCCATGAGGTTTGCCCCTGAGTGGATGGCCCAGGTTCAAGTCCAGCCTGTGGCCTGATTCCTGCATGCCATTTGCCACTCTCGCCCTGTTTTCTACTCTATCTTTTGTCCTTTCTCCTATCTGAAAAAAGGTGTGTAAAGCCCACCAAAAATAACTTTAAAAAAAGCTTTTGATTGTTTTGTTTTTGTTTTCTAACTTTTTTTCCAGCAGGGTAACAGAAACTCATACAGTGCTCATACCAAGCAAATGAAGGTCTATCCCAGCTGAGCTTAGACTCCAAATGCTGGAGGTTCATGACCTGACTGATGACACAGCATGCAGAATCTCATCGTATATTACACAATGGAAATGAAATCAGAGGCTTTGGTGCAGTCACAGTGTTTCCTCCTCTGTGAAAAGGATTATAAATGTCATTGGTTGGAGCACACGCTGCTGAGTGTATTCTTTATAAAGTCACACCTCAGTGGCTTCTTTATGCTGAACTTATAATGATCTGTGAGTAATACCCCTATATAAAATAATAAAAAAAACTCTTTTCACATCGCAGAGCTGTGTAGCTGACTGCCAATCAACCCAACCTGTCTTTTCATCTGCTCTCTCTCTGAACAGCTCCTGGCAGCGCGATGCGCTAATGTCAGTCAGTGATAACAAGTGAGAACAGAGCGCTTCTCACATCAGACTTATTAAGGCTGTGTGCTTACACTGGCCTTTAGTCACTTCATGGTGAGACGTCTCACATTCTGCAGCTCCTCTAACACAGAGGTTAACACCCCCTGCACCGAACTTTGCGTGGAGCTGAAATGATTTGCAGTGGCAGGGCCCACAGGGACTTCTGCTTCAGACAGAGAGCCTGTTGCAGCTTTCACTGACAGCCCTATTAGTATCACAGCCCTGTTCAATAAAAGTGACTGAGGGACGCTAGCCTCAGTGCTGCTCTTCAGAAAGCCCAGCATAAGAGCAGAGCAGACACACCAATATGACAGTTTCTAGAAAAACAAACTGATTCTATCAGAGGCCGTAAGACACTCAGGGTGGAGAAAATTCAGTTTGGTTATTTATCCATCAAGAGGCCCAGAAAACTTTTACAAAGTGTTATCATCTATCAATAAAATGAAGACTGAGGTTACTTTAGCTCTGTTTGGTGAGGTTGGAGTTGGTAGATGGGACTTCACCAGGATTCACACTAACACGTTACTGACACATCTGATACCTCTTTTCCACCTAACTGGTGCTGGTGCTAGTTCTAGGCCAGAGCCTGGCCAAGCACTGGTTCTGGGGCAGGGCTACAGTGACCAACAATCAGTGTGAAAAACTGTCATTGTTAAAAAGGAAAGCTGCTGGATGAGTCATCCATTGTTTTGTTAGTTTCCTCATTCATTACTAATGCTAATGCACTAATGCCTTCCCTCTCTCATAGATCAGGTCTATATCGTGTCATTTTATTACACAGACTAAATAGTCTCATGTTATTTATCATTCATAAACAGGGAAGCTTCTGTATGAGTCATCTGCTCTGTTTTTTACTCATTCATAACTTTAACTGGAGGAGAAATTGAAGCTGCAATGCTTTGTCTCTTATAGATCAGGTCTATACCTTAATATTTTATTCAGCAGACTAAACAGCCTATAGTTATTTATCTTATTTACATGATGGAGTGTCACTTTCCTCATGTTTGTGCGTTCACATTTTTCCCCTGATTCGCGGCTGAGATCCACTCCACAAACACAAGCGCACACACACACACACACACACACACACACACACACACACACACACACACACACACACACATACATACACACACCAGTTGGGATTGCTCTAAGACTGCACGGGAAGTTCAGCTTCCCCTAAAATGTCCCCAAAAAAGTGGTGAAATGTTCTGCTGTGTGTACATTTCATTGACAAAACATGCACTAGAATTCCTTCATCTTTTGCTCAGAATCAGCTTCCTATCGCGGGTAACTGGCTCCACCTCCTTCTCATTCATCCCCGCAGCGTCTCAGTGCTTTAACGAAGTCAGACGCTGAACATCTTCTGACTTCAGCGGGGAAGCGTAGAGTGGGTTGTTCCACTGTGGAAACTGGACGGTCATTGGATAAACGCTGGGCTTTGTCCCGCCCTCGGACGCTGAGCGTCTGCATGATGATTGGATGATCTGTCTGAGGCTGAATCCCTTTTTGATTGACAGTGAAATGAGCCAGTCAGCGACCTTGAAGTATAACCCTCCACCAGAGCATCTTCTGAGTTCTACATTCAGTTGTTACGAACTGATCTGGAGGTTTTATCGATCCCCAGCGAGTTTACCTTTCTTAAAAATGAGGAGCGTTGAGTTTAAAGATTCTATCTCTCTCAGTGATCCAGGAATGCAGGCGTGATGGTGTACCAAAACTCTTTAGAAGTGTCTAAAAGTAGAGTGAGAGATGAGGGCTTTAATCACCAGGTCTCTGACTGAACAGATTGATTCCAGGGGACAGTCACCTTCAGCTTTCTGTTTTTGGCTGAGAGCGCTAAGAGACATAACAGACCAAGAGCCTCTATCTCTATCTGTTGAGTTCACATGTGGCCCCCTTTTGGCTCATTTTGACATGCTACTTACTTATTCAGACTAACAGTCTGAATAAATTTATTATTGAATATTGAAAATCAAAATTGAATTTCAAAGGCGGCTTATTGTGCTTTTTTTACACCCCCCCCCCCCCCCCCCCCCCCCCCACTTGATTTATTTTTATCTTTTTACAGTCCTGGTGGTTGCTCAACAAACCCCCTCTCTCTTATTGGCCAGCCTTCAGAAGACCTGTCAAGTGCAGCTCTATGGGTTAACCTTGTTGTTTCAGGTCCACCCCTCCAACATACGATGTTATGACCTCATCATTTTAGCAAGTCTCTTTAAAGGTAGGGTCTGCAGAAGTTTTTGTTACTCGTTGGTAAACATAACATTCAAACTGGGATCCTCCCCCTACTATCAGTGCCAGTAGCAGCGTACACCCACTGCCTCTGACCCAAACTTTGTGAACACACTCACTACCCCAGCAACCACCTGTAGCATCGCGTTTCTGCGTGGGAGAGACTTAAGAGCTGTGTGCCTGACTTGGCATGTGAGCACAAGCCAATCACAGATATTTGGCACACACCTGGTCAACAGGAAGTCAACTCACATCCCTATTCGTCCCATGCTGCTCTCCAAGAGTCCGAAAATGAGTGAAAGCCGAGCCAAGCTTTACCCTTGTTTAGTAAAAAGCTGTTATCTCTTTCACTTTGGTTGTGTTTTTCTTGCTCCGATCTAAGTTCATTATTGTAGTTGCTTAGGATAGCTTCTTCCACTTGCTAATCCACACGCAAAGTCACTTGCACACTGTGCACGCTGTGATTGGCTGAGGTAACCGTGCTTACTCTCCACCCAGAAATGTCCCGATACAAGACTGAACTACGAAATTAAAATGTCAGCTTACAGGCAGACAAGAGGGTTGAGGCAGACACAGACACTGACACACATGTATAGAGGCCTGACATTTTGAGTTTTTAGGAAAATCCTGCAAACCCTTCTTAAAGGTCTTGTAAAGATATCGTGCTTTTTTTAAAAACAACTTTTTTGGTCAAGTTACAATCAGATTCAGGGATTTCTGAAAAATATGAATATTTAGATGTTTGAAAATCTGCACAGGTTTAGTCTGAACACCCAGCTAAGCAAAACTAAAAAGAAAAGCTGTATCAAAAACCAAAACTATAAAATGTTAATGACACTTTGACTTTTATTTTAAAACCAGCTCAGATCCGTAGGAGATGAACTGTACAGAAAAAGTCATCCAAACCTGAACTCCACTGTTGCAGAAGAAGATCTCTGCTGGCAGGATTACAGTCAGCAACATCACACAGTGTGTTTTAGGCCAGAAGACACAGGCAGGGGTACTAAAACATTTATTTAAAGTCCACTCATTGTCTATTGGATCTGACTTATGCAAGAGAAGAACTGAAAATGTGGTCCAGCCTTTTCTTTTTTTTTTTACAGGATGGAAGCATTAAAAGCCTTTTGTGTGCTCTCAAAGCCAGACGAGTATAGATACTGTGGCACATCAGTGGAATTTCAATAACGCTGGTCTTAAAATAGACTGTTTGTTCTTCGCACTGACAATTTGTCTGTAATCTATGGTAAACACAAGCAGGAGGGGGGATTAAGTGTGGCTGTAATCCCTAAATACCTTCAAAACAGTGAGAGGGCTTTCAGATGCCATGAGCTGCAGTTATCAACAGTGGAGTGGAGCCAACGATGGAAATGGTTGAAGTGACTATTTACACATGGTGTCAATTTGCATTATGAAAGAAAATGATTGCCCACTCTTGAGGCTTTGTGTTGGTAAATCACTGAGATCATATTAAGCATGAAGTCTGCACTGCTTTGGTGACCGTTGTGCCATTGTGTATTTTCTTTTTGTTGTTTGAGCTCAATGCCTGATGTCTGAAAATGTTGGATGTATACTGTTTGTGTGGTTACAGTCACTCCACCTTCTATTGCATTAATCTTTGGAAGGTTTAACCACCTCCATTGGCAGTGCTGAAGTTGTCAGTGTGTCCAGCAATCTCCCACATAGTTTTTCTTCCATAACGCTCCAGCTAACGTAGGTTTGTGAACACATGATGTTATTATTGATATCGCAGAAGCTGTTCTTTCTTGGAATCTGATCTACTTAGGTGCAGTTCTATGATATAAGATGATCTGTTGGTGTTGGAGGTAGAAGCTTTACATTCAAACAGTGGCATTTTTTCTCGGAGGCCAAGGGAAGCCATGCCTCCTCTCTTTTTACAGACTGTAGCTGTGTTTTAATGAAAATACTCCTTTTTAACAGTTTCAATAATTCTTCTGTTTCATCACTGTCATCTCTTCCTTATTTCTCTCCTCTAGTTATTGAGCATTTTACGATGTGTAAAACAGCCAACCAACCAAACCAATCAGATGAGGCTGGGGTCATGACACTGCTTACCTGTGATTGGCCAAGACTGTGTCAAGGGAAGCCACCCCGTCTGCGGCCTCAAACCAATCAAATCACAGTATCGTCATCATCGAGCCACTGAATGAAATCAGGGAGGTTAGCACATTAGCAGTGTGCATGAAGCAGCCGGTTGTGTGTTTGAGTGGGCGGTTGAGTAGATTAATAAGATATTTAAGCTAAGTCAAGAGGACAATGTACGTGTGTGAATGAGTGAGTGAGGGTGGGAGAGCTAAAGGGTGTGTATCGGTGTTCAAAGTTAGTAAAATGAGCGCTCTCTGGGCGCTCTAACAGGTCATTCCATTACATGAAATAGCGATACAAACTCCAACATAGTCTTTTATGTTCCCCACTTCCTAAAACATACAGATTAGAGGCTTTGTCTCACTTGGCTTCCTCAAAAAAAATCCCCACGCCACGCCACTGCATTCAATTGAGGAAGATTGTCAGCAAATAGCCAGATGTGGTCGAGAATATGAGGTCATTTAGTGTGGCAGGGATTTTCTCTTGTGTGTGTGTGTGTGTGTGTGTGTGTGTGTGTGTGTGTGTGTGTGTGTGTGTGTGTGTGTGTGTGTGTGTGTGTGTGTGTGTGTGTGTGTTTGTGTGTGTGTGTGTGTGTGTGTGTGCGTGTGTGTGTGTGTGTGTGTGTGTGTGTGTGTGTGTGTGTGTGTGTGTGTGTGTGACAGACGTTTGATTAGCCAGTCATATCTTGGAGGAGGAAATGCAAATATAATCATTCAGCATTCACAGAGTAATTTATCCTGAAACTGTCAGCAGTTGCTGTTTTTGCATCTATATTCAGCTTGTTTGAAAGGTAGGTGCAAAGTGGTACAGCATTACACACAAACGTCATTGTGGCACAGAGGCAGGGGCGTAGCTACAATTAGGCAAACGCAGGCAGTTGACTGGGGCCCCAAGATTCCCAGGGGCCCCCAAAGCATCTCTTAAAAACTGATTTATGAAGTTCTCTTCAATTGAAAGCATTTCTTTTTTCTAAATCTTACTTCACATGCTTCAAAATACATCAAAAGGCTTAATCTTTAATGATCGTGGGTACTCCCCCTCCCTTCTTATTCAATGGGCTGTTCCATGTTACAACACATCTGAAAATTTGATTCAGGAAGAAAGTGGGAAAAAACACTTTTTTCCTCATTTTTTTCTTATTTTCAAAGAAGTCGGAAATAAAAACAATGTTGCTCTGAGATCTGAGATAAACATATAAGACTTTTAGGATTTTAAGGACTTTATCTAGCTCAAGAAATAGGATCATTTTCTCAAAATCAAACTTTTTGAGTTGGTGATAAACATTATTGTACAAAATCTCTTTTTTGGATACATAACTCACTGGACAGGGGGTCAAATAAAAATACATTAACTTTAAAATAATGGTACCAAAACTGTAAATATCACCTCCTTCAGTAGATTTTTTTTCCAGTTTAATGTTGTGCTTGATATTTACATATTTTTTCTTTACTAAATTATTTTTTTCAATATTTACCTATTGTAATGTTTTTCACTTCATACTTTCTTGTTTGTTACTGTTAGTCTGTAAATTCCCCACTGTGGGACAAATAAGCTGTCAATTGACCATAAAAGATTTCAAATCCGGGACAAAGTGGACTAAATTATGTATTAGCTTTTTTTTCAAAATCAAACTAAAGTACAGAACTTGAGGAAATGCATTTAGTTGCGTTAAGTTACCATGTACAAGATTAGCACTGTCTCATGCCTTGATTCTCAGAAAGAGACAGTGGACCCAGGGAAGGCCAGTCTAGCTCTGAGGAAGTTGAGTTACAAGGACATGGAGGGCCCCATTGACTGGGTTTGCCTTGGGCCCCAAAACCATTAAATACGCCCCTGCACAGAGGTGCGAGGGAGAGTGATTTTTTGTGTGCGCATCAACATATTTGGACTGTCAGAAATAAAAAATAGTGAAGTCGTATCATCCATCAAACAACGCCATTTCTGAGCTTTATTTTTTTTTTTAACTGGAGCTTTGTGTTTTTGCCGGCTGTGCTGGTCTCAACCCCTGCAAAATAAAAGTTCATCTCAGTGATCTCTGGAGAGCTCAGGAGATGAACTTCTCTTTCTTCATCTGCCTGCGGCTCAGTTAAAGGACCACTGCCACTGAATGACCTTGGCCTTGACACAGCACCAACCAGCTGCTTCATGTGTGCAGGGATGGCTTGGGCATCATGGCGGAGGGCACTGGCCACACTGGACACAGCTCCCACCTCCTGAGCAGTATCCTGTGACCAATACATCTGATTTCTCCACCTCCATGACTTCAAACTTCATATTTCATCTACAGCCTCTCTGCTCTCCCAAACTAAGTGGTGACAGCTGATAGCAAGCGCTAAATCATCATTTCAAGAGGGTGGTTTGCTCCTATTATCAATTGCACATGCGGTCTGAGTAGATCACCTGCATTATGCCCACTAATAACAAAAGTAAAGTAGATGTTCCTGTTTTATTTTTTTAAGTAGTTGTGTATTGTTCTTTAGTACATCTGTCATATTTAACCTCTGACAGGAAATAAACCAAGTCAAAAAAAACCTTCTGACGTCTTCACAACTCATTTACAAGTAACCTGACATTTAAACTTAAAAAAAAGAAATTTGATTTATTGATTTACATAGTGATAAATATTAATATCGACTGATATGGAAAAAATATATATATTGGGATAGGACTTTTTCTCATAACGCCCAGCCCTAACCAATAGTGACAGAAATTCTTGACAGCATGTACAACTTTTATAAAAATGATAAATAAATAAACACATTCAGATAGAAAAGACATAGAACCAGAAAAGGCAGAATGTTATCCTGCTGTATTTTTCTGCTTTTCTTCATCTTATTTGCTAGATGAATAATCTTTGGTTCTGGGGGAAACTGTTGGTTTTTAACTACAAATGAATACATTACCCACTCACTTTGTATCCTGTAAAAAGTTCTCTTGAACGAAGTAGTGTCCTCAGGACTGTGTCACTAACTCAAGCTGCAAACAGTACAGCCTCGGTCCCTCTGTACTGTCTCACATCCATGTAGCCATTTAACTCACTTCAGGCTGTGCTCAACACTAAGACATCATTTGTTTGAGAAAATAATGAAGTCTGTGTGGGGACACTGACACCACTGGTTAGCTATAGCCTTGTTGTTCATCATGTTGTCAGATAATATTTACTTTACATCAAGTAAATGCATTGTTATTGACTCGTATTTTGGCCAGTAGACTCTTGGCTCTCTGGCTCTTGGCGGAGACGAATCACTCTTTGAGCTGAGCTAAGGACTACAAATGTCTTGTGTTGCTGAGATGGAACAAAGGCCCCTCTGTACACAATATAGTGGCCTACTGTAAAGGCAATTTCAGGGATGAGTTTGATCATTCACTATGAGGTTAAATTTGTGCCATCAGACACTGAATTTGAATTTAAAAAATCATTTTTTTAAATTGAATTATCTTTAAATGAATTTGAATTTGTATTTTGCCTATGAAAATTCTACTCTTTTGATGCTTTAATTAAACTTTTTTATAACTTATAATTCAAAAACGCAGAATTCAATTTAAATTCACATAGAACAGATTCAGTTTTAAAACTCAATTTCAATTCAGAGCGGCACGACCATTACGTCATCTTGTGCCTGTAGAATTTTAAAACTGAATCTGCTTTTTGTGAATTGAAATTGAATTCTGTTTTTTTTTTTTTTTTTTTTTTTTTTTAAGTTAAAAAAAAGTTGAATCAAAGTATAAAAAGAGTTGAATTTCCATAGGCAAAATACAAATTCAAATTCAAATAAAAAAAAAACAATTCAATTAAAAAAACAATTCAATAAAAAAATAAATTCAATTTCAAAACATTAAATTCCATTTCACATCATGCTTTTTCAAATTCAATTTTTTAATTCAAATTCAGTTTCTGATGGCACAAATATAACCTCATAATTCTCACTGAAAGAAAAAAATGTCACAAATAAAAATCAATATTAAATTGCAAAAATGCAAAAAACAGCGGTGACCATCCTCACATTTTGGTACGACCCCTTACAGTTCCCCCAGCCACATATTGGCTGAAAGAGCAACATCACAGCTTTCACACACCTTTAGAATTTTTCTAAATGAGCAAACCGTTAAGGAATAACGGTCGTTCAAAGCTCACTTACACCAATGTATTGGCGCCCACACATCTGGTGCTAAAGGATTAAAGAGAAGGTACTGTCTACCTTTCATTGTCTTCAAACTGTCCCTCTGGTGCACCCATAGTAGCAAAACATGACTTACAGCTCACTGGTTTTACTGGTGTTTTAGTTAACCCTTATTTCAGCCTCTGTCTGAAATGATTCATTTTTGCTGCTGCTTGCCGCACAAACCCTGTTCACTCTGCTCGGGGCACAGCTATAGGCTGACCTTGGTGTTTGAGGCCCACCCTTTAGATGTGTCATGAACCACTTAGAAGATCCTTATGTGATGATCCCATCATTTCAGCAAGTCTCATGAAGATCTATGGCTACAATATGCCGTGATGAAAACAGACTGGTTGTGCTAATGTTGGAAAAAAATCAGTCAGCAGGAAGCATGGGCCGGGTTAACACCCCAACAAAGCGTTACATGTAGTGGCAGTAGACCCCACAGTTAAAGGCATTAGTCAACCACTGTTTTAAAGGATGGCTGATGTTGAGTTCATGCTTTACTGTCTAAGACCAAATATGTGAAGAGAACAGATATTTAGGGATCGAACAAATCCTTTGGAAAACTAAGGGTGTATTCAGACCTGGACTGTTTGGTCCACTTTAAACGGACCAGGGTTCGTTTCCCACGCTGGTGCTTAATTTTCATGAAGGTGTGAATAGACCCAACAAACCCTGGTGCGGACCAAACAACCGGACCGAGACCCACTTTTTGAGGTGGTCTCAGTCCGCTTCCAAACAAACTCTGGTGCAGTTCGTGGTTCTCCGGTGCAGGTCTGAATACAAACCAAGGTCCATCCGAACTAACTACAGGATACATGCGCCTTTTGGGCCTATAAAGCCACCGTAACCAAACCGTCTTTGGTTCATACCTGATTCCCCGTCTTCTGTTTGGCCACGCTGTTGCTAGCATGTTGTGTTGTCACGCAGAACATAGCGTCTCCTTGCTGCGCGCATTCGTCTTCGCTGTTCCTAAATTGTAAACGGTGTTGTTAAGCCTTCTTTGAAGGAGCTGCTCTTGAAACTGAAAATGATTTTGCAGCTCTAATAAGAACACAAACACACATGTTTACCTCCATTTTCAGGTCTGTACTCTGTGTGCCGCCCTTTGTCAGTGCTGTCCAATGAGAGCACTGATCGTCACACATGTGGATGTGTTTATAGTCCACTTGCAAAAAGTACAATCTGAATACAAACTGCACCAAACAAAAAAAAATAAAGTCCGCTTTTGGACCAAACAAGTGGACCAAAGGACTTTTCTGGTCTGAATACAGCTTTAGAGAATGTGGGACTAAACAGCAAATTTATGGAAGGGACAAGGGAAGTGGCAGACTCAGAAGCACATCATCCAACAAATCAATGTGTTGTTTCCTCTCCTTCTACACACAAGCAACGAGTGTGGAGGTGCTGGTATGCTCTCCCAAGCAAGAGCAGAGACTGCAGGATACAAGAGAAGTTGTTCTCAAACAGGTGAGTGCTACCAATATGGCTATGGCTGCTGACATCGCTTCATTTGATATTAATAACTGCATGAATGTTAGAGAATTTCATATGCTCATTTTGTGGAATGTTTGAGGGATGGATCACCAGCTAATCAGCTGTCTCAGATGGCAGAAACTGCATTGGGAAAGTTTCGACACCAGCATCAGCGGCCACTCTTACGCCTCAAATACACCAGATACTGTACGTCTGCAGTCCGTCTCATTTCCGTTGCATCTTCACTGTGTTTGTCAACTCACACTTCTGTGTGACTTACAGACAGCTGGAGTCACAGACCAAGGAGTTCCTACGCTTCCATTGATGAGTCTCTCTTCATTCATGTTGGGCTGTAAAACCTCAAACCTGTCCGGCTCCACTCATTTTGTCCATTTGTTGTAGTAAAGCTTAATATGATCTGATTTTGGCATGGTTTGTTTTATTTAGCAAGTCACTGGGTGTTTTTAGGTAGTTTCTGGTCATGACTTCCTGTCTTCCTGTATTTATGTGTCACAGCTCTGCGTTCAGCAAAAATAGGATGGCTGCGTATTTTTCTTAGAATAATACCACAAAGAGCTACTTTTAGCCTTGGGATGCTTTGTGAGTATGGGCTCTGGTGGAAATCTTAGCACTTTACAGACAGATTGAAGGCAGGGTTGGCAGTCCTGAAAAACTAGCATGAATTTGAATGTAGCATCTTGTCAGGACTCCGCCTAGCCCCCCCCTCCCCTTGGAGCTCCACCAAAGCAACACACCGCTCACATGCAGGAGCGCTGCTGATTGGTGACTATGATTGTGAATGACTGAAGGACAAGCTCAACACATCATTTTATATTTTGCACTACGTCGCGTGATGTCTCATTTAGAGGTAAGGAAACACCAAAATGTTAAACACTAAAGCTTAAAAACAAATAAACAAACGTGACTTCTGTTAGTACTTGTAACTGTCATGCTAGCATTACCCACTTTTAGCTGTGACACAATATCAGGAGTAAAGCTATAATACAAATAGTACAAGTATATTTTCTCTAGGACTTACTTAACATCTCAATTTTTTTTGCTTGTCAGAGTCCCTGTAGTGAGAGTTTATTTGACTCAGATCCAGACTACAGCCCAGAGCCAAGTACCTCATTGCGTCAGAGGTTGGACGAGAGGGGCAGTAGTTAGAGGATCCTAATCGATGTGATTGGTAGATATTTTCCTGGGTTTTCTACTGCTGTAGATAGCAGTATTTTTCGCTCTCATTTAAGAACACATCATGAATTGCTTGCCATCAAGACACAGGCAGGGAGAGCTGGATTAGGGTGGGGAACAGCTCCCAAGTTTTGGTCTAAGGCCTCCAGAAAGGAGAGGAAAGAAATGGTAATTGAGGAGGTGGTCAGGTATGAGGAAGAGCAATATAAGATCGAGGCTCTCAGCCAGCCTCAGCAAGGGTGATGGACAACATGGGAAGGAGTGGTCAACAAGACCATCAAGTGGTCCGATTTGTGGAAGATGCCTCAAGCAAGGATCAGCTTCCTCATACAGGCCACGTATGACACCCTCCCCAGCCCAAGCAACTTGAGCCAGTGGTACAGCTCAGAGGAAAGCTGCCAGCTCTGCAATGCCCCAAACCCAAGCCTACAACATATCCTGTCCAGTTGCAAGACAGCCCTTGCTCAGGGTAGGTATAGGTGGCGGCACGACCTGGTCTTGCGGAAGCTCGCAGAAGTCCTTGAGCTTTGTTGGACAAGGTGTACAAGCTCAAAATGTCAGCCAAAAGGAGAAACCACCACTGCTAACACCTGGATGTGTTTGGAACTTAAGGGTGGACCTTGACCGGCAGCTCAAGTTCCCACCAGAGATAATACCCTGCAAGCAAGTCAGCAATCCTGGCAGAGCTAACCGTCCCCTGGGAGGGAGGAATAGAGGCTGCTTCTGAAAGGAAGAGGGAGAAATACACCGAGCTGGTAGCCGACTGCATCGACGGCATCCAGAGACCTGGCAGAAGAGGCGGAAAGAGCCAGCTTCTGGCTGTGGCTGAGAAGGAAGGACAGGTCATGGGGGAAAGAGGGGTCCTAGGGGTAGCTGCAGGGGGTGGCAGGGAGACGTCCCTGCCGTTGCTCCACCATTGCGAGATGTTCCGGGATTAATGGAGCGAAACATCAGTGAAGGGTGGCTCCCGGCTGATGACCCTACAGCTTCCCCACCGGCACCATCGGAGGTGGGTCAGGCGGAAACGCCATGCAGGTAGCTCTTACCTGTGCTTCCATCTAGTTTTCTATATCGCCAGTGACCACTGCGAACAGGGCAGTTGGCATCCAGGAAAGACTGGAGGGCGGTCAGGGAAGACTGACTGACAGCAGGAAAGACTGCACTGGGCGTGGACGGGCTTGTTACCCACTCCACAAGTCCTCAGCAAGATGACGATGGACAGCCTAACCACTAAACTACAAGCACAAGAAAAGAAAAACAACCCGAAGGTCCACAGAGAGGCGAGATGGAAGATGGACCAAATTGGACGGACAACATGGTACGAACTGGAACAGCAATCACTAACGAGCAAAGGACCCTGAAGAAATGTAGCTGTGGGTGGTCTAACGGTAGCTCTTACCTGTGCTTCCACCTGTAGCTCATTTTAACCAGTATAACAAAAAGTGTATCTAAATCAAACTACCAATTATACCTTTAAGGGGCCTTTGGCTCACCAAGTCCGGACTCTGTTGCAGTCCAGTCTCATCAACACTTGAAAAAGTCTTGTTGGAGTATCTACTTATCTTTAAAAGGTTCAGATGGAAAATCAAAGTCTCTAACAGGATAATAGCTGTAACCATGGAAACAAGTAGTCTTTTTATAAATGATATGCCCAAAATATGCCCAGACATTGGCATCCAGCTTTATGCTGATGATGCAGTCGTTTATGCTCCTGCTAAGTCCCCTAGCAAGGCAGCAGAAATCTTGACTGACCATATGTATGGAGTCCAGCAGTGGCTGGAGCGCAATCATCTCGTTTTAAACCTAAACAAGACAGTGTCGATGTGCTTCTCCAAGAGGAAACGGTGCCAACTTGAAAGATTCTGTGTGAAGATAAAGGCTCAAGAAATACAAGAAGTCAATGAATTCAAATTCTTGGGAGTCATTTTAGATCCACAGCTCAGGTTTGATAAACACGTGAAGAAAATAGCTAAATCAGTAAAAAGCAATTTAAACTGTTTCAAATTAATAAGGCAGTACATACCAATTCAGGCAGCTCAGATATTCATGCACTCAATGATCTTTTCTCACTTCTCATACTGCATGACAGTTTGGGCTCAGGGTTCACCCTCAACAATCAAAAGTCTATCATCCTTATATAATAAAACCCTCAAAGTAATGGACAAAAAACCTATCCGTTGGCACCACTGCCACATTTTGAGAAAATACAATCTATTGAGCTTTGAAAGCTTCATGCAGTTTTCATTCCTTAAATTAGTTTTCAAATGTATCAATGATCTTGCCCCTGAACCCTTATCCAAATTTATCCAAAGGCAGAACAGCAGCAGAGTTACAAGAAGCAGGGTGAATGGAAACTGTAGCATACAAAAATGTAAGTCAACATTTGGACAATCAGCTTTTTCTTTTAGAGGCTCGAAACTCTGGAATTCATTACCAACCGAAATCAAATTAATCACAGACTTAAAACTCTTTTCTACAAAGGTCAAGTGTTGGCTAAAAGCAAATCAGAACTGTGATCATTTTTAGTTTGTCAAAAACATTTTTTTGTATTTATTCATTTTGAACTGGGTTGTATAATTACTTGTTCTGATGTGAACATGTATTTTATTGTTGTTTTGTAAACTTTTTAAAATTATTTTATGCTGTTAAATATTGTACATTTTCTGACTTTTAAAGGCCCAACTAGGGACAAGAGTTGGAAATTAGCATTTGCTATAAACTCTCTGTGCAGCACATCAGATTCATACTTAGTGATGGAACTATGTTAAACTGCATCGTCCCTATTAAATAAATAAATTCAATTCAATTCAAGTAATGAAAATAAAGGCCTGTTAAAGAACTAGCTGAGATTTTTGACTCCAAACACCCTCTCAGTAAAAGAGAGGGAAGTCTAGGGGTCATAGATCTCTGAAACTTCCCACTGTGATGGATGATGACAGAGAGTGTGCTTTTTCAATCTGCAGCTAAAGTGTGTTGTGTTACCTCTCAGTAATATATCTACTCCTTATATTTTTTTTTTCAAAAAATGAATTTATTGACTACATCCACTTTAGAAATGTGTGTGTGTGTGTTTGTGTGTGTGTTTGTGTGTGTGTTTAATATGGGCTCCCTATCATCTGTTTACCACGTCCATGGTCCGTGATTACAGCTCTAATGGGGAAAGGCTCCCTCAGTCTCAGCCATAATGAAAAATAAGTAGGATAGAAAGCCAAGTCATTTCTTTTTCAAACAAGCGTGATTCATCTTCATGCACAGACTTCTCCATTGGCTGAAATTAAACCAAACAAAAACCAGGGAGCTTCTGTTTGTTTGTTTGTTAACTCACTCAGGTTTATGGAAAGAATTAATCCCCAAGAAGCCGTGTCATGACTAAGAGATCACACTCAAAGGGCTCTGCCCTGCACTCAAGGGGAAATTCAGGAATATTCAGGAAATTCATATAGTTCTTTAAAAAAAAAAACAAGTCATATCATCATATCTTTGCTGTTTTTGAACAAATGAGATTTTAACCTAAAGGACCTCTTTGACAATACATGTAATTTTGCCCACAGCCCAATTTTTTGTTTATTGTGTGGTATTTGTAGTACACCCAGAGACTCCCAAGAATATACCTTTAGAAAATCCAAAAGTCATCCAGGGCCTGTACTATGACCTATTTTATGATCATTACCATAGGTGTGAGCTAGGGTGCACACTTTACCCCAAAACTTGCTCAAACACAAATAACAAATCATCAAATTGGGTCAAATCACCTTCACTGAAGTCTGGTGCATCTTTTGAAATCAAATGTAAAGCTAAGTATTACAAGTGAAAGAAGTTATTGAATTTTAACTGGAAAAAAAAACGTTATTTTTTCATGATTTTTTTCAACAAATTCAATTCTTTAGAGACATGTCTGACCAACTTACAGTTGGTGTACACCTAAAATACTTACAAATTATTTGGCCACATATATATTCTCAAAATGGGAAAAAATCATCAAATCTGAGACCGGTAAAGTTCAGTTAACAGGTTGGGTTACTGTGGAAGAATCAGGATACATATCTTGTATATCAGGGAACCTTTAAAGATTTGTTCAGAATTCATCCTTTAAGTATGATTTCTTTTACAATTTGGATGCTAGATTCGAAACAAATATTTCACATGAAATGTTATTCATTTTAATATTGAACAGCCACAAAGGGCCTGTATATTATGCCTTTGTAATGAGATAATAATGAGCCATTGATACAAGTAAAAACCGATGCATTTTTGGATTGTTGTAATCAGATTGTATTTATCTACAATTACAGCAATACACAAACATTACTTCCGTCAATTTCTGTTTCTACTACTTGTAAATACATGTAATCTGTTTTATGGCCTTTGTGTCTTTTTGCATTGCAATGGCTTGGACAATTTTAATTTGTAGACTGGAACTATAGTAAGGGAAAGGGGATCTGAGAACTCCATAAGATGTATGATTGGCTGGTTATTTCACATTTGGGTGATGGGAAACAGGGAAAAAAAATCACGCCTCTATTAAAGTGTAACGATAATCATAATGCAGGCTGCAGTGTTTCACTGTAGTCACAGTAACACACAGGCTCGCTTATGCAGCAGACGTCTTGTGTTAACTTTGAGTGATATCTCTCGCAATCTAAACAGCCACAGAATCCACTTAGGCTACATTAGAGGCTATGTTTTTGTGAAAAAGAAAATATTTCTGCTCCAATAAAGAAATATTTTGTTAAATACAAATTCCAATCGTTAAGTATTTCTGTTTGCAGACGAAAGCTCAACAGCTACAGACTAGACTTCATTTCAAGTAATGGTTAAGGGAGTCCTTGAACAGGTTACTTTTGTTAGTTTATGTAATAGAGACCTAATCCATCATTAAATGGTTCACTTTTACAGTTTTTAGGAAGCTCAAATTATAGCCGGGTGTATCTTTTTGTTGCAGAGTGATGCACGGTTGTGCCATTTGCTTTGGTTTAGTTTAACCTCTATGTTATGTGTTAACGAAAAAGGAATATGCATGCCCTGCTCTGAAAAGGAATATTTTGTTAACAACTAATGATAATAGTTTGTTATTCCTGTTTGCAGCCCAAATCTTAACAGCCACAGAAGACTGCACTTTACATAATGGTTTTAATCATTAAATGGTTTACTCCATCATGTTTCGTTAGGGAGCTCCATCAAATGTTGGTTTTATTAGGGTTGCTTTTTGTTGCGTAAAGCTTTTCAGAAGATGGGTCACAGACAATCTGGATTCTCATAATTAGCGTTGCAGCAGATGTGCCTCCTGAGTTCTGACACGCACTGAGCTCTCTGTCATCATTCATAGCCTGTGTTGATGGACAGAAACTGTGTCCCTGCGCCCTAATATTTAATTATACTAATATATTTAATTATAACATACAAAAAGTGTCGTCCTGGGATTGAGGACCTATTGGCTTAGCTGCAAAAAAATTAAACACAAAAATTGTAATTTATCAGCGTTCCCCAGATTCCAGGAAATTAATTGTATTTTCCCAGGATCTGATCATTCTAATTTTGTAGAAAAATATCAAACCCTAATTCTTTCAATACTGAAGCCAAATCAACCCAACCTACGAGGTCCTGACCTCTGGTGATCCTATTCCAGGCTCTGTTTCTTGAGTTTATCCCTCATCAAAAACTACTTTCTCATTCTCCTTTTATTTTCAGTAAACCATGTTTAGTTTTTTCCTCTTTGTGCCATTCCTGGAGGAATCTGGTCCCAGGATTTCCTCCCAGAAACTAAAGTCTTATCTTTTCTTTCAGCCTTTGAGATGCCGGACCGAAGTCTCTGTGACTTGATGGAGGACAGAGAGTGGGAACCTCTTTCTCTGCCTGAGATCCGCCCCATCACCCAGCAGGTCCTGACAGCCTTGGACGCTCTGAAGAGCAATGGAGTGATACACATTGACCTGAAGCCAGATAATATCATGCTGGTCAACCAGCAGGACCAGCCCTTCAGGGTCAAACTCATTGATTTTGGCCTGTCCATGAAGACCTCTGAGATGAAGACTGGCATGTGGATCCAGGCTGCTGCCTTCAGGGCTCCCGAAGTCTTCCTGGGACTCCCTCTTTCTGAGGCTGTGGACATGTGGGCTCTGGGAAGTGTTCTGGCAACACTGTACACATCCAGCTTTTTGTTTGGGAGAGGCTGTGATTACTATGTGTTCAGGAACATCGTGGAGGTAGTTGGGCAGCCCCCTGATGACCTCCTCAGTGCTGGGAAATACACCAGTCATTTCTTCATACAGAACCAGTACCTGGACGGGCCCAAATGGTGGCTGAAGACGCCCGCTGAGTTCTATCACAGCACAGGTATCGAGCCTCAGCTCTCCCAGAGGTCTGTAAACTCTCTGCACGACCTCATGATGGACCACATACCGGCAGAGGAGGACATCCAGATCTGGGATCGCAGAGCCTTTGTAAGCTTCATGATGGGTCTCCTAAACATAGACCCTGCACTGAGGATCAGCCCTGAAAAGGCCCTAGTGCACCCGTTTGTCTCCATGGTCCACCTGGAGGAGGGAAAGGAAACCAGTGAGTACGTGAAGAGCTCCTACAACAGAATGATGGTCACCTCCATGGGCCAGTCAGGACCAGCCTCTACTGACAGCCCTACAACCACGTCTGATGAAGCTGAAGCTCAGGCTCAAGCTGAAGCTAACGATGAAGCTGAAGCCGAAGCTGAAGCTAAAGCAGGAGCTGAAAATGAAGCCAAAGATGAAGCTGAAGCTAAAGATGAAGCTGACGCTGATGATGAAGCTGAAGCTAAAAATTAAGCTGAAGCTAAAGCTGAGGCTGTAGATGAAGCTGAGGCCGAAGCTGAGGCTACAGCTAAGGATGAAAATGAAGCTGAAGCAAAAGCTGAGGCTGAAGCTGAAGCTGAAAATGAAGCTGAAAACGAAGCTGAAGCAGAAAATGAAGCTGAAGCTGAATATGCAGCAGACGCCTCGGCCACACCAGATCCAGCTGAGGAAGAGCCGGTTCAGGACTTTGATGGTTTACCTGCTGAAGGTGCTCCCAAGAAAGAGCGTCGGAGCAGACTGAAGAGGCTCAGAAAGTTCTTCAGCCGTGCCATACGCAGAATGTTTGGACTGAGGAGAAACTCAGACGGACAGCGTTGATGTAAATAATAATAAAAAGCCCAAAAACTGTCTCATGCACAGTTTGGTTAATGTCAGATTTTAGATGCTCTGTATAAAAAATATTTGTTTTGTCGTTCAGTCTCTCTACTGTTCAAACTCTGAATCAGAATTTTTCCAATGCTCCTGAAATTTTATATTATAAATTAAACCAGATTTTATTAGAAAAGCAGCCAAAAGTGACTTAACCTGAACTTGCAACAGTGTTAAATGCAGGGATGATTTTTATTTAGTTTTTGGTCGATCAAAAGATGAAATGTATTGATCAGGGTTCTTGAATGATCAAAATGACATCTTTAAAGTCTTAACTTTGGTTCAAAATGTTAAGTTAAAAAAGTTTAAAGTCATGATGGAGGAAAAAAACAGAACACATTGAGTATTGTTTTTTAAAAATACTCAGAATGGTTGTGTGTATCAGAATAATTGGTGATCTGATGGTTTTATTTATATCAACTTGTCTATTTGACCATGACAAAGGCATAAAACATTCTTTCATGAAATACTCAAAGTAGATGCGGTGAGGTTACAAAGGTTGAAACAGAAGTTGGAGAGTGTTGGGTTAAAGATACTTCAACAGGCATGTCCACAGTCAGGCTCAGGGGCCGATCACATTTTAGTTTGGGCCCCAGCTTCCATCATATTGTATTGTAAACTGTATGAAAACTAATCATTTTCTAAATTGTACTGCATTTACATTTACATTTCTGTCAGGTAGGGGGGTGCAAAAAAGATATTGCAGCTGAGTGCAAAATTTGTCATGTACATGTTTCTCATGGTGGCTCAGAGCTAGGAAAGTTTAATATGACCAACCTCATCATTGAGTTTGAATGATAACACTTGATCTAGCCTTACATACTATAAAATAAGAAATAATAGTCTGTATGATTTGTGCTGATATCATATTAGAGTGATATCGGTATTGGCCAATACTCAAGGCTGCGATATTGAGATCGTAATGGAAGTGAAAAGGTTGTATCGGGGACACTCCTATGGTCAAGGTTATCTGGACTGTGCATAGCCTGCTTGTCTAAAGCCAAAGCTCTGTAAATTCTGCAGAAACTCAACAACTCTTACAGCTGACGTCTTTAAATGAACGTTTTTGTCATGAAAATGTGAGAGTTGAAAAAACGTATCAGCAAACACAGGGTGAGGACGGGCGGAAATTAAGTTGCTCAGAATGCAGGATCAGAAACATTTGAGGCTAAAAATGTTATTAGGTCAAAATAGCCTGAATCTGAAAAACAATCCTGATAAAATCTAGATCCTGATGCAATAAAAACATCCTGACATATTTCCTCCATATCGCCCCCTAATGGAGAAAATGTTCCTTGGTCAGAAGCAGAGTTGGGGATGTTTACACAGCACTGTAGAAAACTGACACTGATCATCTAGGATCAGGAGACACTCAAGGGACAGGTGAGCTTTGATTTTATCAGTCTGTGATGATGGAAGGTGACTGACTTTATCAGAAATCACTCAATTGGGCTCTTCTACAAGCTGCTAACTGGAGCTGATCTTCCATCTGGACTAGCCCTCATCTGTTCACTCTAAATGTAGCTGCAGCTCGGTGATCTATGTGGGTCAGAGCGGGGTCACATTTTGTCCTTTCATCCACTCTGAAATGTCTGAACCCCTGATTGAAGAATGATGTCAGAGGCAGAAATAGTTCCTTCTAAGGGTCAGAGAGAAGGCGAGACTCTTCTCAGAGTGAAGGATATCAAAGTTTGTCACACAACAAAATGAAAGCTGGAGCTCTTTTGCTTCACAGGCAATAAAACTGTTGCCTGAGTTAAGTTATAGAGGATGGGTTCACAGAAGGGGACAGAAGCAGCCCAGTGGTCTGGTGGTAGAGCTACAATAATCTCTGAACCACATGCGAGACCCAGCTGAGTGAACAGGTTTCACAGGGAAGATTTAGGTGGGCTTTACACGAGTATGAATTTCTACGACTCCGGTAAAATAAAGTATCGATCCAGTGATATCGACACATGGAGACGTGTATTTGTCCATGACGCCGCATCTTTTTGGAAAACGGGTCTGCAGGTGGATATCTGCGTATTCGTCTTCATGCCGTACTTGGTATAAACAGATAAGTCCGGAAAAGACGGTGACCTCATAGCACCCCTCCTCCTCCCCGCCCCCCACCCACGTTGTCACACACAACAACAACAACAATGGCGACAGGCGGACTGATTCTGATATTGTTCCAGCAGCTACAAATATTGCTTCGACTATTATATCAACATTTTCTCAGAGAGCATAAACAACACCAGCTACGGCAACAACAACAACAAGTGCTCATGTAGAGACACAGCATGTTATACATGTGTAACAAGTATGTATTTTGTGTATGAAGTTCGTCAAAATTCTTTCTAGTGTTCCCTTACTGTTATTTTTCTTATTTATTTTCATTTTGGAAAATGTTAACGTTTTGTATTTACATGCAAGGCTCTACTTTATTTGTTTAAAGAAGGAGACTTTTATTTTGAAGGGACGTGCTTTGATTTGTGACAGAATCCAGCAGCTCACTCTCTCTGCTGTCTGGATTCTGATTAACGGCACGTTGTATGCACAGCTCCGCTGCATTTTTTTGTTTTAACACACAATGCAAGAGTCTTAAGTTAAACCAAGTGGTGGTACTTACATGAAAGGTGCAGACATTTTTTTTGACACGGACTTTCTGTGAATATTTTCATGTATAACTTTGTTATGTCCGTGATAAAACCGCTAAACCACTAGCGATGCTAGCGCTGTATAAGCCACGTGGAGACAAGTACTTTACTGTGTGTGTGTGTGTTTGTTTTGACTCATAGGAGCAGGAGCTGTGTCCTATGTCTTTAAATAAGAGCACTACCCCTGTGTCTCATCCTGTGTTTCCTGTATGCAGGTATGGATTCTGTGTTAAAAACTATATTTATTTATCTGGTAGGCCTTCGCATGAGTTTTGTATGTACTTTTATAAAGACTTATTGAATGTTTTGATATCTATGAAGAAAAGAAAAGCAGGTTCATAGCTAAAAAAAAACACTGTATGAGTAGTAGATGATGCAAAACTATACGATCACCTTTAGGAGTGTTGTACAATCTGCTTATACGCTCTCTGCTGTCTGGATTCTGATTAACGGAGCAGGAGCTGTGTCCTATGTCTTTAAATAAGAGCATTACCCCTGTGTCTCATCCTGTGTTTCCTGTATGCAGTAAACGCTGTGAACCTGAACTCTGAGTCGTCTCATCATTCTGCCAGAAGTACGACCGAAAAGAAGGGGTTACACATGCATGAGCTCTTGTTGATGTGGAATCCATCTCAGAGCAGAACCAGACGGGCAACCCGACAGGATTTTGCGTTGTCATGTAAATGAACAAGCCTATGCACAATACGATGTGTAAACAGCGATACATGTTTTGATGCAGACGCCAAGACGATACAGGGCCGTCCCCGTGTGAGGAGGGCCTTAGGCCCCGTTAACACGACAATGTTTCATCTGAAAATGCTCAAACGCAGTGGCAAAAATCTGTGTTTACACGGAAAAGCTGATGGACTGAAAACGCTGTAGTAAGCATGCCAGGCAGTAGGTGGTGCTATAACTGTCTTGTCCAGAAGAGGGAGATCTCCACAGAAGTAGAGTTGAGCTGGTCATCTGGTGTATTGGGGAATACTAAGTTAAAAAGTGGAGCATAAGATGCACATTTTGTTGAAAGACAGTCAGCAGATACGGCAGATTGAGCAGCGCAAGCACAACACGGTAGTTTGCGACGATCGTAATAACGGTACTGTTGTCCAGTTGTATGCGCGCGTGAGGTGAAAAACGCTGGCTCACTCAGTGGTGGTGGTGGTGGTGGTGGGGATACTAGGGGATACTAATGCGTGCACGCGCGTGAAAAGTCGAGTCTTTTTTTCTTTTTTTTTCGGTTTTCTATGGGTTCTTATTGAGCCTGCAGACAGCTAAATAACCAGACGCTGTGTGCCAACAAATCCGGGTTTATAGAATAGAATAGAATAGAATAGAATAGAATAGAATAGAATAGAATAGAAAATACTTTATTAACCCCTGAGGGGAAATTCAGGAGTCACAGCAGCAATCAATAAAACAAAAGTAAGAAAGTGTATAGAAAGTGCAAAAAGGTCCATAAGAAAATAGATGACGACATCCCGTCCACCACTCTCCAGCCCAGCCAGTCTCCACCTCCACAGGGTCCAGGACTGAGCCTCCCCAGCAGTCTGTTCAGTCTCTGTCTCCTGGATCCTGTCTGCTCACAGCAGGTGAAGCTCCTCCAATGTGGCGCCGGCGTCCGATGTCAGCTGCGTCAGCCACGTCAGTGAACAGCACGATGCCACTGGGTTAGCACAGCTAGCTCGTCCATCCCCCGGAGCTAGATCCCACATTCCCAACAACGATGGATGGAAGGACAGGTCAACGTCGTCACCTCCCAGCTCACATCCGAGAAGCAGCACGTCGTCCTCACCTCCTCCTTCTCAGCTTGAGGGAAATCATCAAGCCCTAAACTAGTTAGCATTGACATGCTACAGGCTGCTAACAGCTAATTTCACGTGTAAACAATGCAGCCATGGTTACATGTAGAATCTCCAGACAAACACAGGAGAAAAGTAGTAAAAATATCACTGAAGACACAAAAAGTTTGGTGTCCATGACCAACAATGAACCATACAACGTGATGATCCACTCCAAATACAAAGATGACGAAAAAGAGACGAAAAGATTACAAAAAAACGGACAAAGACCAGAGAGCTGCTGCAACAGGCAGCTACTTGGGCAGCACCTAGCAATGAAAAAAAAAAAAAACAATTAAAAACCAATTTCAATCCAATTAAACAAAATATTATTGCACCACAGCTCAGGCTGACAGTCTCTCTGGGTCTCACTCTCTTCTACCCATCTTGACCACAAAGACACAACCCGACAAGACACAACCCGACAAGGCACAACGTGACGTCTCTGGAAGGAGAGAGGGTCAGAAAGACAAAGAGCGCATTCTATCAGTGTCTAAGGAAACACCACTTCCATCCTCAATGACACTTCAAGAATACAAAACGATCAAGATCAAAACCTAAATATAGTTTTTCCCCTCCTCCACCTCCAGGGGGTGCTGCAGCACCCTCAGCACCCCACTTCTCACGTCCCTGGTCCCAATAATCGATACATGGTTTTATTTTATAGTAACACAGGTGACAATGTAAATGTAGTGGAGTGAAATTGTCATTTTTTGTCTTGTTGTTAATGTAGTGAAGTAAAAGTAAAAGTTGCAACAAATAGAATAGAATAGAATAGAATAGAATAGAATAGAATAGAAAATACTTTATTTATCCCCGAGGGGAAATTCAGGAGTCACAGCAGCATTTAAGAAAACAAAAGTAAGAAAGAGTATAGAAAGTGCAAAAAGGTCCATAAGAAATTAGATGACGACATCCCGTCCACCACTCGTCCACCACTCTCCAGCCCAGCCAGTCTCCACCTCCACAGGGTCCAGGACTGAGCCTCCCCAGCAGTCTGTTCAGACTCTGTCTCCTGGATCCTGTCTGCTCACAGCAGGCCAAGCTCCTCCAATGTGGCGCCGGCGTCCGATGTCAGCTCCGTCAGCCACGTCCGTGAACAGCACGATGCCGCTGGGTTAGCACAGCTAGCTCGTCCATCCCCCGGAGCTGGATCCCACGTTCCCAACAACGATGGATGGAAGGACAGGTCCATGTTGTCATCTCCCAGCTCACATCTGAGAACCAGCACGTCGTCCTCACCTCCTCCTCCTCAGCTCGAGGGAAATCATCAAGCCCTACACTAGTTAGCATTGACATGCTATAGGCTGCTAACAGCTAATTTTGCATGTAAACAATGCAGCCATGGTTACAGGTAGGATCTCCAGACAAACACAGGAGAAAAGTAGTCAAAAATATCGCCGAAGCCACAAAAAGTTTGGTGTCCGTGACCGACAATGAACTATACAAAGGGATGATCCACTCCAAATACAAAGATGATGAAAAAGAGACAAAAAAATTACAAGAAACGGAAAAAGACGAGAGAGCTGCTGCAACAGGCAGCTACTTTGTTAGCGCCTAGCAACGGAAAAAAAAAAAATATATATATATATATATATATAATAATAGAATATAGAAACTCTAAAGTAAAGTATAGATCTGTACTGTAACAAAGTACCTTTACTTCATCCCACCACTGCCCCCTCCCCCCACTTTGTGGTTCCAATCAAATTTGACCAGTCTGTTTCAACTGCTCTTTAATTAACACAAAACCCCTAATCACCACCCAACTTTATGTGACACTCTTGTTAGCTGTGAACCGTGTCTCAGAGTAGTAGGTGACACTCCTGGTCTGACCGGCTGCAGGCCTTTTACTGACTCAGCAGTTTCACTTTGTTGCATCCCCAGCACACAGCAGAGTGTCCTGAGAGTCAGCTTAGAGACAAGTCCATCACTCATAGGAGTAACTTCTGTAACAGACTACAGAAATAAAACTTTCTCCTTTTGTCCTCAAGTTGAAAAAACAGAAGTTGTGGCTGCAAAGAAAAAGAAGCTTTAAAAACACAATTTTACCCCAGGAGGAACTTTGAAACCAGGGCTCTAGTTGTTGAAAACTTTCTTTTTGTTTTTGTTAGCTGACTGACCAAGGCTGCACATCCATCTTTCTTCTATTCTGACGTTTGGACAAAAATCCTTACAGCAGTTTGGAGCCAAGAGCGAGCGTCTGATCTGTAAACAAATCAAAGTCCTGTGCTGTCACTCCCCTCTGCTTCCACTTTACAGAGAATCAATTTGTGTGAGAGAAAAAGCCTTTGCGCACCAAAAACAACCCAGACCTTAATAGTTAATCGCGCAGGCTGCAGGGCTGGAGGAGGATATGGTATGAATGATGTGAAGCTGTGATCTGCTGCTGCAGAAAAAACAATGAGCACGGCTTTTTTCTTTTTCCAGGGAAAACTTTAATCCTTGTTGTAGTGAACATGGTGACACCAGAGAAGCTGCTGAGAGATGCTATTTGATACATGAACACCAGTGATCACATGTCGGAGATGTGCTGCATGGAGGCCACTGAAAACTAAATACTTTGACTAATGTCTGACTGAAATCTGCATCTTCAGAAGCTTACATGATTTAAAGGAAACACCACTCAGGTCAGGAAACCAAACACAGGTGTGCCGGTCGAGGGCTGGACAATCAATATGAGCTTGTTGATCGTTTGAAATTCGTAAGAAATTAAACCTGTGCAAAGTTAGTAAAGTTAAGTGTCTCTTTTTGAGTTTAAGACGAAGAATCCTTCTGGATGTGATCAAAACATCTTAGCAAAATGAAAAGCATGACTCCACAGGAGAGCTACATCACAGTAACAGGATTGTCTGACACTGAGGCAGCACCATGTGTGGACTCTGAGACTGAGTGGGGTTTCTGTGGCAGTGAAAAGAACAGAAACGTACAACTGATGCATTTTCAGGATCTAGCATACGAAGCTCACTGAAACGGTTTGAGTCGACATTCCATGTGAGACTTCATACATTTTGCATAAATCCATGATCAGATTTACTAAACCAAATTACACCCATCATCAGCTAGAATTAACAATAATCATATTACAGCTACTCTCCTGTCTTTGCTGTTACACACACAATCTGACACATTGTAATGCATCTGTGACTTTGAGCCGTCCCTCTGAAATGTCCAATTTCAAAGTTGACCTCTAATGATTTACACGTTTTCCCATATCTGGAAATTTCACAATCCATATAAAATATAACAAGAAAAAAAAAAAAAAGATAAAATCTTGAATACATTTCCAATCACAGTGCAATAAAATCTGAGGAGATTCATTCATTCAAACTGTGTCTGCTGGAGCCCACTGTACAGTCACACAACACTTTGAAATCTACACAGGAGCTTTGAGTGAGCGCGTCAGTGCTGCACTTTGTCTGACCTCCAGCAGAGGGTGCTGTGGCACTGTGCTGCATATGATGAAACTCAGTAATCTATAAATTGGAGGTCTGGAAAAAAATTAAAACAATGATTTACAGACAAGAAATTGACAAAAATCTGTCTTGAAGTTGTTTTGAATGATGTGCACAGTTCTGAGTCAGAGGATCGCAGACCATTAAATCGTCCACGAGCATTACACCTATTGAACAACCTCAGCTCACCTCTTCTCCAGTTTAGTGTTTTTGTTTCATCTTTAGATTTTAACCTCTGCACCTAAAATCGCTGATTACTGAAAGGTTCCTATGACACCTCTGAGCTGACCTCCCTAAGGCTCTCAGTCTCCCAAGAGGAGGTGATGAGCAGCTGTACAATGAAACATGGCTCCATCACTGCATTACAATATTTACAAAGGAAATTCGGTTTTGATGTGACACTGAACTTATTACTTGCATCATGGATTTGAGCCTCTGGACACAGAGCTGGACATGTGACATAAAGCATGAAGCGAAATGATCAGTGTCCTCAGTGGATCTCTGACTCCAGTGTTCAGCATCAACACACAATACTCCTCTTTCTTACATGTTGCCATCAACTTTAGAGAATGAGATTATGTTTTAAATCCTTCTGATTGTCAACAAATCTCATGCTCAGAACAAAAGAAAGTCTCACCTAACACTCATTGAGTGTATCAAAGCCTGATGACTTTAAACAAGGTTGAAAAAACACATAAACAAGGCTCACTAATGCATCCAGAGATCATCTTTGTAATCTGACCTGACCCCATATACCCTGCACCAAATATGTTCATTTGAAACAGTTTTTAGTCTCTATTAAATGCATCCTTCCTGTGCGCAAAAAGTCTCATCTGTGTGTGTTTTAAGATCTTTTAGCGAGACTTGTTGACAATACAAAGCTTTTCCAGAGTCTCAGTATTCTCCAGAATGTCTCAGATAAACCGAATCAGGAGCAGACAGGCAACAAACACACCTGCTGAGCACGAGCACTGACTGGGTGTGTGTTAGTGTAATGAACGCAACGTTTATCTTCCAGTATGTGGCAGTTTTACATCAATCACAACAGTGTGAATGCCTTTCGAGGAGGCAGATTAAACCTCAATGTCTGTACACACACAGGCTATTTGGGACTCAGCACTGGAGCCAGAAATGAACTACTACGATTTGATGATGACTGTGTCTACTATGCAAGCAGAGCGTGGCTCTTAACTGAAATCTTAAAAAAAGTGTAACAGCAGCCTCCTGTAAAGAGCAGC
Organism: Halichoeres trimaculatus; assembly: GCF_033239565.1. Lineage (NCBI taxonomy): Eukaryota > Metazoa > Chordata > Actinopteri > Labriformes > Labridae > Halichoeres > Halichoeres trimaculatus. The sequence continues at coordinate 31,459,272 of NW_027437193.1, forward strand.
AGCAGAGCCTTGTTCAACAAGCGGTGAAAAAGTGTGGAAGAAATGATTTCCTCAATCCACAGGTGGTGATTTGTTCGTTTGTCTGTGTATCTCTCAGGTCACTCTAACAACAGATCATTTTCTGAGAGTTTGTGCTACACTTTAAGCCCAGAGCAAGGCCGTCTGCTTCGAAGACTAAAGAAATGTAGACAATCATTAATGCAGCGAGCGCAGTGTGACGAGAGAGAACTGACCTTTTTTTTACTCATTAACTGGATGTTGATCAGACACGACTGGCACTTCTGGAAAAGAGAGTGATGAATGCATCGCAGCCTTCTTGTAATGACTGTTGATCTTCACGCCTCAGACACAGGAGCTAACCCCCTCACAAGGAGAACACACATATCACACACACCAAATCCAGATGGCGAGGCGTGCACGATGAGAACTCGGTGCAGTAACAGAAGAAAGAAGGTTCAGTCCAAAGTGGAAGCTTTAACGATACTTGATGGACTTCAGCTCTCAGTGCACTTCATGAAACCACGGTCAATCAGTGAAGATAATAATCCAAAGTTAATGACCTCAGATGGGAGTTGGGATGAACTAGAGTTCAAAGTTTGTTCGTCTTTCCGTCTCGTCTCCCCCAACGTTTCTCTCACCCCTGCACGAATCCCAGCGTCTCTTTTGGAGGCACAAGAGTTGGTGAACGCAGGCATCCCACTGCGATATGATGAGAAGTACGGCCGTGTGAGTTTGGGTGTGGGGGGAGAGTTAGTGTTACCATATGTGGGATTCACAGTGAGTCATTTTAATGACGCCCACACCGCCACCTAGCCGGCGATAGTTCATTCCTCCGTACAACCTGCAGAGGGATGAGAGGGGAAGAGTTCACAGGTTAGAGAAAGATAAGGATGCCGTCATAGTTTTAACACCTGCGCAATGTCCAGCAGCATCAGTAGCCACATTTACATGGAGCCAAATATTCCGAATAGAATCGGGTTAGAAGCCCAAACGGAATGAAAATGCTCCATATAAACACCTCATTTGGAATGAACAGGCCAAATCCGAATGGAATTTCATTCCGATGCACAGGGGTAGAATTTTCCTTTTCCCATTCCGATTAAAAGCAAAATCCTGTCATGTAAACAGTGAATCAGAAAGCTGTCAGGCTGGGTTCTGTCTGTGGATGCTCTGTCCTGACATAATCAAGCAGTGACGTATGACATTTACTCACATGGAAACATGGCGGCTTCCAAACAGAGCACACAGCACTGGTCTGCGTCGGAAAGATTGTTTTTAATACAAACTCTCAAAGAACTAGACGCACAGACGGTAACTCTGCAGCTGTAGCTGTGGAGCTTCTACCCCAGTCACTCACACTTACAGCCTGTCGTAGTCTCACGTAGCAGCTCCAGCTGCAAGCAAGCCGACACGGAGGGTAGAATTTACATTTAGACAGTAGGAAAAAGAAGAAATACTGAACTTTTTAAAAAAGTCCACGAAAAACTCAGCGAGGGTGGATCGTAACGTTGAACAAATAAGGAAATGCTGGAAGACACTGAAGGCTAGCTACTATAAGGCTAAACAGCACAATAGCAAAAGTGGGCATGACCCCAACAACTTTCTGTTTTTCAAATAAAAAATAAAAATAAATAAAATAGCTGTTCCGATTGAATGCCGTGGCACATGTAAACACCAGATCGGAATAGATCGCTTAACATGTAAACAGTTCACCTGAGAGCTTCAATCGGAATGATCATAATCTGAATGAGAAAAAAGTCTGCATGTAAACGTGGCTAGTGACACACGAACAGAGACACGAGATACCTCACAAACTTTACTTTCACTGCTACATCAAAAACGTCCCGTTATGGATACAATATCAATGTGCTTTTTTTAAAGAAGGGGTATTGTGCTCTCTAAGGCATCATACTGCCCCTGTGGTAATCCCAAAGTATCTGCACAATCTACAGCTTGAAAAAAAAAACCTTTTTACTCTCACTGGTGTTTTAAAAAGCCCAAACTTCAGGCAGCATGAGATTTAAGTGTGCTAGTATTTAATCTCGCTTTTAGCTGATTGTATTTAATATTATTTTATGTTATATGTAACTTATTTTAACCCTTTTATTTTGTTTTATTACTACATTTCAGTCAGATTTTTTTTTTATTTTATGTATTATTTATTTATTTTAATTTTTTACTTGGAATTTTATTTTTTGTTAAATGCTTCTCCAATTTGAGCTGATTTTATTACACACCTGATGTTACACAATCTCATTTTACAATATTATTTATCCAACTTTTATTCTATACTGTTATATTATTTTATTTATTTATCTTACCCTCTAGTATTTCCAAGTATTTTTAAGTATTATATTACTTTTAGCTCCTGTGTTTCCTCATTTTTAATACAAGATGGCGTTTCCTCAGTCCTCTTATTCTGCTCTCTGTCAGAATTTCCTTTTCTTCATGTGTTTGAGTAAGTGAGTGTGTATGTTGAATATGATTTGGGGGTGGGGGGGGATTGTGGGGGTCTTTTGTTTTGATTTTATGTAGTTACGCAATTTCTGCTTTTTATTCCACATATTATTTTATTTTATCTTTTTCTCATGTGAAGCACTTTGTATGACAAAATCCTGTACGAAAAGTGCTATACAAATAAAGTTTGATTGATTGATTGATTGATTGATTGATTGATTGATTGATTGATTGATTGATTGATTGATATTGTTTGCACAAAAGCTCAACGGGCCTCATACAGGAGAGCATGTAAAATATATCAGATGAATTCAACATCAAAGCTAGCTGGACTGAGTTAAATTGATGAGCTAAAACATATTTCAGCTGATGATTTTTACTATTCATTATTGTTAAAATGCAAAACAAATAAGTGTGCAGCTCTCTCTTTACCTCTTTGGTAAAGTTTATCTCTGCAAACCCAAGTATTGGGTTGGGACTCGGTATGGGCAGATACTCAATACTGAAAAACTGGATCAGATAAAAAAAAAAACGCTGATCAGGACATCCCTACGTGGTCCTGTCAGAGCGATATCTGAGCTGCCCCCAGGTCTCACTGATGTATTATTGATAGCTGAGACTTAGGTACTGATAATAAATCTAAAGGACTCTAAAGCACATATTATCAGTTCAGAGCTGCACTCACCTCCATGTGTTGGCGTCAGGGTCATAAACTTCTATAGTTTTCAGATACGTCGTCCCATCAAAGCCTCCCACTGCCATCAGCTGACCGTTCACCACGGCCAAACCCACCTACACACACAATATCAATTTCAGCCTGAGAGTGCATCAACATTTACAACCTGACTAACATGTATAACTGTCCCACTTTTATTAATGAAAGCCGCCCCTCTGGTTATTTATACACTCACCCCACTCCGTCTGGACGTCATGGCCACCACAGGAGACCACTGGTTGGTTCTGGGGTTATATCGCTCTGCACTGCTGAGCTCTGTGGTGTCATCTCTCCCACCGACAGAGTAAATCATGTCCTGGTACACCGCACAGCCCAGGTGCTTCCTCCTGGTTCCCATGGGTGACACTGTGTGCCAGCGGTTCTCCTGAGGGTTGTAGCGCTCCACTAGGAAGGAAATAATCAAGGGGAAACATCGATCACACAGCTGAGGCTGCGTCTGTTTCATCAACCATCAATACAGACCTGAACTAACACCTACTGTTTCTAACTAGTGCGTCTCAATCAGTTTATAGATGCTGTCATACCTGTATTTAAAGGTGACGTCCCATCAGAGCCTCCAACAGCGTACAGGAAACCACCCAGCACAGCCACAGCTACACCAAGTCGCCTGGTGCTCATGGAGGCCACACGAGTCCATTTGTTCTCCTTAGGATCATATCTACAGCAGGAGGAAAAACAACATCCTGTTCATTAATGTGTCTACATCTCATCACATCGCCAATGCCAAAGCCCAGCACTATCAATTAACCTGTGTAAACAGGACAAGGTCATTGCTACAAACCAGCTCCAATATGGCTCAAAAAGCTAAGCAGAGAAAAATAAGGTGCTTTTAGACTGCAGCAATTTTCCTCAGGAACCAGGAACTATGTCCATTTGATTGGAGGATTGGCCTTGGTTGCTGTCTTAATTCCCTCTACTGGTCAGGCAGTGAAGTGCAATGACTTTTTTTCCTTCGTATGTCATTGGTCTGATTTGAACAATCCTCATGGGACTACAGACCCCAAAGGAAACACATACAACAACGGGCAACAAAACCTTAACTAAAAGTTTCTGGAAGTTCTTAAAAAAAACACCCTGTAACACCAAATCAGAACCAGCTCCTATTGGTTGGTGCAAAACTTTGTTATTTGGTCATCTTTAAAGCATTCCTTTCCAGTGTCTCAGCTGTTGAACTGCCATCCAGAGCTTTATCTTCTCCCTTTTTCCTCTCTGAATATTATTCAAGATCAAATATTTGACAGACACAGGACTGAGATATTTCCTGTGTTGGAATAATCCAAGTTACCTGATTCAGGCTACAGAATCACTTACGGCACATCCATTACCTCTCTACAATGTTGAGACAGGAAACCCCGTCTTGTCCACCAACTGCATACAGATAACCTCCAAGTACGGCCACTCCCACGCTGGTGCGACATGTGCTTGTAGGAGCCACATCACTGCTCCACTGATTTGTCTTAGGATCATATCTGCACAGGAAAAAAAGACATTCAACTTGAACACATGTTCTAAACTTCCTCTGTGAAATATAAAGCACCGAAGTCTTTAGGTCAAACCTTTCTACAGAGTTGAGATACGATGAGCCGTCGTGACCTCCCACAGCATACAGCAAGTCATCTAGAACGCTGACACCAACTCCACATCGACGCTTACTCATCGAGGCGACCATGCGCCACTCGTTGGTTTGGGGGTCATAACGCTCCACGCTAGAAATAGCATCACCGCTGCACCATCCACCGACTACAGAACAACATGGAGAGTACGAACAAGGTTAATATTATCAAACAATGGGGCTGGGTTTTGCATAGAACCTCACGGTTCGGTTCAATTTCGATTCTTGAGGTTGCAATTCGATAATACTTAGATTTATAACGTGTTTATTGTATTACAGCAAGATAGATAATGCAGAGTCTGCCTTTGAAACTGATGTCCTGTTAATGAAAAATGACACCCATCCACTATAGCTATTCCACAAACAGGGAAGGCTGGGTGAATAAATCAAACTCCCCCCTCCATACACAGTGTGTGTTCATGGAGCAGCTACCATTCTGCAATTTTGTCCAAACGTAACTAACATTATTTAAATTTTGTTACCATAAGATGACTGTGTCAAAATTATGATCCAACGACAGCAGCCTCCTGTGCTCTGATGCACACAGAGGAGGGAGAGTGATGAGTCTCACTGATCCTGATCAATGCCTTTTTGGCAGAACCCTTGCAAAAACTTGCTGTAAGTTATATAGAGTTATTGTATAAATTAGTGCTGTCAGGCGATTAAAAAAATTAATCTAATTAATTACAGGATTTGTAATTAATTAATCTAATTAATCACATTTTAATCTCATATCTGCTTAAGGTCCCAAAATAAAGAATTTGAATTCGAGGACATTTAAATTACATTAAAAACATTTAAAAATAAGGTGGGAGTATAAACAACACATTTTTTTTGGTACCCTGAGGCATAAGGAACAAAAGAAAAAAGTGTTATGGTTCTATCTTTACAAAATCTACACAGTCCTGCACCTAAGATAAGCTGATTTGATTTTTAGGACGTTTTTTGCTTCTGTCACATTTTTACTCGATGTGGACTCAATTTTCACTGCAATATGAACTTCTATACTTCTATGAGGTCAGGAGAACCAGGGCTAAAGGCTAAAAACTGTGAGAAACTATGTACAAAACACTTTATTCAAGTCTTGGATCAAAGAAAAGTGAAGCATTTTCAGTTTTACGTGCTCTGAACACACAAACTGTTGCTCATTGGTGCAGAGCAGCCCCAAGCTGAAACATGACACCAGGAAGATGGGAGCAAATTTTCAAAGAATTCTTTAGATATAAATACAGGACAAATATCAATCATTCAGGGCTTGTTTAATGCAGTAAAGAGTGTAGAATTATCTGTTTTTTACAGAAATGAGCTAGAGCAAACGGTTGATTTTCTGCAGATTTTCAAAAAAGACGTGTGAATAAACGAGATGTGGACAGCAAGTCTCACAAAAATGACTCTTGCTTCCCCCCGGTTTTAAAGCATGTTGCGGGCGTGTGATACATTCAGGGACCGTCGGAAAATCTGTCAAGAACACCACTTTTTCCAAGTAGGACAAACGGTTTGTAAATGCCAGACATTTGAAAAAAGGTACGTCTTTGAATGCCCCGCGGGTTTGGATCCAGATTAATCTGCGTTAATTTTTATAATGCGTTGATTTGCGGTGTAATTAATTGACGAGTTAAAATGACAGCCGTAGTATAAATATGTATCCCACATTATTGGCCCTAAAGTTTATGTTTTCTGCAGAGTACCTGCAGTCGCGCACTAAAATTGGGCCCTTTAATTTTTTAACTTGATTTTATTTCATGCCCCTTTCGTGAAATCTATTTTGCAAAATTTTGTCACACCCGTATTTATTTTCATGCTCATGTGAACCTATGTGGCATGTCACCCCACATTTTGACCAATTAAACAACCCAAGGAGCTGGCTTTACGCTGCTGCTTCACGCTTTGGTTGCCATTTTGTTGTTGTTTGGTCTAGTGCAGCCTCTGTCCAACAACACGAAAAACAAGCACAGTGCCCCCGACTGGCCAGGAGGTGATTCAACTCAGAGGATTTGCCAAATGGATATTGAATTGGGTAGGGAACTATTGCAATGCATTGATTAGTCAATATTTTAGCCATCCCCATCAAACAAGCACAAACAACATGCAGGTGACTCATTTCAGTCAGCAAATCATACTTTGCACACTGTCTTTCTCATCTTGGAAAAGGGTTTCTAGGTTTTATTACAGATTTGTTTGGAGGTGAATTCTGGTTTTCCCGTTATATCAAGAGGAGCTGACCTGCAAACAACACTTCACCACAACGAATGGGTTTCCGAGGCCGAGTTCTGGGGCCCTGCATCAAAGGCCTCTCCTGTGGCAGCAGCAGGTAATTCTTTGCTTCATCAACCAGGTCTCTGAAATTACAGAAAAACAGCACGATTTAATATTAATTATAATTATAATTATAATTAAAATAATATCTGTGAATAATCATGTATCAAACACTGTGATGGCTGATAAACCCACCTGCACTCTTCGTCACTCTTAATGAGGGGATCTGAACCCACAGTGCCCACCAGGAACTTTGGGCTAAGCAGTGGTAGACGGACGTGCTGTAGAACCTAAAGAACACAAGCCGTCTTCATCAGTCCCTGCTATGATGAGCTTTGAATAAGACTTTTTGTCTTTGACCACATTTTTGTTGTAGAGGGTTATCCTCAGTCACAAACCTGGGGCAGCTGCGGTCTGCGCTCCTGGATGCTGTATTTGACCCAGGCCATCACAGCGTTGAACACCTGCTCCTCACTCCGCACGTTGAGCTCATCGCTGGAAATGATGTCGATCAACTGGTTGGCAGGCAACAGCATGAACTCTTCACTTTCCATTACCTGAGGGAGGTGAGCAGAGAGTCAGTCAGCAGTTCTTCCACTGAGAGGGAGAGGAGAGAGTACAGTATGATTCTCTTTTACCATCCACTCCCATCACATCACTTTTGGAAGGAGGAAAGTTCAAATCAACATCCAGCTCCTGCTGATTGAAATGTTAACAACCGATGTCTTCCTCACTACTCTTCATAAGAATAGTGATGATACTGATAAACAATAAAGTTGCCAGTGCTCCAGAACTGTGATAGTATCCAGACTGACTCAGCAGTGACTGACTGTGCACTTCAACACAGTCAGTGAGGATTTTTATTATCAACACTTGTTTATCACCAACACCTGTTTCTAAAATATTAGCAGTATAAAACATTTGTAAACACTTCTTCAGACTGCAGGAACGTCACAATATGCAGGAGATCAAATCTCCAAAACATAGAGTTTGTGCGCGCACATCAACGGCCTATCCCTACCATTTACTGTGGTTATTACCACATGCCAAGTGCTGCATGATTAATCCAGTTGCAGTCATGATTTGATTGGATTGTAAAGTCACAGCAGGGGATCTAGTCTCGTTTGCGTATACATGCAGGAAATTGAATCAGACTTCTACCTGAGAATGTCTCGCTCTGCTTCAAACCAGTTTCAGTCACTCAAAGAGGAAGAAACACTCTAACAACAATGGCTGACATAGATGACGCAGTAGCTCTCTGTGTTTTTATGTCAGTATGTGTCATAGAGTTTGTGCTGGAGCCATAGACTGTATGAGCGCAGCAACCCTATTAACCATGGTCATCATCTTCCTCTTTCAGCTGACCGCTGAGGCATCCAAGACATGCTGAGTCCTGCTAAATCCAACCACAGTCCAACAGCAATCACTAGGGCAGGGGTAAACGATTACTTTTTAAAACGATTAATCAGGCGATTATTTTATCGATTAGTTGACTAATCTATCGATTAATTGGACAATTAGTCTAACGATTATTTTTCTGTTTTTTATTTTATTGTTTTTTATTTCAAAGCCATAATGTATCCTAAATAAATGCCAAAACGATCTCTCTAATAACAGAGCTAATTAAAAAACACTGTTTTGCACAGCAAGATGCAAAATATAAAATAAAATTACAAAAAATAAAAAGGCCAGTCTGTTTACTCTTACAGTCCAATAGGGCTGCAACTAACGATTATTTTTAATTTGACTAATCTATCAATTATTTTTTCGATTAGTCGATTAATCACAGTTATTTTGTGTGAATTATGAATGAACATAACGAATCCCAAAGCACACAGACTGAGAAAGACATGCCATCAACAAAGTTATTCTTATATCGTGAGAAATTCAAACTTTGTGATACAATTAGGATACTCATACGGTGAATAGGGTGGCAACTAACAATTACTTTTAAAGTCAACTACTGATTATTTTGTCGATTAGTCGACTAATCGCAGTTATTTTGTGTTTTGGCCTCTAAAATGTGCAGACCTTTATAATTTGACCTGTGTGTTGCATTTTCACTGCATTTACCCAGAGTTAGGTTCTCACCTCTGATTGGTCAGCCCTGTGTCATGTTTGTTTGTCTTTATTTCATTCATGATGACATAAAAATATAAGTACAATACAAAAAAATAAATAAATCTCAAAATGAATGAAGCAGGTAACAGGGAAATGAAGTTGTTGTATGCAGTGTTGGACAAACCGCTTGTTCGTGACTTTGTTCTTGTTTTCTAATGTTTATTTGCTTATTGGGGCTTTGCTCTCTGTATGATCCCGCCTAACTCTCTCCAAGCTCTCCATGACAACACGTTTAGTTTCGTTTCTCTACATGCGCTATTTCACTCATGCGCACTTTCGCCCCTCCTCCTCCCCACTGAGTGTTACCGCTGCAGTGTGAGCTTGAGAGTGAGAGCTCCTACAGATAAATGTTCTCTCTTTTCTAAAGTTAGGAGAGTTTTGACACTAGTTTGTGGCTCAGATCCTGAAAAACTGTCCGTAACAGAGAGTGAAGGAGACTCTCTAAATCACGTTATCATACGCTAAACTCCGGGAACTGTCAGGCTGTCCAAGCTGGAGATGCAGAGCCTCTGTCAGCGCACAACGCTCTCTGGGAGTGGAGAGTTTTCCTCATCAATATTCCTCACGTATGAACTTAGTGATCTTTTCCCATAAAAGTATCCAATAACACAGCACCTCATGCTGTGAACTGAAGTTACGAATTAGTATTACCCCCTGGTATTTGATTTCACCATGTGACAACGACAATGAAAACAATAATACAACGCATCCACTATCAAAATTTGCGTCAAAGATTTTTTATCGTCGACTAGTCGATTATGTCGACTAATCGCTGCAGCCCTAGCAATCACATTATTTAGGTATTTCAATCGAGCTATGATCAGTCCTATTTCAGTGTGACTAAGCTTTTTACATACTTTTCAATAGTCCAATAGTACAATATAAGATTTTTTGTGTTTTAAAAATTCAGAATTTTTAAAATTGAAATTTGTGTGTTCTTAATTGGAAAATACAAATCTGCATGTTCCTTTCAAAGCTTTCAAATGTTCCTAGCAAAGCATGTGGCTTTATATCAATACTCATCATAACACAATTTTGCCAAGTTGAACAGCACTACCATAGACACCGATCAGCCAAAGCAAAGTCTTTGTTGTGCAAATCATCAGAAATAGGTCAAAATGTAAATCCTGACAACAGTTTTTCATGACAGTCAACCACTTAATTGCATCATTTAACTATGCTGCTTTATAGAAAACGTCCACTAGATGACACTGTTTAGAGAGAGTGTAAAAGTGAGAAGCAGATGGGTTGAGACTAATGATGTTTCTTTTATCAAAAATCAACCTGCCAATTATTCCTCTGAACATTTGTTTTGGTTACAAGGTGTGGAAAAAATTCTGAAATGTGTTAAATTGAGTCTCCCACAGTGTGACAGGATGTTTCAAGCTGTTCAGTTTCGTCTAACAACACACATCAGCACATGCATCAAACCAGCTCTTTCAGAAAGTTGGAACCAGAAGATTTTTGTACAAATCCTAGAACATTTTTTTTCTTACCGTCAGAATGAAAAACTTTTAAGTTTGGATCCTGACATGTCTCCACCAGGTCTCAATGAAATCAATAACCAAACATGATGAATGAGCGTCTTCTTTGTTCAAAGATCAAAAAAACTTTTTTTTTGTCACTGGACTAAATTAAATGTGAAGAGTTCTGAAAGGTGTTTTTCTCTGTCATTCTATCACACTTTCTGTCATACACTGAATAATAAGTGAGTAAGTAAACACCTTCTAAAAGTTGGACGCAAGACAAAAAGAGATCAACAGTGAGTCAGTTAATGAGTAAGTCACAGAAGTTAACAGCCTGAAGCCTATTTCCAATTCCTCCTGACTCACAAGCTGCCAAACAACATTTCTTTTATCAGTAAGAAAACATTTAAGTCTTCTGCCAAAGAATTCTACAAGTTCTTCTTCATTGTTGTTCTTTCAAATATCATGATTCATAACAGTAGATACAAAAGGTGAAAGCATGACTCAAACAGAGAGCCACAGCCTCAGAGATGCTTTGTCCCCCATCATGTATTATCCAAACCCAGTCAAGTGATTCCTAAATTAAAGAACAGGCTGAAACAAAGCACTGATCAAATGCCACTGCCAAAGTGAACTACAGTCTGTTGATGAGATATTTGCATTGCTGCATATCAAAAGAATAAATGCTCACATTTTTGTTGCCTCCTCTCACCTACTTGAAGGTAGAGTCTGCAGGATTACCCTAAAAAAATAAAATGTCAACTTTTACAGGAATAATCCTGCTCAATCGTCTCCTGCAGGCCCCTCTACACATGTGTCAGTGTCTGTATCGACCTTAACCCCTCCTCAGCCTGTATGTTGATGTTTTGGTTAAAAACAAAACAAAAAAATGCCATTTTCACAGCAGAAATTAACCTATTTACAGCCTGGTTAAAAACGTCTCCTGTCTGAGTTGCTAATTTTACTACCAGCACCCACTGTACGGGGGTGAATTTTTTTCTAACGTGGCCGTTCAGAGGATATTAAGATCGCAAGCTCCCACGATAAGAGGCACAGCTGAGGGTCACGTGACAGCCGGCGCCCTTTGGCTGTAGGCAAAGCCCTTTCCACTACCAATATGGCCGCTATAGCCGATGTGCTTCATTTTCCGTTTCAGAAACAGATGGGTGACGTCGGCGAGACTACGTCCATGTTTTACTCCTAAATTCCACCGCAAGCACTGCACCGCGCAGCGGAGCGCCGTGGTCTTACTCCGATTGTCAAACCTCACTGGAAGCAGCGCACTGCGCAGCGCTGCTCCGCTCAATCTGGAGGGGGAGGGCTGGTCCTCGGAGAGTCACAGGCTATTGTATGAATAGCGATATCACACGATTACCATCCACTCCCATAACTTTTGATATGTCAGTCCACACCCTGTCCTTTCTGCCTGTATCCTTATAAAAAGGATGTTTGAGATCATACAGAATGTTGAACTTCTCCACTTCCAAGATCAGCTTCTCTTCATCCATGCCTTTGTGTTGTGTCTAGGACCCTCCAACCGACTGTTTACCTGATGCACGTGCCTTCAGATGTGGCATATGTTATAACATATGGGGGAAAGTTACATTTGAGAGTTCGTGCATTGTGTTTTATTTGGAATCTTCCGGGTACTTCAAACAGTGACTTCCTGTCTAGTGCTTTCTTATCAACAGTGAATTTACGAGGTTTGGAAGGGGCCGCGCCGAAAATAGACCTGAAGCGTATTTCGCCGCGCCGCGCCGCACTTGAAACATACTGCGGAGCACTTTCGCTTCCATTGTAATCTATCAGGCAAATTCCACTGCCCGCGCCAAGGCGCACGCCCTGGCGCGGGCAGTGGAATTTGCCTGATAGATTACAATGGAAGCGAAAGTGCTCCGCAGTATGTTTCAAGTGCGGCGCGGCGCTTGCGGTGGAATTTAGGGGCTACACAGTCTATGGAGGACACATGGATATACCTTTGTCTGAGACCTGGGGACCCTTTAATCTTTTTTTCTGCACTTCAACAGGTGGTACTAGTGACAGACACTGCACATCCCTACCCTCCATCTACACTTCAGAGGGTGCCCAAATTGAGCTTGTATCATCCTAAAAAAAGGCCTTTAAATTTGCTGCTCTTTTTGCTTGGAATGAGCTGCAAAAAGACCTGAAACTGATTGAGCTGGTCTCATTGGACACTTTTAAGAGAATGTTAAATGATGTAAACACTAAGGCATCTGGCTACAGATGTGTCGAGAGATGATCTTGCTTCCTTTAATAATCCAGCCCGTCAAATGTCTTTAATTTTTGTACATAAAGTGTTTTACAGGTCTGTGTATTTTGTGAGTAATGCTGTTTGTGAATGTAAGAAACTTTGTACACTGTGCTGCTGCCTATCTTGGCCAGGACACTCTGTAAAAGAGATTTTTAATCTCAATGAGTTTCTTTTCCTGGTTAAATAAAGGTTAAATAAAAACATTCATGTACGACTCAATAGAGTAGTCAAGAAAAACTTTTGAAACTGGTTTCACCTCTTCAGACCCGGGCTTTTGTCTGATGTGCAATTTTTAACTCACCTTGCTATTTGGGACAAGTAAGACCTAATAAGTTTTATAACTAAACTTAGTCTTTGTATGGGAAGTTTGATTAGTTGTGCTATGAGTTCTCTATTAGGTGTTTGTTATTAGTGTTATTGTACTTAAATATGTTGTTTTTTTCACTAAATTGGGGGTAATGTTGTGATTTCACCAAAAGATGATGTAGGCAGCGTCCCTAAATGTGGCTAATTGGTCAAAATCTACAAAAATGAAGAATCATGGGTCTGGGAGGCAGAAATGTGATGTCCTCATATGTGGACGCTGGGTCTTAGAAGGTTAAATCAAACAAAAACAATTATCCCCAGATCAATAAATGATGAAACCATGAGCATGCTGATCCCACATTTACATCAGCATCAGAGCATTTCTAGAACTTGCATCAGTGTCAGAACAATTCTTTTTTTGCTCTGGGTCTGTCTCATCTCACTTAAAAGAACGACGAGTTGACAGCTCCTCTTTCCTCTGTGCTCTGTTTGCAACAAAACCCTAAATCCCCCCCCCCCCCCCCCCCCTCCATCTTTGTGATCATGAGTCAATAGGCTGTCTGGGCTTTTTCCATGTTTACTATCCCCTGTGAACCAGACGCAAACAGCTGTCTTAGTGATTCTGTATGCAGGCGTCATGAGGAAGGTTTGGAAAAAGTGCAGGCAAACAGAAAAAAGCGTGTTACAAGATATCCTGCTGTTGACATGATGTCGTCTGTAAACACAGACACATGTTGATTCTGGTTAGTTTGCAAAAGTAGCAGTTAGTTCTCCAAAAGTAACGTGATAACAGAGATTACAGGGATTACAGAGTCCTCTTTTTGGATTTAACTGCAGCTGTATTTTCGAGCAGCACTGCAATAGCCGTGTTGCAGTGCTTTAAAAGCGAGCAGGAAACAGTTTGTGTGTGTACGAGTTGTTTTCTCACCTCTTGAAAATTGTGCTGGGTGAACTTGTCTGCGATGCGGAGCAGCTCACGGCAGGAGTGTGTGTCTGCAAAGGCCCTGATGCCCAGACAGTTGGAGGGATCCAGCTGTCTCTTGAGGAACTCGCAGCAGGCCTCCTGGATCTCAGCCAGCTGAAGGAGGCAGGCCGCAGGGAGCAGGGTTTGGACGTTTCCTTCCTCTACAGTCACCTGGAACATCAGGGTCACATGGAGTCAGACAGCCAGAAAGCTGTGGGTGGTTACATTAAAGTAAAATCTGTTTTTTGTGGGATGCCTTCAATCTCAGCTGTGCCACCCTGAGGTGGCCTACTGGCCTTAACGTAAGATCCTCATACTGACACTTATCTTTGGATGCTCTACATGGATTTACATTATCTGCACTTTTGTGACAGACTTTTAAATAATCCACAACATTCTTTCACAAACAGCAGTTAATCTAAAAACCAGGTGAAACTATGTTTTATTTTTAGACTGGGTCAAACAAAAATTGAAGAGCAGCTTAAAATAAAGCAAGAAAAAAGACGTATTTCTTAAAACCTTGGATTAAATTTGCTTCCATTTCACAAAACCTCAAACTCTACATTGTGATCCTGTGTTATCTTAAAACTGACATTTGAGCAAGTTTAACTTGCTTGAAAAATGACAAACTGACTGGAAGGTTTTGTTTTTGTTTTGTTGCTGTCTCCTTGATCAAGAAGCTTAATGTTTAACGTTGGGGATGGGTACCTTTCACATTTGAAACGATGCAGTACTGATGCCTGGTACCTGGCAATCTGTATAGGTACTCAGCAGGACCTATTTTCTGTACTTTTGTGTGTGTTTGTGTGGTAAGAAATAGGAATTTCTTTCATTACAAAATCTCAAAGTTTTTCAGTTTAACATCTTTATTTCTCAGTATATAAACTTGCAATGCTGTGTTCATGTCTAGCATGGAAAATTGCCTGCTCTTCCACTTTCTCACAATCACAAGGACATGTTTAGGTACTGAAAAAATGGTACTTTTTGATTTCACATGAATCAGTACTATGTACTACAGATGGTACTTGGTTGGTACCTATAAAAGTACTGTACTCAGTACCCATCCTTAGTAAACATTTCATCTCCTCTTATACTGACAAAGGTCCATTAAATCTGCTCCTATTTAGCTACTAAATTGACTTTAAGTTTCTAAAATAGTTGTACAGGGCTCCAGACCGCGACCATTTTTTCAGCGTGTGCGAGTAAAAAAATTCATCTGGTCGTGTTTGTGCGAGTGCATATGTTTAAATACTCCATCTATCACGGGCACTGTGTAAGACATTGTGGATTGAATTCCCCCTCTCTTTCACTGGCTCAGTCAGTCTCCTCCACCTGAACTCTCTCCTGTTCTGAAGAGAGAGCGCCATCGTACACCGAAGACAGACAGAACTTCACAACGACACGCGTTTCACTATTTTAGAGCCAGCCTTCTCACTTTAAGATTCACACTGCTCTAAACTCTCCTTATTGAAGAAGGTGCTACGTTAGAGCAGAGCTACGTTAGTTTAACTTACGACATGTCATGTTAACACCAAAAAAGAAAGATAGAAAACAGCTAAGGTTCTGATAAACTCTTCATCAGCGAGTGCTGCTTGCTGCACCGTTATCTGTCATCTCTGAGAGATCTCCTGCAGCGTCTTTGGATCAAACCAAGTAAGAGAGAGGGGGGGTGGATGATTTTTGAGTTTTCGATATAACGCCCAAGTACGGGACTTGATTTGACTTACAAAAATATTAGAGCTCACAGAAACATACTGAAAGTTGGGGGACATCAGGAGAAATCACAAGCCAGGAGAACAGCCGGAGAAAGGGTTAAAAAATGGGAGACTCCCTCCATATCCAGGAGTGTTGGCAGCCTGCCAGCACTCGCGATCGGTGAAAGTAACTAGTTTATGTTTGACACAGATTGACAAAAACGAAAACTAAAGAGATTTTCTCTATCATTTTAGGTTATTTTAGTAAGTTTCTTTAAACTGACTTAGGAATTTTAGTTATTGTTTTATGTAAAGCCTCGTTTTTATTTTATATTTTATTTTTTCAACAAAAATGTTATTGCTAACTAATAACCCTGATATGTACAAACATGCATGTCTGTTGTTATTATCTGCTTTCATTTAAGAAGCATTTTTATTGTCTTCTTTTTAAGTTACACAAAAGAAATAACCTGTTATGTCAGACAGAGATTGTTGCAGACAAACTTCATATTTACAGTAAAATATTTAGCAAGATCATAGCTAGAGTTACACACAAACAAACAAACGAATAAATAAATAAATGGTGTGACCAAATCATGTACTGGTGCGACCAAGTTGGTCGCACCAGTGCTACCAGTGAAAAAGTTAGTGTAGAGCCCTGTTGTAGTTTTAATTTAACTGGTTTTAAAGGTTTTGTTTCATATGTGTCCATAGTAAAACTCTTCAGGTTTTGCTCAGACTTTTTCATTTTGTGGTAGTCAAATGGATCTAAATGCATTTGTTATTTTCTGATGTGTACAAGCTTTATCATACAAAGGACACAGTGTAAAATTAAAACAAAAATTTGTGTTAAATAGTTAAAAAATGATTTGTTAAATAACAACAATATTTTAATAATATTCACTCATTTTAAATTTGATCTTTGCGACATATTTCAAAGTAGTTAGGCCAGGGACAAAATGGGAACTGAAAAAAAATGAAACTAGACAAGGTTGTTCATAATGATAGAAGTTCACCACTCCATGTGAAACTTGGTGAGGATATAAATCAGTGATTCCAAAATCATATTGATAACACAAAATTGCAAAGCATGCTGGGATTTCATCTTTGTCATCTTTGTTTTATGAATTAAGATTTGGATGATCTGGAGAAAACTGTAAAAGAGGAAAGAAGAACTAAAACCAAGGCTGATTGGACATGATCCTTGGACCACTGCATTAAAACCAGACATGACTCTGAAGTGGAACTTACTGCATGGGCTGAAAATTCTGTTTGTAAACTATTATCTGTGAAGACAGGTTGTTGCCAAAAACAAACTCTTGTCTGTTTTTTTCTAAAATGCAGGGGAAATCAGCCTACACTGATCTCTACTTATCACTAATTACTTGTTAAGTGAGTTCTACAGGAGCACTCGTAACTGTCATATCTTCACATTTTACTACTTGCACCTCTTGTTTTGTCATGTTTAGTTGGTGTTATTGTTCATCAGAAAACAATACATCACAAACACCGCTGAACCGTCTTCTCTGCTGCAGTTACCTGTGAGGTGTAGGCAAAGTCAATGAGCAGCTCCATGGCTCTCTCATCAATGTCTCTGATAACCACTTCAGTCTGCCTGCTCTCTGCCAGCTCTCCAGTGAACATCGCCCTGAAGGAAACACGCAGTACACCGTTAAAAACGTCTGTCAGATTTCAAATGAATGAGTAAAACCACGCTGAGTCTCTCTGTACCTGAAGTACGGGCTGCAGGCAGACAGGATCACTCTGTGGGCATAAATCTTCTTGGCACCAACCACCAGCACCACATCACAGAGCTCCCTGTGCTTCCTCAGCAGGTTGATCACCTCCAGGGTCTGTCGGGGATGTTTGTCTGAGACGTAGGGCATGCGCGCAGGCTGGGGGACCCCTTCAGGGAGCTTGTTGGGGTCCCCCAGAGTACAGCGGCTGGTGATGTCCATTCCAGTGGCGTCTTGGCGTGCGCTGGTGGCCCTTAGGATCAAGCAGAGGAACAGTGAATCAAAGCACCCTTCGTTTCAACTTGACATTCTAAGAACTCATCTCAGCGCAAACTCACACTATAATTTGTTTGGTTTATTTCCTGAAAGTTATTTCTTCAACATTTCTAAGCCTTTATTCAGATAAGATTGGGGTGTGATGTATTTCAAACAGGTGTAGCTTCCTTTCAACACACTGATGTATTCAGAGTACCTAGGAGTTCAAAG
Organism: Halichoeres trimaculatus; assembly: GCF_033239565.1. NCBI lineage: Eukaryota > Metazoa > Chordata > Actinopteri > Labriformes > Labridae > Halichoeres > Halichoeres trimaculatus. The sequence goes on from NW_027437193.1 coordinate 31,477,378, forward strand.
CCCACTCCTCGTAATACACCTGCTCTCCAGTCCCAGTGAAGGAATATTTAAATATAGCTGTAAACAAATCCACACCAAACACTTCACTCAGATGTGTTATGGACGTGGTTTCTCCTCAGATCATGTTCTCTGAACCGGCCAAAAAATCTCTGTCATCTGAACAGATTTAACACAACATGTTGCCTCGCTACGACATGAAAGATTAATACAACTTTCACAAGATCACGGCAAACTTTTCACCTAGACTGCTAAACCTTTATCCAGCACTTACACACGAAACACTGCCCCTCAGGTTCAGTGTCTTAATCATCAGAAGCCACTAAATAAATGATTATAATCTACCTTGACTCACCCACACAGGGTTTGTGTCCAGCAGGTTGTGTTGATTTGAAAGAGGAAAACCAGACTCTCCTCACAAAGAGTAGCCTGCTGTCTGGCCTGTGCAAACTGTGGTGTAATGAGCTTTCAATAATGTGAAATCTATAATCCTGATTACATCACTGCAGTAATCTGGGCTCACATTGAAGACTCAAAACTTTTAACTCCTGCTCTGAAAACTGGAGTTCTTGAGATTCAAAACCAGGCACTAACCAGGCAACCATCAAATTAGAAGTTCCATCACTGAGGCTGGAGGATCCAGACTTTCAGGAGTTTTAACTAAAGTTGTCTGTTTTATTGAGGTGTTACGTGTTACACCTGAAGAGTGAGGCTGCATGTTAGGGGTGGGAAAAAAGCTGTGTAACAACAAAACAAAAACATGAAGAGTATATATCTCACGTTTCTCTGTTAACATGCTGTTCTTCATATTTTACACAATACACGTTTGCAGTATGTCCATCTATGCTCCAAATGAATCCCAAAGCACACAGACTGAGAAAGACATGCCATCAGCAAAGTTATTCTTATATCGTGAGAAATTCAAACTTTTTGTGACACAATTAGGATACTCATACGGTGAATAGGGCGGTAACTAAAAATTATTTTTAAAGTTGACTATCGATTATTTTTCAGATTAGTCGACTAATCACAGTTGTTTTGTGTTTCAACCTAATTTGGCCTCTAAAATGTGCAGACCTTTATAATTTGACCTGTGTGTTGCATTTTCACTGCATTTACCCAGAGTTAGGTTCTCACCTCTGATTGGTCAGCCCTGTGTCATGTTTGTTTGTTTGTTTGTCTTTATTGCATTCATGATGACATAAAAAAATATAAGTAGCCTACTATACAAAAAAATTGAATAAATCTCAAAATGAATGAAGCAGGTAACAGGGAAATGAAGTTGTTGTTTGCAGTGTTGTTAGAGACTTTGTTCTTGTTTTCTAATGTTTATTTGCTTATTGGGGCTTGCTTTGCTCTCTGTATGATCCTGCCTGACTCTCCCAGCTCTCCATGACAACGCGTTTAGTTTCATTTCTCTACATGCGCTATTTCACTCATGCACACTCCGCCCCTTCTCCTCCCCACTGAGTGTTACCGCTGCAGTGTGAGCTTGAGAGTGAGAGCTCCTACAGATAAATGTCCTCTCTTTTGAAAAGTTAGGGGAGTTTTGACACTAGTTTGTGACTCAGATCCTGAAAAACTGTCTGTAACAGAGAGTGAAGGAGACTCTCTAAATCACGTTATCAGACACTAAACTCCGGGAGCTGTCAGGCTGTTCAAGCCGGAGATGCAGAGCCTCCGTCAGCGCACAGCGCTCTCTGGGAGTGGAGAGTTTTCCTCATCAATAATCCTTACATATGAACTTAGCGATCTTCTCCCATAAAAGTATCCAATAACACAGCACCTCATGCTGTGAACTGAAGTTACAAATGAGTATCATTTGATTTCACCACGTGACAACGACAATAAAAACAATAAAAAACAATACGATGCGTTGACTATTAAAATTTGCTTCGATGAATTCTTATCGTCGACGTAGCCGATTATGTCGACTAATCGCTGCAGCCCTACTGTTCATCCAAATTTTAATTTTCAATTTAATTTTCAATTTTTGTCATATGCAATGTTTACTGAAGTGGATGTTACATACTGTGCAATTTATTTACTGTCCTCCAATGTTTTGTGTTGTTGTTTTTATACCATAGATGGAGCTGCACTTCTAATTTCACTGCAGCACTTGCTTAAAATGACAACAAAGGCATTCAGTTGTGTTCTAACAGGGCAGTAATACACGAGCAGCTCCTGGACTCTGCAGGAGTGAAATGACTGTTTTTGTCAACAGAATGTGTCCATACTGAAACAGAAGTAATGTTTAAAATTAAACTACAACCCCTGACAAAACACTGTCAGAGAGGAATTACTGTGCATTGTTATCATGTTGGGATCTTTCCTGTAATGTTGTCAGACATACTGAAGAACAACTCAGCCTGTCAACACCAAACAAGCACTTTTGGTAGGCATACAGTTCGAGCACATTTGCCTGCAGGGAGGACTCTGACAGCTTGTTTCTCAACAGCTGAAGCAGTAAATAAGAGAAATTCCAAAACTTCAAAAGACTTCAAACTCTTACTGCAAAGTATTTAAAAAAAGAGTTGTAAGGGTTTTAAAAGTCCTAAATAAGATCTTACTGCTTTTCCAGTCTACACAAGGTCTGAAGAAGTGACACGCACAGAGTCCTTTTCTTACAGCACACATACCTGCGCATTGGCTTCGCGTCCATGCACTGAAGAGCAATGTTTGGTCTCACAACTGCAGATCAACCTGCAAAAAGGATTAAAAAAAAGATCAGACCATCACCTTCTGCAGTGTTTCCCAAATGTTACTTTCACAGTTCCCAGTTATATGAGGGATTTTTATGTAACACAATATGATAGGGGTGTGGTGAGATCTCACCAAACGAGATCTTGCAGTACAAAAAAAGCATCATCAAGCTAAGTTGTGAACAATGTCAGAAACGTGTCAGAAAGTCGAACTGAAGCAACATTTATTACAAAATGAATAAACATTTTAAAACAAATGCTTTTTGTGAAGTTCATTCAAATAATTTGGCTATTGTACAGTCAGTCTATAGTTACATTTTTCCCCAAATAACATCTTAAAATACATGAGATTTGTTTTCATGCATCATCTCTCATGTGCCAAGTGTTCTGGGACACCTCTGTAAACTTGTGTCTAGTTTTATGACTTATTTCACTGAGCTTAACAAAGCAGCATCTTCTGATGAGAGTATGCTAAATCGACCCATCAGTGTCTTACTGCCTTTATTATTTGATCTGATGTCTAATTTTTTTTATTAAGACTGTGCTCAAATTCATGTGCTTGCTCACACTGAGGGAGCAGCTATTAAAAACAGACACACCTGTCCATTCTCTTTCAATTGGCGATCACTGCCCTACAATGAACTCTGCCTTTGCAGAGTTTACGATAAACGGTTGCTGTCAAACAGGTGCAGCATTGGACGCAGAAGTTGTGTGGTTACACCTTAGCTTTCACATTACATAATGACATCAATACAAAGTACAGCACTACAATGAAAACAAAGAAAGATACAGGTAACTGATAGGCTTGTATTATACACTGGAAATCTAGCTTAACCAAGATTTACAAACTGGATCACTGTGATTCATATTTTTGATTAACACTTTGGAAAGAAAACCAGCAGAATCAGTAGTTGTTGTGTTAAGCATTGCTCAGTGATTTACAGGTGGATGGGGTCGGGCCTATGTTATCAGACTGTGATCTATTAATGGACTGTGGTAGGCCTGTCACGATAATCAAAAAATCAATTAACCGAACGATAAATAAAAACGTCCTCGGTAAGTTTGCCAGCCTCTATAAACTGACACATGCATGCATGTTTGTTTTCCTCCTCTCTTTCCACCAAAGAGGCTGAATGAGAAGATGGCTCACTACGTCTATCTTTCCTAACCTCGGGGTGCATAGGTTCTATAGCGGATTTATAGCGGAGTGAGCATCCGTCAAAAATGCAATCTTTGGGGTGAAGACGGGGCTGCTCGCGCGTACACACGAAGAGAGCTGAAGCCAGCGTCCTGAGGGGTAAGGAGGAAACACGCATCATATGAGTGATGGCACGAAAGATCTGGTTCTTATGCTGCCTACCACAGTCCCAGTGTGGGAATATTTTGTTTTTTATCAGAATGAACAAAGTGTGAGCTCATGAACACCAACGAGCTGATATGTCGCATTTGTTTGAAAATAGTGGCGACGAAGAAGAAGAAGTAGAGGTGCAGCAGAGCCTTATTCTTTGTCAATCCGCTCTTACTGAGACTTTTGGTGTGCAAAGTAAATAGAAATAAAAGCGCCAAATGGTGGGCGCTCAAAGACAGCTACATTGCCAAAGAAATGCAGCCCTTCAATACGGTTGAAAGCCAGAAATGTTCAAAATGTTTGACAGACAGTACGGCTTGACTGGGAAAAAGTACATGTTACAAACAATTCAGGAACTGTATAAACTCCCTTTTACTTTGGCTATAGTTTTTATTGTTGTTGGGTTTTTTTGGGAGTTTCGTTTTTTCTTTAGGGACAGGGTCTATGTTTTATTATTTTTGATTAGTATTAATTATTTTCATTAACATGTATTTTTTTCTAAAAGAGAGTCCATTTCATTTTCATTGTTTTTTTTTCTCTTTCTTGTTTGTTAAATTTATTATATTTTTTGTTTAATTTATTTTATTTAAAAGATCCTGACCTTTTAATTACAGTTAAATACTCTTAAGAAATTAAAGTTTCTTGCTTTTGATATGGTGTACTCACTTTATTATCCCATTTATCATAATTATATCAATGAAAAAATGGGGGGGGGGGGGGGGGGGGGGGGTCAAAATAATATTGACAATAATATAATTTATCGGCAATAATATTTTGGAAAATTATCGTCTAGCAAAATTTGTTATTGTGACAGGCCGAGCTGGGAGTGTTGGGAACCACTCATGACAAAGTGCAGCAGCCCAGTGTAGCTGGCTTTCAGATCAGGGTTAATCAGTAGGAAAACAGGATAAACAGATACTGCTGCACGCAATCAGCAGGACATCGGCTTAGGTGTTGATTGACTTTCCACATTACCTGCCAAATATTACCCCAAGCTCTCTGTATACAACGGAATATATTATTAATATGTATTGCTGCATTCTGCGTACGAATAACAGACACAAATGTAGGCTAAGTGTGTGCTGTGAGTAATTTCAGCACACAGACTGACCCGGTGTTTCGGTTTGATGTGTGTCCCTGTTAAGTTGCGACTGCATGTCGTATGTGGTTGCCTGCTACAAGGAATGCAAACATCCTCGTGCCGTTTTGTTAAGTTATGATCTATTATGTGACAAGATGTCAATAAAATAAAATTCAACAACAGGACAGTTCCAGAACTGTAGTCCTGATTTCACGTCTGCTGTATCCACCACAACGGGTGACATATTTGGCCAGAAGACGCCAGTTGACAGGGTCACTGGTTAAACCGAAACACCGGATGTGAAGTTAGCTAGCTTGGTAGCTTATGTCAATTTTTGCAGATAATTGATTGCAAACATAAGTATGAAATGGAAAAAAAACAGCTGGATGTAACCTAAATAGCGTATAATGCCAAGACATTCTTGTAGTTACAAATGAATGTGTCTAAGTCAGAATCTTTTCGCGATGTCAGAGAACGCTATGTGCTATAGCTAGTACTTGGATAGGAGGACTCTACAGGCGACTCACCCATACATGAAAAACGTAGAGTTGATCGATTGTACAAGGAGTAAACCACTTGAAATAATAGTAATATTTATGATAAATTGATTTCCTAAGATGATGGGCAGGTATAGAGTAGCTGGCTGAATAGTCTGCCTCAGCATCAGATCACACAGTAGGTTTTAAAGTTATAAACTAGAATGTTAATGCTAATGGAGACTAACTTATTGTCAACGCGTGTAATGATTTGAACAGTTTAAACAGTGACAACTGCCCGAAAGGTAGAGAATTTTAAGACGGATTTACCTTAAATTTCCATCCCAGCGACACAGGAGTCCGCCGGGTTTCTAATGTTTACAATTTAATGCTTTCGGTCCAACACTGGGGCTTTTCTTCCTCGGTGTGATTATGCGCATGCCAAATGACCAGCGTAACTTCCGTTACAAGGTTTTTCAAAATTAAAGCACATTACGTCATTTTCTTATGGAGTACAGTCAATGTAGGACGTTGTAGATTTGATTTATTTTTGTCACATCAGCAATGAAATCAATGTTCCCTGGGTCTCTGGTCTCAGAAAGTACATATTTCTTTTCAAAACAACAGCAAAAGAAGTGATCAAAAGTTTGAGCTATTTTGTGTTAAGAACTGTTCTTTTAATAAATAATACATACCCACATATTCTAAGCAGATTTTATTTTTGGATTTAAGCCTCATTTCAGCACTTGTTCCTTTGACCTTGACTTCTTTTACTGAAGGTAAATAAATAAATAAGAAAATAAAATAAAACAATATTTGCCCATTCATGTTAGGCTTTTATAATAAACCCCTCTTTACCTGTTTCAGCACAAAACCAGATCAAAACAGTGGAGTAATATACAAGCAAAAAACACCAGACATAAAGCATGCTTGAAAACAATGGATAGCATACACAAATTGAAAAAAGAAAAAAATAAAGAATTGGAGCCACAGCTTTAGTACAGCTTGTTACACTGTTTAAGGCAAAAATAATGATTTAATCTTTAACCTTTTATTTTCATTTTATTTCTTTTAAAACTAATAAATAGAAAAGATCCCTTTACTAAACCCAGTTGTAGATCAGTCATATATTCAACCACTGATATGGGTAAAGAAATTTTGAAACTGACACTTTTATGAAATATTTGCTCATTTTGCAAATGATGCCAGCAACTCAAATTTTATGAGGAAAATGTATGTATCTCGTATTAGCACTGATAAAGTCTATCCAGGTGGCAACAGTGGAGGACAACAAAAGAGAGTGAAGAGATCACTCACTTTGGATAGAGATATTGTACATAAGTTGAAGAAAAGCAAACTGTATACTTGTAGTTTGTCACCCAAAGAAGTATGAACTGTAAGAAAAAACTTTGTTGTGCAGCCATTAATTTTTATTTTCAGTATCTTTTATAGTAAATCAGACAGTCCATCTATTCCCAGTGTGCTGTTCAAACATGGCTCATAGTGGCATTTAACATTTCCAATCTAGAAAAGCAATTACACTTTTTTGTGGTAGGATTAACACATTGTCTACAGAAAAGCATCCATATTGATGGCAAACATCCAAATTAGATACAATATTCACGTTATGAGAACATCAACTTTTGCACCCAGCAGTGGTGATTGGTCCAGATAGTAAATGTCTTGGAAAAAAGAAAAATCATCGTCAATAAACAGAGTAATCTTAGTGTTATCTCAGGCGGTCAAAGCATTTCTAAACAACGTAATTCTTTTGTCATGAGGCCTAAGTGACACTTTTGTTCTCTTCAAACACACGTCCAACCATTCAACCTAATACTATCCAACTGAAAACATTCACTTCACTTATGTTTACATTTTCAAAGTGCCCCTTTGTATTACATTCTCCAAATAAATTAAAGACAAAAATAATAAAATACATTTAAACAAGGTTCATCTCATAAACAAAGGTGTTTGACTTGACTTTCTAGCATGACTTCATAGCAAGTAATTCAATTACCTAAATTAATTTAAGAGCCTCCTTAAAGATTGAGAAATGAAAGTCAAATTTATCATTTTCAAAAACTGTTTTAAACGTTTAGACATTTAATCATCCAATCCTTCTTTAATCTTTCCAGAAGAGCTGGGAAATTGCTCTTTATTTTCCGGTCAGCTGACCAGTGTCCTCTGTCAGAGGAAGCAGGATGGAGCTCAGGCATGGCTGACTGGCAGCTGTGTCAAAGAATGGGAGATGAGTGGCTGAAGCAAAAGTGGATCTGGATTTTGGACTGGAAATTTTAAAGAAAAAGAAAAACAAACATGAATGTGAATTGAAAGAATGGAGGACATAGCACATCAAGTTTTAAAACAATAACCCCACATTATAGCCTAAGTAGAATGCTGACATGTGTCCTCCAGATAAGGGCCTGCAGTTTCTGAGCAACAGTTTGCCAAGTGTGTAGAGGGAAAGAGCTGTTCTTTGAGTTCTTAAAGTGCTTTAGAGCTGTGATGAAGGCTTTTAATCACCACTCTGTCCCTTTAATCAGTATCTGCAGACTTCCCTGTGGCACCTATTGATCAATGAGAACTTGTGTGAAAGAGTTTGTCCGTCACCCAACTGTCATAGCATCCGACCATTCACGCAGCATGTCTTTGTAGGATGAGCAGCACAGCTTAGTTTGTGGGTCGGGCCCACAAAAAAATAGCCAAATCTTTGACAATGCAAACCAGCTTATTCTACGCTGTGGCATCATTCAAAAGCAGAAATAAGCAGGCTCTCCATCAGCGTAAGATTTACTGCCTAGCAGCATGGTTACTACAAAGAACTAATCTGCTTAACACAAACGCCTTATTTTTTCAACATCTAGGAAAGGAAACCATACAGCATCTGGCAATGTGTCTTACCATCCATGTAAGTCAAAGTAGCCAGGAGTGGTGTGTCTGGGGACATATAAGTGGTGTATTGTAGATCATCCATCAGAGGTGGGGTCATGTGACCAGGAGTTAGTGATGTCATCACCGTAGTGGAGGAGGGATGTGGGTTGATGTATTTCTTTTGACGGGCTCGACAGTTTTGAAACCAAACCTGTGGAAAGAAAGGATCAACAACTGAGGAAAAGTTTAATATTGGTACAGCTTTACCTTAAAGGTACAGTGTGTTGAAATGGGGTTACTTAGAGATATTTGGTGGTCAGATTCTCAATTTAAACCTTACTGCCTTACCCCTGCTTATTCTACCATGAAGTAAATCTGTATACTAGTTCCTTTCATGGAAACAAGTAATTTGCTTTTCTATACACTAAATAACCAAACTTTCCACTTCTGAGCTCCAGCCAAACAATCATCTCCCTGCTTTGTTGTCAGCCAGCCGGCAGGTTGCTTGAGGGAGCAAACCCAAACATAACAGAGCCCCATCTCACCTGTAAATAAGCTGATAGCTCATTACTACCTGGCTGAAAGATATGTGCCTGGCTCTGCAAAAGCAGATATACAAACTCTTCTGCACACAATGAATACTGCTCTCTTCTCCCTTCAGTGTGCTGCATGAAGCCACTCACTTACACAAGCATCACTAGTTTATGCCACTTTGAAACCATGGAGGTAGAACATAACAGCCTCTGTAGCAAGGGACCGGCTCCTCAAGCTGATATAAAAGGCTCAGTCTAAGTTATTGAAGTCAAAACAATTTATATATTCAGGTAACTCCACACAGATGTAAACACTTACAATTATTGTATTCCATTTCTACCAAACCCAGCTAAACCTTCCAAATATACGCATTGTACCTTTAAAGCATTAGTGGAAGAGCATGATTTCATTTAAAAGTACAATAATGTAGCAATAAGTTGAATTTTATTTATCTTTAAGTGTTGGAGACATCTTATTTCACCCTTTCAAGTTTCAGGCTCTTCTCAGCTGATGGAGTATGTGTATTTCACTAACTCTACCACTAACAGTCACTAACCTGAATCACCCTGCGGCTGAGTCCAGTCCTCTCTGCCAGTTTCTGAAGAGTCTGGGCATCTGGGTTGTTATCTTTGGCAAATTGAGTTTGCATTACCTGTGCATGAGAAGAAAAGAGAGGTGAGATGAATGGTTTAGATGTCAGTCAAGATCAATTAGGACACTGCAGAGTTGAATAATAATAATAGTACATTTTACTTAAAAGCATATTTCACACCACTCAAGGTCACTTTGCAAATATTTTTCAATGTAGTTAAGAAAAACAACACAAAATAAAAACAACAGACAAACAAAGTAACATGAAGTTACACATAGAGAGGATACAGTGGCTGTTTTACAAAGTGGCTGCCTACTGTACGAGTAGTGCCCACTATTTTGGCTGAAATTCAGTATGTAGTAGGTAGTATGCAAAAACTTGCAAAATCTGGTCTATTGGAAAATTAGAATCTCAAGGCTGAGATCTGCTCATAGATTGTTTCGTACATTTTTAGGCAAAAAAAAAAAACATAGTCTGTAGCTCTGCTTCTGAAACCAGAAACCAGAGTAGTTCACTACGGGTGTAATCACACTGGCCATCCAAACTGTGCCCCCCCCCCCCCAACTGGAGAGTACGGCCAGCAGTCACATGACTCCAAAATGAACCACACCTTAGCGGGTATCTCACATGCACATGGCACACCTACGTCATCGTGAAGCGTCTGTTTACATGAAGCGCAATCTCATCAGAGTCAGCACAATGAGACACAGAGAGCACTGCTACAACTTTTGGGGACTTTTTGACATATTGTAAGTCGTTTTGGCCCAAAACAGCCCTCTAACACCCTGCTACTGTTTAAAATTATTGTCTAGAGATGCGCTCGCGGCGATCATACGTCATGGATCACACGCTGTCCGCGTGCTTGTGCTCCTGCATGAAGTAAACCGTGCTGAAGCCCACCTCTCCAAAGCGTGCCAAAGCAGAGAAGTAAATCGTGCTCAAGCACGACACAGTTGTGGTCACACTGGTCATTCAAAACGTGCTTTAGGGCTGAAGCGTGCTTAAGCTCAGCACAGTTTGCCAGTGTGACAGTGTCCTACAAAACAGACCCAACAGTAAGACTACATACTAGTACAAATGACAGCAGTGGGTAGTATGTAGTGCCTACTACATCTACATTTACATGTAGTATGTAGTAGGCAGTTTGGAAAACAGTCAGTGTTTTTAAACACAGTGCAGTACCAAACCATGTCACCAGAGGGCAGAAAATACCAACAAACATCACAATGTAAGACTACCTCTGGCTGCTATTGAAGCTAGCTGTAAAGGCTACAGTCAGTGGGGGGCAGTACCTGTAACTGGTCAACAGTGAAACTGGTCCGGGCCCTCTTAGCAGGTCTGGGCATGGTGCTGGACTCCTCCTTGTTCCCCGAGTCTTCCTCTGCTCTGGGTTGCTCTAAAGAAAATAATACAAGTCAACTTAAAAAAGGGGCAGGCACATTATCTGTTTTCCAAACCACCTACTATTGGGTCTGTTTTAATATATGCCACTCTGTTTTTCAGTTTCAGTTTCAGGAAGCAGGAGCATGGCACTTCATATGCAAAGAGATTGTCAGATAGGGAATTTTGCATAAAATCAATCAGTGGTGAGGATACAGGAACATAAAAAATACATTTAAGTTAGAGATAATATACACTGCTCAAAATACAAAGGGAACACTAAAATAACACATCCTAGTTCTGAATGAATGGAATTTTCTTATTGAGTGCTTTGTTCATTTCATAACCGAATGTGCTGACAACAAAATCACACAAAAATTATCAACGGAAATTAACCCATGGAGGTCTGGATTTGGAGTCACACTAAAATTAAAGTGGAAAAACACACTACAGGCTGATCCAATTTTGATGTAATGTCCTTAAAACAAGCTGAAATGAGGCTCACTGGTGGATGAAGCGAGACATGATGTCCCACATGAACTCCGGCATTGTTTTGCATTAGGAGGAACCCAGGGTCAACCACCAGCATATGGTCTCTCAAGGGGTCTGAGGATCTCATCTCAGTACCTAATGGCAGTCAGGCTACCTCTGGAGAGCACATGGAGGGCTGTGCGGCCCCCCAAAGAAATGCCACCCCACACCATTACTGACCCACTGTCAAAGCGGTCATGCTGGAGGATGTTGCAGGCAGCAGAACGTTCTCCACTGCGTCTCCAGACTCTGTCACGCATATCACATATGCTCAGTGTGAACCAGCTTTCATCTGTGAAGAGCACAGGGCGCCAGTGGCAAATTTACCAATCTTGGTGTTTTCTGGCAAATGGCAAACATTCTGCACGGTGCTGGACTGTAAGCACAACCCCGACCTGAGGACATCAGGCCCTCACACCACCCTCATGGAGTCTGTTTCTGACCCTTTGTGCAGACACATGCACATTTGTGGCCTGCTGGGGCTCATTTTGCAGGGCTCTGGCAGTGCTCCTCCTGTTCCTCCTTGCACAAAGGAGGAGGTAGTGGTCCTGCTGCTGGGTCGTTGCCCTCCTCCTGATGTACTGGTCTGTCTCCTGGTAGCACCTCCATGCTCTGGACACTATGCTGACAGACACAGCAAACCTTCTTGCCACAGCTCACATTGATGTGCCATCCTGGATGAGCTGCACTACCTGAGCCACTTGTGTGGGTTGTAGACTCCGTCTATGCAACCACTAGAGTGAAAGCTCTCAGCATTCAAAAGTGACCGAAGCATCATCCAGAAAGCTCAGGAACTGAGAAGCCGTCTGTGGTCACCACCTGCAGAAACACTCCTTTATTGGGGGGGGTCTTGCTAGTTGCCTATAATGTCCTCCTGTTGTTTATTCCATTTGCACAACAACATGTGAAACTGATTGTCATCAGTGTTGCTTCCTAAGTGGACAGTTTAATTTCATAGAAGTGTAATTGACATGGAGTTACACTATACTGTTTAAGTGTTCCCTTTATTTTTTTTATCAGTGTACTATCTAAATAAAAATCAAGCCAGGGAACAGAAAAGATATTTATTTATTTCCTGTTAAGAAATGTATACTTCTTTGTGTAATATAGCTTTTTTTTTCTTTTTAAGTTTTGAAAGTGACATAACATCAACAAGTAGGAATGAGCAGATTGTTTTTTGTTAACTCAATCACTTATTTGGCTCCACTGACTGAAGGTACATTAGAACTTCACCAGGACCGGACAGTTACTGACCAGCGCAATCATCTTACTGCACCATTTCTACTTTGAGTCTTGATACAACAGAAAAGCTGTTTTATATCCTGCTCCAGTCCTCTGAAAGCCTTTCAGACCTCATTGTTGGAGGCCATCATTTCAGCAAGTCTCATGAAGATCTCGTACTGCTATATAAGTAAGGATTGTTTTGATCAGTTTACAGACAGATTCAAGGATTTTTACAACCTATAAAAATGTAGGGGTTTGAAAATCTGTACACATTCAGTCTGCACATCCAGCATTGTTACTTTATGTCCATGTTTAAAGCATGGGAAGGTATAATACTCCTTTTTAGTCAGATTGCCTGGTCCTTTACTTGTTCTCTTTGTCATAAACAAAAAAATGTTTTATATTTCAAAGTGCAGCCACTTTTTTAGGATATGGGGTTTTAATTATTTTTATGTCATTTTCAGAATCCCCTCATTGAAATTCTTGCCATCATTCCACCTGGCTCTTCTTCCTTTTTCATCAGTTTACTACCATAAACACCAAGCGTATCCTCACCATTCTCCTTGGCTCGTTTGATATTCTCCACCATGGCGTCATAGTGGGGTCTACAGAAGATCCTGTTCTCCAGAAGTCCACATTCCTCCCCAGTGGACAGCTGGCGTTTGCATGAGGTGCATGAGAAACAGGCTAGGTGGAAGGTGCTGCCTCTGGCCCGGCGCACCCAGTCACTGGAGTGGATGTTACGGCCACAACGGGCGCAGCGAGTCCCATACCTCCTGATGACAGAGAGTCAAGACAGCTTACTGACAAAGTTTGATAGGGGTTCATTTTTAAGTGTTGTGTAGTGATAGATATTCAAAACCAGGTTATGACCTCATGCTTTTTTCCTGCAGTTATTTATTAAAGATAAAGAAAACACAAGGTAATAACACAATGCAATGACGTGATGCAGCACTGCTGACTGCATTTCTTCAACTTTGAGATTTCTATCCCTCCATCAAAATGTCCCAGGAAACATTTAATTTAACATATTGATGTCAACAATACACCTGGCAGAGAGGAAAGAAGCTCTCTATCCTACTTTAGTTCTCTTATTAATGTGATAAAAAAAACATTTTAACATTTGTTTCACTCCTCCAGAAAAACACTGCTTTTCTTCTCCATTCACTAAAAAATAAACACAAATATCACTTACAGATACTTTCACCTTGACTATCATAACAAAAAACAAAACCATCACTTCAAATTAAACTAAAAAACTCATCTTTTCCTGACTTAAATGTTTTTTTTTAAAAACTGAAATAAGCCTGTGATGGGGCTGACCTACCTGAAGTAGTCTAGTTTGCAGAAAACCTGTTTATCCTTGATGTAGCAGCTCACGTGTCGCCCCAGAGATGTCTGACACACGCTGCATGAGAGGCAGCGAACATGCCAGCACAAGTTGTTTACCTTTGATGGAGAAAATAGATAAGATCAGTAAAGCTGAGTGAAACCATTTGACTGTAGGTTTTTTGAAGTCTTTAAAGAGATTCAAAAAGTTAGTATTTAGATGGCCAAGTTTTTCAACTGGACTCCAATCAATCTTATTTTCATGTCTAATAAAATTGACTCATCTCTCGCGGGATCATTCAGACACATCAACAGACAACTATTAAAAATATTCCAGGATCTCACCCAGCCAGCATCAAACAGCATACAGGATTACAATTACATCCTCAACTGATGTATGTATCTAAAATGTTTCTTTTGTCAAAAGTGTCTTAAAATCTGAAAGAAACCTAAAGAGCTGCAACAAAACTGCTTGTGAAAATCCATCCAAATCCCATTTTATGCAAAGAGATGACAGAGGAAGGACTTCCATTGAAGCAAGGCTTTAAAGTCTCAAAAGCATCTGATCATGTTTAAATTGGGCAATACTATCTTTAGGCTTTTACGCCATAATTTTCCTCCTTCACTCATAATTTATCAACACTTTTTATCCTCTGACATCCAGAGAGGAGCTGCTTCATGTTGCAGTGTGTTGCAAAGCCCTGCTATGAAACAGCACCCAAAAAGTAACACATATTTACCATCATATCTACACATACGTGCACATATTTTCATATATATTTGCCAATCTGCATAACTTTAAACAGATTTAAACAGAGTGGATTGCACAGCTCCACCTTTACCATTGTACGGTTTTGAAGCCAAAATACTCCTGTCAGAGGAGTTGCTATTGTACAGCCAGAGGCTGTGCAGTCGAGAATCTGAGTGGAGCTGGGTGAAATATATGCTTTTTTTTTTTTGCTTTTTTTTTAATTGAGAAATTTTGTGAAAATTACACTTCACATCATTTTCACAATTTAAGTCACTTTATGAGAAGTAAGCTCTCAGATAAGCACTCAAGTTCAAACGTATTTATCACAGGAATGACTTTTAAATTCTTCTATATATTCAGGCTGGCTTCATGTTTTATTTACTTAACCTTTGTTTAACCAGGTAAGAGCTTACTGGGTTATAAAATCTGTTATGCCAAAGTGACCTGGCCCAGAGGCAGTAGAATTCCTAAGTACACAACAAACAACTCAAAGTAATTCTTACAATCAAAAAGGCGCGCCATCTGATTTGAAAACTGAGATGAAACCTGATGCTGTCAAGTTCCTTGGCTCTAAGAGTTTCAACAAAGCTGTCAAGATGGATCAGGCTTGGCAATTTTAATTCAGCATGCAGAAGGAGCAGCACAACAAAATGTTTTTTTCCTCAATTCTGTGATGACAGGAGGGACATGCAGAGTAAGGAAGTCATTGGATCACAGACCATAACGTCCATGGTTCCTGACAAGATGGATTCCAAGGTAGGGTCATGGGACCAAACCAAGTAGAGTCTTATTTAGAAAGTCAACTAATGAGTGGATCTTCTGACAGACAGGGGTGTCAGTTCACCTTTTTTTTAGTACAAAGTTCAACGATGGATCTGATTCTTGCAAACCTTGTGACAAACCTCAAAGCATGGTGATACACAGTATTCAGTGAATGTGAACATTTGAGAGATGTTGCTAATACAAGACATTTCCTGGCCCCATGAGAAAAGCGAGATTTATTCCCTAAAGTGAAAGTCCAATTTTACCTTAAGTTTAGAAACTATATTGGAAATTTGGTATTTGAAAATTCAGAGGTTTATATTTATCTTTAAGTCCACAGATTCCATTGAACCATTTTATGTATCATAATGATTATAAATAGCTGGTAACATTAGTGTGCATAATTTGTGTTTCATCATTTTCTGAAGCAAGTAGCATAGCTTGATTTAAATGTACACAGAAACCACATAACAACCATTCAACATACCAGATAAAATAAGACTACATTACTCTGAAATGTTACCTTTAATGGGGCAGGGAACTATTTTTAGCCCCTTCTGCGGACACTAAAAATAGGAAAATTTTAAAACTGTAAAAAGTTTTGTTATATCCTCCAATCTAGGGCAGGGGTCTGCAACCTGAAGCTCTGGAGCCTCATGTGGCTCTTTGACTCCTTTGCAGTGGCTCCTTGTAGCTTGGAAATAAACAATTGTTATTTTTCTTACAGAGGGTATTAATGATAAAAGGCTCTCACACTTCATAAAATGATGATTTAACGTTTTGTTAACCTAAATAGGCACCACATCTGTCAATAAAGCCTGCCATTGCTCTACCTCACCTCCTACATCAACAGCTCACCAACTTTCCATGCACCTGTGGCCAATTTCAAGTTTCACACCCCTGGGAAGATGATTAAATCTACAAAAAGAAAAATCTGAAATAAAATACAAACTTTACTTCTGTGTGGATAGATTAATTTAACTGTCAACATGCTAGCTCAAAACACATGCTTTATATGTAGCAAGACAGTGCAAAGAAAAAAATGCCGAGTCGAGTGATAGTAAAATTCAAGATTTTTTTCAAAAATGTCAATCTTTTTTTTTACAAATTTGTTAAATTTCAATTTCCATTCTTTATTTCTAATTTTTTAAATTTCTAAATTTTTGCTGTTTTTTAGACAAATAAACTATTACATCACAATTAGGATTTTTTAATAGCAAAAAAAACCCGAATTGTTTAGATGATTATTTACTAGATTTTAGAATTTTATCCACTTCACTGTCTTTATTGTGAAGATGAAGTAGTTTTTTGGCTCTGATATGACTTTAATCCAGATGAGCTGAGGCAAAATGGCTTCTATCAAAGTTAAGGTTGCACACCCCTGGTCTAGAGCGGCATACAAAGGGTTCAGTTGGAGAATTTGGAGACACTTCTACCCCAAATGACAAGAATGAAGCCGTCAGAATAAAACCCTGAATGAATATAGTCAAAGCTAACCTTCAGCAAGTATCGGTCCACTATCTCCTGGCCGCAGGAGGTGCACAGAGTTCTCCCCGGTAGGGAGGTCACAGTGGGGACGGAGGAGGAGGAGGACAGGGAGGACGGAGAGTAGCAGTCCTCGTCGAAAAGATCTTCAGGCCCGGAGGAACCCTGACGGAGGAAACGGGTTAAAATGGACACCTTACCAAAACATTTAAATCAATATTTGTCCCATTTGTCAGGTCTGGCTTATTAATTACAGGTTTAAACGCTAATAAACGCCGAGGTTGGTTGGGTATTGGGACAAACATTATGACAAGTATGCCTCGACTGTTATTTCGGCACCAACGCTGCCCATAAACTATGAGCAAACCCAACATTTAGTCTCAAACACCTACTGAGTCGACAAACAGGTTCGCCTGCAGCTGAGTGAAAACAGCCTCGGTGGATTGCCTTTCTCCCTCCGACACGCTGTCAGTGAAGTCCATGATGCCCACTGACGACAGAGTGAGCCGCCGTACCCTCACACTGTATTTTCATGGTGATGGAGGTAATTACGCCTCACATCGACAGAGTTCTTCCCGAAAAGTAACGTCCTGTATGGGCTCAAACATTTCTGTGGCTGGGTTTATTTATTTGGAGGTGGGTTGAGTGTTACATCTCCATTCTGCTGTGATATTTGCACACATTGAAGGTTTTTTGCTTTAGAAATATTTCTAAGTTGGAGGAAAATGGGGACAGGTCGCGTCCGCAGGTGAAGCTGACCTTTTCACTGAATGATTTCAGCTGCTCGCGCGCGAGAGATAATGAGCCGTCCTCTTAGCCACGTGCGCAGAGTGACACCTCCTGAAGGATTCTATCGGATACTTTGCCCCATAAAAAGAAGAAGAAGAAAACCCGACGATGTATACATGATATGCGACCTGTATTTTACAAAAACAGAATAAAACAACCAAAACATGACACTAAAACCTCACATATGTCCCAATGACAGGATTGCTTTACCTGGGTTTTATTAGACCCCACAGCCTAATTGATCATTGTAGGCAGCTGTGGAGCCTCGGATTGCCTAATCTTCCTCGATGCAGACTACTGTAGTCTACTGTTAAATCACTGTTTGGAGAGAGGGGACGGAATAAAACTCAAATATTCAGACTAATGTAAAAACATTTTTTTTTATTTTACCTGTGCCTGACACCTTTAAATGAACTCTCACTGTCAGTTTTTGCGTAATTAAACAAAAGCCAAATGTCAAACATATTTAAGGCTACTTATTTGTATTAGGTCTAGTTTTAGGCTTGTTGTGTTTGGTTTTATGACATGTTAAAATAATAATGTGACGGCAAATATGAACCCTGTTGTTAGTTTAGAAAAGATATTTTAAATAATTGTAATTTTAGACGGCTATGGGGTTAATATTTGTTTGTTTTTAAAAGCCAAACGGCTCTATATGAATCAATCATTAACCCAGAACATCAGCAGCGTTAATAATAATAATAATAATAATAATAATAATAATAATAATAATAGTGCGTATTATATTAAAAGGCCTAATAAATAAAAAATATAAGGCCTTAATTTGGCGTTCCCGTACAAAATGTAAACGGAGATTATGGTGCAGTTTCGCAAAACTGAGCCTAATGTTTGATGAAAAATTGGCGACATGAGAAAAATTTTCTTTCCAAAATTGTACAAATTTATAAGTACAGCCCACACAAAATGCACGTTTTTTTGTTTGTTTGTTTGTTTTGTTTTGTTTTGTTTCTAGTTTGCAAAAAAATGTAGGCTAATTTTCTTGCAAGCAATATCTACAGTTCAATCATTTTCATATTTTAGCTAGGTCTATGCTGGGTCAATCAAGTGTACAGTAGCCTGCTGTGTTACAACTCACCCCGCTGTTGGAGACGGAGTTAAACATCTTCTCAGAACATCTGCGCGCTCCCCCGGTACATCCCACAGTTCAGCTTGAGGTCCTTGCTCCACAGCAGCAGAGTCCGGGGTTTCTCCCTATTAACAGTCCACTGTACTCCAGCCTGGCAGACTTGTTGCTTTTTCTGTAAACGTGTTTCGCTCAGCGTCTCCCCGAGCCAAAACTTTAGTTCATGTCATTTAAAGCAGGACCGCGCGCGCGCCGCCCACCGCGGGGACCACGGACCCGCCCGCTGCGCCCTTAATGAGCGCTCAGGTTTCCTCTGCAGGTCAATTTATTAAGTAATTTTCCCTTTATTCATTTATCAAAATGGGTTCAGAACAAATATGTCAGTATTTTTTAAGTAGCAAGGAAAGAATCTCATTTAACTAGTCACAATAGTTTAAAAGAAACTGCTCAACATGAATTATGTCACGCTTTTCCTGTGAGAAGCCCTAGTCCTACACAGGGGCGTAGCTGCAATTAGGCAAACACAGGCAGTTGACTGGGGCCCCAAGATTCCCAGGGGCCCCCAAAGCATCTCTTAAAAACGGATTTATGAAGTTCTCTTCACTTGAAAGCATTTCTTTTTTCTAAATCTTACTTCACATGCTTCAAAATGCATCAAAAGGCTTAATCTTTAATGATCGTTTTGGGTACTCCCCCTCCCTTCTTATTCAATGGGCTATTCCATGTTACAACACATCTGAAAATTTGATTCAGGAAGAAAGTGGTAAGAAACACTTTTTACCCCATTTTTTTCTTATTTTCAACCAAGTCGGAAATAAAAACAATGTTGCTCTGACATCTGAGTTAAACATATAAGACTTTTAGGATTTTAAGGACTTTATCTAGCCCAGGAAATAGGATAATTTTCTCAAAATCAAACTTTTTGAGTTGGTGATAAACATTATCGTATAAATCTCTTTTTTGGATACATAACTCACTGAACAGGGGGTCAAATAAAAATACATTAACATTAAAATAATAGAACCAAAAAGTATGGTAACTGTAAATATCACCTCTTTCAGTATTTTTTTTCCCAGTTTTATGTTGTGCTTGATATTTACAAATTTTCTTTACTAAATTATTTTTTTCAATATTTACCTATTGTAATGTTTTTCACTTCATACTTTCTTGTTTGTTACTGTTACTCTGTAAATTCCCCACTGTGGAACAAATAATCTGTCAATTGACAATAAAAGATTTCAAATCCAGGACAAAGTGGACTAAATTATGTATTCACTTTTTTCTAAATCAAACTAAAGTACAGAACTTGAGGAAATGCATTTAGTTGCGTTAAGTTACCATGTACAAGATTAGCACTGTGTCATGCCTTGATTCTGGGAAAGAGACAGTGGACCCAGGGAAGGCCAGTCTAGCTCTGAGGAAGATGAGTCACAAGGACATGGAGGGCCCCATTGACTGGGTTTGCCTTGGGCCCCAGAACGACTAAATAAGCCCCTGGTCCTACAAGACATTATCAGTGTTCTTCATCTTTTCCTTTCTTACCACCAGGGACATAATGAATGCAGCACAGGTTGAGTCAGGGGAGCAGTTATATTTGTGTAGACATCCACACCAACTGACCAGCAGCTCACAGACAGAGCAGCCCATAGACACTGATGACAGCCCTCACAGCTCTGTTGTTACATAGCCTTACATGTTTAGATGAAAATGTGCTTAAAAGTTATTGCTTAAGCCTCCAAACCATTCTGTTCTGTAACTAACATTTTGTTGTTAATATTATTAGATGTTGTATGCATTAACTGAGTCCTATGTGATAGTATGATTTCATTTGGACAGAACTGTTTCATTCATTAACAGTAGTAGCTTGCAGTTTAGATAAGTCAGAGAAGAGTGGGTACTCTCACTCCTTCAGGGCGTCCCGTCAGATTTTAAGTGGGGATGAAGGCTCACCAGAGTCTGGGTCAAAAAGGCATGAATGAAACATTTTCAGAGGGCACTTAGTGAATGAAGAGGTAATGACCCAGGTCCCTTTGGGCCTGCCATGCCTGCAACCTGATACCTCAACACCCCCACCCCAAATCCTTCCAGACCCAAGAGGTGGATGTGTGCCATGGTGTGTATTATCAATGGAGAAAAGTCAGAAGAAACTTCCAAACACCAAGACTCCTGACAGTTTCGTCATATCATCACCAGTATAAACTGCTGACAACACATTAAAGATCTGAAACTTTGGTTGATACCAAAGTGTCTTTCTGCGGGATACTCAACCCCACCTGGCTCCAATCCTGTACCATCGGATTGTGAGTGGATTAGGGGTACATTTCAAGTCCATGGGGTATACTTATTAATTTTACTTAATATTAACTTCAAGGGTTGAACATTTTTATATTGAGTCATTTGGGTAATGTTTTACTTTCCTTAAAATTAAAAAGTAAACAGGTTCCAGTTTTTCCCATTATTTGGCAAAAACTACAAATAATGTGTCGGAATTTGCAGTTTTTGTGCTGTCTGATTCCTCTAATGTCAAGTCTGCTCTTAGAAATTGAGACTAGAATACATGTTTGTGAACATTATATTCAGTATTAACTGTCCAAAATAATCACTAAAACATGACAACGCTGTTTTTAAAACTATTTAAATAATTTATGTTGATAAAATCACTTCGTGTGTGGCCAAAAAATCTGTGTCAACCCATTGAAAAAAGGCCTATAAATCAGCAATGGTTTGCTCCAAAGTCACATGACTTAGATGAGGTCACATCCTTTTTGGTGGGAACCTTGAAGAAAGTGGGGCATTTTTCAACTCCCCCATCAATATTTCATCAGAATGATTGTCTGGGGTGTATTAATAGTTCATCAACCGTGTTACTAACACTTTCGAGAGGCACCCATCTGCAGGGACTGAGCGTCACCATATTGTCAACACATAGCGGAAAAGGCAAACCGGAAGTTGGTCTTTTTCGTGTTTTTTTGTTTTGTTTTTTAATGCAAGAATGTGCAATTAAAGTTATTACAGTACTGAAGATTCTTTTGTTTTTGGAGCCCTTTTTTTTTCTTTTTTTAGTAATACCAAAGTACAATTAACAATATACACAGAGTTGCAGCCAGTGGGTAAGATACAGCAATCATCCAACAAAGATGCACAAAAATATACACATAACAACACAAGAAAAAGAAAAGTTGAAATATTCTCTGTGTTCTTTGTGACTTTTTTTGGCGCTACGGTGCTCTCATTAAACTAAAAGTTGGACATATTCGAGTTTTTATTCAGGGCTCCATAACAGAATATGTTTTTATTTTCCCATTTATGGTTAAGAGAATTCAGACTGGCGCTATACCCCTGGTTGTGTTTCTTACCCATTTTTTGTTGTATTTCTGGTTTAAATTTTTGTTTTCTGTTTTGTTTCTTACATGAATTACTGTTTCATTTGAAACGTGCATAATACATGTCATGTTATGTTTTTTTCAACTTAGAATTTCAGTGGCCTTGTCTTTTTTTTATTTATGATCAAGAAATCCCCTTTAATGTGTCCTGGACATCCTCTCACAACTTTTACAGAAAAAAGGCAAACGTTAAAAATGAAACTGTCTTCACCCCGGTATAAACAATAGCCTATGTGATACAGGATACCTCAGGTTGAACTTATTTCAGTGAGTGACTAAAAACAGCAGCTCAGAGATGGAGTTTTCTGTCTGCGTCTTTACTCTCACCAGGACATGGCGCTGCCCCCAACGACGCTGAGCGTTTCGGGAGGTATTTAGATCAGATATTCACACGTACATCGGCTGCACTGTTAAGTGACATTACTGTGAGACAACAACAGTAACAGCCTCACTTTAAATGGAAGTCTGAAGTCTCTCTGTGGACATTTTTTTCAGCGTGAGGAATACAATGTGTGGCGGGAGTCCGTGACAAAAGACCCAAAAGAATGACTGTCACGCTCAATGCGCGACACTTGAGAGCCCTGAACAGCATAACGTCTACAAAATCTGGTTACGTTGAAATTTCATTCGTGTTTCATTGAGATCTGGTATTATTGGCTCTAAGGGATGCCCGAGTTCCTGCATGGTGTCGTACAGCTGAAAAAGTGAAAAAATAGACGAAGAAGACCAACTTCCGGTTTGCCTTTTCCGCTATGTGTTGACGGTATGGCGACGCCCACTCCCTGCAGATGGGTGCTCTTGACACTTTCTGCTGTTCTTACTATAGACATTATAAAGACCAAACTGTGAAGAAAATGTGCAGAAATATAAGGTGATGGAGGTCACCTGGTGGTGGCATGTTCAATGTCTGCTGTTAGCATGAGGGCCAAAAAATGGAGAAAATGTCAACTGTGTTAGCATCTGTAAATGTAGTATTGTAGAGACAGGCTTCTCTCTACTTATCCTGTCAACTGTGGTATCATATGTTGCCAACCGTGTTACATGTGATTTTTCTGCCATAGCTTTTACATTTTGGCTAAACTGTGATATAAATGATGAGGGAAATTTCTAGAAAGTGTAGTCTGACATAGAAATGTTGAATAACTCTAAATTCAGAACGATATGGATTTATGTTGAAAAAAGAGTCACAACTTTTGTCAATAACACAGTTGACAAAATAATGCTCCATTTTTTTAATTACTCAAATATTTAAGAATTCATCAGAGCTTAAGCTTGCAAATGAATTAATTCAGTACATTCCTTTTATATCATTTGCAAACAGAATTTGTTTTAAAAAAAAAGCACATATTTTTCTCTCTTTTTGTATACCTGAAATGTACCCCTAGTTATAGAATCACTGATTTACTGATGTGCACTTACATACTGTAGCAATCTGTGTGAATGTGGTGTAAGCGTGTGACATGTGCTGTGGTCAGAAAACTAGAAAAAGTGCTTTATAAACAGTCCATTCACTAACAAGTTTCACCAGGCATCAGTCCAGTTTTTGATTCAGCCTGGGTTGGGAAACTTCCTCCTCTCACCTGTGGTTCCACTCCACAGCTCCATAATCCTCCTCACAGGGTTTTAGGATCAGGACAACACTCCTGCAGACATCTGCTGACCAACAGAAAGAAAGGAGGGAGGAGTGTGTTTAGGGTCAGGGCTTTAGCTCCCTGAGTGTTTAACATGACGACCACCAGACTCCATGTGGACTGGATCCCTGACCCTTTGTTTCTCCTCAGATAATTGCAGTAATTTTAGTAATCTCTGGTGTATAAACCTGTATCCAGCTGCCTTTATTCTTTTTTTTCTGTAACATCTCTGACTCAAGAAGGTCTGAGAGCTCTGGAGGACATACACTCTGCAGACACCTGCTTCGCGTGAGTGGATGGTTAAAGTAGCTGTTAAATCTGAAGAGCAGGCACAGGCCACATACAGCCATTCAGGAAATCAGGGAATCAAGGAAAATCAGGAAAATATTCAAATTTTACAAGTTTGTGAGAACACGTGTTTTGCAGATGTGTCTGCCTATGTGTTTATATTCATCTGAGTATGTCTGAGTGAAATCCAGATGAAATGATGATCAGAGAGCTTACAGAGCTGCATGGAGGGAAGTTTTTCATAATGTCATCAGGGTTCGTGACGGTGGCCATGTTTGTCGTAGGGCTTGGTTTCCCTCTGCAGCCAAAAACATCCCACAAACACACTCTTGTTTTTAGTTTGAAGCAGGAGTTGCTTCTGGTTAGGTCATGACATGCCGTGCTTATCTCCCTGCTTCCACTGTCACGATACGGGTGTGTCACTGTGTTTTTGTGTGTGTGTGTGTGTGTGTGTGTGTGTGTGTGTGTGGTGGTTGCAAGTGCATCTGAGATTACGGAGTTTGATGTCAGTAACTGCTGAGGGATTGGATGTGACTGTAGAAGGTCTGTAAGAGGGAGATGTAGAGACCGTTTGCTGGCCTCCGTGTCTCATGTGGTGACCTGACGCTGACAGGAAGTGTTTGGGTGTAACAGGTATGCCTGGATGATGGCGATCCTTTCTCTCAAGACTGTGGAAACTGAGCATGTGGTTATGATAAGAGAGGTCAGCGGGTCTGTCTGATTGAATGTGTGTTTACAGATTCATCACTAGTTTTTCATGTCCACAAAACCACAGCTTTATCAAACAGTAGAGTGGTGGAGTAGAGTGGTCTACCATAAACAGAAAAACAGAACAGACTTTGGATAAACTTGAGAAAAAATTCCTTAAATACAGAAAACTGCAAAAATGTAATGTATATTGTGTGTACAGTTACGTTCATGTTGGTAGATCTACATCTGCTGTGGTCCTGACTCCCGACCCAGACCATGACTTTAAATCAGTCACACTTATTCTGTTGTCTGTAGTGTTTGGTCCTCAAATCAGACATTTCTCTAACATGTAACTGACATTGTTTCTATAAGGCTGTGGCACTTGTTGTTATTTTCTATGCTGTATTCATCCCCATGTCTTTCTGCCTGTCACTGATTAACTGGTTTCCACTGAACAGTTCAGTTGTTTGCTGCAGATGAGTTGATGTGTCTGAGACCTGGGCTGTCTCCTGAATAACTTTTGTAATGTCAATAAAAATTGCCTGACTGATGGACTGACTTTATCTTAAAGGAAAGGATTTACAACTTCCTCTGCAAAAAAAATAAATCCTGATTTACTGATTAGTGCAAACTTAAAAATTACTAGAAAATGGCTATTTACAAGTGGTTCTACTTTAAAAGTGAAATTAAAAAAAGTAAGCTTTGCCTCAACTTTTTGCAGTACTGCTGACATATTGTGGCAGTCGAATATGCACAATTTCTTTGAACGATGCAGATAGAAATAGAATAGAAGAATAGAAAATACTTTATTTATCCCCAAGGGGAAATTCAGGAGTCACAGCAGCAATCAAGAAAACAAAAGTAAGAAAGAGTATAGAAAGTGAAAAAAAGGTCCACGAGAAAATAGATGGCGACAGCCCGTCCACCACTCGTCCACCACTCTCCAGCCCAGCCAGTCTCCACCTCCACAGGGTCCAGGACTGAGCCTCCCCAGCAGTCTGTTCAGTCTGAGTCTCCTGGATCCTGTCTGCTCACAGCAGGTGAAGATCTTCCAATGTGGCGCAGGTGTCCGATGTCAGCTCCGTCAGCCACGTCCGTGAACAGCACGATGCCACTCTGCCTTCTGGCAGCCCCTCTGCCGCTGGGCTAGCACGGCTGGCTCGTCCATCCCACCGGAGATAGATGGATGGAAGGACAGGTCCATGTCGTCATCTCCCAGCTCACACCTGAGAACCGGCACGTCGTCCTCACCGTGAGGGAAATCATCAAGCCTTACACCAGTTAGCATTGACATGCTACAGGCTGCTAACAGCTAATTTCACATGTGAACAATGCAGCCATAGTTACATGTAGGATCTCCAGACAAACACAGGAGAAAAGTAGTAAAAATATCACTGAAGCCACAAAAAGTTTGGTGTCCATGACCAACAATGAGCCATACAAAGTAATGATCCACTCCAAATACAAAGATTACGAAAAAGAGACTAAAAAAATTACAAGAAACAGACAAAGAAGAGAGAGCTGCTGCAACAGGCAGCTACTTGGGCAGCAAGATGAACCAGGACATACAGTTTTATCAGAAGCAAAGCAATCTTTTGAGCAAAAATATAGACAGTCGAACGTACTTTTACAAGAAGCACAAAAGGATGCACAGTGGTGTTCAGGGATGCACCCTCTAGAGTTTGGGGATCACCAAACAACAGGGGCATATCAGAAGTTGTAAGGGCAAGGTCACACTGGCCATCTGTACTCTGACCCCATTTTGTTATTTCATAACAGTGTTTTAGAAAACCCTCATTTTATCTTCTGTATTAAACACTTTATTTTCGCTGCTCTCTCTTTAAGGCTCCCTGTCCCACAAACCTCCCTTTCTCTGATTGGCTAGGCCTCTGGAGGCCTGTAAGGGATGTAGCTATGGTCAGACCTTGGTGTTTGAAAACAGAATCCCTTCTCTTTAATTCTCTGAATGATCCAGCCTCTATTTTTTCTCTGACTGGGCATCAGAGAGCCTCCAGTTTTACATCCCAGAGATTAATTAGATCAGTGGACCTCAGTTTAGGCATCAGACTGTTCAAGTGACAAGTACATACCTCTCATCCTCTTTGAGAAGAAACATGCATCATCAGTCCAAAAGTTGTCCTTGCCTCTCTTTTTTAGTCAGGTGAGCCTGAATTTATAAAAACCATCAGCCAAAAACCTGGTGGTGCTATCCCACTCTTTAAACTCTACTACAGTACCTCTTCACCAAGACAACCAAAATAAACAGAGGCATCCTGGGTAGTGTACTGCAGTGACAACAAAGGATAAGGGGGTAAGGGCCGGACAGGACCAGAGGATCTACATCTGGGCTTCATTTGCTTAACGGGCCATTGACAGACGACTTGTATTTTGCAGAGTGACACAGCGTTGGCTGGCCGGTGGTCTGCTTGGGCAGAAAAGGAGATGACATCATGCAGGGAAACTGATGTTTCCTGGGCCTCATAGAGCCTGGTCTGGACAAGGATGGGTTAAAAGACACAAATAACTGTTGAGTTGAAGTCACTGAATGGTTGATGCAAGGACATACTTTGGAGACATTTCTTCTGCAAACCTTTCAGAAATGCAATCCAATGAGCAGCCTGAAGGTTGGCATTTTATGCTCACCCTCCTGAATAATGTCCAGATATTTTCATCCATGTGATGTGTCTGAATACATTTAGTGGACTGAAGATGGGGGAGACAGAGGGGGACGTACTTTGACTTTTGTCTTTGTGTTCTTATTGCTGATAGGATAATGAAGATACTGGATTAAATCCAGGTCAAAATAAATTTGGCTCTGTGACCTGCTCTGTTTAATAACCTAGTGTCTGTCATCTCTCACCCATAAAAAAACCTACCCTCGGCAGAGATATCATCAGACTTTGTTATGTTTCCTCCCCCCAGCTTCTGCAGTGAGAACTCACTGGATACTCCAAGCCTCCCTCCTCGGCTCCAAAGGAAACAGTGTTTTCTCCTCGGAGGCAAGCTGGCGTGCTGGCTCTCTCCTGAGATGGCTGTGGTCTGCTGAAGGCAGAAACAGCCTTTAAAGTCTGTCTCATGCAGGAACTCGAACACTCACGTCATGAATTATGGATAGAGCTGTCATTTGTCTGGTGTTTAATTTTGTTTTGACAAAGTCTTGATGAAATATCATACTGCCTGTATGCTTGAAGGGTTTGTAGTAAAGCCACACACAAGGTCATATCTGTTACGTGTGCGCTGAGAGTAAGACAGACAGAGTCCTGAGTTTGTAAATGTGGTCTTAAAAAGATGTGTTAGATAAACTTTATTTGTGCTCAGAGTGGACAGATCCTGGAATCCATTCAATGGTTCTCCCTCTTTGGTGTGACTGTGACTTTTCCTCTATTCATTTCTCTTTAACAGACTGTTTTTTCTCATCCCCCCCCCCCCCCCCCCCCCCCCCCCCCCCGTCAGTGTCAGGTTTTCTTTGATATACATAATGCTTTTTAATAAACTGAATGACCAATAAGAGTGACACATGACAGTAACAGAGATACAGACACAGAACAATGTGTCCACTGTTGTTGCTGCACCAACCAATCACATTCAGGTTCTTTTTTCATTCTTTTATTCTGTTTCTTTCAAGATCGATTGTGTTTTGTTTTCTGTTTCTGTTTTTGTCTGTATTTGGTAGGACAGCTAAAGAAAGGCAGAGATACAAATTGTGATGGAACCAGGACTCTGTCTTGCATCTGGTGCAACCAGCACCATAGACAGGTAAGAGTTGGTAAAACTGATAAATGCAATTTGGTGTAATCAATTAATCAATTAATCAATCAATCAATCAATCAATCAATCAATCAATCAATCAATCAATCAATCAATCTTTATTTGTATAGCGCCAAATCATAACAAACGTTATCTCAAGACACTTTACAAAAACATTTACAGGTCTAGACCCGTAAATGATCAGCTCGTCTTCAAGCTCTGCCTGAGCCTGATAACGAGCCATTCATTTGAATCAGGTGTGCTGGAGTGGGGTAACATCTAAAACTTGCAGGGCAGGGGGTCCCCAGGACCAGGGTTGGGTAACACTGATGTACATGTTACATCACATTTACATGTGTTTAGGGGTTACAGTCATGGCATTTATGTATTTAGAGACATGTAAAATGTTGATTATTTTACTGTTTAATTGCACTTTTTAGTAGTTTATTTAGTCTGGACATGAGTCTGTACATTTTATAAAAGTTTGGGATACAAGGGTTGAATTGATGTTCAGCAAAAGTTTTAAGCAAAAAAAAAAAAAAGACACTAAAGCATGGAAAATGTAAAGATATCCTTTTTGCTTTTAGTTTGATAAACTAAACTCTGTCAAACTGAAGGACACTTACAAAGATGGCAACAGACTTATATTTATCAATGTTCTGGTAAATATTTGAAACTTTAACAATTTGGGGCCTCATGGGACTTCTTGAGGAACTTCAGGTTTAGGCTCTAAAACATGGTTTAATTATTGAGACCTCAAAGTATCAGAACAGCAACCATAGTGTTTCT
Organism: Halichoeres trimaculatus; assembly: GCF_033239565.1. Lineage (NCBI taxonomy): Eukaryota > Metazoa > Chordata > Actinopteri > Labriformes > Labridae > Halichoeres > Halichoeres trimaculatus. Next base: position 31,506,842 of record NW_027437193.1, read on the forward strand.
GTAAATCCCTACACAGGAGACATCAGGATATACTACTTCAGTTATTTCCCAGCCTTTTCTTGGAGCCGATGAGCTTAGGGATTTGTCTGTAATTTGAATAGCTTGCTTCATTGTTCCATGTCAGTCACGGGCTCACCATGCAGAATAGATATTAATTATAGATGACAGTAAATAAATTTACATGTAGGGAAGAAGAGTTATTATGTTCCAAGACATTAAAAACCATCACAGAACACTTCCTCATTTAAGTAAAAACTGTAAGCAGCAGATAATTTCCTCAATAGGTCTTGAGGCCTGACCGTGGTGCTGAGTGCTGAGGCCGCAGCTCAGAGCAGCTACAGGACTGAAAACCAGACTGACTGAAAGTCTCTTGTTGGTGTTGACAGGCCACTTTCATCCTATTTCTGTTTTCCTCTACTGGCACACGCAGATACATTACAACAAACCTGAGAGCTATGGGCAAGAAATCCCCTGAAGATTGTGTATATTGGCCCACATGTTTGATAGCCATCAGGATACTTCCTCCGTCTGTCGATGTAGTGTAACAAAACACAGAGTGAACTTCAAACAGGCCAGAGAAAAGGCTTGATCTTCAGCGTGTTAACATGCAACACTGAGGGTCTCAAAGGGCATATCAGACATGTTAAATATAGACCCTTATATCTAACAGACCCTTTAATAAAATGTTCTATGAAACCATGTTTGCGTGGTCTCATATGGACGGAGAATTCTTTAGCTATTCTCCATCTGTGGGTTTGAGTATGTGAAGCATGTATATAGCACTTTTGGATTTACACAGCTTACAGATCATAACTTTGGTCAAATATCTAACCGTTTTTTATTTTGATTTTTTTTTAATTGAGAAAATATGTGTGTTAGTCTGATTTCTGCTATCTCATTCCACCAGAATCCAACAGGGGAAAGAGAACTGACCAAAAACAATTTAGATTATTTTCCTAAACTTTAACTGAATATAAATCTAGTTTAGCAGTCTTTCGAAAGTGAAACCACGGCTGTTTCCTGATGTGTGGTAGAATAGAATAGAATAGAATAGAATAGAATAGAATAGAATTGAATTGAATAGAACCTTATTGTTGTTGTAACAAGTACAAGGAAATTGAAGTTACAGCAGCAATCAAGAAAAAAGTATAGAAAGTCCAAAAAGGTCCATAAGAAAATAGATGCTGACAGCTTGTCCATCATTGTCCAGTTCAGCCAGTCTCCACCTCCACAGGGTCCAGGACTGAGCTTCTTCGGTCATGCTTCATCTCTGTCTCCTGGATCCTGTCTGCTCACAGCAGGTGAAGCTCTTCCAACTCTTGGTGTCTGGTGCGTTAGCCATGTTTGTGAGTAGCATGATGCTACTCTGCCCTCTGGTATTCCCTCTGTTGCTGGGTTAGCACAGCTAGCTTGTCCATCTTATTGGAGATAGATCTTACGTTCCCAATAACGATGGATGGAAGGACAGGTCCATGTCATCACTTCTTAGCTCACACCTGAGAACCAGTATGTCGTCCTTACCTCCTTCTCCACACCTCCTCGCATGCCATGCGCGGTTCATATTGGCCAACTAGTATGCAGCTTTGCAGTGGATATACTGACTGGATTTTTTTTGTTCTTTTGGGTCTTTATATTGTGAAGATTGGACCATAGGACCATTACAGCCCTATAACTGGTGTTATTAAGATGTACAAAGCTTCCAAATCGTAGACCATAGCTTTAAAAGCTACTTCATTATTGTCCAGTTTTGGTGCTCCCGTGGCCCACCTGAAAAAAAGGCTGTCAACCCTAGGAGAGGGTTGTGGGTTAAATTCCCAGTATATCAGCAGTTTGTGAAACACTCAGAACAACAACCATGCCATGTTCAAAGTCTCTTAAATCACCCTTCTTGTCCATTCTGGTGCTCAGTTTGAACTCCAGCAGCTGGTCTTCACCAGGTCTACATGACTAAATACATTGAGTTGCTTCCTTGTTATTGGTTTATATTTGTGTTAATGAACAGCGGCACAGGTGTACCTATTAAAGCGTCTGATGAACACATCCCTGTGTCTGAGTTTGTGAAAAAAGTATGTAATTCTTTAAACTGTACACAGGTCTGGGCTCTGAGTATCAAAGCTAAAGATCAAAGCTGTGTCTGTCAGTCTGCTGGGCTGTCCCGTTAAAAACCAAAAGCTTTGACTCACTTCTGTTGTTGGAAACTTTCATCACTTCATCTGCAGGGCACTAAGAGCAGGAGCTCACTGTTTATTGTATCATATCATAATGACAACAAACTATTAAGCACCAAAAAAGACTTCAGAGTCATTTCTTTCTTTTAATTTGTTTCCTTGTCATATCATTTATGTTTTCTATCTTTGTCATTCTTTATCTTTCTTTACTAACTTGTTCTTTTCTTCCCTTTCTTCTTTTTCTCTGTCAGTCTCATTGACTTCTCTTCTTTCTCCCATGTCCGTCCACTTATCCCCCCGGGCCCTGGTCTATCGCTCCATCATCTCTCCCTCCTGCTCTCTTTGACATGTCTGTGTGTTTCCTGTCCTTTGTAAAACCCTCCTCTCTGTCACATCTTGTTTTCCTCATTCTATCCTGTTTTAATCCAGTTCCCGCCTCCTTGTACAACAGAGTCACGCTATTGGAGGAAATGGCTGAATGGTGGCTGCTGAGTGACAGGTTATTCTGGGCCCACTGTGGAGGTAAACATGGCGAGGTAATGGAGGTAAACGTCCGGTCACTTGGCTGGGTGGTTCACAAACAATGAGCCAGAAGGTTCTGCCTGAGCAGTGGCTCACTTGGGACTGACGTGGATCAGAAAAACCTCACTCATCGGAGGCTTTTCTCATACCCTGATACCTGTTCATCAACAGGTCTGACTACACTCTCACACATAGTCATCTGCAGTTATATCCATGGTCATATCGAGGACTTCTGCTGCCTTCTCTGCCACTTTCAGTGCTTTATGTGTTTCTTTATTTCACTATTAGATAAGCTGTTTTTTTTATTATTATTTCTTTGGACTTAACTGCAGCACACATGTTTGATGAACCATTTTGCTGATTTCCATCTAAATTGATGAACTCAGAACATCTGTGTCATATTCACTGACAAGCATGTCATGAGTTTCCAATGAATTATTTAGAGTTGGCATTAAAGCATGCTTATATATTCTGGTTGTTGATTTTTTTGTGTTTGTTTCATTGTGGACTATGTAAAGTGTCACAGTGTTGATGCAGCTGTAACATATTGTTTTAAAGACTTTTCCACATCTTATGTTTGGCACTTAAGAGACCCCATACTTAAATAAAGTATTTATTAGGGCTGGGACTTCAGTGCTTTAATTCTAAATAATTAACAGTTAGCCTTGCTAACTTTGGAGAGATTTTGGTTCCACAAACAAGGCCTAGGGCAAGCGTGGCTTGGTAACCATGGTATATTAGCCAGCGAGACAAACCTGGTCACGGGCAGGCTTACGGTCAAGCTTACCTGAGCTGCATCTCAGAGAAGGTCTGACAGGCTTCCTAAAGACGCCTTGTGAGCTGTATTTCTCACATTAAATGATGTTCTTGTTCGGAAACATAAATTGAGACCTTTTGGTTACTTTTCTGACACCTCCTGCTTAAAACCCAAAAAGCCAGTAGTATTGTGAGGCCCCGCTTTATATATATATATATATATATATATATATATATATATATATATATATATATATATATATATATATATATATATATATATATATTAGTGCTGTCAGGCGATTAAAAAAATATTCTAATTAATTACAGGGTTTGTAATTAATTAATCTAATTAATCGCATTTTAATCTTAAAATTACATTAAAAGACATTAAAAAACATTTAAAAAAAAAAGGTGGGAATATATACAACACATTTTTAGGTACCCTGAGGCATAAGGACCACATGAAAAAAGTGTTATGGTTCTATCTTTACAAAATCTACACAGTCCTGCACCTAAGATAAGCTGATTTGATTTTTGGGACGTTTTTTGCTTCTGTTCACATTTTTACTCGATGTGGACTCAATTTTCACTGCAATATGAAGTTCTACATTTCTATGTGGTCAGGAGAACCAGGGCTAAAGGCTAAAAAGTGTGAGGAACTATGTACAAAGCACTTTTTTCAAGTCTTGGATCAAAGAAAAGTGAAGTATTCTCGGTTTAACATGCTCTGAACACACAAACTGTTGCTCATTGGTGCAGAGCAGCCCCAAGCTGAAACATGACACCAGGAAGATGGAAGGAAATTTTCAAAGAATTCTTAAGATTTAAATACAGGACATATATCGATCGTTCAGGGCTTGTTTAATGCAGTAAAGAGTGTAGAATTATCTGTTTTTAACAGAATTGAACAAACAGTTGATTTTCTGTAGATTTTCAAAAAGGACGTGTGAATAAACGAGATGTGGACAGCAGTCCCCTTAACAGCGCTCTCTTCCCCCGGATTAGAAGCATGTTGCTGACATCAGGTGTGATACATTCAGGGACCATCGGAAATTTGAAAATCTGACGAGAACTCCACTTTTTCCATGTAGGACAAACAGTTTGTAAATGCGAGACATTTGAAAATAAGTGCGTCTTTGAACGCCTCGCAGGTTTGGGATCCAGATTAATCTGCGTTAATTTTTATAACGCGTTAATTTGCGGTGTAATTAATTAATCTAATTAACGCGTTAAAATGACAGCCCTAATATATATATATATATATATATATATATATATATAAATCAACTTGATTGACAGGTTTTGAACAGCTTTGATTTTATCAAGATTTATCAGTCTCCTCTAGGCCACAGTAGTGTGAGGAGCATCAGGGTGAGAGAAAAAGGTCATCAGATACAGCAGAAACTGAGTGTCTTTATCAGCATGGTACTCTTGAACCAGCAGCATTGCTGGCTTTATTAATTTCAACCGTGTTAACCTTTTATGTGATTTTCTCCCTGTAGTCCTCATACAACTCTGCAACAAGTTTTTGTTCCGCTGAGGGAAACGTCTCTGCTCTCAGTTCTGACATGATTTGATCATTTCAACAATCGATATGTTGGAGCTTTTTATGTACCGCGGACACGTGCTTAGCTGCAGCTTGGAGCAGCCTGGCTTGAATAAGCATCTCTGAAAAACAGCTGAGTCTCTTTAGTGGAATGAGTTGTAGAAGTGTGGCGCTTATTCAAGCCATGCTTACAGGCGATTGCCCAGCCTTTTTTAGCCAGCTTCATGGAATGCCCCCATGGTCTACCTGACGTCACCTGTCCTGTTTCTGTTACAGAGTTTTGAAGCAAAACGGCTGGCGTGTCCATATTGGAGGTAGGGTGGGCTTCCAGTCCCCCACACTAACAGCTATAGGGGGCATTAGTTAGTTAGCTGAGCCTGTTATTAGGTGAACTTATGATCTAAACATCTTCTAAAGTGCTGGGTTAGAAAAAAAATCATCCCCCATACAGTGTGCCGATAGTGAAATTAGCAACTCAGACAAAAACTGCCTTTTTCAGCTTGGTGTGTATGTGATTTCTGGTACTTCTGGAGCCAGCCCCAAGCACACACTCAAGGAACAGCAGATTTTTGCTCTCCACCATTGTCTCATATTTTTAGTCCGTAGTTTGATGCTTGATTTTAACGCAGTCTATAACACTCGAGACAACGTTTCTTAGTGCATGAGTTCCTGGCGTACAAGTTACAGCGACACACACGACCCAATTGTGGAAGTGGCTGTTTTCCAAACCGCCTACTACACTAGCAGTGCCTACTATTTTGGCTGAATGTCAGTCTCCTGTTTAGTAGTCAATATGCGAAAACTTGCAAAATCCACAGTGTACTAAAAATCCTTGGATGTCCTAGTGATCCAGGAAGATTCTCTGATTGCAACGGACCAGTCTACCTCACATACTGTTTTCCACAATCTACAGCGCTAACGCCATTTGTCAATGCAGGTGGCAGGTTTCGGTGAATTACTGCCATCTACTGGGATGAGTCAGCATTATAATTACAACACAATATTAACGTTAGATGGTCTGTGAGATAGAAGTAAAGTGATGCGAAGAAACACGAGTAAATCTTATCACTTCCAGTCATAAAAGAGGTGTTTGCTTCTACAAATTCATTAGCCCATATAAACCGCTTATTCACTTTTTAAACCATACATGGATTATACAGAAGTGTTTTTTTCCATCAGCTGTAAAAAATAAAAAAAACCTTTCAGATTTATTTTCAGAAAATGATATAACTTTTGGCGCAAGATCAGAAATCAGGGATGATGATTCTGCTATTATATGACTAAAATATAACTAAATGCTGAGATCTGTCCATAGTTTCTTTTGTACATTTATATTGGAGGAAAAAAAAATAAACATCATCTGTAGCTTCACCGTTCGAGACTGAAAACCAGAGCAACAAACCACAAAACAGATCCAACAGAACAGGCATACTTCATACTACATGCAAAAGCAATAGTATGTAGTGCCTACTACAGACTACATTCACATGTAGCATGTAGCATGTGTTAGGTGGTTTGGAAAACAGCATTGTTGGTATCAGTACTGATGATTAGATCGATAGTTAAGTTTTGGTTTCTCTTCTCCACGTGTGTTACTCTCACTCACTTTGCTCATACACACTCTGCCCCCTTACCGACAGAGAAGAGTACCATTTGTTTTTATTCTTTAGCAGCTTCAAAAGCTTTGGTTTTTGCTGTAAACAAGCAAGGTACTATGGAAACACCAAATATTGGTACAAACATCCAAAATCACCCTCATGTTTTATTGTATTTATTTATTCATGTATTTTATCATATTTCAGGTCTTGTTTATGTATCATATTAATCTACAACAATCTAATTTTCAAACTTTTTACACATGGTTTGACTTTTGCACTGGTAAATTTAAGACACAACTTTATCAGTAATTCTCAGCAAATCTGATTCAGGGATAAATTATGTAGAGATTAAAAAATATGTTTTGAAAAACTAAGGGGAAAAGCTTTCCCACATCAAAAGTTCAGTTTTCAAATGACTTTTTGGGTAAGAAATATATAAATGTATTAGCCATATAGTAAAAAGTCAATCCACTCCATTCAAACTGTTCATTGTTATTTTAGCTGCTTAAAAAAAAGTAAACAGAGGTGTGTACCACTCTGATTTATGGCCTTTGTTGATAAAGAACTGTAATACTTGATAGTAGTTTTGGTTTTGTAACTTGTGAAACATAAAACCTGCAGGGATGAAAAGTCATCTTTATTCCATTGTTGCGGATTTGCCAGTTTGATCATGATCACAGAGATAATGTACATTGATGTAATATATGTCCTTTTGGAAAATATGGAAAGTTTGATATTCAATCTTCAGACTTGTGAATTTCCCCTGAATTATTGATGATGTTTAAGGATTTTAACTGTTGAAGTTTTGTTGAAGACGTGTTTAAACTTCTTCTTTGCTTCTTCCTTCTGAATGTGAGCTTCTGCTCCCACAGCTGCTGGAGATAATCTCTCTGCAGGCTCAGACAGAGAACACTGCTACATTTATTGGTAAATAAGGTGTGTGTGTGTGTGTGTGTGTGTGTGTGTGTGTGTGTGTGTGTGTGTGTGTGTGTGTGTGTGTGTGTGTGTGTGTGTGTGTGTGTGTGTGTGTGTGTGTGTGTGTGTGTGTGTAATTGGAGGCCACACACTGTCACATTGGTGTAGTATAGCTATCCCTGCCAGTGTTTAGTGTTATCTCTGTCTGTGGGACCCTCAGTTATGGCTGGATGCTGTCAGAGATGGAGAGTTACCAGAGACAACAGTGGAGGGACACATGAGCAACAGAAACTTGGGAAGAGCTACAAGAATATGTGAGATTTTAGACATAAGTTCTGTTTTTAAGAGTTTCTAGATGTTTGTTTGTAGTATTTTATCACAGTTTTATCACACAGGGTGTTAATGAAGAAAAAAATAAAGTTACTTCCAGGTCAAAGAAATCAGTTAAAACCAGTGCTGTAGTCACTATAATAAGTCAAAGGAGGCGCCATGGGTCGGGTGTTTTTCTTATGATGATTTTACAACTTGCTGCTAGCTGCTAAAAAACAACAAGGTTACCCTCTAAAGTTACTCAAGCAATGGTTCTTTGATATTTGGTTAAGTTATGATCTGTTTATAACTTTACAAACATTCATCCTCACACAGATAAGTAAAGTAACATTACATAAATAAATACGGACTGCAGGTGCATTCTGCATATAAAGTTTATTCTGGCAGGTTGGATGAAGTGTGAATTAATTCATCATTTGTTGTATGCATTGTAATTAAAGTGTATTTAAGCCAAGGTTTATAGTACAGACTCTTTGGTAAACTGTCACAGTGTACAATTCAGATCAACAGACACAAGTGCTAGTTCACTGAATGTGTTTTCTGACCATTAGAGTTGTCCAACACAGTCCGTGCAGGTTCACACAGCCAATGATCTGGAGTCATACAGTAGCTTTCCATATCCTGAACTCAATCTTGGCTTCAAGCATTATCATATTCAATAAACTAAAAAGTTAGACAAAATTCCATCACGTGACTTTCCCCTGTCCTACTTTGCTGGATTTTCTTTGGTGACTCGACTACAACACTAGATAGACTACATCCATATATCAAACAGTCTATCATGTATGGGTGTGTCCTGTGGTTAATTTATTATTTTTATCCACAGGCTGCTTTAAAAACAAATGTTGATGGGGCCTCACATGTGTCTTAACTATGAGCACCACACAACTACAACCAACTCTAAGTGTCATAAAGTTAGTGAATACATTTCAATTTTTTATCCAGGTAACATTGTTTTAGGCTGACAGACTCAAATGCTGTCACACCGACAGTCAGATGTATGAGGGGCTGACAGGGACATTATTCAGGATTACTATTCACACACACATATGAAACTAAACATATTCACACACAATATAGTAAAAATCTCACACGCTTACAACTGAAATGCTCTCACACACACTACTGAAACGCTCTCACACACACACTACTGAAACGCTCTCATACACACTACTAAAACGATCTCATACACACTACTGAAATGCTCTCATACACGCTACTGAAATGCTCTCATACACACTACTGAAACACTCATATACACAGCTGAAACGCACGAGTGTATGAGAGCAACAGGACAGGAAAATAGTCAGTAGGAGCTGCTGCTGCCTCAAAAGCTGGTCACATTGCCATTCAACATTAGTTAAATCATATTTTTGGTGCTCTTTTAAATCAGTGCCACAGCTGCGCTACTTAACTCATCTTTCTAGTTGTTTCCCCTTCCCCTAAATTGAAAGAAAGAAAGAAAATTAAAGGTCTTTAAATATAAAACCAAACCAAAACAAATCAAAGAAAAATCAAAGAAAAAAACAAATGAAACAAAAATGAAAGATAAACAAACAAAAAAAATACTCTCTTGTGGCTGTTACCTTGTGGTGGTAAGGGAGCTTGTGTACTTCGATGAACCCTGTAAGCTTTGCTGTTGGGAGGCACTCGGGAGGTTTTACCAAATTGGACAGGTGGAGGGTAAAGAGTTAGACAAAACACAGTCAAATAAACACTCCCGGCCTTCAGTTTTGAAATGACAAGAGGCTGTAAATGCTTTCTGGTCAAGTGAACTCATAAACACTCCTAATACTTATTTTCTACTACAGTGGTGGCTATCCTAAAAAATGACTACCACAGTTGATTTTCAGGTTTTTGATGTCTTTATTCAAATGAGTGGCAAATAGATGGTATCTGTGCCAACTTTTAAGCTTGCATCCCTATTTGAACTATCGAAAAATGTACCTACTATAGAAATGGTGGCCATCTTAAAAAATGGCTGCCATCTTTATTTTCCACATGTGTAATGTTATATTTCAAAAGAATGTCACATATTGAGTACTTGTGCCAAATTTCATGCTTGCATTAACATATGAACTACTGAAAAAATACACTTTTGATAGAAATTTTGTCCGTCTTGAAAAATGGCAGCCCTTTTGAATTTTCACGTCTAACATTTTATTTCCAAAGAGTGACTCTAAGAGAGTATCTGTCAAATTTAATGCTTGCATCACCACTTGAACAATTTTCTTCACTTGTGTATTGTTCTGCAAAAAGTGTGAGGCTGACTTTGTGTTTATAGTGGTAGAAATCTGGTCCAATGTTTTGCTCCTTGAGTGTAAGATGCTGATAATTTTATAAGTCTTTTGTTTTTAGAGTATTTGTAATCATAAAAAACTGTAACATGTAATTTGGAACACTGCGGTTATTTTACACTCACACTCAATAGTTACATGTTAGTTTGAGAGTTTGAAAAGACATCTGTAAACTTGCTAAAGTTATCAAGTTACAGTATCAGTGAGCTATAAGTTGTTGATTTCACCTCGGACCACAGCTGACTGACTGGGTGAGCTTGGAATACACAACAAGGATGTTGTTTGGTAGATTTTTAAATCCCTGCATCAGGATGAACAGTGAAACCACTGGTCACAAGAGACATGGGTCTCAAATGACTCTGAACACCAGCTCTTAGATTTTATTTAACTTTTTTGTTGCTGGATTTCTCTGAGATTACTCTGAGGCACTGAAAGATAGACCAAACAACTACTGCTCTACTGCTGCTGTCAAGTTTGAAACAGGCCCACATGGGTTCAGAGGGTAGAGTAGACCGAGGTGAAAGGGATACCACAGGGACAGGAAGTCAGGAGAGACCTCTGGGCCCTCTCTGAGTGTTTATATAGCGCTGGTAGGAAATCCTGCTACACGATGAAACCATTACAGACCTGAGTAGGCTTAGTTTCTGTGTGTGTGTGTGTGTGTGTGTGTGTGTGTGTGTGTGTGTGTGTGTGTGTGTATGTGTGTGTGTGTGTGTGTGTGTGTGTGTGTGTGTGTGTGTGTGTGTGTGTGTGTGTGTGTGTGTGCTGACTGAGTGATCATGCTCTGGGTCAAAGCTATTTGTCAGTATAAGACCCGTCTGAATCTATGAGGGGCCAACAGGGACATTATTCAGGATTACTATTCACACACACATATGAAACTAAACATATTCACACATTAAAGTAAAAATCTCACACTCTTACAACTGAGATGCTCTCACACACACACTACTGAAATGTTGTGCTCTCATACACACTAGTGAACACTCTCACTTACACTACTGAAACGCTCTCATATACACTACTGAAACGCTACCACTCTCATACACACTACTGAAAAATTCTCACACACACTACTGAAACGCTCTCATTCACACAACAGAAACTGCTCTCATACACACTTCTGAAATGCTCTCACACACACCCTTGCAACGCTCTCATACACACTACTGCAACGCTTTCATACACACTACTGAAACACTCTCATACACACTACTGAAACGCTCTCTCATACACACTACTGAAACGCTCTCATACACACTACTGCAATGCTCTCATACACAATATTAAAACGCTCTCACATACACAGCTGAATCTGCTCTCATATACACTACTGAAACGCTCTCATACACACTACTGAAACGTTCTCATACACACTACTGAAATGCTCTCATACACACTGCTGAAACGCTCTCATACACACTACTGAAATGTTCTCACATACACTGCTGAAACGCTCTCATACACACTACTGAAACACTCTCATACACACTACTGAAACGCTCTTATTCACACTACTGAAACGCTCTCACATACACTGCTGAATCTGCTCTCATATACACTACTGAAACGCTCTCATACACACTACTGAAACGCTCTTATACACACTGCTGAAACGCTCTCATACACACTACTGAAACGCTCTCACATACACCGCTGAAACGCTCTCATTTACACTACTGAAACACTCTCATACACGCTACTGAAAAGCTTATACACACTACTGAAACGCTCTCATTGCACTTGTGAGATTTTTACTTTAATGTGTGAATATGTTTAGTTTCATATGTGTGTGAATAGTAGTCTTGAATAATGTCCCTGTCGGCCCTTCATATAAATCTGTGCTGTTTAGCTTTCAGCTGTAACAAGAAGCAGAGCAGGGTTTGAGGTCAGACATCTAAACTCCATGAAACAGATGAAAAAATTCTTTGAATGAACTTCTCTAAAAGTGCTTTTACTACATTTTAAAGCCCATTCTCATCTTTATGTTGTCTTTCTTTACTCACTTGGGGTGTCAAGGTTCCTAAAATGGGGGTTGGGACCCCGTGGAGGATCCAGAAATGTCAACCACAATTTAAACGTTAAAAAATGTCATATTTCAACCTTTATTTTAAAAGTGTGGAAAAAAAGAAGCAGGATTTAAAGGATTTTATATAAAAAAGTTTTATACGAACAGAAAATTTTTGATCTGTTTTCACATTTCTTTCTTAAAGATTTCTGAGATAACTGGACCAGGATAACAACAGTATCAGCTGAGGTAGATTTATTTCTGAAACACAGCAGAGGAAGAACAGAACAACTAAAATCTTACAGGTTTTTGTTTGTTTATTTGATTGTGTGTATACATGTGTGTGTTTGTGTGTGTGTGTGTGTGTGTGTGGGGGGGGGGGGGGGGGGGGGGTTCTCTCACTAACACACTGTTTGCTTTTTAAACACACTCTCAATTCACGCACGCCTTAGTGACTTTGTGAAAAAGTCCTGATCAAGCTTCACCTAGAGAAAAACAAAAGCTTCATTTCCTGTCTGTGTTTTTCTTTCATTCATTGGTCGATAAGCTTTGAAGCTGTAGTTGTGTTATTGTTCTTTGTCTGAAATGATTGTTGATTTTTTCTGAGACAATGACAGGCACGCTACGTTTCCACATCTCCTTTAGGAGGAAATATTACATTTATCACACTAGTGTCTGCCTTTCTGTCAGTGTGTGTGTGTGTGTGTGTGTGTGTGTGTGTCTCAGTATGTGTTGGCGGCTTGCTTTAAGTGATGTAGAGAGTAGGAGGGTGCTGAAAAGAAGGAAGACAACAGCTTATTCAACAATGAAGCCTGTACAGACTAGAGACTTACCCACACACACACATACACACACACACACACACACACACACACACACACACACACACACACACACATATAGACACACACTTGGAGGTGAAAGAGGAAACCAGACTGAATGGAACGATGACAGAAAGAGTCAGAAACTGAGGGAGAAGTGTGTGACTCGGTGAAGGCCTGGAGCTCGACTTCTGGACGGCACTAAATGAATTCCCTTAAAAGCCTCAGGGTACTGAGTCGTATCATGCTGAAAATCTTGATTTTTGTTTTTTTGTAAGATTTGTATTTTCTAATATGAGCTATTACTGTTTGGCCTTTTAAATTTGCTTTGACCACTGCAGTTTTGTCCCTAACCTCTGGTTGAGACCTTGTTTTCCCCTCAGTTTGCCCCTTTTTTGGTTTCCCACTTTAGATTTACCTTTTCATCCCTTTTCTGTTTTTCAGTTGTTTTCCTTCCTTCTTTAAAGGGGCTGTGAGGAGTTTCCAATTGATCTTGTAAAAGTCTCCCTTCTAGAAATATGTCTGATTGTAATCCACACTTTACAATGACATCACCAGCACCAATATAACAGGTTAGAGGTGAGAAGAGAGATAGAATAGAATAGAATAGAATAGAATAGAGTAGAATAGAATATAATAGAATAGAATTGAATAGAAAATACTTTATTTATCCCCGAGGAGAAATTCAGGAGTCACCGCAGCGTTTAAGAAAACAAAAGTAAGAAAGTGTATAGAAAGTGCAAAAAGGTCCAAAAGAAATTAGATGATGACATCCCGTCCACCACTCGTCCACCACTCTCCAGCCCAGCCAGTCTCCACCTCCACAGGGTCCAGGACTGAGCCTCCCCAGCAGTCTGTTCAGTCTCTGTCTCCTGGATCCTGTCTGCCCACAGCAGGTGAAGCTCCTCCAATGTGGCGCCGGCGTCCGATGTCAGCTCCGTCAGCCACGTCAGTGAACAGCACGATGCTGCTGGGCTAGCACAGCTAGCTTGTCCATCCCCCGGGGCTAGATCCCACGTTCCCAACAATGATGGATGGAAGGACAGGTCCACGTCGTCACCTCCCAGCTCACACCTGAGAACCAGCACGTCGTCCTCACCTCCTCCTCCTCAGCTCGAGGGAAATCATCAAGCCCTACACTAGTTAGCATTGACATGCTACAGGCTGCTAACAGCTAATTTCGCATGTAAACAATGCAGCCATGGTTACATGTAGGATCTCCAGACAAACACAGGAGAAAAGTAGTAAAAAATATCACTGAAGCCACAAAAAGTTTGGTGTCCGTGACCAACAATGAACAATACAAAGTAATGATCCACTCCAAATACAAAGATGACGAAAAAGAGATGAAAAACATTACAAGAAACGGACAAAGACGAGGGAGCTGCTGCAACAGGCAGCTATTTGGGCAGCACCTAGATCTGTGTTTTTCTCTGCTGAAAACGATTTCTGTGATTAATTTTGTAGTGATGGTGGACACTGGAGCCTAACTGTCAGACAGAAAAAGGACGGAAGAGCAGAAGAAAGCTAAAGCGGAGAGTGATACAGCCTAAGCTAAAGGCTAACACAGGGTGATTGTGTTCATTCCAACCCACATGCAGCAGTTATTTTATAGTGGTCTATTCAAACTTGAGAGTCAATCAATAAAATGAAGACCATAGACTGTATAAAACATGGACGTAGCCTCCCCAACGTCATCCATCTATTTGGATAGTGCCGATAGTGGAATTAACGACTCAACAGGAGACGCTTTTTGAACCATAGGTTGATTTCAGCTTTGAAAACAGGTTTTTTTGTTTGGTGTGTATGCGACTTCTGGTACTTCCAGAGCAGTGGCGGCTGCTGGTCAGTTAAGGAGGGGAAGCTCATTTTTTTTTGGCCTACATCATAAATGTGTTTATTTATTTAAACGTAAATTCTACCCTCCGTGTCAGCTTGTTAGCAGCTGGAGCTGCTACGTGAGACTACGACAGGCTGTAAGTGTGAGTGACAGGGGGAGAAGCTCCACAGCTGTAGCTGTAGCTGCTTATTGGTGAAAAGAGACAGAATCTTTAAACACAACGCTTGTTGTTTTTCAGAAAGGTAAACTCGCTGGGGATCAATAATGCCTCCGGATCAGTTCGTAACAACTGAATGTAGAACTCAGAAGATGCTCTGGTGGAGGGTTATACTTCAAGATCCCTGACTGGCTCATTTCACTGTCAATCAAAAAGGGATTCGGCCTCAGACAGATCATCCAATCATCATGCAGAAGCCCAGCGTCCAGGCCCGCCCACTGCCTCATAAACCCCCAGAGACGCTCAGCGTCCGAGGGCGGGACAAAGCCCAGCGTTTATCCAATGACCGTCCAGTTTCCACAGAGGATTAACCCACTCTACGCTTCCCTGCTGAAGTCAGAGGATGTTCAGCGTCTGACTTCGTTAAAGCTCTGAGACGCTGTGGGGATGAATGAGAAGGAGGTCAAGCCAGTTACCAGCCGGCTACTACATTAGTTTGATGTCACATTTCAAACCATAGCGCTACATAATTGTACTGATAAAATACTTGACCTCAGCATGCTGTATCCAGTACAAAGTTGTCTTGAACAAGGAAAGTTTGTTTCAATCCGATCCCTGAATTCCAAAACAAACACACGCTCCACTTAAAGTAATAAACAGTGTGCAGAGACTCCTGGCCAGAAGGTGGTGAGGCAGTCCAATTATAACAGATCCTCCTCACAACAGCTTTAACTTTGCCTTTTCTCTGCTTCATCAGCTTTAAACTTAAGAGTCTTAATTTGTACGATGTCTGTGGTCAAAGTTTGTCTTGTTCTTCCTGGAGAGAAAGTCTCTACGTTGACTTCCATTGCTGTGCGAGAATGCACGCCTTTGAAGACATCAAACAGCCTCAAACGTTTTACTTTCCTTTTAACACCACTGACTATGCACCTTTCATCGTTCCATCAACTTACCACCTTATGTCTTTAAAAAGTAGAATAGTTGAATGACATAGGCATGAAGATGTAAAGCAAAACCCTTACGAAAGAAAAATATATGTACCAATATAATTTTTGAAACGTATTGTAATATATTATTGATATATTATGATATACATGGAATAATATATTGAGGGCACATATACAATATATTATATATTCATGACATATATTGCAATATATTGCAATATATACAAATGATTGCTGCTTTCCATTTATTGCAATATATTGGAAAATATAGATACTAAATCTCATATATGGGAATATATTACTTAATATATGACATGATATTTTCCAATATGCTGCAATATATTTTTCTTTCGTAAGGGAAGGTTCAGCTGTGTTTAACTGACACATTAATCGACACAGTCAGACCTTCTTCCTCTGAAGCTTCCTGACTTTGTCATGTCATTTCCTCTGTCTGCATTACACTTAATGAACTCTAACTATTAAAGAATGATGTACTCCATCATCAGCCCAAAAAACAAGAGATCAAATTATTCATGGAAGCCATTTTGAAGTTGCAGACAAAGCTTTTGTCCACTAGATGGTGGTGCACATCCACATGTTTGGATCTTCAGTATGCTGTTATGTTCTACACAGATCTGTATTTGTGTTGATCCAGAATTAACTCACTGATCAGCTCTGGAAACACAGAGGTAATAAATCTGAAGCTGTTATTATTTAATTTTGAAGTTGTACCAAATTACACCCAAGATACTTGTTCAATCTTTACTCCTCTCTGTCTTCTCTTCTTGGCTTCAGTTCATTTCCTCTTCACACATCATTTCTAAAACATTGCGAAACATAGTTTTTATTCGCAAAAAGCAGAGTAAAAGCCCCCTCAGTATTTCAGAGTACTCTCTGGAGACCTGCATACGATAAAGCTGGTACTGGCTGCATGTTTTATATCTTCTCACGTCTTTTCTGGAAGAGGAGGATGTTAGAAACCATTCGCAGCATCAAAAGACGACAGGACCTTTTGTTCCTTCACATCAGAGACAAAGTCAAAGCTTCTCCAGGTCGTTTTTAGTTTTTGCTTCATGTGTGTATTAGACGCTGCAGTGAGCAATGACAACAAAAATGTCAATGTGCAGGACAGTGAAGGTCAGGTAGACCTCAACCTTTCTGTTTTCATTCTCTTTGTATGAGCCCTGTCCCTCCACAATTAAAAAAAAAAATCAGTGTTTAATAAATTCCTCCAGAGAAAAATGTACACATAGGCAGAAATCATAGGGAGGCAGTGGGGATCGCCAACCCTGGAAGATCAGCAGTTTGTCCCCCCAATTAATCACATTGTATCACGCAGTTTGTGTTTCAACCCTCAGTCACCATAGAAAAGGAGCGCTCTTTCAGATAGATCTTAGATTTTCATTTCATTTAATTTATTTGCACCATAGATTAAAAACAATTACATTGGCATTGAAAAGAAAATACAAGATAGTGCAGGAGAGGTAAAAAAACAAAAACAAAAACAAATTGGGCTTATCAAAGATACCTCCCCAAATAGAGTTGATAATAACATAGGAAGAAAAAGAAACAAGATTCATTACAATGAAATAAACTCAAAATAATTCAACAACAAAAAGACAACAAGCAAATTATTGAGCTATGAATGAGAACAAAAAGAAGCTTTAGGATCTTGATGGATTATATACGACTTTAGTCTGAACTTAAATTGGTCAGAGATGTAGATGTTTTTGTTAAATGATAGCATGAATTCCAAATTAATGAAGCTCTTTAAGTAAAGGAAAACTGACATTGAGAATTTCAGCAAAAGGGGGTGTGACGTTTAATGGCATGTCTTGTATTGTGCGAATGAATCTGAGAGTTAAATGTAAAAAAAATACATAAACGATTCCGGGAGCAAATGTGGTAGATGAATGTATTTATAAATAAATATACAAGATTGAAGAATATAAACATCGTAAATGGACAATAAGTTCAGCTTTTTAAACAGAGGGGCAGATGGAGATAAATAATTAGAAGCAAGAAATAATATTACAGTAACTAAGATGTAGATATATTAAACTGTAATACAATGTATAATGAGTATTCTTTGTAATGAAACCATGAATTTTCCTGATGATGCCAATAGACTTCATCACCTTGTTATTGATGAGCTTAATATGCTTCGTCCATGACAACCTCTCACCAATCAAAACCCCCGAAAATTTTGTGGAAGAGACCTGGATTAAATGGAAATCTTAGCCTTGGATGTACAGTAAATTTTGTTTTTACCTGTTGAAATAATTAAATTAGATTTTTTTATATTTAATGTTAACTTGTTTATCTGGAACCATTCTGAAAATATTCCTATTCCAGAATTAGCTTCACTAATTAACGAATCAGCAAAAAGTATCGGTAGTATGGTGGAAGACACAGAAGCTAAATCATTGATGTACACACGTTGTATTCATGGTTGGAGTTTTTGTGTCTTTGTCCAGATTGGGATCAATCCTTGTTCTACTGAGGATCCAGTTCTGCACTCTTTTGAATCTTAAACTCAGTAGCGTAACAGTTTTTTGATAATGTGAACGGTGCTTCAGTCAACAGAGTATCCTGTTGACTTTACTGTAATTGAAACCAGATCACCAGTGGACAAACAGACTTAGATTGTTTGAAGATAGAACTGAATCATCAGGTTTAAAACCTCAATGGCTGATTTCAGATTAATTACTGTTCATGTTATCATTTCTGCAAACAGGGACACAACCTTGGCTCAGTGCTTTGGTAGTTTGTATCAAACAAACCAAAATAAAGAAGCGTTGACTCTGAGCTGCTGCAGATGTGTAATATTCATCTCCTCCCTCTTTAGAGTTTGAGTGTCTTTAACTCAGCTGTTTTAAAGGAAGTTCAGTGAGCTTAAAACCATAATACAGTGTTTGATTCTGTGTTACGATCCAATTTCTAAGAGCTATCAAGTGAAGGGACTGTGAACACTTTCTTTTTCTGAAAAAATCTCCCTTCTGGGTTTATTTCTGATTACAATCCACAGTTTAGACTCCACACCAAGATTATCAGCACCAAAATGCTATTTCTTAGCTTTCTGATCAGGCCTGAATGGATTTATTGATTTACATCATTACGTGAAAGTCTCAATGACAACACCGCACGGCTGACAACGTTTTATCATGAACTAGGGCACAGAAAGGCATACACAAATGCAAACACACGCCAGAGCTCCAGAAAGCAAATGGGTTTAATCAATTTCAGGCAGAGATCAGTACACGGGAGAGGTATCCAACAAACATCAGGCAAAAAGGCAAGGTCAAAAAGGTAGGCAAGGAACAGATCACAGCAAGGCTTTGACTTTGACGATGAAAGGTGGCTTGAGTGAAGACAGTGTGGTACGACGAACTAGCAACAAGACAGTGAGAAACATGAAGTTCAAAACAAGAGGTAATGAGAGTGATGGGCAAATTGCAAAACACGTTACACCATGAATGCAAATAGTAAAACGCAGGGGCGTATTTAGTGGTTTGGGGGCCCAAGGCAAACCCAGTCAATGGGGCCCTCCATGTCCTTGTAACTCATCTTCCTCAGAGCTAGACTGGCCTTCCCTGGGTCCACTGTCTCTTTCTGAGAATCAAGGCATGAGACAGTGCTAATCTTGTACATGGTAACTTAACGCAACTAAACGCATTTCCTCAAGTTCTGTACTTTAGTTTGATTTTGAAAAAAGTGAATCCATAATTTAGTCCACTTTGTCCTGGATTTGAAATCTTTTATGGCCAATTGACAGTTTATTTGTCCCACAGTGGGGAATTTACAGAGTAACAGTAACAAACAAGAAAGTATGAAGTGAAAAACATTACAATAGGTAAATACTGAAAAAAATAATTTAGTTAATAAAAAATGTGTAGATATCAAGCAAAACATAAAGCTGGAAAAAAAATCTACTGAAAGAGGTGATATTTACAGTTACCATACTTTTTGGTTCTATTATTTTAAAGTTAATGTATTTTTATTTGACCCCCTGTCCAGTGAGTTATGTTTCCAAAAAAGAGATTTTGTACAATAATGTTGATCACCAACTCAAAAAGTTTGATTTTGAGAAAATTATCCTGTTTCCTGGACTAGATAAAGTCCTTAAAATCCTAAAAGTCTTATATGTTTATCTCAGATCTCAGAGCAACATTGTTTTTATTTCTGACTTGGTTGAAAATAAGAAAAAAATATGTGAAAAAAGTGTTTTTTACCACTTTCTTCCTGAATCAAGTTTTCAGATGTGTTGTAACATGGAATAGCCCATTGAATAAGAAGGGAGGGGGAGTACCCAAAACCATCATTAAAGATTAAGCTTTTAGATGTCTTTTGAAGCATGTGAAGTAAGATTTAGAAAAAAGAAATGCTTTCAATTGAAGAGAACTTCATAAATCAGTTTTTAAGAGATGCTTTGGGGGCCCTAGGGAATCTTGGGGCCCCAGTCAACTGCCTGTGTTTGCCTAATTGTAGCAACGCCCCTGGTAAAACACAAATGCAAACTCCACAACACATCAAGTCTACCCACTTTTTTCAGACTCTATCTTTCTTTATGTTGGAACTGATGCAGTTCAGTGAGTTCAGCGGGTTCAGGGCTCAGCATCCTCAGTGTCAGCTGTTGAAAGGCTTTAGAGTATTTAACGTACACTAACCCACAGACCTTGCATGACAACTAAATGTACACGCTGAGGCTGTTACATGGACATCTCATCAAACACAGTTGTTGAAAGGACATCTGAGAGGACATTTTGTGTTTCTAATGGATGGTGATTTGTTGGGTTTTAGAAATAGCCTGTTCTCCCCTCTTTTTTTACAGCTCCATCATTTCTATGTTGCTCTTTCTCCACCCACAGACTCCCTGCCTGCCTCATTGATTCCTCACCCACGCCTCACCATCTTCATCTCCCCTCATCCCCACCTTCTACCCCTCTAACCCAGACACCCCCTGCACAGCCTCGCCCCAAATCCCCCTCCAGCCTTAAAACTCTCTCCTCTAAATCTCTGTTCTCCCAGCCCCACCCCCAGACCCCTCCTCAGCGCACATCATTAAATAAAACTCACCATGCTCCTGACCAGTGACTTGAAGATAAACTGTCAGCTCTGTGTCAGGAAAACACATTTTTGTTTTACAGGATTGTGAACAATGAGTGATGGAGGAGAGGAGCTGTAAAGTCAGTTAACATCAGTGTGTTTATGCAGCTGTGCAGTATGTGGCAGAGAGTGGTTGACCAGCATTAACACAGTATATCCAGTGTATCAGTGTGTGTCAATCCCTGCTCTAAGCCTGTGCTCTGCGGGGGTTCCCTCCTTATTTAGGTCATCAGATGGTTAAAGAGTTAAACTCCTCTGGATGAACGCAGAATAAAACTCTGACTGGTTTCAGCTCCAGCAGCAGCAGCAGCAGCTGGCCTAAATCCTGCACAGCTCCCATACACAGAGGTGGATTCCATCAGGAACAAAATGTTTCCATGAGGGGGGTTTACATCTGCTCACAGTCCAGTGTACATCAAGATTTAAGAGGCTAAACATGACAGTTAGTGTTAGAGGAGTTAAATTAATGCTCTAAGTTTTTTTGTATTGGTCTGATCAGCTGTAAGAAGAGTGAAGATCATAAACCCTAAACTCTGAGTTGTATTATTATTATTTTTATTTTTTAATTTTGCTCCAATCCAAACCTCTAAAAGGGTGTGTCCTGGTGTTTCTTTATCTTCAGAGTCATTTCAGGCAAAATCCCAGAAACATCTTCCCTCCTTCTCACTCTTGGGAGATTTTGACATCCTTTATCCATTGGATATGGGGATATTTGTTTTTCTTTAAGTCTGAACTGAACTGGGAAAAGAGGCTTTCCAGTATCCTGCACTTTTTTTTTTCCTGCAATCAACAGTCAGACTTCAAATTGCAAAATTTGTTCATTTTGAGTGTTTTAAAATCCCTGGTGGTAGCTTTGAATTTTGCAAGGTTCTGATTGTTTTCAGCTGAAACTTTGTGTTGCTGCCAGTAGGTCAGGGGCCTGTACTACGAAGCTGGATTAGCTCTTAGAGATAACTTCCTGGATAAGTTTCAGGTTTTCCGCACTACGAATGTGGATCTCTTTTTATCCAGACACGTTGCCCCAGTAACTGATGCTGAACGCCAAACCTGGTCTGGAGCAGGTTCAGTTCCAGGATAAGAGCTCACGGGGTGTGACAGACCACCCGCTGACCAATCAGTTCTCTCGAGCATAAAGACCACTCAGTCACCAATTTGCTCAGCTGGAGTGAAGTCCTCTGGCGTGGGACCACCCCCTGTCTTTTTGGACCAACATTTTTTCTTATGGGCTGTGAACAAACAATATCTTACTGATCATCATAACTGAGACATTGTCAGGGAAAAGTAGAAATGTGTGCAAATGGAATCTTTCATACTGAGCACTTTGAAGGATGTTTTTATATTTATTTTTTATTTGCTCCCACGTTCTTTTTTCCCCACTGCTATTGCATCCACAATACAAACTGCCTATAATGAGCGTTTTCCTTGGGATTTGTAGGAACATAAATGGATTAAGTCATCCAGGAAACATACATGAAACATGAATGAATAAGGACCTAACTGCCCGTGTCGTTACATGATAAGATAGGTCTATTAATATCAGCATTTTGGAAATTTACGCGTTCACAGAGTCTGCAATTTTTTTTGCCAGCAATCCCTCCGGCTTCTTGCGGCCGCAGTCGTGTTGCTCCTGGCCTGGATAATACTGTGGTACTCCTCGTATTTTTGCAGGATTATTTGTTGCTCCTCCGCCGTAAAGTAGGCTGCTCTCTTCTCCATAGTGGAAAACGCTCCGGGGCCGCTAACCACGCCCATTGTGTGTGTGCGCGCACAGATTCCAGTCGGATTCACTTATAGAGTTGATAACGAGCTTCTTAGTACAGCAGATCTGGATGACGGAGATCCGGTGAAGTTCAGCGAGTTGTCGCAGAGTTATCCTGGATGACTTAATCCAGCTTCGTAGAACTGGCCCCAGGTCTTCCTTGATAAAGAGATCTAATGTCATCTAATGGGATTGACCCGACTGAATAAAGGTTAAATAAAAAATGTTGGAGTGTTACATTCACAGAGAGTTAGCCGGTAACAGTACTTTTTTTTTTTTTTTTCATTAAAACTATGTTACCTCTCACTGACTGTAGATCTGATGTTGGGTTGGATGTTGAGCACCTGTCTAAGTGCTCCAGTCAACAAAAATAAACTACCTGTTTTTGTTTTGTTTTTTTCTTTCTGAAAGCAAATCATTTAATTTGGGCTCTGTAAGATTTTAGGTCAGCATTAGGGTTTAAGATCAGAAAAAGCATTGCAAAGAAGAAGGTGATTATCATGCAGTGCAAATTTGCTAATAAGTTTGTCAAAACAGCATAGGATAATAAACTTACAGCCTCAATTCCAAAAATGTTTTGACACAGCATTAAAAGATAATAAATTATGAGCCCTTCAAACCCAATGGGTATTGAAACTAGAGCAAAGAAAATATTTCGCAAGTAATATAAAAAATAAAAGCTCACATTTAATGGATTTGGGATGGGTATTACTTCTTGCCTTTAGGTGGCACAACATTAAAAACTGACAAGACTCTGTAGTGGAAGTCTGCATGGAATGGACTTACACTCATTCATGTGTTAAACTGATACGTCTGCTATGGAAAATTATTGCTGCTCTCTCTCTCTCTCTCTCTCTTACACACACACACACACACACACACACACACACACACACACACACACACACACACAGTGAGCCACATTCATCCAGTTCTCTGTTCTCTGTACAGTTTCCACCACTAAACAAGTTTAACAATATTAGTAACCACGTTATAACCCCGAAATTATCGATGAAACTTAGTAGTTTAGTTATAACGTGTTACTGATTTGACTTTTCACCATCATGAAAAAAAGCAGTCAAAAAAATGGAATCCTGCATCAGGAAAGGATAAGACAATTTTTAAATGTCAAACATTTTTTATCATATTTTAACTGCGCAAATATCATTTTAAAGACAAATTCCCAGCTTAAGACTCAATAGTTTTTGCACAATGTGATTAATATAAATAAATGCATTTAAATGATTTACAAACTATAAGAATATAGGTATATTTTTCAGAACACATTGGAGCAGACCAGGTGTGCACTGATAATTTGATCAGATGTTGAGTAAATGAGAATCTTTTTCCCTTTGACGTAAGTGAGAGTGCTGAAAAGTTTTATTGAGTTAAAGTGATCGATCCGGAAATGATAAGTTTGATCTATTTTCAGCCCTGCCCCATTAAACTTGGACTCAGAAAATCAATGAGTAAACTGATGCTCAGCTGGGAAGGCTCCTGCCTCACTGTTCTTATTCTTTCACTTTCTGAAAAAGAAAAAGACAGGACATAGGATAAAGAGTAAAGTAATGAGAGGAATGATGCAGCTCTAAGAGGAGGACCGTTAGAGAAAGAGGAGAGGGGAGAGGGTTGTTGACAGATTGAGTTTGGATAAGACAGAAACAAAGATGTTGACAAGAGAGAGAGAGGGAGGGATGATGCAGGCACATTACATAACGCTTCATCAAGGAGAGGAAGAGAGAGCAGCAGGAAGGATGATTGGATGATTTACTGAGGAGAGGACAGGCAGTGACGCAGACTGTGAGCAAAGAGAAAGTACCTCTGACTCCTCCTCTGTTCAAACCTGATGAAGACGACTAACAGACACACCCTCCACTTTGAGTTATTGAGAGGAGCTGCTGCAGCATCAGGAGGAAAACACACACTCCAACGTCAAACACACAAAAAAGTCTCAGCTCAGAGTTAGACCAAAGTTAGTCTCATACAAATATCACTCCATTAGTTTACTCCTCAGAACACCTAACATCTGAGTCTTTTTAAGACCTTACTCTGATATCTATTGGAGAAAATCTGTAGTTCATAATAAAACATTGTTACAAGAAACTTCATTCAATAAGTTTGAGGATAAATGCTTTATTACAGAAAACGGGATGTCAAATTTAAAGTAGACTTTCTAGTTAAGTTTAGTTTTCATTCCTGTGGGATTGTTTTATTTTACTTTAGTTTTGATTGTTTGAGAACATTTTATTTCAATTTACTTTAAATTAGTTTCAGTTTAGTTTAAGTTTGTATTAGTTTCAGTTTAGTTTTAGTTTCAGTTTAGTTTAGTTTTAGTTTGTATTAGTTTCAGTTTAGTTTTAGTTTGTATAAGTTTCAGTTTAGTTTTTGTTTCAGTTTAGTTTAGTTTTAGTTTGTATTAGTTTCAGTTTAGTTTTATTTTGTATTAGTTTTAGTTTCAGTTTAGTTTTAGTTTGGTTTTAGTTTCAGTTTGGCTTTAGTTTCAGTTTAGTTTTAGTTTAGTTTTAGTTTGAATTAGTTTCAGTTTAGTTTTAGTTTGGTTTTAGTTTTAGTTTAGTTTTAATTTGTATTAGTTTCAGTTCAGTTTCAGTTTCAGTTTAGTTTTAGTTTAGTTTTAGTTTGTATCAGTTTCAGTTTAGTTTTAGTTTCTGTTTAGTTTTAGTTTGTATTAGTGTCAGTTTAGTCTTAGTATTATGTAATATGGGGTATTTGTCAGGAGGTGAGATTCCAAAGTGTCAGAAAAAGCCTTGTGTAAACTTAAAACTTGATACCATTTCCAAAAATATATTCACTAAGGACAGATTGACAACAATAAAACGTCACTCAGTGTTATTATATCTGACCACTAGGTGGTATAAACAGAATAGGGAGTTTATGTATGAAAAAAATGACAAAAACAAAAACTAGATATTTTCTCTGTAATTTTGGTTTATTTTAGTGAGTCTTTTAAACTCACAATACAGTTTAAGTTTTTTTTTTTTAATGAAAGCCTTGTTTTTTTTAACTTTTATTTTAATTTTGCTAGCTGTATTTTTTATTCAGTTGTTCAATTAGCTAGTTAGTAAGATAGATTTGGAAAACTATAACAAATTTGGTGTGGACTAAAATTCTCATTTTACAAACATGGATGAAAGGGCAATGAAAGGTGTCATTTTAAGTGATTAGGTACATTTAGACTTACCATCCTGTTTGTGTAATGACTGGTCATACATTCAGGTCCTGGTCATCAGCTTGCTTGCACACTTCCTTAACAACAGGCATGTGTTTCACTCGGTGAAGCTTTACCACATGGAGATAGATATTTTTACAACATGCATCTAAAGTCTGAAGCAGCTAACGCTTAACCCAAAATAAATAAGTAAATGAATAACTAAATAATTCTGTGTTGGCAAGCAGGCAATAACATATTTTATGCCATACTACAGGCTGCTGGTAAGTGCTGTTGCCCTTGAGCAAGAAGGCTCTGGGTTTGAATTCCTAGCTGGGCTTGTTTCTTTCTTGTATAAACAAAGTCACTGAGGTCAAGTCAGCTTCATCCATTAATCACAGAAATGACACAACACATATTTCATCAGGTGTTTGTTTTTGATGTTTTTGTTGACACTGTTTCCGTGCTTGTGTACTGTAGACAGTATTAGGTATTTGGGAGATTACAGACAAACCCACCAAATCAAATGGGAGCCATAATCCAAGATAATCCTATAGAAACCTCTGCCTCTCCAACAGCCAGTCAGTCATCTGGCTAGCTGCATTCAAAAACAATCCAATAGCTTTTATGTTTTCCTATCAAACACACACTCCTCTGAGCCGGGGGGTCCACAAACTTTCTTAGATGATTCACAACGAGTGGCCACCAAGAAAACAGTTATTGTTTCATTGCTTTTATGATTTTGCTGTTAAACTATTCAGTGTAGATACTCTGACTGGAAATTTTTCACTTTGAACCCCATATAAATTCATTTCTTTTGAGGGTAAAAAAATCAAACTCCAAAAGATTCAGCTGGAGTCACTAGGAGATAAATGATTGCTTCACAAATTGAGCAAAGGACACAAACAGGAAACACATCTTTAGGCAAGCCCACTATATTACATATACATATGTAAGTGACAACCAACTCAAAGGAAAACGTGATGACCAAACCCAACTGGAATTTCTCATGAGCATCAAGACTTGCAACTATGTAACTAGTTAGCTCAGTAATAAAAATCTAAAAGATAACTTACCCTTCACACTCCCTAGGGGTAACAATTAGGAATATGCTACCTCTTTTTGTCAGACTGATACCAGTACTAGTGCTCCCTCTTGAGTACTCATCAATACCAAGTACCGATACCCATCACATACACAACACACTTTTTATACATTGATAACAGTGACAGATCATTTTGAACAAAGGCAACAGTCACTCTGCCATTAAGTCCAAAATGAAACACAAACAACTCTTTCTGAGTTAGGATTTGTTTAAAAAAAAAAAAAACTTTTACAACTGTCAGAGTTCCTGGTTAATTCATGTTGTCTGACCGGGACCTGACGCATATGCGCCATGGTGTTAAACCACAGTGATGTAGCACCAACTACTGGCGAGGAGTGTGTACGATTTTTTACCTTGAGTACTGGCTGCTGGTATCAGCAACCTTTCAGAAGTACTGATACCTTGAATTGAAGGCTGTCAATCGATCAAAATATTCAGTCCTGACTAATCATATACCTTACCGTGTACCTTAAAGGGATAATTTTCAAGTTTTAAAACTAAACAGCCTGTCTTTTTAGGCAACTCAACACAAACTGATAGAGCTCATGCACTACAAGGTCCGACGCATTGTCCAACAAGTACTTCTGGTAGGAAAGAAGAGATAATTCCCCGGAGGATTCACACTAAAAAAATCATCTTACCCAGTGTATCTCTCTGAAGCCCCTGCATGCTTGGCTAGCAAGTGGTATTTGAGGACGTGGTCACACTGGCAAACCGTACCGTGCTTAAGCTGCTTCAACCTTAAAGTCCAGCTTGTTTGTCCATTGTAACGACAAGTGTACTGTGCTTAAGCACACAAACCCTCAAGTCCAGTTCGCGTGGCCAGTGTGACCGCAAATGTGCCGTGCTTCAGCTGCTTTGTCACACTTTGGAGAGGTGGGTTTTAGCATGGTTCACTCCATGAACAAGCACAAGCACACAGACAGCGCATATTATTTATGAGGTATGATTGCTGCGAGTGCACCTCTTGACAATAATTTTGAACAATAGCGGGGTGTTACTGGGCTGTGTTGGGCCAAAACAACTTAAAATTAGTGTAAAAGTCCTTAAAGTTGTAGCAGTGCTCTCTGTGTCTGATTTTGCTGACTCTGATGAGATCTTGCTTCGTGTAAACAGACGCTTTATGATGGCATAGGTGAGCCATGCGTGTGTGTGATACCCGCTAATGGTTCATAAAGGCGTAGGGTGACCGCTGGCCCGGCTGTCCAGGGGGGGAAATCATGCTTAAGCACAGCATGGTTTGGATGGCCGGTGTGCCATCTGGTAGTGCTTTGAAGCTGAATTTCCCACCCAAACACCATCTTTACTCATCTCTGCTTGTCAACCACAATGTTACGTTAGTGCGATATCGATTCCTGATTCTTCCAACCTATGGGGCTCGCTGAGGGTCACACACAGAACGTGTGCGCGCTAATCGCGCGTCAAATAAATTAGTGCCGTTAAGAGAAATTTGAGTTAACGTGTTATTATTGCGTTAATTTCGGCAGCCCTACTTGAAATAACACTGGTATTGGCCCCTATATTGATACTTGCCCATCCCTAGTAACAGATGTTTTGCTATAAACCCATCATGTAAAAGCCTTAAAGAAAAACACTGAGCTGTGTTAAACCAGAGAAGACTATGTAGTTGAGCTGTATTACATAAACTTAAACAACACAATTTGAGAGACAGCGCTCTCTGGTGGTGAGATGAGTGTGACAACCAACCCATGTGACAACTAACTCCATTCTCCCCTACTACAGCTTTCAAGGTTAGGTCTAAGTGATCATTCATGCCTTTGTCTCATCTCGTCTAGATTATAATGATTCACTTTTCACCTGCCTCAGTAAGACGTCCCTCCATCGTCCTCTATCAGTCCAGAACGCTGCTGCTAGGCTACTGACCAAGACCAGCCGGACGTCTCATATCACTATGACTCTATCTTTCCTAAACTGACTTCCAAATTAAATTAAGGATTAATTTCAAAGTTCTTGTTTTTGTGTGTAGAGCTCTCTGTGGTCAGGCTTCTGAACAAATTGCTGACCTGCTCCACCCCACCTCACCAGTAGGTCACTCAGGTCTTCTGACCAGAACTTGCTGGTTGTCCCCATAGACTGTAAAAAAAAAAATGGATGTCCTCTTGCTTGGCCCGAAGTGAGGTCGCCACAAAAACTGCTCCCCCTGGTGGCTGGCTGCAGTATAGGTTAAACAATCTGGCTATCCAGCCATTCCAGATGAGCTGTGGCCAAACTTTAAAAAGTTAATACACCTCGTAGAAATGTTTCTCAAGTCCGATTATTCTGGTGATTTGAAGACATCATTTGGCTGTCTTGTATTCAAGTCCTCTTTTTTTCTGAAAAGTTTTGCTTTCATTAGTTCTACGAGGTTAAAAACAAGGCTTTACGTAACATTTAAAAACCATTGACAGCTGCCGTTCTCGTGTATTTTTTCTGGGGATTGTAAAATATGTCAGGAGGTAGAGTCAAAAAGTGATTAGACTCTCGAAAGAAAAAAAAAATACATTATTATTTTTGTCACTCAGCTCTCCTCAGATTTTCCCAGAATCCCTCACAGTCTCTACTGCGTAGACTCTAGCTGCACAACTGCTACAATGGCTGGTATGAAAACTCAACTTGTTCTTTGTACAGGAAGTTTGGTTATTTTTGTCATGAGTTTGCTATAAGTTATTTTTCATTCAAATACTTTTTTTCACTAAAAACCACAGCTCATTGTTTTTCAGATGCTCTCTTGGGCTTTCGGTCATTAAATGAACGGGCTCTCTACTCTGCATGCGCTGTGCCGCGCTAACACGTGTTTGCCCCTCAGCTTGTCAAAATAGTTCAGCGTCCAGATTCGGGTGTTCACGTGGCGTGTTACAGGCGATTCACGCGAATAAATTTGCGAGTTCGCATTTGGTGTGGCCATGGCATTACACCCGCAACACAATGGGCCAAGGTTGTTTAAGCAGTCTAGCTCTGCTGGCCATTGAGAGAACACTGGTAAAATCCCTGGAAAAAACACCTGGTTGGTACGACAGGAACACAGATCATTTTCTTGAAAAGGAACGGAGGGTGGACTTTACGTCTAAATGAATAAACAAATTTATGATGTAGGCCGGAAAAAAATGAGCTTCCCCTCCTTGACTGACCATCAGCTGTCACTGGTGAAGACATGACTCTTATCAAGGTGTATGTGTTTGTTTTGAAAATGGATGGAGGTCAGATCCTCTTTTTAACTCCACTTTTCTTTGTTCAAAACAACTTTTTACTGGATACTGGGCATAGAGGTAAGGTAGACATCAACAGTTACAAAGTGCTGTTGTTCTTAACATGACAAGAAAACTTTGTATGTTTATATAATTGTTTAGTAGCCGGCTACATTTAGTAGCTCATAGCCCGCTTCTCTTTTGTATTAGTGAATCCTGGTTATTCCTTCCAGTGCTCATCTACCAAGCAGAGCAAACGTTGCCTTGAAGGACTCACTCAGAACATTATCACAAACAGTTTAACCAGTTTTAACCTTTAGCTCATGTGTTAGCCTTTAGCTCGTGCTCTATCTCTCTCCCGCTTAGCTTTCTTCTGCTCTTCTGTCCTTTGTCTGTCTGACAGTTAGGCTCCAGTGTCCACCATCACTACAAAATTAATCACAGAAATCATTTCCAGCAGAGAGAAACAGAGATGTCTCTTCTTACTACTAAACTTCATCAGCCGTTGTGGGGTTGTCATTTAGACATGCCATAAATCAATCCAGTCCTGGAAAACCCAACCAGAAAGCTAGGAAAAAAATTTAAGAAATAACTTATTTGGATCTGACAATCTCATTTCAAAGTGTTGATTATGATCTGGCACATATCTAGAAGGGAGACTTTTCAAGATCAGATACAAACTCCCCACAGTCCCTTTAACAATGCACAGTATCTTGGACTTGAAGAGCTCAGACCTCAAACTGTCTGGTAGGATACGAATGAATCTATGTATTAAAGGAACAATCCACTAAATTATGGTAAAGCAAGATAAAACACATTTATCTGTCTAATATCCAATATTCAGAAGCAAAGATTTGTTTAATGAGATAATTCTTTGTGAGAGGTCTCTGAGAAGATTGTGTTTGAGAAAGTTAGTCATATTTGTGACACTTTAACAGCTTGAGTCCATGTTTGTAAGAGCCTTTTTTGTTATCATTATCATTTAATTAACTTTTTATTTTTAATTTATTTTTTTTTTAGTATAAAATGACGTGTAGGCCCACGCTCATATCCATTTGGTGTACTAACCACTTTCATTTTTCCAGCAGCCCTTGAAGGCAGCAGTAGCCTTGCTGCCTGCAGATTCCTTTTTGTTCCTGCGTCCTGATTGGCTGCCCTCGTTGAGAAGGGGGCGGGGCTTTTGTCTGAGTCCTGGCACCCAGTCTGCTCTGCTGAAGCAGTGAAAGGTGGAGAGATTTTCACCATCACACTCTTTGACTGACACACACACACACATACACAAATAAACACACAAACACACTCGAGTCGCGAGGACCAGGACACGTCGAAACGGTGAGTGAAACGTCCTGTTTGTGTCATTTCTCGTCTGATTTGTGGCGTGTCATCGCGTGATTCTGCGCGTACTGTACTGTATCCTCGCGCTGCGCCATCCTCTCGTGCACTGCTAAATGAATGATGAAATTCATGGCATATTTATGGCACTATTTGGGTCTGGCGCTGCAGAGGCATGGATATGGGCCTAAATTTAGCTTACTCTATGGCGGACTGGACGTTTGACATTGTCTGCTCCGTGGTTCCCATCACAATGGTGGAGAGGGGAGTGGGCGTGTGAGGGGGTATCTCTGTCTGCCATGCAGTGCTCCGTGGATTCGTGTCTCTTTGTTATGGTGGTGCCGCAGTCGGGATGGTACACCCTCCTGCTGGAAAAAAACAAAAAAAAACAAAAACACACACGCACACACACACTGGGATAGAGTACTCTAAAATCATTCCTCTGTTGTCTCTCCTCCTCAGAAAACATTAATGAGTGTCTTCATTGAATCCAACGGCATCCTGTATCTTTAACTCTATTTATCCTCAGACAGGACTTCACTGTTCTGTGCACTTTGA
Organism: Halichoeres trimaculatus; assembly: GCF_033239565.1. Classification (NCBI taxonomy): domain Eukaryota; kingdom Metazoa; phylum Chordata; class Actinopteri; order Labriformes; family Labridae; genus Halichoeres; species Halichoeres trimaculatus. The sequence goes on from NW_027437193.1 coordinate 31,538,961, forward strand.
TGTGAGTGTGTGTTTTTATGTTTTCTATCATTTCTGCCACAGCAGTGTGTTTTTCTCAGGGGCACTCAGATGCAGCTCTAGATCGGTCCAGGCCTGTTATATAAAGGGGTTTTCATCGGATCTCACTGAGCCTACACACCAGTTTTAGGAAAAGTCTGTGATTTTCTATAAGGACTAAGCCTGTAGTTATACAATACCCCCCACCCCCCACAGACAGAGACACACACACACACACACACACACACACACACACACACACACACACACACACACACTGCATCCTCTGTCACTGTGTGGATTAGTACACATTGTTCTATTTATGCACATGTCTTTCTCTCTCCAGCTCTTTGTGTTTCCTGTCTTCAGTTTATTTCACGTGAAAAATAGCCCATGCACTGTGTGTGAGGATAATGAATGTGAAGTCATTGATAAATACGATACTGGAGCACAGACAGTCACACACTGTGCTTAGTACTACTGATGAGGAGCCTCTAACACTTCCCTGACAGTGGAAGTGTGTCTGTAGTGGATGAAGACACCAGGATGTTGTGTATCTGCGTGTTGCACCGCTGGCAGAGCAACATGTCTGAGCCCACAGCACATGGCTGCACTGTTGCATAAAGAGGACATGTTTTAGGGTCGTTATAGTAATTCATCCTGACATGTTTGGTATCTTTGGAGAGTTTAAATTAGTCCTGTGAGCCAGGGAAACATGCTAATATTGATGCACCTGCTGGAGGCCGGCTTTGTTTGCGTGCTTATTTCAGGTTGTTAGACTTTCAACCCAGCTGACCTGTCCCCTCATTTGTCATCATCTGCACTGAATTTAAACAGTGGTCACCATCATTAGGACTATTAATTTTGGAACACAAGCCCAAAACAAAGACATAGTTGTAAAACAGTTATTGGGTCAACACATTCAGGGTTGTTAACTCACCTTTAAACACAGCCTCTTGTCTCAGATTTTATTCATCCATCTGTTTTTCTACATTCTACGGAAGCGTATTGCATTCACTTGAAGAAAAACAAAACACTCAGGTTTTTCAGAGTGATTTATTCTTCGGTTTGTTTTTTGTGGTAATTAATTTTATTTTACTGATTCATATTTTTTATTGGTTTGTTTTTTGTTATAATTATTATATTGTTTTTTTGTTAAAATTTTCTTTTTGTTTTTTTTGAGTATTTTTTTGTGGTGATTAATTTTGTTTTTCTGATTAATATTTTTTTTATTGGTTTGTTTCTTGTTATAATTATTTCTGTTTTTATCAGTATTTTTTTCTGTTTTCAGATTACTTTTTTCCTGTTTTCCGGAGTAATTTTTTCCTGAAGTATCGAGATACTTAGAAATCCCACGAGAACCTTCAACCTGTAGACGACTCCCATGGATGTGTGGTGGCTCCTGTGTCCCGCACGGATCAGAGATCCTGTTCAGCACATATATGCCTTATCCTTAACTTTCTACCAGTCCGTACTGGCTCAATAAAGGTAAGGTATTAGCCACACACAGGGTATGATATCCTTGTTATGTTTTCAACTTTATCCTTATATTTTATATGAGCCTATTGTTCAATGTAATCCTTAAGGAATAGACAAAGATGTGGCATTAAAAAAATGCGTTGCCTCTACATTTGGAAAGCCGGTAGAAAGTTAAGGATAAGGCATATATGTGCCGAGCAGGATCTCTGATCCGTGCGGGACACAGGAGCCACCACATCCATGGAAGTCGTCTGCAGGTTGGAGGTTCTCACGGGATTTCGAAGTAGCTCGATACTTCAGGAAAGAAAAATTACTCCTAAAAACAGGAGGAAAAAAATTACCATGAAAAACAGCAGGTTGAGGTTCTTGCGGGATTTCGAAGTAGCTCGATACTTCAGGAAAAAATTACTCAGAAAAACAGGAAAAAAGTAATCTGAAAACAGAAAAAAAATTACTCATAGAAACAGAAATAATTATAACAAAAAACAAGCCAATATAATAATTATAACAAAAAACAAGCCAATAAAAAATATGAATCAGAAAAACAAAATTAATTACCACAAAAAACAAACGGCAGAATAAATTACTCTGAAAAACCTGAGTTTTTTTTGTTTTTTTTATTCAAGTGAATGCAATACGCTTCCGTAACATTCAGTTAATGCAAAGTAAAAAGAAAAACAACAAACTTGCTGCTCGTGCTTTTTAATCCTTCTGCAAACCTTGTTTACAATATAATGGAATAAATCTGCTTTGAAGCTTCTCAGTTACACTTCTGAGTGTGACGCCACAGAAAATGGCCACTTTGGATAGAAATAGGTACCAAATTAGGTACTTTAATGGGTACTGATTGAGTTGTGACTGAAGTATCAAGTATCAATTTGCATAGAACCAAATGGTACCATGTTTTGGTACCTTAACACATCTTTGTGACTGTGAGGGAGTGAAAGACAAGGTGATTTTCCATGCTGGACATGAACGCAGCATTAAATACAGAGAAATAAATTTGCGCAAATGAAAAACTTTCATTTTATAATAAACAAATGTATATTGATTAACGCATAAAGTAGCAAAATTAGCACCGTTGAGTACCAATACCAGTTTGGCCAGGTACTGAGCATCAGGTTTCAAATGTGAATGGTACCCATCCCTAGCCCTGGATATGGTGATTTGGAGTTTTGGCAAGCTATGCAAGTAAAAGCACCAGTATGACAGCTCTTATAAATACAGAGAAATATCAGTATCCCCAAATTTATTGCTACTGATATTTTAATGTGGAAAATGACTTTCATCTTTTAAAAAAAAGTAATTGACTACTTCTTGGTCAATGTCCTTATTGTGGCTACAGTGGGTCCAAACAACTGGCACTGAATTCTTTTTGGTACAAGCTGCTCATGTTGTGGTGTCGGCCTAGTGTTTCAGTTTCCCTCCATGATGCTTCTGTTCAGAGTCCTGCCAAGTCCAACCGTAGTCTAATGGCAATCATACTATCTTCGTGTGTTGATAGAGCTATGCTCAGTTCGTTCTCTGTTTGACTAAGCTGTTTACATGAATCTTAACCCCTTGATGCCTGTTGTCGCAAATTTGCGGCATACCCTGTTAGGTCTTGATGCAGCTGAAATGAGCCTTGTATTTCATCATTACCTGTTGATTCATATTCTACACATACCAAAGACCGTATTAGATCCACTATGTCACAATACATTGGTCAGGGGATGAACTTCTCATGTCTATGTATAACTTAGTTATAACTATTGTGTGTACGATACTCAAATTTACAACCTCCACTTAATTCAACATCTATAAGAATGCAAAAACACACAAAAACCATCTAATTTTATAATTATGAATTAATTTAGGCAGTAAGGGGTTAATAGTCCGATCTGATGCTGACTAAGCTCATTGTAGGGTTTCTTAAGCTGTGTGTAAATGTACTATGTGTAAGACACCTGGCTGCCTGTTGTGTTAACTACACAACCACTAGTGTAATGTGAAGGGACGATGTATTAAAAGGGGGGGGGGGGGGGGGGGGGGCTACAAAGGGGAAAGATCTAAACAATAGACAGCAGTTTTATGCCAGTTAGAAGCTCTAAATGTCCGTTTCGATTATTTTTCGATTTATCACCCAGCCCTACTACAGGATAACATTTTGACTAATCAGATAGAAGATTAAAAAAAAGGATTCCAAAAAAATGTTTTAGATGGAAGTCAAAAAGGGTGAAAAATAAATCAGTGAATTCTAGTTTATATATTATTTAATATGATCTGAAGTGACTAATATCCGTCATTTTTGTATAAATTTAACTTCCAACCAACAGATTGATACTATAAGAAAGCTTTAAAAACATTTAAAACTGGAATACACTGATATTGCGCAGAATTACATAGTGTACTGGTTACCTTACTGTGGAAAAAGCAGTTCTGCATGTTTGTTATGCTGCCCTTGTATTGTGTTAGCGTGAGACACTTCTTGCATGCTGCAAAGTTCCCTGTCCCATCCACACTATAAAAGCCAAAGTGCATCCAAACTTGTTTAACCTATACCGGTACATCTTCCAGTTCAACTTTACTGATTGTGTCTGCCACAAGTTAACCCTAACCCAACATAAAGAGTGCAAAGATATCATCATAGGGTTAAATATTGTGGTAGAATGTCCTATCAATATTTTGTCACACTTTTAACTGGTAAACAATGTGAAACTGGTTTGCTGAATGGCCAATGTTAGCAAAGCTAGCACCATCAGCCTTCAGCTCTGCTTGCAGGTAAACCTGGTTTATCAGAGCTTGTTATGCTCAGGTTGGTAGTGACTGTTAGTCTGTAGGTGATCTGCAAGTTTAACCAACTGTTTTTATACATAAATCTTTAAATTATTACCAAACTGTACCGTGTTTACAGAGCTCAGACTTGTTTACATCAGAGTAGGAAAGTATCATAGTATTTATGTCCATTTAGCATGCAACAGCTACAGCTGGCATTACTATGGCGCAGACAAACTTTCAGAAAACTTTCCTGAAATGTACCAGAAATTTTCCACCCCTTTGCAACAGTACTACAAAGTGCTTTTCTCACAGTGCATTAACATAAAAACAGATCTTATCCAATCTTGATACTTGGTCTTTAATGTTGTCTCTAATGTTAGATTGTAACAGAGTAGAGTTTGAATCTGTTCTTTTGTACTGCATCTCAAGGTAGCATTTATTGTGATCATGTAGAACTATATAAATGATATTAATAGATAAAAGTAAAGATTGACATAAAGCCAGGCAGACTGCGCTCTTTGCAAAACTGTTCTTTAACCCACTGTGAAGTAGCAAAAAATATGCCTGTGTGAAAATGTTAAAAACTGCAGTAGTTGAGTTTTTTTTTTAACTCATTATGTAAGATGTTATTAAACTTGTAAGTGTTGTCCATATAAGGGCATGGCTGATTTGACTGGCAGATGAGCTGTAGATGTCTGTCACGGAGCTAAAGGCCCGCCTGTTTATCCCTACTAACTCAAACAAGGCTAGCTTGTGTTCAGGATTCCCAATGTCGACAATGAACTTCAAAACTCCAAATCAGAAACAAATGGATGATGTTACCAACTAGGGATGGAACAATTCACAAAATCCACGGTTTGGTTCCTATCACGGTTTTGGGGTTACAGTTTTTGGTTCGGTGTACATTGTTGTTTTTAACACCTTTATTTTTACCATATGCCCCAATAATCCACTCATAACAGATTACTTTAATCAGTTAAATCATGTGTAGTCATGGAAAAACCTGAAAGGATAAGGCTTTTTTCCATTTCAAACATCATTAAAGCTGAGTGAAACATGGCTAGTTTCAACATGCCAACTCCTCAGTAAGGAAACTCACTATTGGCTGTCCCAGAAGTCAAGTCACTTAATGATGCTACTGTCTAATTTGCATAATAATCCATTTGCATGTAAGTGTAATGGAGTCTGTAGGAGACAGAAATAAGGTGGTAGAGACAGACAGTAGGTAAAAAACAACATCATAAATATGTTCAGAACTACAAATTAACTTTCTTCTGTCCGTTCTTGTTTTATTTAAATGTCAAATATCAACCCTCCTCGTCCGATGTCAGCTCTGTCAGCCACGTCCGTGAACAGCACGATGCCGCTGGGTTAGCATGGCTAGCTCGGCCATCCGAGCAGTGATATATATATATATATATATATATTCTTTTTGGCCTGTTTCCCTATTGGTGGATCCACTAGTGAGTACAGAGATGGACTAGATGTGACTTTCAACAGCCAGAGTAAGAGAAAATCACCACACAACTCTTAATACCGAGTTTAACTATCTCGGGAGCGAGAGATCAACAGGTGGATCAGTGCAGCGTCTGCAGTAATGCGGACTCTGCACAGGTCTGTCGTAGTGAAGAGGGAGCTGAGCTGGAAGGCAAAGCTCTCTGTTTACCGGTCGATCTTCGTTCCCACCCTCACCTATGGTCATGAGCTTTGGGTAGTGACCGAAAGAACAAGATCGCGGGTACAAGCGGCTGAAATGAGCTTCCTCTGTAGGGTGGCCGGGCTCTCCCTTAGAGATAGGGTGAGAAGCTCGGCAATCCGGGAGGAGCTCGGAGTAGAGCCGCTGCTCCTCCATGTTGAGAGGAGCCAGATGAGGTGGCTCAGGCATCTGATGAGGATGCCTCCCGGACGCCTCCCTAGTGAGGTGTTCAGGGCACGTCCCACCAGGAGGAGACCCTGGGGCAGACCCAGGACACGCTGGGGAGACAACATCTGCCGGCTGGCCTGGGAACGTCTCGGGATCCCCTGGGAAGAGCTGGACGAAGTGGCTAGGGAGAGGGAAGTCTGGGCTTCCCTGCTTAGGCTGCTGCCCCCGCGACCCAACTCCGGATAAGCGGCAGAAAATGGATGGATGGATGGATGGAACTCTTAATACCTGCATCCCTTTGTTCTTCCTCCTGCTGCACTCTCACCCATACCTGCAAACACTCCCATTTTCTGTGGGTGTCTCGTATTTTTTTACTAATTTGGACTTACTCACAATTTCCTCCCTCATTTTCATGTGGATTTGTTTCAAGAATTAACATTTGATACCATGTCAGTGATTACAGAAACATTCCTAGTGCTGTATCTGTGCAAATAATGTGCAGTGAATAATCACTTCACTGTAAACACTGAGAGACAGTTTCCTCTCTGGTGCTCCTCATAAACCAGCAAAAACATGAGCCGGAGCTGGGAGTTGGAGATAAATCACAGAGATGCAGACTAAATTTGTTGTGAAGTGGGCAGTGTGCTGGATAGTGGAAGCCTTACTTCATAACCCATGGCATTTTACATCCCTCAGGGAGCCTAATTATGATTCATTAGCTAATGGTGGGGAAATCAAAAGTCATTTCTGCAGTGAAATACAAATTTTGAGATACTGTGAGGTAGAAAAAAAGCCAAATGAGCCCTTCAGATCTGAAGAGTATTTCTGGATCACAGCCGGTGTGGTTTGGCGCTGCAGTGCCAACAGCATCCTTGAATATTGGAGCAATAGATATCATTGTAGGAGAGAAAGCAGGCAGGCTGGAGCCTGAGCCTACAAGCAGGACATTGGATGGATTATCAGAGATGTTCTAATGCATGTCCGTTGTGATGATGATGCCATGATTTCTGCTTTAGGGATTGGTGGGATTACATGCAATCCCTTCCAGATTACAAGCCAAGCAAAAAGGAAATCATGCTTACTCTCAACCAAGCAGGTAAACGCAGCATTTTTAGCCTTATTTCCAGGTAGTCAGTGATTCAGAGTCTCTAATGAAACAGGCGGTATCCAGGCCACAAAACCTAGCAACCACTCACTTTTAACTTAAGAGCTGCAACAGTTATTCTAATAATCGATTACTCTGATGATTATATCTATGATTAATCGATGAATCAGAAAAAAAGGATGAGAATGCATAAAAGTGAAATTCGCAAAACCAAACATGGGTTGTTATTTTAGTTTATGACTATTGTTTGCTTAATGACATATACAAAGAAATAATGTATTTGAATATAAATAACCGGACCAGATGCTACATTTATAAAGTATAAAAAGTGATATAGATGTATTGTCCCCATCATGTTTGCATTTTAAGTGCTAGATTATTGCAGTTGTACTGCCATACCATCCAAGGTCATTTTTACAAATGTTGCATTTAACACGCTGTGTGCTTTTACTCAGCGTGAAATACTCCCAAACTCTGGAACTTTCAGGAAGATCGGCTTCTCCGGCTCTGCCATTATTTACAAGTTTACTGGTTTCCCTCACTTGCTGGCTCGGCTTGTCCTCCCCCGCGCTGTTCTGTTTACATGTGATGCATACAGCCCCGCACCCCAGGTAATCTACACTCCAGTCGAGTAGGTGGGGGTAATGCACCTTCAACTAGTTGCCAACCACTAAATGATCCAATAAAAAAGAAGAGGACAAATTAAACTGAAGAGAAACTAATACATCAATGATGCAGCACAGTGTATCAATTATGGAAATACGTTGTCGATGCTTTTACTAATCAATTTTTATCCATTTCCATTGATTCGCTGTTGCAGCTCTAGTTAACTGATATTACATGATAACAGTGTCAGTTATAAACCACTGTGGGCACAGAGAGTGTGTGGGCTCTTTATTCACTCAATGGGCTCTAATTTCGTAGACCAGGCGCAAGCACAGGCGCACCTGCCCTGCGCCAGCCCTCGCCGCGTGGACAGGGTGTGACCGGCTAAAAAACTTGATGCTGTAGTAGTTTGTCTATGGTAAACTTTGGTGATTCTCAGTGTGTTGTGTTAGATTAGAGCTGTTATATTACCCTCTTTCATACACCCGTGACCCATCATTGCAAAGTAGAATTAAAAGAAGATGAGATGGACTGTATGGCAATGTTATAAATACAGGAACCATGATGTTGCCCAAGTGGACCAATCAGGCCTTGTAGTCATTTTGGAGGAGGACTATCAGCTATAGTTTTCTCCAGGTGTCTGGGCTCCTCATCCTTTCTCTAAGACTGGTCCCAATGAGCATAACAGGAACCAAAACTAAAGCTGAAAAGGAGAGTAGAAACTGAACTTGAAAATAAAGTAATGATCAGTGTTAAAGATTTAAAGCTGAGGCTAAAAGTTTTAGAGAGTTTTTTGTTCAGAAATGTTGGTTACTACTACTTCAGCACTTTTTAACATTTGCTGTAACAATTTTAAATATTTCACAGCTGAAAAGTAAAAGTGGTTTCCAGACAGCGCTTCTTTCCTTAATGTTTTGATTCTTTCATGGATTCAGCAAGTATAGTTTGTCTTAACAGTATTTACCAGAGCACTGCAAAAATGCATGATTAGTAAAAACTGTCCTGTTAGACTTAATGAGCCAAATCCTGATATAACATTTCTTACTAATAATAAAATGGACATACAGCCTAGTTTTCAGGTTTTTGCTGTGAGAGTACCAACACTACTGACAAGGTTCGAGGAATTAACTTCAGTTCTGCCCTTTAAAGATGATAAGTTTCATTGAAACCTTGTTGTCTTCTCTGGTGAGTCAGTAAATATTATGAAGCTGACCTCAACAAAGTGCTGATGGGAATATTGGTGCTGTCTGTTGTACTACTCCTTACACTCAGCTGAAAGACTCCCAGTGCACTCCATTTACAGTTAGCAAGTCATTTTAATCCATTATTGATTACTTTAGATATCAAAGCTGTTTAGGAACAACAGTCACTGTGGAGTTGTGCTTCAGCCACACACCCACAGGATGACTGATTGGTGTTGGAGGTGTAGCATATTTCCTGTCTGTGAGCAGCCGTTGATACGTTGAATTTTCAGTGGAAATATATTAAAGTGGACATATCATGCTTGTTTCTCCTTTTCACTATGTCAGACTAGGATGCCTGTAAAGCATTTCTGCCCTCAGTACAAGTAATTTAGATCCTTCATTGCCCCACAAGAGCGTTCTCAATATCCTCATTTTAGGTCATTCTGAAGATCTCGTTGAAACGCTCGGTTTCCAGAATGACCTCCAGTAACCTCGCAACGTCACAGCCCTGATTGGTCAGTTCTATCAGAGGGGCGGAGGGGGTAGAGCCAGGGGGCGGTTTTTGCAGCATGGCAGTATTTACAAACTCACCATATTGGATGGGGCAGACCGAGCGAGTTTGCTGTTTGCCAAAACTTCACTGTAAGGCATTGATAGCACTAATAGAATGGCAGAGTGTAGGATACGTCCTTTTGTATTGGACCCTGAGTCAGACCTGGACGGTTCTGCAGCTCAGGAGGAAGAAAATCCACCTGGACACAGATCATCTCAGGACGCTTCAGTGTGGTGAGTCAAACCGGTAAGAGCATAAAAAAGTTTGAATCAAAATTTGAGAGGTTTTTAGAAATTAAATTCCAGGTGTATTGGAAACGTAGTTAAAGACAGACTGGTATTGACTGGACACAGATTTAGTACTCAGATGGTCTCCATCACTCTTTTAACTGTAAACAAACTTTGACTTTGACTAGTTACAGGGTTCGCACAGGTCCTTGAAATCCTTGAAAATGGTTATGTTTTCATGTTGTGTTTTCAAGGTTTTAAAAGTACTTAATTTTCTATTCAAGTACTTGTGAATGCTTGAGTTTATAATCGTAATTGGCTCGCAGGTGTGACATAACTGGTCAGTTCATATGTGCGTCGTGACGTCTCCTCCATGAGGATTGTTTGTAAAACAGCATGCTGGGAGGCTGCCGGTTCAATGAACGTTGGTTGGAGAACGAAAAGTACACATTTTGGATAAAACGTGGCGCACACTCCCGTGCAGCATACTGCAATGACTGCAAAAAGAACTCGCCAGCCATCGCAAAAGTTACCCTGTTAGCCCTACACGTTCATTAGCCAGTTAGCTTGCTACCTGTTGAAGCTAACCACCTTTTTAGGCTACATGCTAGGCATGTGTGATGAAGACACTGTCCTATTTAACATGGAGGCAGTGGTGCCCACGGGTGTTTGTCGGGGCAGGTTTAGAAATGACCGCAATCGGGCGGTGACAAGTTTTGTCTACAAATACCGGGTCTTGCCTGGTCTGAGCATACGGCCGCGGCGGAGTGGGAGGCTCGCCCTGTACATACGAAAGAACGAAACGGCGTTTCTCATTGAGACCCGGCACAGACGAACAACGGTCATGTGATAACCTGCCCCGAGCATCAAACCATAAAGGTTAGATGGCTCGTTCGTGCTAAAGCCGCGCTACCGGCTTGGTTTATCATAAACGTCAGAGATGTGGCTATCTAACTCATTGTTTGAGAATAATAAAAACCATAGAATTCGATACAAAAGAGTACATTAAGTAGATGGACAAAGCGACGATGATGAAATCTACAGCAGCTCACAGAGAGCAAAAGGTGCAACAATAAAATATGTTAGTTTTCCCATACTGAATGGGATGGATCTCATTTAAGTTAACTGGTTGATTCCTTTTTATTTGCAACAAACGACTGAGTGGTGTTTTGAAAATGAAGTTTTATGAAAAAAACAATGAAATTGCCATTTTGTGTGCGCATCAATTTCTTAACATGAAATTAACAACCGCTCACAGTACTTGAAAAGTCTGAAAATTGACCTTGAAGTTCCTTGAGGAGTACTTGAATTTGACCATGAAAAATATGTACGAACCTTGTAGTTACTGTGACTGAACTCAGAATAGTCATGGGCTGAGTACAATAATCATAGCATTTTTGATTTGAAGGGTTGGTTATAAAACTCTGTAACTAAGTTTTTACACCCGTGCAGTTAAAGCTGGAGGCAGTGAGCTCAATGTCGCTTCCAACTGAGTAAGTTCTTAGTCATATGAAGAGATGTTCAGATGTAATGACACTGCAATCTGCTGTTTCAGCATCATATTGAAAGACCATCCAAACAGAAAGAGATGACAGTGGTAAAGCCAGCAATATACGATTGAAAACATGACATCTGAAGTAGAGATAAACCAATATGTTTTTTCAGGGCCGTTACTGAGTATTAGTAGTCAAGGAGGCTGATAGCTGATATTCATTTGCCGTAGAAGTGAAAACACTGGCCTCCATATTTGGAATACAAACTCGAACGCCTAACATTGTTTACATGCCTTTAAACATATATTTATTAATAATCTCCCAGGCTCAGCAGCATGTCTTGTGAAGTTAAATGAAAAACGTAAAAAATCTTTTTCAAAAATTTTTTTTTACTGTAGAAGTATTCAAAATGCCTCTAAATGTCAAATAATGGTGTTGAAAAACAGCCTGGCGGAATCAAACGATCGATTTAATAATTCTGACAGCTACACATAATCAGGATGTTAAACACAATGAATATTTTCTCCTTTCTGTAGATATAAAGAGCAGTTAAAGAGCCTAAAAACAGTCTCCATCCATTGGTCAGAGCAGGATTCAGAGAGCTGTCATTGAGAATATATACCAGGCTGTGTGCAGTGCCAGGACGGTAGAGGTGGCCCATCTGACTGACCTGAATATATGTCATGGATGCAGTGAACACATCAAACAGAGAGTTCAGATGAAACAAAGGTCGTTGTCTCCTGCTGAGGGAGGTGGCAGAGATTCAGATCAGACCTGACATCATACACCACAGTAAAGCCAGGGACAATGGGAAGACCGTGTGTCTTCTCATGTTCGTCATCCTCCTCCAGCGAGCTTCAGTCAGTGTGTGTTCCTGACTCCCAACAAGCAAAGGTTTTTTCTGTCCTGATGATGGCTGGGGCTGACATTCAGAGGAAACCTAACATCAGACGGTACAGTAAAGGGACAGACTAAGTACAAAATGTCCTCATCTACTCACTGTACTGCCATTGACAGATGGATAACAGTAAAAGCTGGGAGTTTAACTCTCTGAGGTTAGAGTCAAAGTAACACTTCACACATAAGTCTGTTACACTTTTCTCAAAAGGGTCTGTTTAGATTTTATTCATCCCAGTTACTTGAGATTGGGATAAGCACATGCTGCTCATTCAGGTGATCAACACTCGCTTCAACTTCAGACTCCAAACTCCTCCAAAATGGTTGTCTCTAAACACCACAGGTACACTCTCTAATTCTGTCTTTTCCATTTGTCATGTTAAAAACACACACGCCTCCCCACACAAGTGTTCAGCTGTATCCTTCGCATTGCATTGCACATGCAATACATACATATTCGAGTTACATGCTTGCTCAATAAACTGAGCCGTAAAACGAAGAATAAAGAAAAACAAGAACTGAACGGAGCACACATGCCCCGAACGGAGCACACATACCCCGAACTGAGTGACGGAAACCAAACAGTACGGTCTTCATTCATAAACTGTTTTATCCCTAGTACAGATGGATTACGGATGGCTGGATGGATGGATGGATGGATATACCAAAATGCTATCTCAGAAAACTTCAGACCGACAATTTGCAGATGAGCAGATGATCAGTGGTTTCATCCTCATATCCCTGAAGAAGGCCAGGGTGCAGCCTCTATTTTACCTTCTATAGTATCTCCGGTGAAACTGAGACCCACTAGTGGAACAGGAGCCTCACAAAAGAGGAATACAAAACACAAGAATTAAGCAATTCAACCAGAAATAAAGTCATTTATTTTAACACATCTCTAATGGCTTCATATTTGATTTTAACACCTGGCCACTTCCCAAGTTTCTAAACAAACAGCAAACGTCACAGCACATACTAATAAAGTGTTGGCTGGAAGTTGTTGTTGCGAACTGCTGGCTACACTCACAGTGCAGTGAAGTAAGCAATCGTCTGCCAAAGAAAATGTAAGATGTTAGCCAATGGTTTCTGGACTGATATAGAAAGTAATTCAGAATTTAACATTTCTTCAGAAGAGTGTTGAGTAGAAAATACGTACGTTATTTTGTGATAAACAAAGGTCAGCTCTGACTAGTATTGGCACTTTCCGTCTGATAAAGTGTAAGTTTCATCAAACTTATGAGTTTGATCCATAGACTGTATGAAACACGTACGTAGTCTCAGTGACATCATCCATCTGTTTCTAAAGCAGTTTGAATCAGCGGTGGTCTCATTATTGGAAATGCTGCCTCTTCCTTACTTTGGACACACCAGCCAGAGGCCAAGAGGAGGTTTTAGAGGCAGTAATGCTAAACATGTAACTGTAATATCAGTATCTAAAAACTTTTAGTCTGTTTAATGTGTGTGAATCATAGATTGTATAAGATATAAATGAAGGCTCTGCTACGTCACCTCTTTTTTCCTGATACAGGTGATGAAGGTTGTTGGCAGGGGCCATATTGGAAATGTTGACCCAAGGGACAGGCTTTGAGGCTCCTATTAGCAATATTAGCATTTCAGATCCAAGCTGTCTTTTGAACCAGGCTGTAACTATGTTTTTGATGCTGTGAAAGTCCTTTTTTTTGGCTTGGTGTGGACATGGTTTCTGGTCTTTCTGCGGCCAGACTCAAACGGATAACCGTTGAACTTCAGCTTTTTGTGCTTCCTCTTAGGCTTTATTTTTCCAAACCAGATGTTGCCCCTTGGTGTGAATACAGAAATGAGCTTTATGAGCCAAATGTTTTTAGTACCAGGTAGGGATGAGTACCAAATTAGGTACTTTTATCAATACCCACCGAATTCTGTCAAAAGTACCAGGTACCGATTCACATAAAATCAAGCAGCATTGCAAAGTTATATATCGAAGAACAATATGTTAAGGGATAAGTTTGGTTAATACAGCTTTTACATTGTTTATAGAATGAAGTAGAACAAAATACTCACCCAGAAGGCTTTCCTGATCCAAGCAGTGCTTCGGGAGATATTTAGATCCAAAATCGTGCAGCGGACGTCCGTATAATGGGATCCATCGGGGCATAGACAGCACCACTCCTAAAACTGCATTAATCGTCAAAAAACTTGTGTTTTTCACCAATATTCTATAATGGTCCGTTCTGGGTTAGTCCTCTGCTGCAGTCTGAGTCACTCCAGACAGCGCTGTGTGGCTGTAATGACCTCTAAACTGACTAAGACTTTGTTTACGTTTGCCCCTCTGCGCATGCGCTGTACTCTCTGAAGAGCTGACTCAACGTACACAAAGTCTTCGTCAGTTCAGAGGTCAGTACAGCCACACAGCGCTGTCTGGAGTGACACAGACTGCAGCAGAGGACTGACCCGGAGCGGACCATGACCATTATAAGGACGTCCGCTGCACGATTTTGGATCTAAATATCTCCCGAAGCACTGCTTGGATCAGGAAAGCCTTCTGGGTGAGTATTTTGTTCTACTTCATTCTATAAACAATGTAAAAGCTGTATTAACCAAACTTATCCTTTAAATTGAAGAAAAAATATATATTTATAATTAAACAAATTGATATTTTTTATGACATAGACACAAAAAAGTACCAAAAATTGGTACCGTTGAGTACCAGTACTGATCACCAGGTACTAGGCATCAGTACCGTATCATTTCAAATGTGAAAGGTACCCATCCCTTGTACCAGGTAGTAAATATGTTTATGTTTGCTGTAAACAAACATGGCTCTTAGGAATGGTTGTGGATGTGTCCTCTGGGGCTTTTGGAGCCAGCCTCAAGTGGACTCTTGTGGAACTGCAGTTTTTCATGCTGCCACATTGGCTTCATGTTTCAACACTGGGGGAATTTCTGCTTGGTGTTAAACTTGATAGGTATATCACATAATGGGGTTTAGGTGTATGGAGAAAGGTCACTTTTGTATCTTGACGTGGGACTTGCTGCAAGAAAGTAAAATAATCATGTTGTTCTGGACCCGTGCTGTTACAAAAACACAAACCACACTTTGAGAGGTGGTGTAAACACAGTCTGAGAGATGAAAAGATTCAATGTCATTCATCCCTCCAGTGATCTCTTTTTAACTCATTGTTTTCACTCCTTCACTGAACCTCGTCTTCACGATGCCGTTCTTGTTTTCTTCATCATCTCTCAGATACGTCTCACACAAACGCAGCACGGTGCCATGTTTGACTGATGTGCTCCATTAGTCATCAGGCTGTTTGAAGAAGCTGACTGTCTGCACCTTTCTCTCATGAACTGCTGCTGTGTGAAAGAGTGTGAGTGTTTGTGTGTGTGGACAGGTTGACACAGTGTGTTGTCAGCAGTAATCTAAACTGCTGCTCATCAGACAGAGTGTGTGTATGTGTGTGTGTCAGGGGGGAAACAGTGAGTAGCTGCTGAGTCACCATGGCGACTGGCTGGGCACCAATGACAGGATGAAGCTACAGCTGACCGCTGAGGGTGAAAATGTTAAAGTGACGGAACGTTACCCAGAACATCCTTTGTTCAGACGGTGTCTCTGCCACCGTCAGTGTAAGAGCTGTTGCAGTTTGTGTTCTCTTTGAACACGGTGTATACACAGGACTAAAACAGGGGAAAGCAGAAGGACTTCCTCCTGATGCCAGCAGCCATGATTCAGACAGAGTCAGCTGACACGTCTATAACTTTCAGAGTGGACGTTTCTGAGCTGACTAATGGACTCTCAGACACATTTCAGCTGTCTGGATTTCAGCTCCAAACTGAATTAGGCTCCAGATTATCCTGACCGAGTCGTCTTAGACATCAACTCACACATGAGTGGATCAGTCCGTCATTTCAGCCAGGGACCCCTTCTGCAATCTGACCAGACAGATGAAGTATTGATCTTCTGATGATAAAGAAGGTAATCTCGAACAGGAGTCGTCCCTTTAATCCCTGATGTCTCGCTTTAAGCTGCATGAGAAAACTTTATACAAGGATTTCCCTTTTTGATCTCCTCTTCTAAAATGCATTTATAACATCTCACTCCTACAGAATCCAACAACAATCTTCTTTGTTTACCACACTCTATGGTCGCTCTACTATAATCCCAGAAAAATGCTGAAACCTTTACTGTCATTGTTTTAAGAGTGAGTATTCTGTGCATTACACCTGTGCACTAATCATGGTGTCTGATCAGCATCTTGATGTGACACACCTGTGAGGTGGGATAGATTATCTCAGCAAAGCAGAAGGGCTCACTATCACACATTTAGACAGATTTGTGAACAATGTTTGAGAGAAATGGTAATATTGTGTATCTGGAATTTTACAACTTTAAGTCCATCTCATTAAAAATGGAAGCAAAAACAAAAGTGTTGCGTTAATATTTTTGTTGAGTGTAAAAAGAAATTGCTTCCTGTCTTTGTGTGGTTGAAATTCTGTACACCGGTCCAAAGAACTCACAATTAATGTAGCGGCCTTTTGATATCGAGACTTGATAATTACTTTAAGGTAGGGTCTGCAGGAGGTTTTTCTATGAATTGTTAAATCACATAATTCTTACAGTAAACCTTTCTCAAGTTTCCCTATTTTCTCCAAAATTGGGTGGTGCCCCGACTTAAATTTAAACTCACATATTGTAAGTTTAGATGTCTTTTTGAAAGATATACTTTTGCTCCGGTGGAAAGCTGGCATTCTGCTGTTAATGATTAATTATTTGACACTGATTTACGCTATAGTATCAACAACATCTTTGTAACTTTCTGCAGTCATTTATGCATCATTCTGCCTATCATTACAGCTGACTTGCTGTAATGTCTGAACTTTTGTAGCTGGCATTTCAAAAAGTTAAATAAGCCCTGTGTAAAATCAGTTTTGCATTGATGATGATCGATACTTTTTACTTAAATCATTCCTGGCTTCCTCTTCAAAGAAATATTTGATGATAACTTTGGCTGTCAGCATTAATGCATTAATAATGATGCTATAAAGATCCTAAATGTACACATTCACTTTTTATAGCCACATGCTGTTTCATATCCCCTTTGCCAGACCATTGTTAAGACACTGTATGTCTCCCTGCCTCTGCGGCTGCAATAATTGCACAATGGCACGTTTAACTCCCAGATGGCTCAGCTTTTTCTATCAAAGTCTTCTACCTTCTAACGACCATCTCTGACTCCAATATCTAATGAATGCTAATGCTAATGAATTATATCTAAAAGTCACGATTACAAACCTGATTGATTGCATTCATTTTATCCGCAAATCAAGATGCAAGTGAGACTTCCTACAATTGTTTAAAATCTGATTGCGGTAGATTTTAAGGATGCAAATAAAAGTGGGATTAACAATTGAAATTCGGGGGGCACAACAGTTAGCACTGCAGCCCCACAGCAAGAAGGTCACTGGTTTGAATCATTCATTCATTCATTCATTTTCTAACCGCTTATCCTGTTCATGATCGCGGGTGACTGGAGCCTATCCCAGCTGTCATTGGGCAAGAGGCGGGGTACACCCTGGACTGGTCGCCAGCCAATCACAGGCCTGACACAGACAGACAACCATTCACGCACACACTCACACCTAGGGACAATTTAGAATGATCAATTAACCTGAAGAGCATGTTTTTGGACTGTGGGAAGAAGCCGGAGTATCCGGAGAGAACCCATGCATGCACAGGGAGAACATGCAAACTCCACACAGAAAGGCCCACTGGCCAAGCTAGGATTGCTGCGCTCAAGGCAAACTGAAAGGACATGATAAATTATGTACCGTATTGATTTAATATTTTACGGGACAGGTGGCAACCCTAGGTATTTGACACATCCCTTGTGAGCAGAAAGCCAACTTGCCACCTCAAGCTGCTCTCCAAGTGCCCAAAAGTGAGTGAAAGTTGAGCCAAGCTTCACCATTGTTTAGGAAAAAGCTTCATCTGTTTGGCGTTTCATCTCACTTTGATTGACTGCTCTCATTAGCTTCTTCCATTCACTGTCATCAACACGCAAAGTCAGTTGCGCACTGTGATTGGCTGAGGCTACTTAAACTCTGCCCAGAAACATACCATTACAACAAAAACATGAACACACAGGCTGAGGAGGGGGTTGAGGCAGATACAGGCACTGACACACATGTAAAGAGGCCTGTAGGAGACAATCAAGCAGGATTACTTCTGTAAAAGTTAACATTTTGTTTTTTAGGGAAATCTTGAAGACCCTGCCTTTGAATAAAGGTTAATGGCGTGACAACTAATGATAGTTACCAGCAGATGCAGTGCTGATCATCAGGGTAATTGCTAGTTTCTTTTACATAAACTTCTAACTTATTTTATCTTAATCAAATTGATTAAATAAATTCTGACTTTTCTGATAATTTTCCTTACCTGTTAAGATCAAGAAAGCTCTCACAGAAAAGTCAAGTCACACTGCTGTTAGTTTTGATGCTGAACTGAAGAGAAGATGTGATGTGGAAAAACTCTAAAAAGAGTCACAGGTTTTTGTTAGATATCTGATTTTATGAAAATTTGATTGAAGTTTCAAAGTAGTCTTTGCTTTTTTCAAGGCAAAAATAAACAATTTAGCTTTGATAAAATAGAAAAGAAAAAACACTGCTTTATGTAAAAATACAATTAACTTTATAAGAATGCAAGTATCACTATCTTACCTCAAGACCAAAACAATCAAACTCTGATTGTTAGCTGTCTCTATCTCACCTCCTGTGTATGAGGAGCTAAATGTGCTCTTGATAGTGTGACTCACCTCTCTTCAGGGGGCCAGGAAGACATTTATTCTGATAACATTATTGGTTTTAGAAAATAACAATAATATATGCACTCTGTTGACTGAAACTAGTGAAGATGACTAACTCATAGCAAAGCAAAACATGGAGGATATTCAAATGTCCTTTCATTTTGTGGAAACGTCCTCAGTGACCACAAGTGATTCTTTTTGTGTCCACAGTGAGCAACAAGGCCATGAATGCAGGAAGAAAGAGCTCCTCAGGGCCACTATTCTCTCCATTCACTGTTGTTACATCATTAGCTCAGACTCAGATATTGTGCTGTGACTCATCACTGAGCTGAACAAACCTGAGGGTGGGCTGGAGAGTTGGCTGGTATCAGACTGTGGAGCAGAAACAGCTGTGTTATGTTGTGCTGTGCAGTGGCTTGGTATTCATGTGTCCTGTGTGTTGATTCAGACCTTTTTGTATCACTGAAGCCCTTTTCACACGTGGGGCTTTGAAAATTCACTGAATCTCTGAGGAAAGCGGCTCTTTCACACCCGCTCTTCTGAACATGGAGTCTTCTCTGTCAGACAGAGCAGACAGAGGGATGGAGAGGGGATGTGGCTTTTATTCATGTTGTTTCATGTTGCTCTTTTGGGTCCTCACTGGTCACATGGTATAAATGTCATCGCCCCCTCCTGCTTACTGTGCGGCATGTTTCCTGCTGTGTTCACACATTGGTTCACTGAGACTTTACACGTACATTTTTTTTCTGGGCTGGAAGTTAAAACTGAAGATGAAAAATTTTGGCTCACATGCAGCACTTTTATTTTTGTTAAATTTTTCTGGTCTTGGATTACTCTCTCCAGATTAAAATGTTTCTGCTTAATGGACCTGTGAGGACTTTCAAAACAGTTTAGAAATTGTCCCATTTCTAATATTGCCTGTTCATAATCCATGATCTAAAACAAGATTATAAGTGCTAAGATTTATCAGTATCTCTGGTCAGGTCTGGTTTTCCCAGGAGAACAAAATTCCCTGTGACAACACTACATCGGCCAACAAAGTTCAGCAGCTAGAAGCAGGATCCATCCTTTTTTGTCAATGAAATAATTTCTTGGAGGTCAGAGCAGAAGAAAACTAAACAGGAAAAATTATGTTGAGCCACTGGTCACGCTCATAGACGTCGCTCTTTACTCGATACGTTTGGCGCGAACCAGATTCCAGCAACACTGGAGCGGGACGTCTGACTCTGTGTAAGTGCAACTTCTTTCTTTGGCATTAGCGCCCATGCTAACTGCGGCAGTGGAAACAGTATCTCACTGTGCTGTCGGCCCCCCTTCTCTATCAAACTCTGCGTACACACGGCTGCACACTATTCTCCGTGATAAATCACACCGTGCCGAGAAAAGTGCGAATGTGGTGATGTTAGCCCGCCTCGTTTCCCGCCTTCAGCACGCCCGAACATAACCATATATGGTCAATGGAAACCAGTAAGTGCATATTAAGTAGCCATGTGCGCTTTGTAGGGTAGGGTTTTTGTAGAGTGACGTCAGTGTAAGATGGTGAACACAACAGACGGAGAGAGCATGGAAGAAGCTGAATTTCTCTCAAAGCCAGATACACAGCAATATCAAGAAATATCAGTCAGAAAATGATCTTGCATTGATTTAGGCTACATTTTGTGATGAATTGGGCTGCAGCAAATTTAGGAATCTTTTTATTTAGGCTATTTTCTGAAGTCACTGTAGAAAAAAAAACAGAATGAAATCACAACACTCCCAAATCCGAATAAGGGAGCAGAGAGAGGAAGAATCGTAATCTGACCCTTTATCCCAAAGAATATTTTTTTAAGATCTTAAAACAATACAAAGGGTGTAATGGGTAAATACTGTAAATAACCTGTTGTTGAAATGTTGTTCAGTAAATTGTTCAAAACATTGTGAGTGAGTGAGTTTTTGATTTTGTTTCTGAATTAGATTTAAAATATTTCTGATATGCCTTTGTTAGTTCTTATTTATAAACGTATGTTCATGCCCATGGTCCCAAACTGCACTTACTGTAAGGGCGATACATCACGCTTAAAAACGTACACACACATTAAAACCGCAGAGGTTCAGAGACTCTCCCACCACAGTCTCCTAAAGACCTTTGGGAAACACTGTCATGAAAAAATTGTATCGAACCAGAAGTAAAAAAATCTGTATCGGGACATCCCTACTGTGTGTTGGTGTTTAGGCCTCTCTGACCAAGTCTTATTCCTTTCACTTTGATCATAAAAGTGTGTGTTCTTATTTCGAACCAAAGACAGGATTATTATATTGTATTATAATATATTATATTATATTATATTACATTATATTATATTATATTATATTACATTATATTACATTATATTATATTATATTATATTATATTATATTATATTATATTATATTATATTATATTATATTACATTATATTATATTATATTTTATTATATTATATTATATTATATTATATTATATTTTATTATATTTTATTATAATATATTATATTTTATTATACTATAAGAACACTAATCACACCAATCTCTCATTTATTTTTTCAGAAGTGTGTGTGTGTGTGTGTGTGTGTGTGTGTGTGTGTGTGTGTGCGCTTGCATGCAAGCTGTCAGTGTTATGGAGGATGAGATGATTACGTAGCAGACAGTTGGAGTCAGTGTGGAGAGGTGGTGTTAGCTGCAGCAGGGGATTGTGGGTACAGAGATAGTTTTTAATCCCTCAAAGTGCAACAGCTGTCTCACCCAACAGCCCATCACCATCATTATCATCTCTCCCTGACTCACACACACACACTCTGTTTATTTGCACTCAGTTACATCATACCGCTCTGTGTATTATTGATATAACAGACTTATGGTGTCAAAGTTGATCACAGCTCGATTGGACGTGAGAGACAAGCACTGTTTTAAAAATCTGCTCCTTGTTTATCTTTATTTTTGTCTCAAATCTGCTGTTAGATGCTGTCCTGACCTTCATGTTGGATCAACACTGATTTATAATGTCAAAGGTGAAACCATCATCGCACTGCATCATTGAGAATAAACAAAATATTAGAGGAAAGCCATTTACATTTTGCTTCAACATATTATTTTCATGGCTGATTATTATTTTGTTATGCAATCTATTCCTCACCAGAGGGTCAGGGAAAGAAACAAAGCACAACAAAAGCCTAAAGCACAAATATGAACAAATTATTAAAATGCCTGCAGAGTATGTGGACGCTAATGTTTTCTGAGTGAGCCTGAAGTGACGATAACCTGGGTAGTAACAGGAAAATACAAACATTGCTCTTGTTTTTCATTATTTTGCCAACATTGAATGAACAATTAAGTTTGTACACCTGTCTTTCACCTCTTTCACATTTTCTCTCTTCCACGAGCAGTGTGGGTTGGGCTCAAAGAGGCAGACAGGCTTCTGTCTTGTTTGTGATTAGTTGAAGCAGATGATTACATGAGGAGTTTTTCGTCTTTCCAAATGGAAATCCAGGTGGAATCTTTCTGAATGACTTTTCCGAAAACAACAGTATACATGGAAAGGAATATTCTAATCTCTGGTCTACATGCGCCGCTGTAATCAAACAGAATAGTCAATGGGGCATGCGCAGAAAAACATAAAAATCACGTGATTTATCAAAGATGGAGGACGACAGTTTTTCTTGCGAGTTTTTTGTCCTTCCAGTCTTGAAATAATGTTCAGATTATGTTTAGGTCAAAAACGAACTTTCCGCAGCAGTCCAGTGCTGACGGCTCTCCAACATTTTTAAAGTTGAGGAACGTTTCTAGTTGTGTCTTGCGTCATATCTTAGCATGCGCTGAAAGAACGCACTATGACAACTTTCTGTTTGAGTAGATACATGATTCCTCAATCAGTTTGGGGAAAGGAATATTCCACCCCTGTGAAACCGATTAAATGTTCATTCCTATTGGCACTTTTCTTTTGGAATGAGGTGTAAACAAAGATTAAATTCTTTCCATTTGAGCAAATTAATTGAATTCAAGTGAAATATTTGGGTCCATGTATGCATGGCTAGTGAGAGCTGTCTGCAGTTTATTAGTTGTTGTAGACTGTGATAACCTTGCCAATCTGCAAATTCAGATTTAGGTTTGCAATTCAATTTCAGTTTAGCGTAACCATAGACTGTAACATCATATACATCTGTGAGGAAGAGTATTTGAGCACAGACTCACAGAAATCTGCTCCATGTCTGCAAAGGGCCTGAAGACCTGCCTCTTAAAGGGAACATATCATGCTGATCCCTGATTTAATACTTACATATAATATAATAAAGTTGAAAACAAGACCTTGCACCACCTGAATTTTCAAAAAATGAGATATTGTATTTTTTCTGATATCCTAGAACGAGATTTGATGCCTCTGAAAATAGGTCATTGCCATTTGGCCGCAAGATTTCGACCTTTGTGATGACACGGGGATCCTTTCTTTTTATTGGAGTAATCTGATAAAGCAGCTCCTCCTCTGTGGTGTCAGTTGGTCACACAACCGCCACCGAGGGATACACCCACCAAGAGCCGAGTATAAACGTATAAACTATACATGTTACAGTACCGGTTTGACTCACCACACTGAAGCATCCTGAGATGATCTGTGTCGAGGTGGATTTTCTTCCTCCTGAGCTGCAGAACCGTCCGGGTCTGACTCGGGGTCCAATACAAAAGGACGTATCCTACACTCTGCCATTTTATTAGTGCTATCAATGCCTTACGGTGAAGTTTTGGCAAACAGCAAACTCACTCAGTCTGCTCCATTCAGTGTGGCGATTTTGTAAATACTGCCATGCTGCAAAAACCGCCCCCTGGCTCTACCCCCTTCGCCCCTCTGATAGAACTGACCAGTCAGAGCACAAAAGGCTGTGACGTTGCGAGGTTACTGGAGGTCATTCTGGAAACGGAGCGTTTCAACGAGATCTTCAGAATGGCCTAAACTGAGGATATTGAGGACGCTATTGTGGGGCAATGAAGGAACTAAATGACTTGTACTGAGGGCAGAAATGCTTTACAGGCATCCTAGTCTGGCATAGTGAAAAGGAGAAACAAGCATGATATGTCCCCTTTAACCTCGTCCCAATGTGAAGAAGTTGTTGTGAAGTTTTCTATGGCAGCTGCTGATGATAGGCTTTAAAACTCTGCTTCAGAAATAGCTGGATGACCTCATAGAGAAGACAATCATACATATAATACTGGCTATGGACTTACTATCTAAAAGACATAGTCTGAAAGCCTAACATGACAGCCTTCATCCTGCTCTGTCCTTGTTTTGCTCTGTTTGATTTGAGAGTTTACCTTAATTTGGTGTGACTGCTGAAAACAGATGTGATGTAACCATGTGAAAGGAAGCAAGCAGCATCAAGAGAAAATGTAATGTAGGGAAAACAGGAAAGTGTGGAGGATGCTGCTTAAGGTCCTAAAAAAGTTAAATTTAGAAATGACTGATTTAAGGCAAGCATCAACTCTAAAGAAGACACTTGTTTGTTCTTTCATCTCCCATCATTTCCAACAGGCTGTGTGTTTGTCACCATCAGGCTGCCTTGGATAAACATGTGCTTTAGTGATGACACATTTTCACAATTTGAAGACACATTTATAGAAAATTTACCCCCTGTAGACCCAAGTCTTAACACAAAACCCAATATTGGAAGTACAGTCACAACACCCTTGATCCTGCTGGCACATTTAGAGAGCTTTACCTGAGCTCAGAATCAAACAGTTTTCAAATCACACACACAGCAGTCTGAATAAAAACACCCCAGAACAGGTTTTACACATGGCATCACAGCTGCTCCAGAGAAAGGATAGATGGATCTGAGACAGCAGTTCAGTCTATTACAAAACCGATAATTCACAAATACTAAAACGCAGTTGTGTTCTACAAAAGAATTATAGTTTGTGATAGCGAAAATACAAAAAGTTTTAGGCATGCTTTTGTCTACTCTTTTTACTCCAGGATTAAATGTATTACTTCAGGATATTCCATTGGTACTCAGACCTTCATCAGCTTGATTCATCGTCAGGGTCAGTGGTGTGTGTCTGTGGTCAGCTGTGGATCAGTGATAGTTTTCTCTCAAAAGGAAGGTCTGCGGTTTGTTTCCATACCCCTTTGACTACATGCAGAACAATCCTTGGGCAAGAAGTTTAATATTTCCTCTTCCCTCTTCCCTGTGATACACACTCTCCCCCCTCTGACTTTCAGATTGTGTCTTGTATATCTTTGGTCAACTTTCAGATCATTCATCTGCTCTGAACTAGCTTATCAAATCGTTGGCAGCAAGTGTTTTCATTCTAGGGCTGCTGTGTGTAAACTGTGACACTTGTGTAATTGTGATCGACTGCCACCTGTGGCTACTGTTACACAGCACATGCAGTGAGATCCTCAGACTGTGCCTGATTTGATCAAAGTGTTTATGGCTTGGTTCCACACCATTTGCTCCAGAAAACAGGACTGATGTTTTTTAGTATTTGTGAAAAGCTGTAAATAAAAGTGATTTCTGATTGTGTGTAATGAGGGACAGAGTGAGTGAGAGAAAACAAAGAGCACAGCTACAGGCCACTGAATGAACAGGATTATGAAAGCTCTCCAATGGAGCAGTAAATATTACAGAATAATACAACAAGAGGGTAAGAGAGGTTAGGGATCCTCTTTTTGGGATTGTTTCTTTTTATAATTGGAGTTCTGGGGAGGGGGTCCATTACAAGTCAAAATATATGCAGCAAAGCACTTCATCAAACAGATATAATGCTATAAAGAGAAACATGAAGAAGAAATCAGAAAGGAAGAGTTCTGTGAAGGTACCCAAACTGAGCGTGTGTGAGGTGTAGACTGTACTCTGTTCCTTCCCTGAAAAACAATGGCCCACAGTTTCACTCAAGGCCTGCACACACTCCACTGTATGTCCTCATACTGGCTGCTCCCCAGAGTGTGTGTATGTGTGTGTGTCTGTGTGTGTTTGTGGTATAGTTGTTAGACAATGGCAGCTTGTTTGTTGGGAGCCTGGATGAAGGGACAAATAGAGAGCAGGGACAGAGGGATAAAGGAGTTTGTTCTGGGGTCACTCTGTCACCAGTTGTGATGAATGCTTGTTGCATAAAGCAGGTGAAATAAATCCAACTGTAACTGATCTTAATTAAAACAACCCTGCTGGTGGGGTACTACTTTCCAGAGGTCCAGGAACTACAGGAGGTGGGACCTGTAATCTGAATGTTTTTAAGTGGTGGATAGACCTGTTACGATAACAAATTTTGCTAGACGATAACTTCTCAAAGTATTATTGCTGATAAACGGTATTATTGTCAATATTATTTTGATTTTTTCCATTTTTTCATTGATGTAATTATGATAAATGGGATAATAAATTGAGTACACCATATCAAAAGCAAGAAACTTTAATTTCTTAAGAGTATTTAACTGTAATTAAAAGGTCAGGATCTTCTAAATAAAATAAATTAAACAAAAAATATAATAAATTTAACAAACAAGAAAGAGAAAAAAAATACAATGAAAATGAAAAAGACTCTCTTAGAAAAAAATACATGTCAATGAAAATAATTAATACTAATCAAAAACAATAAAACATAAACCCTGTCTCTAAAGAAAAAACGAAACTCCAAAAAAACAGCAATAAAAACTATAGCATAAATAAAAGGGAGTTTATACAGTTCCTGAATTGTTTGTAACATGTACTTTTTCCCAGTCAATCCGTACTGTCTGTCAAACATTTTTAACATTTCTGGCTTTCAACCATATTGAAGAGCTGCATTTCTTTGCCAATGTAGCTGTCTTTGAGCGCCCACCATTTGGCGTTTTTATTTCTATTTACTTTGCAGACCAAAAGCCTCAGTAAGAGCTGATTGTCAAAGAACAAGGCTCCGCTGCACCTCCCCTTCTTCTTCTTCGTCGCCACTATTTTCAAACAAATGCGACATATCAGCTCGTTGGTGTTCATGAGCTCACACTTTGCTCATTCTGATAAAAAACAAAATATTCCCACACTGGGACTGTGGCAGGCGGCTTAAGAACCGTATCTTTCGTATCATCACTCATATTAGCTTGTGTTTCCTCCTTACCCCTCAGGACGCTCGCTTCAGCTCTCTCTCTGTGTACGCGCGAGCAGCCCCGTCTTCACCCCAAAGATCGCATTTTTGACAGATGCTCACTCCGCTATAAATCCGCTGGAGAACCTATGCACCCCGATGTTAGGAAAGATAGACGTAGTGAGCCATCTTCTCTTTCAGCCTCTTTGGTCGAAAGAGAGGAGGAAAACAAACATGCATGCATGTGTCAGTTTATCCAGGCTGGCGAACTTACCGAGGACGTTTTTATTTATTGTTCGGTTAATCAATTTATTGATTATGGTGACAGGCCTGGTGGTGGAGCATCCACAGTGTTTTCATTTTAGTCCCCTTCCATACATAATTAGATGACCCTCAGCTGTGATGGACTTGGTTTAGTACCTCCTAAACAATGGTCTTCTTTGAGTCAAATAGTGTGAATGTGTCTTCATCAGCTCCTGGTGTTCTTGTTTGAAGAGTGACCCTGTAAACTGGAGACCTTCAGCTGGACATGTCAGTGGATATTCAGTTTGCAACAGCTGTTCAACCATGGAGAAAGTCTTGGTTTTATTTACGTATATACGTCTTCTTAAGCAGTTTGAGATGGGTACATCCTGCTGAAAGTTGTGTAACAGAAGCCTTTAGATGGGGAACAGCCTGCTGTTCCACTTGTTCAAGCTGTTTGAGGCGCTTATAAATGGCTTCCACCAATGAACGTATGTCTCCGCTTAGTGTTAACAAATGTATCTGCAGTGCAATAAAGCGCGATCAAAACCAGCACAGGCTGGATCCCTTTCATGCTAACAGGCTAACTGCAGTACCACACAGCCTGTTGGTCTCCTTCTGTGGTGTACTTTTTTGCTGAATAGCCTTTTTTGCTGTCTTCCTACCCTCTACTGTTTTGTAAAATGAAGTCTTAAGCCCTGCAATCAAAACGCACACATTAGGCCTCATGAACAATTCAGTGCTGGGGAATGCTTTAACAGGAACTAAAAGTTCCTGAACCCTCTGGATTGAAATCATAGACTGTATTATAAATGGAAACAGTCTCTGCGATGTCACCTGTCTGTTTCTGACACAGAGTTTTAAAGCAAGTAGGACTAAAAATGGGGTGGGTTTTGAGTCTCCACACTAACAGCTATAGGGTGCCCACCTGTGTATCTGATTGGGCAAAAGAACCCCCTGTTTAGTGAGTCATTACAGAAATCTGATTTCTAGACTGAGGTCATTTTTTGTACCAGACAGTTAATATGTTTATATGTTTTGTTAAAAATGTCTTTCTTGGCTTGGTGTGTTTGTGGTTTCCAGAGCTGGCCTTAAGCAGATACTTGATTAACTGGAGGTTCTAACACTTTTGCATTGACACACACATTTTTAGACCAGAGTTTACTGCTTGGTCTAAATGCAGCTTATGTTGTCTTTTTTGCTCAATGGCCTTTGTCTTTACCTTACTGCCCACCTACCCAAGTCTTCAGCCCGTGTTGGAAAGACGGACAAACAATGCACCACAGGAACCATGTAGTTCCTGGAAACATTTTACAGAGAACCAAAAGTTCCTGGACCTTCTGGTTGAAAACCACTTATCAGTCTGATACATGATCTGAAGCCACGTTTACATGGACCCACATATTTCGCTTGCATTCGGTTTATTTGCTCAAACGGAAAGAATTTAACCTTTGTATACACCTCATTCAGAAAGAAAAGTGATTGAACTGACATTTAATCGGTTTCACAGGGGTGGAATATTCCTTTCCCCAAACTGATTGAGGTTTCATGTATCCACTCAAACAGAAAGTTGTCAGGGTGCATTCTTTCAGCGCATGCTCAGATATGACGTAAGACGCAACTAGAGACGTTCCTCAACTTTAAAAATGGCGGCGAGCTGTCAGCACTGGGCTGCTGTGGAAAGTTTGTTTTTGGTCCAAACTTTGAAAGAAATGAACATAATTTCAAGACTGGACAGACGACAAACTCACAATACAGAGTAGGGATGGGTAGCTTTCACATTTGAAACGATAGGGTGCCGATTCCCGGTACCTGGCAATCGGTATCGGTACTCAACGGTACCAATTTTCTGTACTTTTGTGTGTGTTTAAGTGGTAATAAATATCAATTTGTTTGAAAATAAAATGTTAATTTTTTTCAATTTAACATTTTATTCTCCAGTATATAACCTTGTAACGCTGTGTTCATGTCCAGCATGGAAAATCACCTACTCTTCCACTCCCTCACAGTCACAAGGATGCATTTAGGTACCTAAACATGGTACCTTTTGGTTTTACGTGAATCGGTACCTGGTACTTTTGACAGATTTTGGTCGGTACCTTTAAAAGTACCTAATTCAGTGACCATCCCTAATATGGAGTATTGCAACACCGTGATAAACAAACTTTCATCCTCCAGCTTTGATAAATCTCGGGATGTTTACGTTTTTTCTGCACATGCCCCATTTACTATTCTGTTTGATTACAGCGTATTTCCATGTATACTATTGTTTTCGGAAAAGTCATTTGGAAAGACGAAAAACTCCTCATGAAACCGTGGCTAATGGGCAGTGTGACTGTCAGACAAAGGGATATGAAATAAAGGAAGTAAAAAACACTAAAGAAACAGATTTCTTAAGCATAATGAAAGTAATCACCTGTGTCTTCTTTTCTGTCCAGTAACAGGACTATGGACCTGAGCCTGAGAGATGCACTGGGTGGGGGTGGACATGGGGTCCCAGCTGGTGCCCCTGGAGACGCCCTGCTGAAGAGAGACTTTGTGGCCTCGCTGGAGAAGGAGAGCTATGATGACAAGGTGGGGGAGAACGTCTCCAAGAGTGACTACCGACCCTTACTGGATGGAAAGGACATGAAGAGCGGTAAGTCGCCTCCAGGGTTTAAGCCAAGACGTGAGAGGGAGGTGATGCTTGTCTCTAACGTGGTATTGACCCCTGAGGGGAGGTTCTCTCTCCTGGGGGAGGTCACAGATCAGCTGGAGGATGTTCAGCAAAATCAGCTTTGAGGGTAATCTGACATAATCAGGCCACATTTAGATAAATAATTAAAATAAAGTTAAACTGTTATTTCTCACATTACTGAAACATGTATCGCATTTAGCTGAATTATTATTTGAAATGATGTTTTTTAGTTTAATCATCTTTCTACTCTCACTATTCATTCATTTTCTCTCTTTCTCTTCTTTTCTCTTTCACTGTTTCTTTCAGTCCCTCAGTTCTCTCTGTCTTCCTGTCATTGTTCTGCTGTGTCAGCCCGGAGACAGTGCTGTATTAGCATCATTAGCATAACCACACAAACACACACTCACACAGACACACAAACAGCATTAGCAGCCTGCCAGTGGCAAAGTCTGGTCCAATGAGTTGAATGTTAGCCTTACTGTCAGGATTTGACACGCAACAGTTCAAAGCTGGAGGGAAACCGTTTGGCAGCAGCTCTTATCCATCACACTTGTAGATTCTTTAGACTGTACCGTTAGTTGTTGTATAACTTTTCACTTTGTATGATTGGGAGCTCAAAGGAAGCAGGAAAAGGAATCATAGCAGCAGAGGCTGAGATTTGATTTTCTGTTGACAACTAAAATTCATGAACTAAAAACCTGCTGGAAATGTTACTTTCCCTGATCCTGGATTTACTCAAAGTCTCTTCTCTCTTCTCTTCTATGGAGAGAGACTTGTGTTGATGTTTATGTATCAACACAACTTTTTTGTCCCCACAGTGATATGGTTACCAATATCTGGGCCTTTTCTATCAGCTTATCCGATCTGGTACATAGAGGTTTTCTCCTAAATGCAATGGTATGTATGGTTGAACTGCTTATCAGCCTGTGTGTTGCAGCAGGGACAGGGAAAGGTTATTATAAGTTATCGTAATTCAAGCACCATAGTCTTTATTCAGAAACCAGGCAGAGGTACAGGGATGGAAGGCAAAGAGGAATCAGATGGTTGAACCCTAGGGGCTCTAATTTCATGCCCCAGCACAGGGGGCGCAAGCCTGGTGCACCCCACGCAGTGTTAATTTTGTGTGGCGCACCGCCATGCGCTGCCAATTTGACAATTTGGTAGACTGTCTGCGCAGAGATGGGTGTGACGGCGCACCATGGGGAGTTGACGGCAGATTCATGTTGGCGCAGTGACAATTTTGTGCCAAAAACAGTGCAGAAAGTGCGCTGAAAGCTCGCCAGCTCCAACTTGGTCTATTCTCGGCGCAAAGCAGAGTGCACCCTCCACAGCTGTAATTTGGTGACAGGTGCACATGTGCGCACATGTCAACAAAGCCTCAGAGGCAGGTTTCCAGAGTGTCAGGCACATTTTAATGCAGTAAACAGTCACAGTAATCACTATTTAATGTAACCGTCTGAACCAGCATATACATTTATATCTATATTAACTGTCCCGTCACATCTGATGTCAGATTAAAGCCGTTTGTCATAATGGAAAGTTAACCTGACGGCAGCTGGAAGTTTGATGCACATCTTACAATTAAACAATAAACAGCCTTAACATCTGATACTGAGTATATATCTGGTTCTCTCATTTCATTTAATTCAAAGAAAAGAGGGAGAGAAAAGACGAAGAAAAAAGAGACAAAATAAATGTATGTCACTCAGGATTTACCCGTGATTTCCCATATTTCTCTGTTTTAGTCTTTATTTTTAACGTGATCTAAAAAGATGGAGTACATTATTGTAAGGAGGATGAGGTGGAGACACTAGGAGAGTATACAGTACATCACCAAAGGTTCTGCTATTTGGCGATGACAAACCAGGAGTGCAGGTGGATCAAAAGTATTCTGGATGGATAAGCCAGCTGTGTAACTGTCTCTTCATTTTGTACTCCTGTTAATGACAAAGGAACAGATTACATCTGTCCCGGGAGCTGGCCTACACGGCGACGCGCTTCGTGTCCTCCGATGCGCCCTGCTGTCCATTCTCCTGTCCTCTTTCCAGCACACTGTTTCTGCGGTGCTGGGGATCACTCAGACCAATCAGACGCTGCGCCTCGGCCTTTAAAGGCGAGGAGAGGTGCTCATTTGATTGGTGAAAACAGCGCTCGGCTGTGTTGAACCCACTCATGGCTTCCCTCTCTGCCATTTGTGCGGAGGGAGGCGTGGATGCGCTCCTCTGCGCCTTGACTGCGCCTCGACTGCGCCTCGACTGCGCCTTGACTGCGCCTTGACTGCGCCTTGACTGCGCCTCTCTTGGCACTGCAGGAAACTTGCAAAGTGCGCCGGTCACGCCCTGTTCACGCGGCGAAGGCCGGTGCAGAACAGGTGCGCCTGCGCTTGCGCCTGGTCTACAAAATTAGAGCCCTAGGAGCTAATACCACAAAGAGTGCTGCAAAACGACGTGGGAGTGAGTTGATGTGGCAAATGGACACACTGGGAATATATAGGGGCAGGGAGGCCAGGTAACAAGACACATGTCAAACACATGAAGGAGGGGTCAGGTGATCACACAGGAGGGAGACTCGATCAGAACTGAAAGATGTCAGCAAAATAAAACAGGAAGTTGAGACCATAATGACACAGAAATTGCAGAAATTGAGAAACAAACATTACGTTGTGAAAAAAATGTTCTTGAAAGAAACAATGAGGACTTTCTGAGTGATCTTGCAAAGTCTTCCTACTAGGTATATGCCCCATTGTAATCAATAACTTAAAATGAGATTATCAGCACTGACATAGGTTATTTCTAAACAGTACTTCTAAGCATTTCTAGTTCATTAAAAAAAAATTCTGTTTAACTCCGAAGGAAAAAGAAAAATAAAACTACTCACAGCGGCAGATCAGGTCCAAAAGTCAGTCAGTCATGTCAGTCAAAGTATCTAAGGACGAGTTATAGAATACTGTGCAACTGGTTCATGTCCTGATCTGTAAAGAATGCTGAAAAATTTGATGATGGGTTTCGTCTGCATGCAAATAAGGGACTAACCTACCCCAACTTTCGCATTTTTATCTCAGTCGATTGCGCAACTCTGTGCCGTTTTCCTGGGACTATCTCAAAAAGCCACAAGCACCTTTGACTGTCACCGTTAGTAAAGACCTCCTCTCTCGCAGTTAGCCGTCTTTGGCCAATCAACACCTGGAAAACAGGAGCAGGAGGAGCGGAATGAACTGGCTTGTCACAGTGTGCGTGCGACTTAGGGCCAAAAGGTGTCACTGCAATCCACTTCAGAGTGATAGTCCTCACGGTGCCTTTAAATGCTTTTATTCTTCTCAGGACATGAAAAAAGTTTTCGGGTCAAATAATCCTTAATGTCTGGTCCAGTTAGTTTGGTCGAATGGTTTGAAGATGCTGTGATAGTCTAAGGTCTCTGAGCACAAATCCATGTTAACCTTTATCTCCTTTTTCTCCTTCTGACCCCCTAAAAGTCCAATGTTTCTTTTCTCTTTTTCGTATATTTATCTTTTACTCAGTAAATCTGACATTGAGAGACCAGTTTATATCCTGCAGCTCCTGATATCACCCTCACATGGTCATGATGTTACTAAATAACACTCTCTCAGGTTATATAATAACACGTTTTTAATAATTACCTAACACAGCCTCGTAGATGTTAATGAGATGACATTTGGAGGAGGTTCTGGGTGGATTACAGATAGCAGCAGAGCCCTGAGATGGATGAGGCCTGCTCTGATTGGTTTGATATTTATGATGTTAAACACAGATGGCACATTGAACAGAGCTGAATGTTTGTTTTTTATAATCCTGAATGATAAACCGTCAGCCTGTCCTATCAGCTCACAGACGTGTTTTTGACAGGCCCATGCACAGCTGGTATGGTAATGATTATCAAAAGAAGGGACACATCCTCCAGCTCTGTGTGTGCGTGACTGTTTAGGGCTCTGGTGACCATATAGGCCTGCAGGCTACGCTCTGTGTGAGCCATATGGGTGTCCCTGTGAAGTACCAAGGAGGACTACAGCAGATGTGTTATCAAAGGGTGTCAGGGATTTCTCCAGATCCCAGATCCTTTAGCTTAAGATGCATGAGAGCACCAGCTCACATGGGATCAGATTTTAACCCCTTAAATTTCTAATATCGGCCTTCAGAGTCTTTAAGGCTGGAGTGTTTCCTACCAGCTTATTGTCACAAACACTGATGATTTTAATTTTCATTATTTTGCATTTGTTTTATTTATTTTTCTCAATAACATGTTTGACATGTTTATTGGGAACATAGATTTTAAATCAGTTTCATGGCTGGGAAAAAGCATATTTTTTTATTACTTAAGTGTTGGGTGAAATTTCTTTGTATCATCTGAAGCAGATCTGAAAAATATTTTGGACATGTCAAGGACCCATGTTTCTCATCCTTTAAGTATCATCCAGATAAAAGATTCACATTTAAACATTCGAGGGATCAGGACTGAGGTTTATCAATTTGACATAAAACACTTTTATGTGAAGTGAACCCAGCTGATCCAGACTTTTGTCTCAAGACTCGAAAGCTCAGCAGTCGTGACTGTGGTATTACAGTAAGCCATAAAAAGGAGAGACCTGTTTTATATTAGTGAAATGTATTTGTGACATGAAGTCAGCAGATTGACATATTGGCAAATCAGTTTGGATGGTCTGGGTACATGTCACTGTTAGGACCAATCAATGAGCTCTGTCTGAGACAACAGGAGCGTCTCCCTCCACCCTGTCCCTCTGACTCCCTCTGTGAATAGATTCATGCCTCTCACTCTTGTGTGAGCATGCAGGTCACTTGTGGTGTACTTGTTCATGAGGTTTCAAGGTTTTAGGAAAATTGTTATTTTAATTTTTAAAAGTGAGGAAGGAAAACCTGTCCATGGTCATGTGTTTCATTGACTTTAAAAAGGCATATGAGGTACAATGGTTAAGATCCTTAAAGCCTACAGTGTCCCCCCAAACCTACTCCAGGCAATAGAGACCATGTATGCAGGTACAAGGGCCAGGGTAGTGACCCCAGATAGCAACAGTGGGGAGTTTGATATTCTGGCTGGGATGATGCAAGGGGACACACTACCTCTCCATCATAGTCCTGGACTACGCGCTCAGGAAGGCCATCAACGGAAGAGAGCAGGATCTCGGCTTCACCCTTACTCCAAGGAAGTCGAGACAACAGCCTGCAGTAGTCCTGACAGACCTTGACTACGCGGATGACATCAGCCTGCTCTCCACCAACATTGAGCAAGCACAGGAGCTCCTGAGCAGTGTGGAGCCAGAGTGTGCCAAGGTTGGCCTTATGCTAAATGCCAAGAAAACCGAGGTCATCACCTGCAACATTTCTCCTGAGCATCAACCACTGACTACAATCAGAGGGGATGTCCTGGAAGGGGTGAAGGACTTCAAGTACCTTGGCTCATGGATCAGCCCAACCGAGCGGGACCTAAAAGTGAGGAAAGCACTAGCATGGAAGGCGCTGAACAGCATGACCTGTGTATGGAGCTCCACCCTACCCCGCCAAATCAAACTAATCTTCTTCGCTTCAGTGGAATCTGTTCTACTCTATGGCAGTGAATGCTGGACCCTGAAGCCGACCTTTCAGAAGTCTTTAAACGGTTGCTACACCAGGATGCTGCATGCAGTACTGAACATCAGCAAGGACGCACATGTACCCAACAGTATCCTGCACAAAGGAATTCCAAGGGTGAGCGACAAAGTAGCTGCCAGGAGGATGAGACCCGCAGGACACTGCCAAAGGCATAGAGAACTGCCAGCCCCCAATTGGTTCTATGGGAACCAACACATGGGCACCAGTCGCGAGGATGCCCCACGTTAACCTATGTGGAGGTACTAAATGAGGATGCAGGAGCTCAAAGCACCAGCGAGCTGGCCCGATGCATGGAAGACAGGGATGACTGGAATAAACTATGGAAGGCTCGTCTGAGGATGACCTAGAGAGAGAGTTATTTAATTTTGATGATGTTTGAATAGATAGAATGACACAGAAACAGTCAAAGATCAGACATTAAAACCAAACTGGTGGACT
Organism: Halichoeres trimaculatus; assembly: GCF_033239565.1. Lineage (NCBI taxonomy): Eukaryota > Metazoa > Chordata > Actinopteri > Labriformes > Labridae > Halichoeres > Halichoeres trimaculatus. Next base: position 31,574,944 of record NW_027437193.1, read on the forward strand.
CCAGGGTCCATATGCACATCCAGTCAAACAGGACCATTAGTCTGAACATACTGTTATGGAACAGCCCATTTGGTTTTACCATTAGCTGCATGCATGACTGCCAAAAATTGGTCAGTTAACTAATCGTACCATAAAAGTGAGACAAGCACAGAACATCAAAAGCCCGGGGGACTTCCTGGAAAACTTGTTTCCAACAAATTTAAATTACATACTCCACATAAACACACATAAATCTTGTAGTTAACGCCTATAATGGTGGGGTCCTACCTTAAATTCAATGCTCTGTTGGGGCTTTAACCTTGTGCTAATTCTTTTTTTTTAGTTCAAATATAGCTAATAGTTGGACATACATACAAGCCCTGGCTTTGTATGGGTTATAAATGCAGGAGGGGCTGAGATATTGAAGTTTAAGAAGGAGCTTTGAAGGCAGATTTGTGAAGTTTTTTAAAGTAATCTTTTACAATTACAAAATAAACAAAACAAAAAAAAAAAATCAGCCTGATGCATGTTCACTGTACAAGTTCTGATGAGTTTTAGGGCAGGTTAGGCTCCTAAGTATATAAACCATTTTGAGGAAAATTAGCAATTAAACTTTGAATGCTATGAAGGCTTTAGTTAGGTTACACTTTTATTGTCATACGGTTTTACATGTTGCCATAAAATACCCTTCAAAAGTCACAGTGGCGTCTGCATCTGACGAGAAGTTTTAAGGTGTGGATAACCTGCAGCTTCTCTGGTTGCAGATGAAGAGTTTCTGTTTTTTGAATAGAGGGTTTCATTCAGAACAAGGAAGTGAGCTTCAAATCAGAATGAATACCACTGTGGCTTCAACAGACCCTGTTGTAGAGCTGGTTGGTCTAGAATACTCTTTACAGAGTCACCTTCTCCTTTTTGTTCTTCTACAACCTTCCTCTGATCTCACAGTTTAACCGAACCAAACATGCTGACTAGCTTTGACCTTTCTCCTGCTCCTTCACATAAAGTCAAAGCTTTTCTTTCCAAATTCACGTCATTCAATATGAATTATGATCTAAAGTTATTTTACTTTGCTGTAGTTCAGTAATAAGTGTAAAAGCTTTAAAAGCTGATTTATGGTGAAGTTCCTTGCAACTTTAACTGTTTGACACTAAAACCTGGCATCCTGAAGTGTAAGAAGACCCTCTCACAGTTTGTGTTTGAAATACAAAAGAAAAAAAAATCCTGTGACTTTAACGTGTGAAGAGTGTGAATGAGTGTTTGTTTTGGTCGGGTTAACTTCAGTCACTGCTGGACTGACGTTTACCTCACTGTGGGCTCACCATGTGGAGCAGCAGCAGAAGTTACGCTGCAGTCTGACAATGTTTTTATCAAGCTGGGAAGAAGCTGAGTTTGCTGAGGCATGATAACACAGCTCTGCAGTGTGTGTGTGCTTCCACTGTACGCGTCTGTGTGTGTGACATCGAGGCGGAGGGGAGAAAGAACCACTGCATTACTAAGCGTGTGTGTGTGTGTGTGTGTGTGTGTGTGTGTGTGTGTGTGTGTGTGTGTGTGTGTGTGTGTGTGTGTGTGTGTGTGTGTGTGTCTGTGTGTTGGGGTACGAAGACACTGCAGTCACATGTGACTGCAGTACAGTGGAGCATCAATACAGCAGCGTCACACACACACATGCAGTAGTTTTGGTGAGGTCATCACACACACACACACACACACACACACACATACACACACACACACACGCACATACACACCTTGGCTGTCACTGCCAATAACAAGAATGTGTGTGTGTGTGTGTGTGTGTGTGTGTGTGTGTTTGTGTGTGTGTGTGTGTGTGTGTGTGTGTGTGTGTGTGTGTGTGTGTGTGTGTGTGTGTGCGTGTGTGTGTGTGTGTGTGTGTGCTGAGTTCAGCAGATATGTTAAAGTGGATATGATGTAAGTAAAGCTTTTACAGCACTTCTGGGGCACAGGATGTACCCAGACAGACAGACGGGTGGACAGACAGACAGAAAGAGAGACAGTTACAGCCATGAATGCCACTCTCACAAGATAGCGCAAGACTACAAATGTAAATATGAGACAGTAATACATAAGGATGTGTTAGTATCGGATCGGCTCAGTTTGGGCATTTTTTACAGTATCAGTGATCGGGGATTGTAGCCGATCCTCTCAACCAATCATTCACCTCAGTTGCACAAAAATTGCTGCTCAACGCCAAAGCATTACTAAAACTGAGTGCTATAAGTGCGTCCAACCTTATTAAAGCTATGGTCTACGATCTGACACCCAGTTTGGCTGATTTGACACATTTGAAAAACGCAGCCTCACTCACCCCTCCCCTCAGTGTTCCAAGATCCCGCCCCCAGCTCGTATGGCCCTTCTTTGCCTCCTAACAACATGCACCCTCCGAAAAAGAGCAAGCTACCCGGCAGAAAATGTAACAAACAAGACAGTCATCCTCCTTGTAACACACAGTGGTAGCTTTTTCAATTGGACCGGCGCAATCAAAACCATGAATTAGCCAGCGAGGCAGGTCTGGTGTTGCCACTGCCAGCTGATCAGAGCAGAGCAGACTGTGGGCAAGGCTTTACCTTTCTCTGAGTGTCTTCACCAGCTCAGTTTACAATGCTAAAGATGTGTGGCTAACTTATGCTAAAATCTATTGACAGAGCTGACCAGTTCTGACCAGCAGCGTGCAGTCATTAGCCAGTACAGGCACAGACTAACCAGAGTTATTCAGCTGACATCTCCCACTGTGGTAAACAAAGTCATTACCTGTTGGAGCGAACAGCTGTTTGCCAGCTGATACGTGAAGCACAGCCTCAGTTTCCCCGTGACGCGCACAACACACAGCCAAACTCTGTCTAAGGTTTCTGTGGTTTTTAAGGAAGCACTCACCAGAGCAGGTAGGCACCTGTATCCACCCTGGAGCGGTCCCGGTGGCTTTTTAAGTAGTTCGGCATGAGTTCGGCTATAGTGGGAGTAGTAGTATCCACTGTTAAAGCTAATTAGTTTGTGTTTAGCCCTATGTGAAACTGTTGCAGCGAGTGTGCCCGTCCTGTCAGCTGGTTCATGTACACGTTAGTTGCTCAGCCGTGTCGAATCAAGCAGGAGGAAAGGAGACGGTAAAGGTGAGCAGGTCAGATCAGTTCTGGTTTCTCATCAAGCTATCTACTGAGCTGTGTGTGTACCAAAATCCAACAGCTGAACGGACAGCCAGTAAGATCACACTTATTTCTTTTGTGGATACAGCAAGGCACTTATTGTGGTGGTGAGGCACTGTGGCGTGGGGGAGAAATGTTTGTGAATGGGTTGGATCCTTGGCCGCTAGTGAGGAAATTAGAGAAAGTGATCATTTTTCTGCCTGAAAGGTCAAACTGAGTGTTTCACTGTTCAGAAACTCAGCTGTCTCTGAGTCAGTCGGTCTTCTCTGGTTCCATGATGCATCTGTAGCTGAGCAGCTAGCTGACGTGAGAGGGGTAGTGGGGAAGGACGAGATGGGACCATGGGCATGACGGTGCGAAGTAAGGGAGATGGATTGGATGGACTCACGTACCTATACGAACCGCGCATGCCATGCGCGGTTCTTATTAGCCAACTAGTATGCAGCTTTGCAGTGGATATACTGAATGGATTTTTTTTGGTCTTTTTGGTCTTTATATTGTGTAGATTGGACCATAGGACCATTACAGCCCTATAACTGGTATTATTAAGATGTACAAAGCTTCCAAATCAGTATCAAAGTATCACCGATACACTAAAAAATGCCAAAATCGGGCCTGATCAGAAAGTATGGATCGGGATCGGGACATCCGTCAAATTTATGATTTCTCTGTGATGCAGAAGAAAATGAAGAACAGACTCAACCATCCTGGGAGCATGTGTATACGCACACAGGTTTCAGTCGACATGCACTCACAGAGGGATGACAGAGAGAGAGGACTGCTCTGGAAAATGCACCCTGAACTGTAAGTGGTTCAGTGCCTTGCCCAAGGGCTGTTTGGCAGCGCTGAGGAGGTAAACTGGCCCCTTACCAGTAACAAATCCCATCTTCCAAACTGGGCCATGGTTCAGTCAGCCTCTGGGCAAATCCAAACATTTGTGACTCATGAACAGTTTTCATTCACTGCTTGTCTAAACCTTATGGTGGTCTTTCTCTCCACCTCCTGACCCTGCAGCTTCAAGGTCTTGCATGAACCTGTGGTTTTGTTGTCTCAGCCTAACCTCGTCTGTCAAACAGTGTTTCTCATCCAAAAGTCATGAAATATGAAACATTTTTCCACGAGCTCCCCTCTCAGAAATAAACAGCATATAACTCATGAGTTGATTATCCAGTGATAGTTTTTCAAAGGGGGTATCTCCACATGTGTTGGAGTCAAACATTTACCCTTGATGATAAAGTTCTGAAATCATTCTAAAAATAAGACACACGATGGGAGAATCTACATGAAAGCACCTCAGAGCTTCCTGTCTGTCCTTGTGCTCGTCCTGACCTCCTTTACGAGCTTCGTATATCACTATAAGCCGGGGGGTTACAGTTGCATAGAAACAGGAGGTTGTGTTGGATGTAATCTAGAAAAGAGCTCATGTTTTACAGCCAAGACGAGAGGCAGAGTCCCTGGAGGTTCCACCATTTCCACAGTCTGTCAGTCACAGCGACAGGATTTACATGGTTTTCCACGGCCATGGGATTTCGGCATCATTATAGAGCATCTGGAGTGTGTTGTTCTGCTGTGTGTGGCTGTCACCCAGGAGAAAGGGATTCATCTGAACGTTTCCCTTCTTCTGTTTCTCTTTTTTTTTCTGTGCCTATGTGTTTATGTCATGTGTTCATCACCCCTGTTCTGATGTCTGTCCTCCTCCTTTTCCTGTAATCTGTCTTTTCGTCTTTGTTGTGGGAAAGAGATTCTCACTTTCTTTTGTAACTCTGTCATCTTCCACCCCCCTTAAACACTGTCTGCTTGGTTGTCTTCCATCTCTCATCGTCCTGTATCCCCTTCCTCACCAGCCTGGTCTATCTTCATGTTCTTGTCAGCATTTCATAGCTGTGAAAAGAGCTGGCCCCTACTTTAAGAACATGAAGAGGTACAAACTGAGGAGTTACTCTCAAAGAGTTTATAGATTCAGTGTTTAAAAGGGGGTGTTATCTTTTTATTTGTGGAAATTAAGTAACGATGCTGGATGTTCAAACCTCTACATATTCAAATGTTGAAATCCCCAAATCTGTCTGTAAACTAATCAAAATGCTCCGTCCTAAAAATAGCAAGGGATCTGTATGAGGTCTTTCTGAAATTATGAAGTCTTCACATGAGGATCTCCTGACTGGTTACGTGGAAGAAGCGGGCCTCAAACACCAAGGTCTGCCCATAGCTCCATAGCACAGGCCTCCAGAGAGCTGGCTAGTCAGAGTAAAGGGGGTTTTTGGAGGTGGGGCTAGTGTATTTGCAGCACATTTTTTTTATGTGTTGTTTTGTTGTATTTGCTGTGCGCTTTCTAAATGCTGTGCGGGTATTGTCAAACTGATGAAGATGTTTTCTTAATTTGCTTGTCTTTTGTCTTTTTGCATGGGTTTTCTTAAAGAGGACATATCATGCTGATCCCTGATTTAATACTTACATATAATATAAAAAATTTGAAAACAAGACCTTTCACCCCCTGAATTTTCCAAAAATGCGATATTGTATTTTTCTGATATCCTAGAACGAGATTTGATGCCTCTGAAAATAGGTCATTGCCATTTGGCCGCGAGATTTCGACCGTCGTGATGACATGAGGATCCTTTCTTTTTATTGGAGTAATCTGATAAAGCAGCTCCTCCTCTGTGATGTCAGTTAGTCACACAACCACCACCAAGGGATACACCCACCAAGAGCTGAGTATCCCCCCTCAGATGCTGGATGCAGGGACTCTGCTCTGCTGAGCAGCTCGGTTTTACATGGTGAATTAGCAGTTAAACACTGTAGTTTTAGCAGATGTCGTAATACTTGTGAGACTGTGATATTTGCATGCTTGTTCTGACATGCACTGTGAACCTGGACCACAATAATGCTGCGGTAATAACATAGTGAGGAACTGACGGTAGAGGCGATCTTTAGACTACACTTTCAGCATGATGGATAAAACAGACAGAGAAAGTGAAGGAGCAGGATGGAGCCCTGTTGTAGAAATAGTTTATTGGTGAAGTCTGCCTATATTTCCACGTATAAACTATACATGTTACAGTACTGGTTTGACTCACCACACTGAAGTGTCCTGAGATGATCTGTGTCCAGGTGGATTTTCTTCCTCCTGAGCTGCAGAACCGTCCGGGTCTGACTCGGGGTCCAATACAAAAGGACGTATCCTACACTCTGTCATTTTATTAGTGCTATCAATGCCTTACGGTGAAGTTTTGGCAAACAGCATACTTGCTCGGTCTGCCCCATCCAATATGGCGGTTTTGTAAATACTGCAATGCTGCAAAAACTGCCTTCTGGCTCTACCTCCTCCGCCTCTCTGATAGAACTGACCAATTAGAGCACAAAGGGCTGTGACGTTGCGAGGTTACTGGAGGTCATTCTGGAAACGGAGCGTTTCAACGAGATCTTCAGAATGGCCTAAAATGAGGATATTGAGAACGCTATTGTGGGGCAATGAAGGAACTAAATGACTTATACTGAGGACAGAAATGCTTTATAGGCATCCTAGTCTGGCATAGTGAAAAGGAGAAACAAGCATGATATGTCCCCTTTAAGTTTCAGCGCTGTTAGCTCTAAGGGCCACCATACATTACTCCCTTTTTCCACAACATACCTGTGTGAGCTTAGCTTTTCAACCCTGACTGTTATAAAAAACATAAATAAATGAAACAGAGAGCTGCTTAGGAAGAGCTTTGTGTGTGTCTGTCTTCAATTCCACCCTGGATATCAGCTTTGTGTTGGTCCAAACAGGCCCAGGTTTCACACTGTGAGTATTGATATATTGTCATTATTAGGCCTAAGGGCCATCTTATTATTCTTTTGTTTTGCAGCATACCACGGGATATTTTCAGTTTAAAAAGTTTGCCATGGCTCAACATAGGTTGAAAAAGACTGATCAAAGCCACCAGTGAAAGAAAAATAGTGTTTTTTCTTGAATAGTATACCATGTAAAGCTTCTACCCCTACTGGCCCTCTCATACCAATGCTAAAAACAAGCGTAATACCCCCTCTTTAACCTGTAAAATAAGCAGTGTCATTGGTGTCGGTGCTCTGACTCCTTATCGTCTCTTACTGTGAACCAGAAAATTCATGTGCATGAATTAAAGACTTTATTCTTTCACAAAATCCTTCCAGCTTCAGTTTTTCCCTCTAAAATAGTGACTCACACACACACACACATCAGTAAAGTGTGCTTACTCTCGCCAGCTTGTTGCTATAGCAGTATATGATGACATATCCTCTGTGTATGTCTGTAAGTGAAAAACCTTCGCTGTGTCTAAACTCTTTAACCTGCTCAGCTTCTATTCTCTACCCTCCTCATGTCACCCTCATATTCACCGCCCGCTTCACGCCCTCCCTTTAAGTGCTCGTCTCCCCCCAGAGTTAGTGACAGCTGTTAGCAAGGATGGGAGCTCTCTCTAACCTCCTCCGTCCTTGGCTTGAAGAGAAGAGAGCTGGACAGACTTTAGCATTGCTAACACGCACGCTAATATCAGCCTCAGTGAGAGTGGGAAGAGTACAGGGACAGGCCAAGGACGAGGAGATAAAATCAGGGAGATCCATTTCACCACAGTTTCTCATGTTCACGTGTAAAAAGCAGAAATGGTCTGTCAGCGTGTGCTTTGAATGAATCTGAGCACACTTCTTCATCTTGACACAGATTTTAATCATGTTGTCTTGATCTCTTTGATTTGCCATCTCCTTTGATTTGATCACAGCAGACATCAACTCTAAACTGTCTTATGGCATTCTAGAAGAACCATTAAACTGATCGTCCACTATTATATATAAAGGTCAACGCTGTATCTTTCATGAGGGGCACTAAGTTCAGTACAGTAATTATAATGAGGGAGAGGGTCTAATTCACTCATAAAACCTGAATCCTGAATCTAAGATCCCCGCCATGTGAATTTGAACTGTTACACTCTGACCTCTGTTCCAGCCTGAACTGACCTCACAGATGTTTATTGGAACAGAGCAGCAGGCTGTACTCTCACTGTGAGCCTAAGTACAGCCTGGCCCAGCCCTGACACTCCTACGGCACAGCTCCGTCATCACAAAGTGCACTTGTGCAAACCCCAAACCACTTCAGAGGCCCTGCACAGCAGACGGTCCAGCCCCCTGACCTCTGAGGGAGAACATTTGATGGCCTGTGTCTCGTCAGTCCTCCTTTTGTTGTACTTCAGACTTTGTGTTTGAAACAAAGACTGCTCAGATCTACCTTTACTTATTCTTAGCTATAGCTAGATTATTGAGGCAGTTTATTCCTGAAAACAGAAAACAGAAAACAGAACCAATGATGTCCTGTCTCTCCTCTCTGTACTTTCCATCTCTGTTAGCTGTCTGTGTGAATCATGGACTGTACATAGAAACGACAGCATGCCTCCAACTTTTACCATTGCACTGTTTTGAAGCCATCAGAGGCGCCACCATTGTGCAGCCAGCCAGAGTCTGGGTCAGAGTCTGAGCTGGATGACAAATACGTTTTTTTTCTATTTGAAGTCTTATATTTCCTGTCAGCTTGTGCTTGAAAAACGTTCTTGAAAAAAACGTGACATAAAATCTTGTTTTTAACCTAGCAAATAAGAAATATTTTTTTTCAGAATAAAGAGGATTTGAACACAATGCAGCCCAATAGTATCCTCATTTCACCACAGCATATAAATGTGAAAAAACATTTCTACATGTTGTATTTATTCTTAAAAAATTAACCACATTCCATCTGGAAAGACTGGGTAGACAGAGTTTTTGACCTACACTGCTGCCAGTCACTAGGGGGAGCAGTTTTTGTGGCAACCTCACTTTGAGTTGAGCAAAATGATGTCCATTATTTATTTTTTTTCCAGTCAATGGTCTAAACTTCTGAAGCAGTAAATCTCTTAACAGGGCTTATAAAGTAAAAACCTATATCTTCAAATCATCTTCACATTATCCTCAAACCTCAGGAATTCTCTAATACAGTTGCTCCAGGTCATTATTTGAGCTGCAGAAACAAAATGATTTTTTTGTGTGTTTGAATGTTTTTGTCTTATTTTCAGTAGAAAATGTCTTTTTAGACATAATATGAGCCACATTCACCTGACCAGTCCAGAAAAATGTCTTATTTCAAGTTATTTAAAGACAAAAATGAGGTCTGAATTGCTTGTAAAAAAAAGTTAAAAATAAATCTGCCAATGGAAAAAGAGACAAGTTACTAGTCATAAGACATTAGTCTAGTGTCAAGCAGATTTTCTAGCAAATTTGTCTACAGGCAATTCAGACCTCCTTTTTGTCTTAAAATAACTTAAAACAAAACATTCTTCTGGGCTGATAAGTTGAATGTCTCTTATATAAAGTATAATTAGACAAATTTGACCTCAAACAAGACAGAAACACTTGATAAGGTTTCAGTTTTTTCATGTGCAGTGTTTACTTGTTGACACGTTAGCCTACAGATACATTGGAGCACCAGGTTGCCGATAGTGCTACATATAGCCGGCTACTACAACGTTTGCTTGATGTTATGTTTTCAAACCGTATCGCTACGCAACTGTACTGTTGAGCCTTTAATGATGAAGCATTGATTATCATGTCATTGTCATAAAACATCTAAAACCAATCAGACAAAGGTTTTGGATAGGTTTTGATCAAATGAGTTTTCAGCTGAACATTTACCATGTTAGACACATAGACTGTATAAAACATGGACGTAGTCTCCCCAACGTCACCCGTCTGTTCCTGAAACGGAAAATGAAGCACATCGGCTATAGCAGCCATATTGGTAGTGGCAAGGGCTTCGCCTACAGCCATAGGGCGCCGGCCGTCACGTAACCCTCAGCTGTGCTTCTTATTGGGGGGGTTCACGATCTTAATATCCTCTGAATGGCCGCATTAGAAAAATATTCACCCCTCGTACAGTGGGAGCCAGTAGTAAAATTAGCGACTCGGACAGGAGAAGTTTTTTGAACCAGGCTGTAAATAGGTTAATTTCTGCTTTGAAAATGGCTTTTTTTGGCTTTTGTGTATGTGACTTCCGCTTCTTCCGGAGCCAGGCTCAAGCGAACACTCCAGACACAGCAGATTTTAGCACTTCCACATTGTCTCAATTCTCAGACCGGAGGTTGCCGCTTGGTTAGACAACTTCTTGTGTTGTTACCCTAATCCAGTCGGACTTCAAAGGGCTTGGCATGTCAATAAAAGAAAGTAGTCATCACTTTCCTCTTGTGTTTAAGGCTCAGAGTGTTGCTTGATCGTGATGTGTCATAGGGTCTTAAGAGGACTCTTATAGGACTCTTATGGAACTCTTAGAGTATGTACTGTTCTGTTCTTTAATGTAATGATCTGAGCTGATTGGAAAATAAAACACTAAAAAATTTAAGGGTATGCATTGATATTCATTTCCTAGCAGAACAACCCCACCTCCCAACTGGACCATTATCCTGCAGTATGCCCCCCCTTTAGTTAATAACTAAACTTGTTCTTATTCATCTCTTTTCTAGTTTTCTGACACCTTAGAGCACTTCACTCCATCAGTCACCACAGAGCAGGACCATGAGACTTGGTTCATCTCATTGATCTTTTTTCAATTCTAAAAGCTTTTATAGCACACCTGTAAGCACACTGACTAACAGGCCTTATATTTGAGAAGATGACCATTCGAGACAGAAGACTCCCAGCAGTTCATCCATTCAGCTGATCATCAAACGAACACACTGACAGAGATACTTCTGGATCATCCATACCACGCTGTGCTTACCGAGCAGCAAAAACAGTCTGTGCCTCTGAATGAGCAGGTCAAACTGTATTTCCTTAAACTGCTCCCTAAAACTATCTCTGTGGAGGTCCCCTGCTCGGGTGTTTCGCCCCGGCTCTCCTGGTCTTGTTTCTGTCGTGTCTCTGCTCCAGTGAGGCATGAATGCTGTAAGAGTCCTGTTGGAAAAGCAGGTGTTGTTTGACCTTGGGGCTCTGTAGTGACTGTGGCCCTCAGAGGACTATCTGACTCTCTCTGCACGCACACTGTTTGGGTGTGTGTGTGCGTACGTGTGTGTAACATAATGGCTTTGACTAGAGTTCTAGAGTAATCAGGACCGTGGCCTTTGTTGATTTGTCACAACATTTTCACAGTTTAATCAGACAGTTTATTTGATCTCTATTAGTTTTTGTTGCATTTATTTTTAATTACCCCAAATAAGAAACCTCATAAAATGAATTGAAGGGTACTTTAGACATAATGACTTTGATGGTAGGATGTTATTTGCTCAGTGTCTGTTTGGATGTGTATATTCGGTAAAAAGATGTTTGATTGCAAACAGATCACAGATTCACACATATTCCTAACATACCTGAAACCCGACACAATGCAGTTTTGAATCTTTTACCTTAGCAGCTAAGGTCACACTCACACTAGGGATCATGTGATTCTGACAAAACACAAGAACTGAATCGAGGAATCTGGTCCAAAGACATTCACAGACAACTAAAGACTCCAACGACTTTCAGGAATGAGGTCAACAATTCTCCTAACAAACCCATGTGATAATGACGAGAATACTGGCACACAGGCATTCATTTTCCTTCAAGTTTCCCTGACAAGTGTCTTGCCCAAGGACACTCAGGCATGGGGACAACAAGACTTGTAATTGAACCTTCAATCCTCAGAGTGACTTAGTTGTTGTTGTCCTTAATAGTTGAGCTTATTGAGGCCAACTGAAGCTGGTGTTAGAAAGTTGTTAAAGGCTGTTTTTAAAACTGTTCACTGAGTCTAGCTATAGAAAATAACTGTTGTGATATTTACATACATATGATGTCACAATGCCCATCTGTGTTTGCCTGGACTGCAAACTCAAGCTGTTACTTCCTAAAAGTCAGTGCTGAGTGAATGACTCTGTTGTAAACTGTAGTCTGGTTTTAGCTATGATTATCTCCTGTTGCAAAGCAAGGCCCATTTATCTTTTAATAGTGTACGACAAGAAGTGGAAAGGAGGAAAAGCTGTGCTAGCTCCTCCGCTAACCTCTGTAATCTCTGTCACTGTTTTTTGTTTAGTTAACAGCAACAGTAATCATCTGCTACAGTCAAGGTTATAATAGTTAACTAAAACGAAACTAAAATCGAAAACTAAAATTTAAAATACACTGTAGTTAACTCAAACTAATAAAAACTAGAAAAGAAAACAAAAACAATAAGTAAACTAAAACTGTATCTTGTGTTAACAAAACTAACTGAAACTAACCAAAATTATAGACAAAATGTCCTTAGTTATAGTTTTTGACAACATTCATAGCCTTTAGGATTTAAATTTATCCGACACATTTTCCAAACCAATTTTACAACAGTTTTCTGCAGTTGTCAGTGCCGGACAGCACCATCATAGTGACGTACTGGGACGTGCTTGTTTACTGCACTGACTGGCTGTGCACTGTGCTGCGACGAAACATAGAGGGGCAATGAATCAGAGCATCTGTTATAGTTTAATTTCATGTGAGTCTGACTTAAATTGTATTTGAGTCTGCCTTTATTGTTATGGAGTCCAAGTTTCTAATTATTAAAGCTCATATTACATTGTTTTATATCATTTATGTTTAAATTACTTTTATGTAACTTATGTTAACAGTTTTTATATAATTCATGTTAACATTTTTTATTCAATTTATGTTTATATTTTTTATATTAAGTTAATATTATGTTCTTGTGTTGAAGGCAGCAGCCAACAGTTCAGTATCAGCATTGACTGAGCAGTGAGCACTATGTTGGACTTGAAAATAAACAGTATAACAAAACATTTACTCTGACCTTTTTGAATCCTGCACCTGGTTAATAAGGTATGAAAAACTAAAACTAAACTGAAACTAAACCAAAACTAAACTAAAACTAAGCCTTGTTGCAAAAATCAAAACTAAATAAAAACTAGAATGCCTGCTCTAAAACTAATTAAAACTAAACTGTAATGGAAAACAAAATGTCAAAACTAACTAATATTAAACTATAATGACAAATCCAAAACTATTATAACCTTGGCTACAGTTACAGGATTCATCACACATTCACAAACTTATTAACAGAGGTCTTTAGGCCTCAGTCCAGATCTATTGCTGCAAAAACTGGTCGATATGTGAAATACACCGCCAAATGGTTGAAGAAATAATTTCTGATTTTCATTCATCTTTGTTTTCTAACAGTTTACTATTACACTTGAAGCTCTGAAGGTGTGTTCAAGGCGCTGAAGCATTTTCATGCAGGTCAGGTGCTCTGATCAGGTCTGATAGGACAGGACTCCTGAGGCGTCCTGTCTGTCTACAATGACTCGGCAGTTGTTGTGTCTGCTGTGTGTGTGGGGGGGGTGGGGGGTGGGGTGGGGTGTAGCAGTTCAGAGATGTCTTTCATCTTTATAAACCCCAAAATGATACAGCAATAAAGAAACACTTGCTCTCTCTCACACACACACTCAATCACTGTTGATGCACTCTGCTTCATTATTCATGATACCCACCATTACACAGATACTGGCACTGCCCCAAAAACCAGCGTCCTCATTTCCCCCTGAAAACACGACAGAAAAACAAGTCATGACCACCACGTGTCTCTGAAGCAGGGACACTTCTCAGAAGAGCAAACACACTGCTGGTTTGAAGACATTGATATACAGTAAAGGCTGTTTAACCCCTGAGTGTTTCAGGACCATGGACAGCTACACACTCTATTATACTTGATACATGAGCAGTGTGTGCTCAGGACATTTATATGGATAATCAAAGTCCTATAAAAGAATAAGAACACATGTATTCACTGATATCTATTTGATGTGTATAAAACCTTTAAATTGACATTATTTAAGCTTTGTACCATAACTCCAACAAACATGACTGCTGACAATATGAAGCATTTAGAGACCATCCAAAACATTACAAGTGCTCTCTTCAGTTTATAAAGCTGATGAACAATGTCTACCTTCATTAACTAAAATAAGACCAAAACCATGAAAGTCCACTAAGAAGCTCTTCACAGGGCTTCAGTGTTTCAGTCTCTATCAGCACGCAGAGAGGTGATAACATCCACCAACAGAAGCACTGAAGCAGTAAACTAATATCACTCACAATGAACAAACACTTCATGAAGCCTCCACAATGAGTGTGGTGGCTACCCAGAGAGCAGGACTGACAGATAGGAGGGAGTTGTTGTATTACTGCTTTTTGAATGAATGAATGAATGAATGAATAAATAAATAAATAAATAAATAAATAAATAAATAAATAAATAAATAAATAAATAAATAAAGGTGCTGTTTTCTTCTTATTGCTAAGGCAGACTGACCAGTTTTGGTATAAAAGACAACGATGTCAAGAGGCAACATCTAGTCTCAGAAAATGAGACACTGCTGAAGTGCTAAAATCGTTTGTTTCTTGAGCGTCCTCATGAGGCTGGCTCCGGAAGTACCAGAAGTCGCGTAAACACCAAGCCAAAAAAAGCTGTTTTCAAGGCAGAAATAAACATTTTGACAGCCTGGTTCAAAAAATGACTCGTGTCTGAGTTGCCTATTTTATTATCGGCGCACTGTACGTGTTTATCCTGCTCATCAACATCTACAATGTGCGTCAGCAGTTTGCTCACATGCATCGTTCTTGTGGAAAAGCTTGCCAACAGTGTTTGTTGTCGTGGGAACCACAGATGCTGTCATCCTCTCCTGCTGTAACCCTGGTGATTGTTCCTTCTGAAATGTGCTCTGTCTGCTCGCCTCAGTGTCAATAGATGAACACCACACACACACATCTGCACACACTCACAGTCTGGAAAGGTTGACCTAGGGAGGCCAGGCCTGTTTAATGTTTATTTGGATGACAGAGCAGAGAGACAGACAGGGAGACAGAGGGACAGACACATTCAGGTGCAGTTTTCAGTCTGTCTCACCTAGTGCTGGATTCAAAACGCACAGTCCTTCATGTGTTTATAAGAACTCCTTGAGATGGGTTTCAGTCTGTATTTGAGAGACTTAATGTTGATGAACCTTTTTGTCTTCTTTAGGTCAGGGAATGATGTCATCAATGATGTCCTCTGGGGGACGCCAAGACCCACCAGGACAGCCGGCCTTTGGCTCTGACTACCTGTCAGGTAAGAGGAGCAAGGATTGTGGTTCAGAGAAGTTTTCACATTTGACATAGCGTTAGTGAGCATTTCTCTGTTTCTGAGATTTTCTTTCTGACCTGTCATCCTGGTGAGAGCAGAGGTGTCACATTTCTGATGGCTGTGTTATCCTCAGTCATGGGCTGTTTTAGAGACCCCCTAGTACATACCCTATTGACCTGAATGTAAGACAAGGCTTTCTTCATTGAAAAAAAAAAAAAAAAAGAAGTGGGGTTGTCTTATAATAAGGGTCTTCCCATTGATATAGCTGCAACAGCAGAGGGCATCAGCTTTTTGTAAAGCCAGTGACCTCACTGTGGCTGCAGTCATCTGTCAGTCACAGCAGAGACGCAGTGACAGGAGATGACACACACTGATTGTCCACAGCAAAGTGGACCAAAACCGGCCAATTTAACTGACAACCGAGGCGGAGTTATGATGCTAATTTTAAGATCATGACGGTCAATGCAGCAAGGATGTTAAACTGTCAGGCGCCCAAAAATATGGCGTAAGAGAGCAATGTCTGAAGATTGCATGTCCTAAGAGAGTGTCTGAATAACATGTCTACAGATATTAGTGATTGCATTTAAAGCCAGAAATTAAAGCAGTCGTTTATTATTATTTCAATTATTTTCTCAGAATTGCAATAAAAAATAGTTTCTTTGAACAAAGTACATTTTGGTTTTCTAAGTCTTTTTCTGTAGATTGGTCTGGAAAATAGAGTCTTATAATCGGGTTCGTCCTATATTCAGGTCTAAATGGTACTGCTTATAAATGTAGTATGTAGTCCCTGTGACTATTGAATGTAGTATGACTACTCTGTTAAGGATGCACTGATCAAACTTTTTAAGTCCCAATACCAATTCTGATACATGAGCTTTGGTATCAGCTGATACTGATTCTGATTTAATCTGATACCAGTATTAATTTACCATTCTCTGTTCCGTAATATAGGGATGAGATTGAGAATTAGGTTTTGGTAACTTCAGGCTTTTCTAACTTTGTAAACCAAAATGATATTAATGTATTCAAAATTGGCATGCACTGATCCTGAAACTGGCTTCGGTATTGGCCAAGTCCAGCCTCCCACAGCTGGATAAGGTATTGTTGGGAAAGGGTCAATCTGAACTTGACACAAAAGCCAAAAATGCACAAACTCACCAGTGTTGATGAATGCAGAAGAGCAAGAACTGAACTGAATAGATCTATCCTATGGGTTGGCCCTTTGTCACTGATATCCAATCTTACTTTTTGAGTAGTATTGGAACCAATACACAATACCAGGATCGGATCAGTGCATCCCTGGTTCTGTTGAATCGGTCCTGTAGTTGTAACGGTTTTTGGTTGGGAAAGCTGAAGTACAGCTGATAAGAAAACTGTCCGACTGGAGCTGGTAGATGAGCACTGGTAGGACATAATCAAGATTTACTAACGTTGATCACATTAGTGAGGAAAACTAAACAGAAAGTCGGCTCACCTTCTGGACACTTAACTACAAACTGAGTTTACAAAGTTCAATTGCTGTTGCCTTTTAAACAATAGCTCCATGTAACTAAAAATGTAAATTAAATACAGTAGCCAACCTCATTGTATTATATCCGGTAAAAAGTTGTCTTCAACAAAGATACATCAAAAAGACCTGCTCTCCATTGATTTGCTTCAAAACAAATGCAAACCTTGGTAAAAGTCACATCCTCATGACAGTGGGTGCAAGTGCTCATGGGAAATTGTATCTTTATTCTGGAAAACACTAGCTTTTCCAGATAGTCCTCACTGCTCCTTTTAACATTAGTGTTGTTGTATTGTAGTTGTACTGCCAACTCATCACAGTAGGTGTGTAGGTAAAAAAGAACAACATTGATGCCATGCACTGTGGAAATTAGGGATGGGTACCAAATTAAGTACTTTTTTAGGTACCGACCGAATTCTGTCAAAAGTACCGGGTATCGATTCATGTAAAATCAAAAGGTACCATGTTTAGGTACCTAAACGCATCCTTGTGACTCTGAGGGAGTGGAAGAGTAGGCGATTGTCCATGCCGATCATGAACACAGCATTTCAAGGTTATCTATGGAAGAATATATTTTTTAAATTGTAAAAAATATATATTTTATTATTGAACAAATTGATATTTTTTACCACATCAACACAAAAAAGT
The DNA here is from genome assembly GCF_033239565.1 of Halichoeres trimaculatus. Classification (NCBI taxonomy): domain Eukaryota; kingdom Metazoa; phylum Chordata; class Actinopteri; order Labriformes; family Labridae; genus Halichoeres; species Halichoeres trimaculatus. The sequence continues at coordinate 31,592,348 of NW_027437193.1, forward strand.
ACCGAAAATTGGTATCCTTGAGTACTGGTACCGATTGCCAGGTACCAGGCATCGGTACCGTATTGTTTCAAATATGAAAGGTACCCATTCCTTGTGGAAATGGTGAGAAATCTTCCTAAATTAGAAGAACATTTTCTGCGGATTTTTGCTCTTCTCATGTAGTATTTTTTTTTGTCGTTTGTACGTACTGCTTGTACAGCTGGTGGTTCTGGAAACAGCCTTGGTCTTAGTGAGCCATGACAGCCTCATGACCTTGTAAGCACCAATGAAAAGATACAGGGTCTGCCAATGTGCATCAGTTGCCTCCTCTGGCTACCACCTATATTTCCACCTTTATCCTTATTGGACTTGAACCATAAACCCACTGGTTTACAAGCCAATCCAAGTCCCAACTGAGCGACTGACTTCCATTGTGTACTGAACATATTCTCAAAATCAGACGCCTGAAACTGAAGCATCTTCAGGTCAATTCAGTTGTCATGAAGTGTCATGAAGTGTTATTGACGTGTTATTAAACTGTGCCTTGACTTGCTCTACATGTAACAGATAGTTGAATGATGTTTTGTCTCATTTTGGAATATAAACTCCTGAAGTTTGACATTTTGCTTTGCCTCATCACATTTCCTCCTGACTTGTTTCAATCTACTCTTTATCCCTGCGGACTTTCTCACTGCTCCCACTTCACCTGACTCCCTCTTCGGCTCTGCCAAAACTGTCTCATTGATTTTCCAATTCTCCCCCTCAGTCACTTGTCTTCTTTCTCTCTGTCTCTTCTTTTCTGTCTGGTTGTCTCTCCTCCTCCTCTCTTACAGGTCCGATGATGGGAGGGAAGACGGATCAGTGGAGCCTGAACAAGGGGAAGGACAGCAGCATGCCCGACTCATTCCTAGGTCCTCTTTCCTTTTTTTTGTCTTCTGTGTCCTTTTTGTTTCGTTGGGTCTTTAAATCAGATCCTAAATTTAGTCGATGAGTGGATGAATTCTGAGTATGAAGACAATTCTGATTCTGATTCTGATTCTGATTCTAAAAGAAAAAACTGATAAGCACATAATTTGATCGCTCCCTGACAAACTTTTTCCTTTTCTAATTTTTAAAAATAATAATTGACTATTATTGCACAGAAGCAGATTTAGTAGTCCTGGTTGGCTTTAACTTAACAAGTATCATCCCATATGTCCACCATCATCTCACCCATAGCATACTTGATATCCAGCAGCAGGATGTGTGTTTTCTCTAGTCGTGTGTTTTTAAGGTCTCTCTGCTCTGTCTCCTGTCAGGCTTCTCTCAGTCCGGGATGGGAGGGACCATGGGGTCCAGCCTGCCGCCACTCCAGACCACGATGGGCCAGACTGTGATGGGTTCAGCCATGGACTCCCAGAAGAGTTCTGGCCTCTTTGGTGTGGAAAACAAAACCAGCAGTAACACCAGTGGGAGCAGCCCATTTAAAACCAGTGATCCTTTCTCTGCTGGCGGCCAAGGACTCTTCTCCATGGACCACTCCACAGGTAACAGAGAGAGGGTTGGATGCATGTGTAAGTGTACAGTGGGAGGAGGGTGGATAAAGGAGTGTGTTGAGGAGAGAGGAGGAAAAACAAATTATACCTCACAGTAACCTGGGGAGAGAGAGAACCTGAAAGTCTGGGTCCCAGTCTGCTTTGGAATAATCTCAACAAAATCTAAACTTCACACCCCGTTTTGTCCATTCACAGAAGTAGTCCAGAGTTAGGAAGGGTTAGACCAGGGATTCCTAAATGTTTGAGCCTGAAACCCCCAAAATAGCGCTGCCAGTTACCGCTTACTGTGTGAGTACATTAAGCAAATCCAAAAACAAGCAAAATCAAACAAAAAACCCTACAATCTCATAAACTCAGGGATTAAAGTTCTCCATTGCTACGACAGATTTTTGGTCAATTCCAGAATTTTCATATTTCTCATCAGTGTCAATCAGACAGAAAAGTTGAGCAGTCTGTTTTTAATATCAGTATTTATCTGAAGTGGACACAAGTGTAGCTTTGGGTCTGTGTGACATTAATAACAATCAGAACTTTTATCTGCTACGGGAAGTTCGCTCTGCGTAGGAGGCTGTGTTAAACCCACTCACGGCTTTTCTCCTCCCTCTCTGCCATTTGCACAGAGGGAGGTGTGGACGCGCTCCTCTGCACCTCTCTGCGCCTTGACTGCGCCTCTCTTGGCACTGCAGGAAACTTGCAAAGTGCACCGGTCACAACCTGTCCGCGCGGGGAAGGCCGGCACAGAGCAGGTGCGCCTGCGCTTGTGCCTGGTCTACGAAATTAGAGCCCTATATGTCATATTAGCTTAAAAAGCTAGCAGTAGGTCACTATTTGACTTTTAATGACTGAGTGGGTCAAAGTTATTAAACACAGCACTGCACAAGTTATGTTCAATTGCTTAATAAAATATACTTCTTAGTCCACTGAATTTATAGGAGCTCTTAAGTTTGTTTGTTAGTTATTTCCCAGATTTAAGGTATATTAAGTGAAATATGATGACTAAACCATCTGTTAAAATATCTTTGATATATTCCCTGGGAGTTCACAAAGTATCCAGCTATAGTTCAGTTAACAGAATTAGCTCCAACTGTAGCAATGACAATAAAATGAGGAACACAGTAATGTATTTTATGTATGTCCACCTACCTCAGTCTGCTTAAGATCAAGAGCAGTGGAGGCTTCTTATTCTACTGTCATTAATTTAAATAACAGGTCCTCATTTATCATAGCCTGATATCAAAATGCTCCAAAGCTTTGCTTTAATGTAAGAATAGCTAGATTTTTCCTCTGGGAGACAATCCCCCACACCTCCTGACTTTATCGACTTTTTATTTGTTCGTTTTATTCCTTAAATAAAAAAAAACCTTCTGTTGTTCTATACATTGACAATTTGTAGACTTGGCTTTAATCCCTGTAAACTTAATTTATCTGATTTGTATAAAAATAGCTTTGATCTAAACTGTAATCCCTACTATATCTATATATATATATATATATATATTTTTTTTTTTTTTTTCAATAAAGGGTGAAATTTGCAACTGTAACTGTAGTGTTTGATTTTGGAAAGCATTTTTGTGGCCCCAACTTTGAGAACCACTGGGCTAAATTACAATGGACATGCTTCAAGCAGCAGAGGGCGCTGTTATCCAGCTGTTTGCACTCAAGATGAGCCAGTGGAAGTTTTGCTGGTTTGATAGAAGCCAAGGAGAAGAGCTTAGGACTCATTGAGTTTTGAAGTAAAACGTCAAAGCCCTCAGGGTTTGCCCAAAGGGAGTTTACTGTTCCTGTCATACAAGGTCAGTTTCTGTCAGGATCAGTTCACTGAAAGAAGCTGACCATTGGTTGAAAATAAGTTCTGCTAATAAACCCACAGAGGGGTTTCTACACCAGAGAAGGACCAGCACACTGAGCCCTCTAATTGAGCCCAAAGGCCAGAGCTCAGATTCTGTAATGGAGACGTGCTGCGCTGAGAGCACGTCAGTCTGTTTGCACTTTCAGTCGCTCTGTTGATCCTTCAAGCATAAAAACTCCACAGGAGAAATAAAGATCGTGTCTACAGGAGCTCAGAGCACTCTGAACTTATCTGAGTCTCACTACTGCAGACGCTATGAATGATTTAGGGAGCTCTTTTCAGGGTTTTATTTTTATCTCTACCTTTGTTTTTGTCAGTAGACTAAAAATAGACCCATTAACTTAAAGTCATGGAGCTGTGCAGGCTTCATGTTACGTAATTACTATTCTCATTCAGTCACTTTTGGGGTGATTTCGTGTCAGTCACATGTGTGAGTAAAACTCTGTTGAAAGCATTGATAGCTGAAGGAAGGATGATCATTCTGTGAACAGTGTGTCAGGCATTTCACAAAACAGTTAAAATTTGTAGTAACCTTGATTTCAAGGAAGAGAACGCAGTGACATAACCACATGCTACTATTTTTAGATGTTCTTGTTGTTAGCTAACTGCTCCATCATACAAAATACCTGCAGACGGCCTATGAATGTGGCGATCCTCTTACGTAACTTTGACGACAACAATACAGAGTCAAATGTGAGCTTCAGATAAAGAGACAATCTTTGATCCTCATGGTGCAAATCCAATTTCTTTGTTGAGTTATGTAAACATGTAACATGTCACCAGTTAGCACTGCAGCTTGTCTGTGTGCGCTTAAGATCCCAAAGTACCAGATTACAAATTACTGAAATAAAAAGTGTAAAAATGCTCAAATTGTAAGATCTATGTGCTGAGCTCCAGCTTTGTCACATGAATTAACCCAAAGGAACGTTTTAATGAAGTGAAAAAACTAAAGTACAGAACCAGTATGCATCATACAAGACGCCCTCCATAAAGAAAGTCCATCATTAAAATCTGTTGTTGTGACTTCAAGTATTTTTACCTCTCCACCTCTGATAGGAAAATGTCAAAAACTAAGTCACAAAAAGGTTTTGGATTTCTTTCTATAAAACATTAAACTATGAAATAGCAAACATACTCTGTAATCATTCCATGCTTTGTTCCATCCAATGTTTTGTCACCCCTTAGCGACTGAACTAGTGCTAGTGCTACACCCAGGCTAGTGCACTGATGAAGCTGTCTGGAGTTTCTCATTAAAAAGTTGAAATGAAGGCAAAACTGAAGCTGCAGTACATGCAAAAGATGAGCTCCTCTATTGCTGTTTTGTGGGCTGCCTCATCATGAGAGTGACCCTGGGTTAATGGATGTATCTGCAGTGATGTACTGGCTGTTTATAGTTAATGGATATTACGCTATGACTTGGCTCCAAATTGGAAAACCAAACCAGCTCTTTGGAAGAATGGGATTTTAACCAACTAAGCACTAGCACCAAACGAGCACCTGGTTCTATTGATGTAAAAAGAGGGATCTAAGGGCGTATTCAGACCTGGACTGTTTGGTCCACTTTAAACGGACCAGGGTTCGTTTCCCACACTGGTGTGGACTTTTCATGCAGGTGTGAATAGACACAAACGAACCCTGGTGCAGACCAAACAACCGGACCAAGACCCACTTTTTGAGGTGGTCTCGGTTCACTTCCAAACGAACTCTGGTGCGGTTCGTGGTTTTCTGGTGCTGGTCTGAATACAAACCAAGGTCCATCCGAACTAACCACAGGATTCATGCGCCTTTTGGGCCTATAAAGCCACCGTAACCTAACCGTCTTTGGTTCATACCTGATCCTCCGTCTTCTGTTTAGCCACACTGTTGCTAGCATGTTGTGGGTCAGGACATGCAGAGCATAGCGTCTCCTTGCTGCGCGCATTCGTCTTCGCTGTTCCAAAATTGTAAACGGTGTTGTTAAGCCTGCTTTGAAGGAGCTGCTCTTGAAACTGAAAATGATTTAGCAGCTCTAATAAGAGCACAAACACATGTTTACCTCCATTTCCAGGTCTGTATTCTGTGTGCCCCCTTTGTCAGTGCTGTCCAATGAGAGCACTGATCGTCACACACGTTGATGTGTTTACAGAATATAGTCCACTTGCAAAAAGTACAATCTGAATACGAACCGCGCCAAACGAAAAAAATAAAGTCCGCTTTTGGTCCGGACCAAACAAGTGGACCAAAGGACTTTAGGACTCTAGTCTGAATACAGCCTAAGACCCAAGACAAAAGCATTTAGCTGCCCAAAAAACATTCACAGGAACTACATGGTTCCTGAGACTCAGGTGGATCAGCAAAAATGACACTTTAGTAGAAGAAGACAGGCCTGCATTGTTGGGTTAAGCACTTCAATTAGCCTGTCTGCATGCAGGATATTCAGCCTGTGCTGTTGGATCATGCTGATGATTATTTTTTTACATTTGAGAGGAGATGAGCTGGGATGGCTAATCAATAAAGACCGCAAAGCTCAAGCAGTTTTGGCTTAAAAACAAGTCCTTGTCTGATGACTTTCATCAGGATGCTTCCTTTGCAAACAGCTTTAGACTGTTATTAAATACTGATCTCATGAGATTTTGATATAAACAGGTTTAAAAAACTAAACTAGGATGCATTCCCCAGGACTTCCTGCTGTTGCTGTTATAAACTGGATCTCCACTGACACGTTCAGCCGAAGGTCTCCAGTTTACACGGTCACTCTTTAAACTGGAACACCAGGAGCTGACAGGGACACATTCACACTATCAGGCTCAAAGAAGACCATTGTTTAGGAGGTACTAAGCCAAGTCTATCACAGCTGGGGGCCATCTTATTGCGCACAGGGGGAGAAATAAAAACACTGTGAGTGCTTCATTAATCAGAGGTGTTCAGCTTGCAGGCCCCACCTCCCATAGTTCTAGGACATCAGGAAAGTACTACCACCAAGGCAGGGCTATTTTCAGATTTATTACCCTAGAACTATATTTAGACTGGAAAAGCTTTTAGTTCTGCAGAAAAGTTCCTGGTCCATCTGAAGTGATATTCCAGACTTTCAGATGAGGCAGAAGGATTTTATTTAGAGCTACAAGACTTCTGCAGGACACTGATGACACGTTCACTGACCATCCTGTTGCTCCGTCCATGACGCCTCGATTCACACTGCTCCTCTGCTCCAAAGTCGGACTCTTCTTCTTGCTCTCACCTCTGTCAATGCAGGTGCCAAGGTTTCAGTGAGATTAAATCTTTATGCACAACATTCAGATTAACTCTCACACTATGAACTATTGCTCCGTCAATATGTACGAGGCAGCCAGCACTCAGCTTTAATGTTGCTGTTGGCAGTGTGCCTGACTCCAGATTAAGAGGTACTCCCATTGAATACCTTATCACGTTAAATAACCACATTAAATATAGATGATAATGCCCAGTATGTGAGCTGTTTATAGCTGGGGGTGAGGGTTTGCATCACAGCTCAAAAAGAGAAAATAGCAACTTCAATCAGTTTAGACGTCCAGGGACAGATGATGGATTTAGAGGGAAATGCACCTTTTTCTGGACTCCTAATGACATCCTGTGATGTAATAGAGAGGAAGAGAGGACGGGGGTGAGAAAGGTGAGATGGAATGGTAATCAGACTGAGAGGGGTGTGTGTGTGTGTGTGTGTGTGTGTGTGTGTGTGTGTGTGTGTGTGTGTGTGTGTGTGTGTGTGTGTGTGTGTGTGTGTGTGTGTGTGTGTGTGTGTGTGTGTGTGAAGGAGTTAGCTCAGTGTGATCTATCCTTCTGTCTGTTTAATCTGTTTGTTCATCTTTCTGTCTCTCATTCTCTCTGAGCTGATGAAGTGTGTGTCAGAAACCATTGAGAAACATCAGAGATCAGAAGGCTTTCTCAATGACGACAGCTTCATCCTCAAACACGAGAACATAGAGGGTGCAGAAACATGAAGGGATTACTCTGATGCAAGCCCGATTTCTCCCTTATTTTGAAAACTTGCATGTCCACACTTTGCTAATCATCCTGACGTGTTTGATGTGTTTTAATGTGTCATTATGATCATTTCTGCATTCCTGCATGTGTGGAAATGATCTGTTCATTACTTTGTCTTTGAACACATGCATGCAACACATTCATCCCAAACCATGCATGTTTGACTTGGTGTGATGTGTCCTTTATTTAAACCATGTTTATGCTTCAGAGCTTGTTTTGCTCACTTCAGTCTGCCTGCTGCCTACAGAAGAGCAGATCTGACCCCTGGGCTGTGATGATGATGATGATGATTATGATGCTAATGTTGATGATGATTATGTTAATAATGATGTTAATGATGACATAAGACAGAGTACATTCTTCATATTGTATCCTTTTCAATACAGATGCCATCTTGAAACAGCTGATTCCAGACTCCATCCAAATTTTCAGTTAAAAATGAAAAATTGTGTTTTACATGAATCTTTCTGAACATTTTACATTTCTCATAAAGCTATGTTTGGCAAGAACCAATAATAACTGGATGTTGAACAGGGTGAAACCATTTCTAAAGGCATAAAATGTGAATATACAGTGGAGGAAATAAGTATTTGACCCCCCGCTGATTTTGGAAGTTTTCATACTAAGAAATAAATGAAGAGTCACTGATTTTTATGGCAGCTTTATTTTAACAGTGTTAGAAAAGATATCAAGAAAAAAAATTGAGAAAATTACATGAAATGAAAAATTAAAAATAATTTGCATTTCATTGAGGGAAATAAGTATTTGACCCCCTAGCAAAACATGGCTTAATAATTGGTGGCAAAACCCTTGTTGGCAAGCACAGCAGTCAGACATTTCTTGTAGTTGCTTACTAGGTTGGCACACACATCTGGAGTCATTTTAGCCCACTCCTCTCTGCAGATCATCTCCAAATCCTGGAGGTGTTTGGAAACTGGAAGCTTCAGCTCTCTCCATAGATTGTCTATGGGATTAAGGTCAGGAGACTGGCTAAGCCATTCCATGACCTTTATGTGCTTCTTATGGAGCTACTCCTTTGTTTCCTTGGCTGTATGTTTTGGGTCGTTGTCATCCTGGAAGACCCATCCACGACCCATTTTCAGTGTCCTGGCAGAGGCAAGGAGGTTGTCACTCAAGATTTTGTGATACATGGCCCCGTTTATCTTCCCGTCGATGAGGTGAAGTCGACCTGTCGCCTTAGAAGAGAAACACCTCCAAAACACAATGCCATGCTTAACAGTGGGGATGGTGTTCTTGGGGTCATATTCAGCATTTCTCTTCCTCCAAAGTTGAGTTGAGGCCAAAGAGCTGGATTTTGGTCTCATCTGACCACAGCACCTTCTCCCAGTCTCTCTCTGAGTCATTAATATGTTCATTGGCAAACTTGAGGCGGGCCTGGATGTTAGCCTTCTTAAGCAGAGGGACCTTGCGCGTACTGCAGGATTTTAAACCATTGCGTCTCAGTGTATTACCAACTGTTTTCTTGGTGACTGTGGTCACAGCTGCCTTGGGATCATTAACCAGCTCCTCCCGTGTAGTTTTAGGCTGATCTCTAACCTTTCTCATGATCAGTAGCCACGGTTACATGAGGAGTTTTTCGTCTTTCCGAATGACTTTTCCGAAAACAATAGTATACATGGAAAGGAATATTCCAATCTCTGGTCTACATGCGCAGAAAAACGTAAACATCACGAGATTTATCAAAGCTGGAGGGCGGCAGTTTGTTAATCACGGTGTTGCAATACTCCATATTCCACCATATTTGAAACCGATCAAATGTCCATTCAGATTGGCACTTTTCTTTTGAATGAGCTGTATACAAAGGTTAAATTCTTTCCGTTTGAGCAAATAAACCAAATGCAAGCGGAAAATTTGGGTCCATGTATACGTGGCTAGTGAGACCCCACGAGGTGATATCTTGCATGGAGCCCCGGGCCTAGGTCGATTGACAGTTATGTTGTACTTCTTCCACTTCCTAATAATAGCACCAACAGTTGTCTCCCTCTCATTCAGCTTTTTACTGATGGTTTTGTAGATAGGTAGAAAGGTTTGTGTAGGTCAACAATTTTGTCCCTGACATCTTTAGACAGCTCTTTGGTCTTGCCCATGGTGGAGATGTTGGAGTGTCTCTGAGTCTGTGGGCAGGTGGCTTTTTGTACAGGTGACAATTTGGGACAGGTGTCTCTCATGAAGGTAATGACTTCACTGAGATAAGGAGTATGTTAATGGTCTGTGGGAGCCTACATTGCTCATGGTTGGTAGGGGATCAAATACTTATTTCCCTCAATGAAATGCAAATTAATTTTTATTTTTCATTTCATGTAATTTTCTCAATTTTTTTCTTGATATCTTTTCTAACACTGTTAAAATAAAGCTGCCATAAAAATCAGACACTCTTCATTTATTTCTTAGTATGAAAACTTTCAAAATCAGCAGGGGGTTAAATACTTATTTCCTCCACTGTAGGGTCACAGTTTAATCCAAGTTGATTTCAGCCTTACAGACATGAGACAGAGAAGATTCATCGGAGTGTATATTTCACTTGATGTCCATGACTCTCTTAGGTTAAAGTCAAACAGAACCTTTACATATCAATAATTATAGAAATGAATCATGAATTCTTAGTTTTATAAAGGCAGCAGACATAATGTATTTATAAAAGCAGGTACCATCACATACATACTTTTGATAAATTGTTAAAAAACTTGTTTTTAAATGGCTCTAAAAGCTGTAAGACTGTGGTTACTGTAGAAAAAACCCGTTTAAAATCCTACTGTAGTATAAAGTGGACACATGTAACCTTAAACCTTTATGGGGCAAAGAACTATTTCATAAGTCTTCCTACATCCTTCTAAAACTTCACACTGAAAAAAAGAAAAATCCACTTCATTTTTACTTCCATTTCCTTTTTACGTCCTCTCATAACACTCTAGGTTAGAAATATTTGTATATAAGTGTTTTATTAAGTGTTTTATAAAAGGCTAAAAGGCAGAATCAGTACAATTCTGTATAAAATATTGCAAATATATTGATTCTAGAATCAATAAAATAGTCTTCTCTCTCACAAGATCACAACAAATGTTACTGAAGGGGTTTAAATTTGCTGATTGTTTTTTGTTAACAAAGACCCAACATGAAGACAAGGAACTAAATGGGCTCTAATTTCGTGGCGCAGCGCAGGGGGCACAAGCCTGGTGCACCCAGCGCAGTGTTAATTTCGTGCGCTGCCAATTTGATAATGTAGAGATGGGTGTGACGGCGCACCAGGGGGAGGTGTCAGCAGATTCATGTTGACGCAGTGACAATTTTGTGCCAAAACAGTGCAGAAAGTGCGCTGAAAGCTCGCCACCGCCAACCTGGTCTATTCTCGGCACAAAGCAGAGAGCACCCTCCACAGCTGTAATTTGCTGACAGGCGCACATGTGCGCACATGTCAACAAAGCCTCAGAGGCAGGTTTCCAGAGTGTCAGGCACATTTTAATGCAATAAACAATCACAGCAATCACTATTTAATGTAACTGTCTGAACCAGCATATACATATATATATATATATACATACATACATACATATATATATCTATAATAACTGTCCCGTCACATCAGATGTCAGATTAAAGCCGTTTGTCATAATGGAAAGTTAACCTGACGGCAGCTGGAAGTTTGATGCACATCTTACAATTAAACAATAAACAGCCTTAACATCTGATACTGAGTATATATCTGGTTCTCTCATTTCATTTCATTCAAAGAAAAGAGGGAGAGAAAAGACAAAGAAAAAAGAGACAAAATAAATGTATGTCACTCAGGATTTACCTATTTACTCCTATTAATGACAAAGGAACAGATTACATCTGTCCCGGGAGCTGGCCCACACGGTGACACGCTTTGTGTCCTCCAATGCTCCCCGCTGTCCATTCTCCTGCTGCAGGGACAGCGGCTCTGACCGTCTCCGCTACTGGGTCTTTCTAGCACACTATCCGCAGTGCGGGGATCACTCAGACCAGTCAGACACTGCGCCTTGGCCGCAGCGCATTTAAAGGCGAAGAGAGGTGCTCATTTGGTTGGTGAAAACAACGATCGGCTGTGTTAAACCCACTCACGGCTTTTCTCCTCCCTCTCTGCCATTTGCGCAGAGGGAGGCGTGGAGGCGCTCCTCTGCGCCTGGACTGCACCTCTCTTGGGACTGCAGGAAACTTGCAAAATGCGCCGGCCACGCCCTGACTGCACTTGTGCCTGGTCTACGAAATTAGAGCCCTATATATGGTTACTTAGGCACAGACTACAAAATGACATTTTTTGAAAAATGCTACAAAACAAAATAAGTCTTCCTACATCCTTCAGTAATTATCTCAGGTTGAAATTTTTAATTTCCATGCATTTCTGTGAGTGCCCTTTAAATGGCTACTCCACTATGAGTAGAGCCTTTTGCAGGATTTTTAGTAAGTTGCAGTGCCAATCTTGATTGTTTTGTTTTTTTTCAAGTTTCAAGTGCAAAAAGTCCTGCTCTGATATCTTTTGCAAAAGGATAATTATGAAAATGAAATTTACTTTATCCCTGGGATACATTTGAATATAAATTCTTCCTTGTAACATTCTGCAAAGTGAACTATGTATCTACAGCTTTAAGGTTCATATTCCCCATTAACAGATTTAGGCCTCCTCCAGTGTTTGTGGTGGATTTGCGCATAGAATTTAGGACATTTTGCAGCTTTCCCTCAAAAAACATTGGTGTCACAAAGAATGGCTTAATTTAAACCCTCAAAACCAGCACATATGTAGTTATAATTCCAAAATCAGTGCTCAGGTAGTATAACCAAAGGTGTGTCCTGTGAATGTGAGAGCAGTACAGCTTTTTGTAAGGCTGTCAGTGTTGAGCTGATGATTCATGACTGTAGCCTCTGCTAGTAAAATGAAGGTATTCAGAGTTAGAAGTTTTGCATACTTTTAGTGAATTCATGGTTTCTACCTTGAGCTGTCAAATAAGATCCAGTTTAGGAAAACCATACCCAACATATGTGACTAAATTTTTTTGTTTTTGATCCTTTAAATCGTCCACCATCCAGAAGTCGGTAGATAAGAATTAATTCAGAACTTTGGGTTTGTCTTTCTTGATGCTTCCAAATTCAAAAGATACAAAGGTCCTAAAAACTCTGTCTGGGTCTTAGACATTTAACTTCACACCTCTCTCCTTCATTTCTGAACTTGAACTTCTACAACCTGACTGATGTGGACTTAAGTTACAACACTTGAGGGAGTATTTAAAAAAAAAAACATGTTAATTCAGCGTTTCATCCTAAAAAAAGTACACAGACTGTGATGCGTACATGTTTAAAGTTTTAGTACATCTCCTCCCTCCCTTTATGCCACATCATAAAAAATCAGACATATGTTCTCACAGGGATCTAAACCCAACTGTTAACTCTAGCCAAGCCTTCCAACTTCAAAACTTTGTCAAACTGTGTTTGAATGACTCTGTGTTTAACTCTACAGAAGTCTGTCCCAACACCAACTGAATCCAAAACATAATCTGATGGGTTATCCTGATCCCTGTAGGCCCCTTTCCTAAAAAAAAAAAAAAATAGAGAAACACTTCTTTGGTATCTTTAGACTCATGTACTCTGAGGGAGCAGTGATAATTGAGGCATTGAGTAAAAGAAGCACGTATGGTAACCTGAATCTGATGGCTTTTTGGCAGGTGACTCTCAGTATGTGATTGGTTCCTCCTCTTATAAAGCCCTTCCCCCCTCGGCAGCTCCCGTCCTTTCTCCCAGCGGCTCAATGGACGACAGCAGTTCCTCCACCTCGGAGCCTCTCAGCCCTGAGAGAGTGGGGCTGGGGGGAGAGAACGGCAAGCAGCAGCAGAGACGGAAGAAGAAGAAGAGGAAGACCCAGAACGAGGCCTACGACTTCTTGGACAACCAGGAGAATAGTTTCGACCCGTCAGATAAACGCGGAGCACAGGACAAGGGTCGACAGGACCAGGACGAGGATGAGGATGAGAACTGGGAGTGGGAGATCAGGGAGAGTGGAGGAGGGGGGAGAGTGAAAGGCAAGAAGACCAAAAGTCGAGCAAGACTCCCAGAAGAGTGGGGGGCCCCTCAGCAGCCACTTTCTCCAACCCTGGCCTCTGTGGCTCCTAATTTGGCTCCAGCTGCCGACTTTGGTCCAACTGACTCCAAAACTCCAAACGCCACTAATCGCTCCTATGCTAGCCCCGTAACAGATTCCTCACCCCGCTCCTACGAGCCCATGTGTGTAGATGATTTCCCCATGTCGGCCAAAGAGGGTCAGAAAGCAGCTGAAGACAAAGTCCTGACCAGCAAACCTGAACCCAACATGGCCGCAGTGACCAGCGCCGCCACCAGGAGCTTGGCTGGAGACGTTAGCAGTAGTCTGGCATTAATGACAGGGGATAACCTCAGCCCAGTGTCCCAGACCTTTTCTTTCCTGGATTCAGTCCTGCAGACTCCACCAGGCTCCACTCCTGACTCACAGACCACCACCCCTGTCACCAACACCCCCTCCCTTGTTACTGCACCTTTGGCTAAGACCATCCCAGATTCAGGCCCTGCTTCACTAATCACTTCTGCTGTTAGCCCTTCCAAGAGCACACCTCCTGCTTCCACTTTGTTCACCAGCCCATCACTCTTTGCTGCTGCAGACACACCCCCTCCAAAAACTGGGTCAGTTCTTAACGTTGATGCTAAACCGTTCGTCCCCTCGGCATCACTCACCTCCTCTCTGGTCACACCTATCATGACCACAGCTGCTCCGGCCACCTCCACCATGCCTCCAAGTTCCTCAGCGTCTCCCTTTAAGAATGAAGCCACACCCCAACCACCAAAGGACACGCCCCCAAAAAGTGTAGAAACGCCCCCTAGCTCAGTGACAGTCACCCCCTCTCCTACCGTCACCCCTGCAGCCCCTCCCTCTCTCCCTGCACGCTCAGAGCACCAGGAGTCCTCGTCGCCAAAGCTCCCCCCAATGGAAGGTTGGTGAACTACGGGAAGATATTTCATAACATGGGGCTTATTTGAGCAAAATGAATGGGGGATAGGAAGCAGGAAGTAGCTTCTGTTTGTCTTCCTGTATGCATGGCTCTCTGTCTTTTGGTTGAGCACCAGGCCTGCTCGGTGCTCCATCCTCTATGTATTTGTAATAAGCTGGGCCCGACACATGATGCAGATTTTCTTATTATATTGTTACAAAGCTTAACAAAAATCTGCTCTTGACTTGAGACGAGACATGTCAGTAAATTAGAGAACGGGAAAATACCATGCTGGTCAGGCCCTTTATTAACAAAACTGCAAGGGTAAGGTGAAGAGTTGTTTGGTTTCCTTCTGCCTGCCTCTGTGTGCCTGTTTCCATGATCATAACAGTTTAATGACTTGACCTGCTGATGACGCTGCTTGCTACTCTGTCTCCTGTTCGTCTGACTGTCAGTCACTGTCTAACCTCCCTCTATCTTTTCTGTCTGTATGAACGCAAACCTAACTTGGTTCCTTGCATCGCTTAGCTTGTTTGTTTATGTCTTTAAAGAAATGGGAAAGCTAAAATGACAAGATGACAAGAAGACTAGCTGTTAGAGATGGTTTTACATTATGCAAAACATGGTTAAGATTGATTTTATTTACAGGTTTCTTTGGTTTATTTGGTATGGACAGTGAAAATTACACATCATAACTCCTGTCTGTAGCTGTAGCAGTGGTGACTGATGCTTCACAGTAACAGATTTTAACTGGTTTCCAACTCCTTCAAATATCTTATCATGTTTATAGTGCACTCCATCCCCCCTCCTCCTTTCAGCTGTAGGGAATGTAAACAAGTTATGCTTCGGACGCCGGATTTAGCCTCGTGTAAGTTTGATTTTTTTTTAATTCTTTTGTTTGTACTCTAAGGATTGTGAGGCAGCGTAGGAAATTCAAAATGAGTGACTGTGACAGCGACAATGAAGTTCCATTCACTTTGGAACCAAAAGGATACCTGTATGAACCGGAGCACACAGAAGAAGAGCTGCTACAGCTGGCGACTGAAAGGAATACAGTGGAAACATCCACGGACACTGGACATCAAGATGCTGAGTGTTACTGCTGCCACGACTGTTGTTGTTGTTGTTGTTGCTGTTACAGGACACTCCAGAATTTAGAAGAGCAGGGAAATCTGTGTGATGAGATATACAGACGGCTTGAGAGCCAGCAGTGTCCTCAGACAAATCCTGAAGAGTGTCTGTAACCAAGTTCCACTCGTGACAGCAGTAACACTCAGCATCTATGGGCATTGAGTCACAGCTCAGACATTTACACCACTGAGGATTTCCGACTCTATCTTGATGTCTAGTGTCCATGGATGTTTCCTCTGTATTCCTTTCAGTCACCATCCATAGCAGCTCCTCTTCTGTGTACTCCGGTTCATACAGGTATCCTTTTGGTTCCAAAGTGAATGGAACTTCATCGTCACTGTCATAGTCACTCATTTTGAATTTCCTACGCTACCTCACAATCCTTAGAGTACAAACAAAAGAATCACGATACTTGATCAAACTTACACGAGGCTACAACCGGCGCCTGAAGCATAGCTTGTTTACGTTCCCTACAGCTGAGAGGAGGAGGGGGGACGGAGCGCAGTAGCGCCGCGCGGAAGGATACATGACCAGTTAGTTAGGTCCGGATAAATGTTTATATTTCCAAAGACTTGATGCACTTACAAATGATTTTATGTAGCTGGTACAGTATGTCCCTGTTAGCATCTATTTCCTTGTCATCAGCGATTACAGTCTGTGTCTTACCGAGGGAGAGGAGACAACTTTCTACTGTATCTAATGTCCTTCGTGGTCACATAGAGCTCATACAACCCCACTTCAAAAAAACTGAACTGTCCCTTTAAGGCCCTGAGGGTTTAACTTTATCCAGACTTGTGTTTTCTCCGACTGTCTATAAAAATCATAATCTCAGAGACTTAATTGTCATTTTAGGAGCACAGAGATTTTCACTTCACCACCAACATTATTCATTTCCAGACAAAAATATACAAACTTTGCACTTTGAGATTTGGCCACAAATGTTAAGTGCATTATAAATAAAATCAATTATTATTATTACTATTATTAAAAAACATGACACACAGGATTTATAATACAAACAGAGAGTCTGGAACCACTGCACATTGCCATCTTCTTGAAGACAATAATTCTGAATTTAAGTTCTTTCTCTTTAAACTAGGTTGTTGGACACTTCCTGATTTCGGTTGATCTAAAAACTTTTCCAGTGTGTGAGCAAGGGTAGTTGAAATTCACTGGACTCAGCAATTGAACATTGTGGCTACTCAGACCAGTGCAGTGGCGTACACAGACTTTTTGAAGAGCAGGGGCGAGTAGAATAAAATGGCACAAACTGTGCATGTTTTTGCCACCCAGGAGGGCAGTTTATCTATTTTAACCAGTCAAGGGGGCAGTTAAGTGGATTTCTGCCCCAAGGAGAGCACTTTAGAGTGCATTTTGGCTCCCAAGACGTCCCTGAAGTGCATGTTATGGCCCTCATGAGTGCACTTTGGCGCATGTTTCGGCTTTAGCGCACTTTTTTGCTCCCAAGAGGGCACTGCAGCTAACGGTATGGCTCCCAAAAGGCACTATAGTGCATGTAATGGCCCAAAGAGGGCACTTAAGTGCATATTTTGGTCCCAAAAAGGGCTCTGTAGTGAACAGGACCAATGGTTTTGTCAGCAAAGTAGTTATAAAAGTTTGTATAATTGTAGACCTGAAATGATGGTCATGTGTTGCTCCACCACCAGGAGGTAAACAAGCACAGAAGACAGGTAGCATCTCTAGCTCTGCTAACATTAGCCAAACTGTTGCATCTTAGTTGAATCACTTACTCTGTGGCTTGGCTGTAGTGTTGATGCCTCATGGAAGGTTAGGAGGGTCCCAGCTCCTGCAGTCAGTTGCCAAAGTGTCCTACAGCAAGACACTGAAGCACAAAACGTGTAGGTTGTTAACAGCGATGTCCCCTTCACAATCCAATGTTCTCTCTAGTACTGGTCCCATTTCTGGATACATGAAAAGTGTGTCTCAGGAAGGCAAATAGGAAAAGAGCAAGAGCAGTAACAAACCCAAAATAAGAATCCCATGCGTTTTACTTTTTGGTTGTTATGAGGTGAATTTTCTGTTTAAAGGAAATTGGTTGTTTCTTAATGTAAATGGCAAATCTGAACAGGAAAACTGTCAAAGTATCCAAACACTCACACTATCTGTTGGCTAAATTCTCAAATCTCTCATCTTTAAACTTAAAGATAAACAAGATACCAAAGAAAATGTACATGTTAATAGAGGCTCGTGACAAAGGACACACATCTTTTCATTTTCATAAATCAGTTTTTGTGTTAGGTTTTGCCTTCAATAGGTTTTTTTTGTCAAAGCTCCCAGCCATTGAGTGTGCAAAACTGTCAAAATCAAAAAAGCTTCACTATCCTCATGGACCCCCCCTCTTAAGTCTAACAGAGAACAAGATGGACAGAGTCCAGAGTCAGATCCAGCTGCCCTCTGGCCTGTCAGACCCCAGTGTACTGCCTCGCCCCCCTGACAGTGATAAGAATCAGTCCCAGGTGCTTTGTCTCAGGCTCCGGCCCACAGTCTGCTGAATGATGCTGATTTGACAGTTCTCGCCCTGCTTCCCCTCAGTCCTTTCTTAACACCAGAACCAAGCTTAACACTCGACACCGGGGCAAAATGCGTTAAAATGACCATCTTTTCCCCTCAACATTCCCAAACTTTAAATCCCAACACATTTTTCTTTTAACACAGACCTTTAACCTTTAATAATGGTTCTTTAAAATGTACGGCAGCTTCCAGAAATTTAAAACCTAGGCAGTAAAGTATCCAGAAGTCTTAATGCTGAGACAAAAGTTTGGTCAGTGTTGGATTGTTGTGCTTTCTACAGTTGATGTGATACAGCATGACTAAAAATGATCTCCTTTGTCCCTCCCCCTTCCCTTTTCTCTTTTTTTACGACACCATTCACCTTCACCGACAGGTAAGAAACATTTTCCTTTTAACATGTTTTATGCGTGTGTTTTGATAAGGGGCCACACTAAGGCCTTCAGACTGTGTGAGGAAGAAGTAAGCTGATTTTAAAGTTGTATTGGTTGATTTTAGAAGTACACAGTGAGCACACAAAGACTGGTTGTGGTAATGGAAGGTTCAGGAGTTGCTTGCATCACAATCTGCAGTCACAGAGAAAAAGGCCTCCCTCCCGTGACATGTCACTAGATGGCAGCATGGAGCCACAGGAGGATGAGTGATTTATTCATATTGAAGGAATGTGAACTCAATGACTCATTTCCTGTTTTACTTTAAACATGGTCAGAGATCCTGAAGTTGTTAAATATTTGAAGACAGGTTCAGTCATCTGGATCCACAATCTTTCCATCAAATACTGATCTGGCAAAACCATTAAAAGAAAAGATAATCACTTCTTAAATTCACCAGAATAAAGCTAAAACAAACCAAGTGAAGGTAAAACACTCAACTTCAGACCTTTTGGGTTGCTAATGTATGAAATGAATTTAATTTAATAACAATGAAGAATAAAATATTTTTATATACCTTTTGAGACACTCAAGATCACTTTTCAAACAGCCATAAAAAAGACTTAAACTGTGTATTCAAGTAAAATAAAGTTTAAACAGTATAAAAGAAAAAAAATGAGATGCAATAAAAGGCACATTTGTTTTTACAAATGAACATGACATACAGCGAGGCTCAGTGTTAAAACAAGTAAAAACAAACAAACAAAAAAAAATGGAGTGACAGCTTCACGTTTCAGGGTCCAGTGTTTAGGTTTTTGCCAGCTTGTCTATCAGGAAAGTGCTTCCCTAATCTACTTGCTTGTCAACTGTGGAAAGAAATAAACAACATGTCTTACTTAAGAAAACTGTAAACTGCACTGAAACAAATTTTAACTTTTTACAGATCAGTACAGTGTGAAAGGTGCACCAGGAATTCCATATTTACAATATTAATGAAGAGATAATACAAATTTAGAAATACTCTTTTCACAACCAATGACACTAACTATTCTCTGAGGAAAATGAGGTCAACAAAACACAAGCACTAGAGGTAGCGGTGGCCGCATGTCAGCAGACATTCTCAGCCAATGGAGGCAGCGACACACTGCATCTGCTCACTCAGGGGCTCTGCTTTAACAGAAACCATTGAGGAAAATGACAAAATTAATAAATAGAAAAGCTCATGGTCTGCTTCTTGAAGTTGCCCAAGACATTCAGGCAAGCATTTAAGTTGGACCCTGCCTTATGTTTGTCTGTATACATATGTATACATTGCTGTGAATGCACAGGTGACACATCAGGCACAAGAGAAGGTGAGAATCAGATCACTTCCAGTCTTATTAAGTTATGTTGTTCTTTCACTTTCTCTGTCACAATCCTGTCAGGGAAAAAAAATGATTGGGGCGGAATTGTTTGAATGTCTCTGTGGTATCAAGTTGTCAGGGGCGTAGCTACAATTAGGCAAACACAGGCAGTTGCCTGGGGCCCCAAGATTCCCAGGGGCCCCCAAAGCATCTCTTAAAAACTCATTTATGAAGTTCTCTTCAATTGAAAGCATTTCTCTTTTCTAAATCTTACTTCACATGCTTCAAAAGACATCAAAAGGCTTAATCTTTAATGATGGTTTTGGGTACTCCCCCTCCCTTCTTATTCAATGGGCCATTCCATGTTACAACACATCTGAAAATTTGATTCAGGAAGAAAGTGGTAAAAAACACTTTTTTCCCATTTTTCTCTTATTTTCAACCAAGTCAGAAATAAAAACAATGTGGCTCTGAGATCTGAGATAAACATATGAGACTTTCAGGATTTTAAGGACTTTATCCAGCCCAGGAAACAGGATCATTTTCTCAAAATCAAACTTTTTGAGTTGGTGATAAACATTATTGTACAAAATCTCTTTTTTGGATACATAACTCACTGGACAGGGGGTCAAATAAAAATACATTAACTTTAAAATAATAGTACCAAAAAGTATGGTAACTGTAAATATCACCTTTTTCAGTAGATTTTTTTCCAGTTTTATGTTGTGCTTGATATTTACATATTTTTTCTTTATTAAATTATTTTTTTCAATATTTACCTATTGTAATGTTTTTCACTTCATACTTTCTTGTTTGTTACTGTTACTCTGTAAATTCCCCACTGTGGGACAAATAAGCTGTCAATTGACCATAAAAGATTTCAAATCCAGGACAAAGTGGACTAAGTTATGTATTCACTTTTTTTAAAATCAAACTAAAGTACAGAACTTGAGGAAATGCATTTAGTTGCGTTAAGTTTCCATGTACAAGATAAGCACTGTCTCATGCCTTGATTCTCAGAAAGAGACAGTGGACCCAGGGAAGGCCAGTCTAGCTCTGAGGAAGATGAGTTACAAGGACATGGAGGGCCCCATTGACTGGGTTTGCCTTGGGCCCCCAAACCACTAAATACGCCCCTGCAAGTTGTTTTACCATGATGTGCCCAGACAGCTTTATTTGTCTTATTATGATTTTTAATTGCTCATGATGAAAAACATGGATTATTATCATTATTGTTGGCCTGTTGTCACT
Organism: Halichoeres trimaculatus; assembly: GCF_033239565.1. NCBI lineage: Eukaryota > Metazoa > Chordata > Actinopteri > Labriformes > Labridae > Halichoeres > Halichoeres trimaculatus. Next base: position 31,613,324 of record NW_027437193.1, read on the forward strand.
TAAGAGCTTTGTGTGTTCCTGCCATCACACACAGAGCTGATCTTCACAGAAACCCTGTGCGTCCCCTCTCTTCTCTGAGCTCTGTGTCTTCTCTGTTTGTTGAAAGTCTGCTCCTGCTGCAGAGGACAGGCTGTTTATTTTGCTTATTGAGTTAGCACTAACTTGTCCTGGAGTGAACATGTTGCTCTGGAGCTGGTCCTCCCCCAGCGATGAGCGGAGCTGAGATCTGGTGCTGCTGAAGCATGGCTGTGCAGGGCTTGTGGGTATTGGAAAGAGGGTAAACTCAAGTGCCAACAGTGCGGTGGGTTGTTTTCCAAACAGAGATGTGGCTGTGTTACAAAGCAAGCTTTAGATTTTATTTATGAAGTTTCAGCTTTTCTTATGCTTTATCATCTTGTTATTGTTATAGGGTTTCTCTAATCAACCTTTGAGCACAGAACAGGCAGCTGACCTGTTCCTGCTCTCCGGTTTAGACATGTTGTCCTTTTCATCTGGCCATCTAGATCAGGGGTGGGCAAACTTTTTGATTCGTGGGCCACAATGGGTTCTAACATTTGACAAAGGGGCCGGACCAGGAGCAGATGGATGGAGTGCTTTGGTAACTATCAGGGTATCATTCGTTCATTCCATATCCGATTTAGAATCCAAAATCGGAAAACGGATAACGACTTATTATTCAATTTTTCGTTTTCGAATCAAAAACCAGAAAACAAATAACGGTCTATTTTTCGCTGTTTTAATTTTGTTTTGAAATTAAAATTAGAATATGAGAGAAAGGAATGATATAATGGGATTTTTAATCCGTGTATGGTTCATTCTTTTGTCATTCTGTTTGAAAACAAAATTAAAAAGAACGAAAAAACTGACTTGTTTTTTTGTTTTTCTGTTTTAAAACCAAAACGGAAAAACGGAATTACAGAACAACACGTTTTTTCTGTCCTGGTTTTAAAAATGAAAAAAAAAAAAATAGTAATAATAAAAGATTGTGTCAAAATTGTTTGTGTGATATTTTGATAATAAATGTGAACAACTCTATATAAGAATTAAACAAATAACTCACATTGAAGGTTTATACAGACATGTTCCTGAGCTTTTTTTTTTTATAAGTAACAGATCGCTGTCGATCCACTCCATCCTATCCGCGCGCATATGCACACTTCCATGTGTTTCAATGAGTTTTGTTTTATCCATTTTCTTTTTCTTTGGTCCGTTCATCTTTTCAAAACGGTTGATGGGTCAGAGTGTAAAGTGCAAATGTGGAGGAATAGGCCTATGCTTCACCTCAACAAAGCCAATGTCTCTACAGTGCGCCATCTAGTGGGAAAACATCAGAATTGCAGGGAAAATAAAACATTAACAAGGTTTATTCATTTAATTTTTTCAAGTTCAGTGGGCCGAATTAAAACGTTTAACGGGCCGCATGTGGCCCCCGGGCCGTAGTTTGCCCATGCCAGATCTAGATCCATGAAATTGTCTGTAAGTGAAATCTCTATAAAAAAAAACACACGCACAAAGCGTTAAAATGTGCATTGATCCAAACTTGTTTGTTTCCCTGAATTAGATGTATATGATCAGATATTGCTCACTTTGTCCAAGCAGCAGCTCTTCTTTCCTCTGAGGGTCTGATGTCTGGCTGACGATGTGGTAAACATCTGCTCTGCTGCTTTATCATTCTATCTGGGCCTGTTTTTTCCTCCTGCTTTTATCTTTCATGCCTCTATTTTTAAACCTGTGTTGTGCCTTCACACCTCACTATCTTCTATCAGATCAATTATTGATGGCCGGAGCATTTTCATCCTTACATAAGGCAAGGACACTCTCACTGTTACTGTGTGTGCCCTTTAAAATGGAAAAGAAATGACCTGCCAACTTTGTGTCTGTGAGTGTGCAGAGCTGTGTGTGTGTGTGGTGCAGAGCTGTGTGTGTGTGTGTGTGTGTGTGTGTGTGTGTGTGTGTGTGTGTGTGTGTGTGTGTGTGTGTGTGTGTGTGTGTGTGAAGGCTCTGTCACATGGTCACTATTTAGCCAGATAAATTGGATAAATTGTGTCCCTGTGTGATACTTCTATTTTGTCAAAAACAGCGCAGTGTAACCTAACAAACACGCTCTCTTGGCTGAAGTGTAATGAACTGTTTCGTCCTTCACAGTGAGCTCGTGATCTTGACTCTCAGTGAAAACAATAAATTGAGAAGCTCCGGGGACCCACGTGTGTTGTGGTTGCAGATGGATTATCAGGTTGCAGTATATGTGTTGCACTGTTTGCTGCAGTGTGTGTGTCTGTTGGAGAGCACTGGGAGGTTGTTGAGCTTACTCAATGATGCCACCAGATGTCCACTGGGAGAACTGCAGCTCTGACCACAAACTGCTGAAGCCAGGAGTCAGCAGAGACAGACAGAGACTACAGACCTGTTTTCTAACCTGAGATCAAATTATGTGGCCAGAAAATTTTTCTTGCTTTGACCAAAAATGGTTCAGGGTCTGATCCTGCGAAGAAAAGGTTCTTGCTTTTTTGGAAATCTTGTTGAACTTTGTGCCACAGTTGCTCATACTGAATTGAACTGCAGTGATATGATGACAGCTTTGGCTTCTAAATGTGGGTTCAATATGCAAAAAGAGTGTTTCCCCCTCTCTGTGCTAACTGGCAAGCAAAGATACTACTCAAAACCCAGCTCAAATTCAATTTAAACAAATCTCTGTCTGTTGTGTTGTGTTGTGTTGTGGTGTGTGTGCTCTGCTGTTCAGGATCTTTGTTGTGCATGCGGTTAACAACAGGAAGCCTCCAGGCTTCTGAAGGTTTCATTGAAGTTTCTTGTGCAGGGTGTCCGCGGGGTCTTAAAAAGTATGAAAAGTTGATAAATCAATTTTGGGAAAATTAAGGCCCTTAAAAAGTATTAAAAAGTCTTAATTGTGGTTTTATGAGGTATTAAGTTTCGTAGGTATTCAAGCTTTGACCCCAAAATATCCATGAATATTTATTTTCCTTCTTGCAACTGTCCCCTGATTGGGACGTTAAACATTCAGACAATAAAGTTCTAAAATAGAATAGAAAAGAATAGAGTTACTTTATTGATCCCAAACTGGAAAATTGTTGTGGTAACAGCAGAAATTGATGGAGTTAGTAGAAAAATACAAAATAAAAAAGAATAAAATAAAAAAGAAAAATACATAAAGACTCTAGTTACAATAAAATACAATAATAAGGATTGTGAGTGGTATAAACACCAGCTAAAAATTAACTCCATTTCTAATTTCATGAAGAGAAATTAGATACAACATTAAAGCATATCACACAATCTCCGGCACATGCCTTAAATTTTAAAAATGATTAAGTAATTTCTCATTTTCGTCAGCAAGTTGGCCTTGAATAACTCCTGTATCTTGTTGTGGGAGTGTCGATAAACCTGCCTTTAGTTTCATTTGTTCTTTCAAGCTTTATTCCTCCTTAGCTGACATCATTTCTGTAAAAATGTAAACTACAACTGTTAAATAGTGGATGCCAACAACAACTGTAAGTTGCGATAAAGTCTTAAAACTTTTTTAAAGGTTTTTGAAAAAGTCTTAAAAAGGTATTGAAATCAACCTCAGGATTTTAGCATATACCCTGTTGTGATAAATCTTGATTTTTTTCTCTACAATGTTCCACAAGAGCCCATACGTGTATGTTAAAGAGGGGTGTTCTGCTTTCCCATATGTCAAACATGTATATAAAGTAACAATGCTGGATGTTCGTATGCAGCATGTGCAGATTTTCAAACCTGTACATGTTCACATGAGAAATCCCTGAGTCTATTAACTGATCTTAACGGTCCATTCTAAAAATAGTTCAAGATCTTTACAAGATCTTAATGATGAGGTCTCGAACCCGACCAATGTGGAATTTTTAAAGGAAGACGTCCATTCCAGTATTTGGCAGAAAAACATTTTGATAACTGAATAACTGGCCGGTTAATTTCCAAAAAAATATTGTTAATAAAATGACTGCTGTTTTGGTCCCCCTGGCACTAACAACAACAAAGATGAATGCAGAATATTGTGCTGTCTTACAATTTGTCCTTTAATTTGTTTTACTTGACTTAATTCTTCAAAAAATAAATGAACATATATATATATATATATATATATATATATATATATATATATATATATATAAACATGCAAAAAGGTATTAGACCCACTGGTAAATTATATAACTTTAAAAAAGATTCACTTTTTCAATAATTCCATATTTCTGTGTCAACTTTTTATTTAATTTATAATTAAATGAATATAAAATTGGTCAATATAACTGGATATTTTTGGACATATATAAATAATATGAGTAAAAATCACACATGGCATTGATGTACTGTTTGTTATATGTTACTAAGGTCAGCCATCTAGTTTCTTTCTTTCTACTTTCTTCTGTCTTCTTGTTTAGAAAACATTTGCTAGTTTGTATTTTGACATTTGACACCAGTGTTGCTCACAGAGACTAAATGTGATACGTTTCTTTTGTGAAAGTTGAAAGTCCATTTTTAAAATGGAATATGGATATTTACCAGTTGCTAGCATGTCAATGCAATTTCCCATGTACGTTAACATCAAGCTAGCTCGTTGTTGTTTCTATGGTTTTTGGTACATTAGGAGATGTATGACATGATGGATGCATTAGAAAATGTATATTTCTTTGTGTGTTCAGTTTTACAGAGGGGGAGGAACATAAGCTAGGTTAGTACAACTTCAGCAGTGCAACGTAAATAAAACACATGAATGACACAGCAGAGCACCCTTCACTCGTCATGACATGTGACAAACAGAGTTAAACTGAAAAGGATTACTGTTTTATGACAAATTAGAAATGTAGTGGTGTTTAGTGTGAAAAACTCTGACTGATATTGATTATTTTGAAAAGGGCTACAATCAGCCAGCTGAGAAGTAGGTCAGGCCCTAATGAGGTCATCACATAAGATCCTCCTGACTGGTTCAAGACACATTCAAGGGGTGAGCCTCAAACAACAAGGTCTGCCCAAAGCTCTGCTCCCAACAGGCCTCCAGAGGGCTGGCCAATCAGGGGGGAGTGGGTTTGTGGAGCGGGGAGCCTTAAAGAGACAGCAGCTAAAACAAAGCAATTGACAGCAGCTGAAACAAGGGTTCTCTGAAACACCAGTGAGAGAAAAATAGAGATTTTTTTTTAGCTGTGAATCATGGAAGGCCAATACAGGGGCAACAGAGGGTCAAAATAAAGACTAAAAAAAGCACAACTACCCCCTCTTGACTGTTTAAATAGGGTAAGAAAAATAGCGCCATACAATTTTACTAAATTAGTTTGAAAGGAAACAATGAGGCAGTAACTTTGTTCAAGTCTCAGAGCTGTCATTCACTTTCATTCATTGAGGCTTGTTCCTGAGCTCAACTTTGACTGTGTCTTCTGTTATGAATTGCCAGCTTGTCAGTGTCTTACAGTGAGCTTCAGATTTCCATCCATCCAGACGTTTGTGTGAGGCTGAATAAACCATTTTTGCTTTCAGGGACTTGTACCTTTAAGGTGCAATCATGGCAACTGGGATAATAATAGGTGTTAGGATCATCCATCAGTGCCAGAGCATGCCGAGCTAATGAAATTGTCTTCTCCATCGAGGCAGAATGATCCTAATGAGTGAAGCTAACACGAGCTCTGCAAACTGCAGGAGCTCATTTAAGACACTTTAATGACGGAGCTGAAGGCTGACATCACTCCTCTTTTTGTTTCCCTTCACTCTCTTCTTCATCCTGTCCTTTTACATGACAGACGATGCTGCTCTGTCATTTCTGCATATTTTTGTTTCTTTATTTTATGCTCCATCTGCTGTTACCAGGAAAACTAAAAGTTCACCTCCCTTCTTGCCAGTTCTGACTCATACAGCCGTAACATGAAGTGAGACGTAGAAGCTGCCAGAGAAGTTGTCAATATGCTCTTTACATTAGAAGTGTTTGATGATTGATGTTTTCTTGACTTACGACACATTGGATTTCAGTGATCTGATTCTTAGATTGTGTTTTAAACTCTAAGTGAGGTCTTTTTGGCTCTATGAACTTATTTCTGAGACACTGATGGAACAGATTAAAAGAAGTGGGCTAACAGGGAGGCTGTGGAAATGATTTCTTCCTCCTTGTCCTCCTTTTTCTTGCTCTTTTCACCCCAGTCTCTATTTTTATCTCTAGTGCCAGTCTTTCTACAGGTTGACTCTTTTTTTCCTCTCTGTGTTTACTTCATTTAAACTCTTTTTCTCCTTTTCTCTTCCTTCTTCCTTCTTCCTTCGTCTTCATCTGTTGCCTTTCATCATCTCGTCTTTATCTATTTCCAGACTCTTCTGTTTCCCTCTCTCCGCCTTCCCCGCTCCCTGTCTCTGTATCCTCTTCCATCCACCTGTCTCCAGCCCACTTTCCCCCCTCTCCTTCCTTCCTTTCTTCCTTACCTCCTTCCTTCCTCCCTCTCTTTGCCCTTTCTGTCTCCTGCATCCACGTCACGTCTTCCCCTCTCCTGCCCAGACTCCCTGTGTCGCTGCGGCACCATAATAATCACTGCATTGGCGAGTGTGAGGGGGAGGAGCGAGGGTGTGGGGTGGGGGGCGTTGTCAGGGAGACATGGGAGGCGGTTGCCGTGGAAACAAAGAGACTCAGCTCGTGAGGGATGGAGGGGGAAGAGAAGGGGTGGGATGGGTGTGACAGTCAGTGAGGTCGAAGTGTAAAAATAGAAACGCTCTGACAAGATCCTCGTCCCTCCAACCCTCCGCCATCTCCCCGCCGCTCTGCTTCGCTCTCCCTGCTTGGCGCCGTGGGCGAGCAGCTGTAGATTCTCTCTCTCTCATCCCTGATGTTCATCGACCTGTGACCTTCAGCAGGAGAGCTCACGTTGACCCCTGGGATCTTTGCTCTGCAGAGATAAAGATGTAAATGTAGTCCTCAGACCCAGCTTATGAAAAAAAAAGATTTAGTTTGATGTTTCTCGGCGGAAACTAAAGTTTCAGTCTGAGAGATGTTTCCATTTAGCCTCAACACATACATCAATTCTGTGACCATTAAACGTCCCAGCCTGGTCACTGTGATCCCATTTTGAACTTTTGTTGGGCCCTGAGCGATCCAATGTCTCCCCATTCACTGCACCTTGGGGACAAAGGGACATGTCAGTAGTTTCAGCTAATAAATTTGTTTAATTGCTCAAGCATTAAAATGTAGACTAAGAGTCTTGGCTTTACAGCAGCACATAAAAAAACAGTACTTAACCCATCCAAAGCAAACATAAAACAAGGTTATCGATCAGATAAATGTGACTAAACAAAAGATTGAAACTCTCTGTATTACTTCTTCATCAAAAGAATTAAGTATTCACATGCTTTTTGTTGTATTTGTCCATGTGGTTCTGTTCTTGGAGCTCCCTGCCCTACCACATGACCACCTGGAAAACCAAATCATGAGGTCGGAGCACACCTCCCCTTTCTCTGTCTACATTTAAAGCTGGAAGAACAGTAGCAAAGACCACAGAAGTACAGAGTTAGAGATAAACAGATATGGCGTTTTTTAGAGCTAATGCAGACTAGTAGTAGTCAAATGGGATGATAACCAATACTTGGAGCCAATATTTATTTGCAGTCAAAGTAAAAAATATTGGGGTCAAAATTTTGAACAATACAAACTCCAGCACTTAACTTAGTTCAAATGACTATGTTTATTAAACAGCTCCTAGGCTTAGCAGCATGTTTAATAAGGTTAAATAAATAAATAAAAAATAGCTAAAACTGAACTGAATTGAGTCTGTGCTGCCCATAGGCATGCAATGTAGTTGCATTAATTTTCTGTTTAATTTTCACATGACTTTGATTTTAAATGTTTTGCCCATTTAGGGATTCCACAGTGTAGAGAAGGAGAAACTGTGCAGAGAAGCACCAACAAGTAGCTCCTGCAGTTGAAATCTTTTCGTATAATTTTAAGAGCTGCATCAGAGCCAAAATAACACAGTTTTAAGTGGATTTCCTGTAGGACCTCAGATTTAAAGGTCCCATATTATTCAAAAATCACTTTAAGTCTTTTAGTGAAATTTGTGGGTCTTTGGCTTTCCTCCCAGACCACAAAATGTGTTGTTTAATAACAAAACCTGTACTTAGTAGTGCTTCTGAACGTAAAATCCTGACCTAAAACGAGCTGTTTGGATTTTGGGGATTTGCTGACGTCAGCGATTCCCTTTTTTGACCAATCAGGAGCAAGTCTGACCTGATTGGTCCACCTGAGCAGATACCCCGAACTCCCTCCCCACCCACTCCTCTCCCCGCTGCTGCTCCAGCAGCCATCACTGCTTTGTTTTTGGCTGTAAACAGCCACATAGTTCCATGCTCAAGCTTCCCATCTCAGAAGAAGACAAGACTAAGTGTCTAGAGTTCATTTATGAGGGAAATGTTTCAGCTACACTCAGTAAAACTGCATGTGTGTGCAAGTCACTTCACTGCTGACTGCTTTTCCAACTTTGGACAGTACAACAGAGGACTAGAGAATAGACTGGTCCTGAATCCAGGCATATTACCAACCATCTGCCAACAAACCTCTGACCCTGGAAATGTAAATATCTTAAATGCTGTGTGCTGTGGAGCAGATGTAAGAGCTTTTCCTCAGTGTCCCCCCTGTCTCTGTGTTAGCTTCAGGATGCTAACTTTAGCTGCAGTTAGCCTGTTGTTTTAGCCTGTAATGTTACGGTAAAGAAGCTTAGCTGTTCGCTCTCTGTGATGTGAAAGAGCGGGGCGGTATCAGCTGTGACTCATTTACATATGAAGGTCACGCCCACTAAATCAGAGCGTTCTGAACAGAGGGGCTATGAGAGCCTGGAAACAATGCTGCTGTGCTTGATTTATTGGCTTTTTGGATCAATCATGTTACTACCATCTGATGAGGACATCAATGATCCAGATTAAACTGCAGAAAAGGAGCAGAACATTGGACCTTTAAAAAAAAGAAGGCAGATGCTGAAATGCCTCAAAAGGCCAAATATCGGCGTTCATGATCGGCCTGATTGATAATCGGTCTACGCCTATCAAGCATCAGTGACATACTGAAAAAATCAGACACAGCATGAAAGTATTAACAGGGGTGGGGTTGGATGGCAAAGCGGTTTGCAGGGGAAGCAGGAAGAGCAGCGTTAAGAGCAGCTGACTGTACGCTTTGCTCAGTTTTGAAACAAGAGTTTTAAGGAGAGAGGAACAGCAACACTCTTAGCCAGAGTGCTAATTACCAGGACGCAATCGGGGGGGTGACCAACTAGTGCCCCAATAACAGGCTGAAGTCTTTCACAGCATGCAGCATACAAGACCACCAAGCTGCACACAGTTACAGGACCACCGATCAACCCTGCTCTGAAACCAAACAGGACACACACATATGAACCCAACCAACTGACGTTTGGTGAAATAATTATTTCTACATGAAGCACAGCAGGTCTGTTTGTCAGTCAATTAAGTCTGGGTTTGATAGATATTTTTTTTACCTTAAGCAAACAGACCACAGAGGTCTTGGCTTAGATTCTTTTTGTTACCGTCCTGGTCCCTAAGAAGAGGAGAGACAATGCCCTGCTTTGACCTTAGGTTTCTCAAATGGCACCAAATCAAATAAGTCCACAGGAGGTCTGTTGAAATCCACAAACAGAAGTGAAGACAGGCTATCTTTGTGTAGTCTTTCATGTTGCGTGCCCTGTACACAACACGGCGTGTGTCATACAAAATCAGTGCATCCTGCGCTCCTGGCTCAAAAGCCTATCAAGGGTCTCAAGTGTCTGCGCGAGTCTGGACTCGGGTATGCTCTTTGTTAGACTGATGGCCAGTGGTTTATAAAAGCCGAACTGGTTCACTTTTTCTCTGCCTCCGGTCATTTCAACATCTTTAGAGCATCCTGATAACTCACAATGTTCGGCTTTATGGGAGCCCAAAATGTTGCAGAATGCAATAAAATACAGTGTAATTTGAACCAAAATGAAATGACTAGAGCCCGACCGATTAATCGGCCCGGCCGGTTATAGCCTGTCACCGATTAATCAACATCGGCCAAAATGTAGCCGATTATAAAAAATTTTGCTCCGCAGAGATTCTGTCACTACTGCTCCTGTGTGTTAATTAATATAAGGCTACTACACGGCGTCTCACTTCATAATGCCATGCAGGATTAACCTGGGCTTATAAATTCACAACTTATTGTTTTGGTTGAAATAATTTTTGAATATGTTTCAATGTATTTTTTTGTAATTGTATTTATTGCATGTTTTGAAAGCAGCTACATTGTGACTTAAAATCTAGTTCAGCCCCATGCATTAAATGGAAGATGGAACTTTTCAATAGCTAGTCATAATTTGTGTTCATAAACAGTATTTATCCTGTGTATATCAATGAATTTATTACATATGTCAGCTGATATATTGGATATCAGCCGATATATCGAATAGTGGCCTATATATCAGATATCGGCTTCTTTTTGCCCTTAATATCGGTATCGACATCGGCCCCAAAAATCCCATATCGGTCGGGGTCTAGAAATGACTGACCAAAAAATGTAAGTTGTTACATAATGTACTGTTGTGTTTCAAAAATAAAGAAAGTTGTTACAATTTAGGCAAAGACTTTTTACATTACTGACTCAGCACCTTTTTGCATTTACATTTTTTACTTACTTATTTAAAATAAATAAATATTTAAATTCAAGATTTTGTTACATTCTGGTTTCCAAAACAGATTTTCAGTCCCTCTCAGACCCCCTCAGTATTTCACACAGTGCTCTAAGCCTCCTCTTTCTTTGTTGTGAGCTCTGCACAAGTTGTTTCTTTATTTAGGATGTTCACTCTTCACCAAATCAAACATTGAAATCAAGTTAGTTGGAACTTCAGAAGTATCATCCTTTGGTTGCACACACATCTTTCAAATGTCAGACCGTACTGTCCCCTAGTTCTCGACGGGTAAAAGTATATCAAAAGATGCACTCGACAAAAGTCAACAAGAAACCAGTCTCCCTGTTTTCCTGTCTGTCTGCCTCCCAGTCCATCATTTAGTGTTCATGCAGGATCTGCTGCTCCTCCTGTTGCTCTGTGTTTGGATTCATCAAATAAATATTAAAACTAGGTATTTTATTCAAATTTACAGCAGAAACATCAGAATAGAATAGAACTTTATTTGTCATTGCAACAGGTACAATGAAATTGGCTCCACCAACTAAAAATGTGATTGGTGTGGAAACTATTAGACTACTCCTCCATCATTTAACTGACCAAATACAAGGCAACAAACCACTGTGCTGTTATCCACAGGTCGGATCTATTGAGACATTATCAGGAAGATGACGTTAAACTGAGCAGACATTTTGACAGAAGGGGATTAAAAAAATCAAAAACTGACATCCCTGGATCCAGCCTGTGTGAAAGTGACATCAGCAGGCGTATCATCTGCTAAAGGTCACTGCCACAGGCTCTCTGACATGACAGCTCAGTAAAGACCCCATCCAAACAAATCTCAGATCCCCATCAGCGTAATCATTTTTTATATCTAGTTTGTTTCATAATCACCCCATGATTAAAGTTTGAGAATGAGCTCTTAGTTTCCTCAGTCTCAGATTGTTCTTGTTTATGAAATGCTACAACCTTAGCTGCCAGAGCTGCTCATTTATCCTGCAGAGCTGTCGTTGTTTTCAGAGTCACCTCTAAGCTTGAGTCAGACTAATACAGAAGCAGCAGGAGGAGGAAATGCTGGCTGTTTTGAAGTCTATTGATAAGTGAACAATGGTCCAATGTCTTCCTCTGCTGCTCTCCGGCTGCTCCTCCCTCGGAGGGTCCTGCAGACAGATTGTAAATGGAGGATTATGTAATAATACTCATTCATTTCCAGTCATGCCTGACAGACCGCTCTTGTTATTTTGGCTCAGGCCCCCAGTGAGCCAGGGGTGAAGTGGGGCCACTGGGAGACAATCATCTGTCATGTGCAGGGAGAAAAACTGCAGTTCAGATGTCATATTTTGGCAACATTTGTCAAAAATGATGTTTTGAAGGCAGGTTCGTGACCTTCAGATGGCTCACTGACAGCTTCCTTGATATGAATTTACTAGTGTTACTCACATTGAGGCTTTTCAACCCCTGAACTGGAAACATTTGATGTGACTGATCCATAACTGTTGTATTTAGACTTTTTCTTATTTCTTTTTTCTCCTTGCTAACAGTTAAAACGATGGATTTTAACACAACTCCTCCTATAACAAGACATAGAGCAATTCTCAGATTGCCATTTTTGGGGTAACCTGCCCAGCTTCCTCCAGCTTCACACCTGGAGCTTCAGCAGGAGCAACAGGAAGCAAGGAATTGGTCTCACAGCTTCCCTTGTGCCTCTTTGGAGGAGGGGATGAGGACACTACAGGTGTTGTCATTAGTGGAAATGACATCATTGTCGCCACCGCTGCTTCTGTGCCGTCTGTGACTGTGAGACAGCGTCGCACAGCCATGTGTGGACACAGCGCCTGTCCTGTAAGGACAACATTTGGTGCATTGGGATCCCTCCTGTTATCATTCATCACGTCATCATGTAATGCTATGATGTTGACCTCAGTAACTGCAGGACGGATGTGCTGGAAGATGTCTTACTGTGTCTTTCAGATCACCTTTGGCTCAGTGGTAGTTGGTCATCTGCCACTCGAAAGTTTGGGGGTTCTTCTTCTTGTTACGCAATAAGTGAACGTGGCTAGCAGTGTAAAGTAGGTTGAATGGTCAGAAAGACTACAGAGCAAGTCCATTACTACATATACTTATGGTGACTGCTCACCAATAGATCACAGACATTGATCTGATAAAGATAAAATGTGAGAAAAATAGTTGGTAAATAATTATGGTTGCTGTTGTGCTCATGAATAGTCTATCTGGGGATACTGTTATTGGGGTTAGAGTTATGCCTGAAAGGAAAAGACTTCCAGCTTCATTTATGAAAACCAAAACAAATCATAAAATATGGTAGAGAAGTTGCAGGTCTTGGGTCAAAATCAAGCCCTGGGCTTTTGATGGGTCTCTAAGAAAATTATGCCCCTTTATAGATAAAAGGATAAATGGATAAAAATGGTTAATTTAAGAAATCACCTCCTGTACAGTTTGTGCTGAAAGAAAAGTAGGAAATTTAGATGTAGACCCCTTTTGAACCAGAAACTGTATGTACACTCCTATATCTGCAATGGAAATGGACCTTTTGTACTAATGGTGAAAATAAAAACGAAAATAACCCTGGAATCCCCCCCCCCAAAAAATAAATAAATAAATAAATAAATAAATAAATAAAAATAGATAAATAATTAAATAAATAAATAGTAAAAAAAAAAAAAAAAGAACACACAAAAAAAGTGATTAGTTGTTTTCACAAGCCAGGTTAATGCCCCAATAGAGCTTTAAAAATTATTGTGGTAGACCCCACTGTTACAGATGATGACTGCCAGATTACTGTACATTAGGGGTGGGAGAAAAAATTGATTCAGCACAAGGATTCTTTTTGTTCAAAAACCGAAATTTTGTTAGAATTGCAAATCCTTCATTTAGTCTTTGTTTATAAGCTGTGTTGAAAGAGAAGTTACTGCCCCCAGCAGAGGGCGAAATGTATTTGTCTGACTCAGGTGATGTGTATGTTTTGGGAAAAATATGTCTTCTGATGTAGTCTGTAGACATCTTAATCATTATTTTTCAACCTTTTTTCCCACATGGCCTGGTGATAAAAAAAAAAAAAAAGTGAACTCAAAAGCACAAAAACTTGAAATATCTGAGAACCACAATTTAAATTGAATCTGTAAGCCAAAAACTGTATTTTAAATTCATCTTTATTGCTATTGATGGAGCATACCAGTTAGGGATGGGTATCGAATTAGGTACTTTTACAGGTACCGACCGAATTCTGTCAAAAGTACCGGGTACCGATTCATGTAAAATCAAAAGGTATCATGTTTAGGTACCTAAACGCATCCTTGTGACTGTGAGGGACTGGGAGAGTAGTTTATTTTCCATGCTGGACATGAACACAGCATTGCAAGGTTATATATTGAAGAATATGTTAAAAAAAAACAAAAAACTATACTTTATTATTGAACAAAGTGATATTTTTCACCAAATAAACACAAAAAAGTACCAAAAATTGGTACCGTTGAGTACCGATACCAATTGCCAGGTACCAAGAATCTGTATCGTTTCGAATGTGAAAGGTACCCATTCCTAATACCAGTGTGTAATTTGAATTTGTTGGACAAGGGTTTTCCGGGAAGTTCCTCGGAAGTGTATTGTTCTGCCCCTGCCTTTCTTTTATGGTACTGTGAGTTAGTTTTTTAGCAGTTGTGCATGCAGCTAATGCTAAAGCTAAATGAGTCATTCCATAGTAGGTTAGGGCTAATGGTCCTATTAGTGTAATGTCTGGATGGTCAGGTCGTAAACGTGTTTTGTAAAGCTGCAAATATCACCTGTCTTGTAGTTTTCTGGTGTTTCTGCAGCCACCTTCAAGTGGACTCTCACAGAATTGCAGTTTTTAATACTTCCACCCCGTTTCAGAAGTTACTGCTTGTGTCCATCTTGCTTGCGTCGCATTGACTTCATCAGCAGTTTAAGTTTCTGTCAGAACGGCGCATGAGGCCAGCTGTCGCTCTCTACCCTTAATAGAGCGCCTCAGCTACCCATGACCTTTTACTGCTCCTCCTGTTTTCACTCGTTTCACCACTTCAGGTCGACACCGACAACTACAGAGTGGAAATCTCTCACAGAGCCACAGATTCAGAAATACTCTAAATACTCTGACCTAGCCAGGACGATTTGGTCCTTGTCAAAGTTCCTGCTCATTTTCCTGCTTCTAACTCCACTTTGAGGAAAAGCTGTTCACCTTATGTCCGACAGGCCTCACAGACTGACAGGTGTCATGGTTTGAGATAACCAATGTCTTCAGCTGCCGGGTGCTCATAATGATACAGCTGATTGGTGCTCTGCAAAGAGACAAAGTGAACACGAGTGAGGTTAGAAAAGACAAATTCTTCACATGCTCACTGTATCTTCTCATGACGTCAAAGTGGTGACATATCCCCCTGAATGTATGTTTTGTTGTTTTTTTAATCCTGTGCTGGAAAGAGACAAAAACCATCGGTCTAGTCAGAACAGTGACAGCTTTCAGAGACATCTGACTAAGCCCGTCTTGTGTGTCTCACTCTGGATCAACATGTGAACAGCAGCTGTCATACGGTGGCTGAGTAACTGTGGCAGCCATTGATCTGCTCTTCTGTGTGTGTGTGTGTGTGTGTGTGTATGTGTGTGTGTGTGTGTGTGTGTGTGTATGTGTGTGTGTGTGTGCTCTCCTGCACTTTACATTCATTGTGCCATGTCTATATGTGTTGTATGTCTGTGCACACTTGTCGCTAAGGGATGGATACTGAATCTGGCCCCAGCGAATGAGGGAATATGCCGGGCTGTCATGTGACTGTGTGATGTCATAAAGAGAGAGAGAAAATAGAGAGCCAACAAGAGACAGACAGAGAGAGAGAGGGAGAGAGAGAGTAAGGTGCAATTTAGCCCCACAGCTGATCTGTGCAGTGCTCAGTGAGAAGCCGAGACAACCAGACACACACTCACACACACACACATTCACTCTGACTTGCACTCTTTTTTTTTGCTTCGCCTGTAAACACACACATACGCACACATGCACTTTGCATACATACATGCACTTTACTCACAGCAGCGTAGTTACTTGTACACAACTCAGAGGCATCACTTTGAGAGAAAGGATGCATGTTTTTCTTTACTTTCCAAGCTCCTAACAGTTTGGATGCTGAGGACGACTCTGCCTCTCAGGAAAGGACTGACAGAGACGGAGAGGAAGGAAGACTGAAGACAGTTATAGAGACTTAAAAGTTCAAACTAGGCTGAAGAAAGGAACTAACAGAGAGCAGAGGAAGGGAGGTCTGGCATAACAAGAAGAAGACGAGGAGGACTTGTCAACAGCGAGGGAGTATGTCCTTCCTGTCTGGTGCACCCTGGCAGCAGCCTGGTATTATTAGTGGCAGCGGCGGGTACGGACAGCCATCCACTGGGCATCAACAGCAGCAGCAGCAGCACAAAGCTCCCAGTACATCCTCAGGTGCCAACATCCCTGCAGCTCTGGCCTCGTCTCCACTGTCATCCCCGGGCCTGGCCTCTGACCGGCTCGGCGGCTGGCACTGCCAAGACCAGATGGCACCAGGGGGGCAGGCTGCCACAACAACACAGGGGGGATCCAGAACAACTTTGATGGAAGAGGACGGGAAATTAGGGCAAACCAGAACTGGTGCCACCTTGCCTGGGCCAGAGGTGCCTGGAACGCCTGACCTAAAGATGCCAGTGCTGAAGATAGAGGGCGAGGAGTCTGCAGGGGGGAGGCCATGGGAGGATGCACACAGGATGGGAGGGTCAGGGGGGGCACTTGGGAGTGCAGGACAAAGTCCCAGCAGCCCCTTGTCTTCCCACTCCTCCCCTTGCTCTTCACTACCTTCCCCGTCCATCTTGCCTGGAAGATCTGTTCAGAGCTCGGAGCTGAACCGTCTGCCCAAACCAAACCTGAAAGACGGACTCTGCATACAGGGATCCCAGATGTCTGTTCAAGGCCTGACCTCACTTTCTCCTTCAAAACAGGTCCAGAGGCTTGAGGAGAGAAACACACTGAGCCCCTGCTCCACCGGGGGTATCAAACCAAACCTGGGCAATAGGGAGGAAGAGAAGAAACTGACTGCGTCCTCTGCTTTTGGAGGTCTTCTTGGAAATGTGAGGGATGATTCAATTTCATTTTTGCCTGGAAATCAAACTCTGAAAACATCTCCAGGAAAGCAAATTGTTGATACCCAGCCTGGAAGTGGTGTGACTCCAGGGACCACTGCAGGCCAGCCTTCAGCCATAGCTAACAGAGCCAACGTCGCTGTCGAAATGAGTAGAGTTAGGGAAGGTGGAGGGGAGAGAAAAACCCCAGATAAGGGGAGAACAGGGGAGGCAGTCCACGGCCTGTCACAGGATCTAAACTGTGCTGAGGACGGGAGAGTAGGATCATGCAACAGCTTGAACCAAGAGACCAAAACAAGTCCAAACATTGAACTGCCACAGAGGACTGCGGTCAGACGAGCAATGTCTGACTGTTCACACTTGTCCGTTCCCATGGTCATGGCTGGAGCGTACCCCACAGGTTTGGGGGTTCAGTCCGGGATGATGCCCAGTTCACCGAATTTTGCCCTCATCGGAACAACCTGCCCACCCAGGGCACCGTACCCACATGTGGCAGTGCGGCGCTCTCTCACAGTCACAGATGGCACAGAAGCCGCTGTTGCAATGGCAACCATGATGTCGTCCCCACTAATGACAACACCTGTAGTGCCCTCATCCCCTCCTCCGAAGAGGCACCAGGGAAGCTGTGAGACCAGTTTCTTACTTCCTGTTCCTCCTCCTGCTGGAGCATCAGGGAACATGAGCTTGGATTGTAAGCTGGCCACAACGGGTAAGAGTTCCTCAGCAATTTAAAGGAAAATAGTACTTAACTCTTGAAGCAACCCCTACCATAGCCTCCAGATGGATGTGCCTCTCATTACTGATATAATTAAACACACAAATCAGGCTTTTCCTTGTTGAAATGCTGATGAGTAGGAGTCTACCAGATGTTCATGGCCATAGTACAGGCTTAGGAGATTGTTTGAAGAAGCATCTTTGGTTAATGTGCTCTGAAGAGAGTATGGATCTAGTTTTCCTGTGGTTTTCTTTGCACTAAGAGGTCAATCATGATCCAAAATAGGCTCAACTAAGGTCTATTGATGCAAGATAATCACTTATCTTGGTTGTTTCACTTCAATAAAAAACATTTGCATCTTTATCAGGGAATTACCAGAGATTTGTATAGAACTGTTTATTCTGCCCCAGCTTTTATTCATGCCCTCCTTTGTGTTCCTGAGAGGCTGTCAGATATAAATATCATGATTATAGTGGTGGCGGTTGTTGGTGGCTGCATTTCTTTCTTTGCTTTTTATGTCGCTTCACTTCATTCGAGCACACATCACAATCCACAGAGTCAAAGCTCAGTTACGGCTAAGTTAAGGTTGTTAGCTGTTACTCAGGTCTTTACATCATTCACACACATTTGGCTGAAAGGTTTTTGATTTGTTGTTGTTGTTTTTCAGTTGGAGGCTGCCACACCGCTGGTCGTCACTTAATTGAGGAGCTTATATTGTTCAGAGGGGAGGGACTGAAAAGTCCTTTCTGTGGTGGTGATGGAAAACACAGTTTATCCAGCTGTGGAAGTCCATTTTGTCTCTTTGTATTTCACTAAACTTAAGTTGTATCTATCCTCCTGCTCTCAGTTTTAACCACTTTTGTGTGATCTAATGGAATTCAGAGCAAAAACAGCCTTAATAATTTAGTCATGGAAATAAGAAAAAAAAACTTTTATAGTGTCTATCTGTCAGTAGCTGTAGTTTTTTGGACATAAAAATAACCACGTGGAGCGGCTGTTAAGCAGTGGTCATCGTCTCTCAATCAGAAGGTCAGGGAGTTTGAGAAGGTGTCCTTGGTCAGGACTCTCAGTGCTGAACTGACCCCAGTGATGAGGGATTGGTGTATTAATGAGATTAGTGATGATTGGCTCTTTACATAGCAGCCTCTGACATCAGTGTGTGGAAGGGTGAATGTAACTGTTAGACAAACTTGTGTTTATTCAGTCAAGAAATGGGACGGGACAATGACGAGCAAAAATAATTCACTAGAAATAAAGAATGTGATGAACGTGGGTTCTGTGTTTGTTGATGAAACAACGCAAAGACGAAAATATTTGAGGGGAGCTAATGCACATTAAAAATCTATGATATTTCTGAATCTGTCAGGATTCAACACATTCCTTTAACAGGCTTAGTGTTAGCTTAGTCTCTCACCTGCAGCAGGCTGAGGGTACAAGTTCTCACCTCATCCATGTGTCTTCCTCATGTTCATTGATGATTTTTACCTGAGGCATCTGTGAGAGTTTAAACACCTTTATCATCCAAGTATCTGGAGCTTTTTTTGTTATTTTGACTTTAGTGAGGTCATCTAGAAAGCTTATCTTTTTGTCTTACGAAATCCATTTGACTATTTTCTCTTGCTTGAGTGTAGAAGAGTTACGATAACGAGAACAGTTTACATCAAGTATTGCCTGGGATTCCAACGTTGTTGCACAGAATTCCCTATGCAGTACTATAATGCAATATATATTGTTGTAAAGCATTTCTTTTCCTCCTCAAAGAGCTGTTTAAACTTTCTCTCTACCCCAAATGGTTGAGGAGTTACGGTAATTTCAAGAGTACTCGTAAAATGGGAGCGCCAGCAGTCTGATGGTTTTGAAGAGTACGTATTTAATGTTTGTCATTTTTTGCTGCTTTCACTGTTTATAGCTTTGGTGTCTTAGCTTTTTTTTAGCCATTGTTTGGTGACCAGTTAGACACATTCAATAAGAAGTGTGAAAGTTTGGATCAACTCTCCACCATCAAAGATGAAGAAACAGTTCAGAGTTCAGTAAACTATCTAATCAGTTAAATGTTGTGTCTAACTTAAAGAGGGAGAGGGAACAGTGTGTGCTGGATAGGTTAGATACAAAAGGTTTAAGGATTACAGATGGATCTTAACTGAACCTTTAGGTCACAGGCTTCAGTCAGAAGCTTTTTATATTAGATAACAGTTTTTTTTATTATTATTAGTTCAGTACAAATCAGGATACAGCAGCTTACATGGATGGAGCTTATACTCAGTCATTAGTTACCCAACAGTTATTTATTGTCATTATGCAAAAGTCATGAAATCAAGCATCCAACCTCAGAGGGCAGGTCCTGAGTTAAATAATTGAGTCTCTGAGTCAAACACTGAGGAAGAGTCAGAGCCCTCCCCCCCCCAGATTACTGATGTTTTGGGCACACCTGCTAGCACAGCGCCACCTCAAAGACACCTGACAGTCACACAACCAGATACATCACTGTAGAAACATACATACTCACAGTTCAACATAGCATCAGAGAAGAACACTGCACAACAGAAATACATTGGATACACAATGGATGGTGAAATATTGCGGTAAACGGTGTCACTGTGAAAAAAAGAAAAACAAGAAAAACTTTTCTTTTTTTCTGTGGAAGAAATGGACATAATATTAGAAGAATAGAGACTGAACGAACAGCTATTATCAGCTGATCAAAGATTAAAAACAAGGTTTCTGTTGGGACATTAACCCGGCTCAGGTAAACTGCTTATCAATTTTTTTTTTAAATTTTTTTTTTCTCAATTTGTACAAATGGTCCATTTTCACAACTGATGGCCTGGTTAATGTGCATATTAACAGGTTAATATACTGTCATGAGTTAAACATAAACTCTTTCTTTATAAAGTACATTTTATTTATTCAAACATGCAGCCCAAAGTACTCTATGAGAAACAGAAACAATAAAAACAGAAATATGTGGAAAGAGGTGTGTAAAATACTGAAATCAGTGACAAAAAAACTACAATAGATCTAATCTATCTAGATCTAACTACCATTAAGGGCTGTAATTTCATAGACCAGGCTCAAGCGCAGGTGCACCTGCCCTGCACCGGCCTACGCTGCGTGGACAGGGTGTGACCGGCGCACTTTGCAAGTTTCCTGCAGTGCCAAGAGAGGCGCAGGGGAGCGCTTCCACGCCTCCCTCTGCGCAAATGGCAGAGAGGGAGGAGAAAAGCCGTGAGTGGGTTTAACACAGCCAAGCGCTGTTTCCACCAATCAAATGAGCGCCTCTCCTCGCCTTTAAATGCCCTGCGGCCGAGGCACAGCGTCTGATTGGTCTGAGTGATCCCCAGCACCGCGGAAAGTGTGCTGATGATTGTGACAAACGGCTAGGGGACAGTTAATATAGATACAAATGTATATGCTGGTTCAGAATTACAGCTGCAGAGGGTGTGCTCCGCTTTGCGCCGAGAATAGACCAGGTTGGAGCTGGCGAGCTTTCAGCGCACTTTCTGCACTGTTTTTGGCACGAAATTGTCACTGCGCCAACATGAATCTGCTGACACCTCCCCCTGGTGCGCCGTCAACTCCCCCTGGCGCGCCGTCACACCCATCTCTGCGCAGACGGTCTACCAAATTGTCAAATTGGCAGCGCACAGCAGTGGGCCACACGAAATTAACACTGCGCAGGGTGCGCCAGGCTTGCGCCCCCTGCGCTGCACCACGAAATTAGCGCCCTAAATCATTAAATCAAAATAATAATACAAAATTAGTTGAAATAAAATAAAGCAAGTAATAATAAAGTTGGATATTATAGAATTTATTAAGAAAGCACTGAAGTAAATGAATGATTCAGAATAAAGATATATTAAAAAAACAATAGTAGTAGTGGGGATAATGAGGCCCATGGTGTAAAAGAAATGATTCTGTAATAAAGGCTTGATTAAAATAGATTTTTCTTTAGTTTATAAAGTTTCAATAAATATGGAGCCAAAACAGTGACTTTAATGCTTGGTATTATAAAAAAAAAAAAATGCCATTTAAAACATATCCTGAAAACAGAAAAGAGTTATATTGGCATTTGTTATTCGTTGCCAATATGCAAATAACACTGAAATCATAGCCACTTGGCCCCTCTACAAACCCTCCACTCCACGCCAAAAGTGAGAATGAAAATTGAAACTGACAAAAAGGCAGTGAGCCAAAAAAAAGTAAAAAAAAAAATAAAAAAAACATAATTGAACCTTTAAACTATCATTGATAAAACTGTATTGTCAAATAAATGAAATATGATTTGAATTTAATAAAAAAAGATAGAATGCAAAAATTTATAATACATATATTTCTTTACCAAATTTTATTTTCAATATGACTTTTTGGTCCAATGAAACCTTTTACAGAAAAAGTTTTCCCTTTGAAGAGAAACGTACAGCATCCTGGCTCATGAAACAGGAGCAGATTAAACCACATATCTGAGAGGTCGTAACACTCACACTGAGCTCTGAGATGATTCAGAGCATTTATGTAACAGATGATTCCCTGAGTTCAGAGAAATGTTCCTGTAAGGTTAAAAAAATCTGTTTTATTTTTCATATTAGATTCTCTCCCTCTGAGTGAAAGCAGACGTTTCTTCAGGAGCAGCTGCAGCTGTAGAAATGAACACTCAGAGCTGCTTTTTGTGAACTTTGCAGTTTGAGAGATGTGTCAGATGAATCAGATGAGAATATCACACATCCTCTGTTGGGGGATGATGGGTGCACAGAAAGAGGCTGGTCTTAATTTTCAGGATCTGAAAGGTTAATGCTTTGAAACGTCCTCTCCTCGGAGGAGGGGGGGTTAATGAGATGTATCAACATGAGTTGGTAAAATGGGTTTTTCTTCTGGTTTAGGATCATCAGGGTTGTATTTCTTATTCAGAGGATCACATGGGAATAATCCCAGCCTGGTTTTTATTGCATTCTTTGAAATGATCATTTGATGAGTTCTGGGATAATTCTGCTGAGATGAGGTTGATGTTGATTTACCAGTGATACATGTAAGGACTGAAAAGGGACTGTAGTGCAATAAGATTAACATTTAAAATAAAGCATGATTTGGAGTAAAAAGTTGATTGAATAGAGAGCATCCATGATGTGTTTTAGTTTTATGACGTACTATTTTCAGCCTCTGAAGTGAGTTATCAGTCTGTTCAGCTGGGTGTTCTGCTTTTTAGACTGCAGCACTCACAGAAAAAAGCTAGGGCATTGATTAGACATTGACTGTACTCATTCAAATATAGAGCAGCTATTTCTGGCATAATGTGTGCATGCCAGTGTGTCTCAGTGTGTGTGTGTGTTTGTGTAGGTGAAGCGCTTCCACTGACGTGAATTCTTCAGATTTTATCGGCACACGCCCACACACACTCTCTCTGACAGTAGACGGGGAGTCTGTGACTTCAGGTGTTGTTGTTTTTTCTCATCATGCACAGAAATAGATCCTCTGCAGCACAGAAACATTCACACACAGCTGTAAGAGAGGGGAGGGAGAAGCAGGTGTGAGTCTCAACGCTGGAAGCAGGAAACAAATCAGACTGTAACAAAACACAACACGTCCTGTTGACAGAGAGCCGCAGCAGCAGGCAGATCTCACTCCACAAAGCCCGGCCTCTTATTCTGAAAAACTGTGTCTGTGTGGGGTCTGAGCAGAGGTGTGATACAGCAAATCCAGAGGAATGAATCAGCGCAAAAACCTGACAACAGAAGCTTTTTATTGAGCTGTGCAGCTTCTGAGTGTGTGGTTGCTGGTTATCGCAGGAAGTCCCAAAACTCTGCTTCCTGCTGTAGAAGGATGGAGGCCTGAGGAGCAAAGCATCATAAGAGCAGCCTCCATGGACGGCTTTACTGTTTAACTTCATTTGAAATGTAGAAGAGTGAGTTTGTTGCATAATCCCATCGGATTATTACTTTGATTATGTAAGATTTCAAACCAATAATCGGATTTAATTGAAGGATTTAAACTTAAAGAGAATTTTAATGCTGAGGATGTTTGAGTAACAGCTAACAGGAGTCAGACCCAGCTCGTATCTGATGCTGCCGTGTGTCACTGAGCACAAAATCAGTGTGTAAATGTGAAGTCACGTGGATTATTTCTGTTTTATCAGTCTGCCTATTGATCAGCCTGTCTCCCCGAGTGGTGTTTTGATAGCTATCATGCTAGGAAGTAAGAGCTATAGCGGTCAATAATCTATCTCGGCTTATGTTGGCATTGTGTGTGAGTGTGTGTGTGAGTGTGTGTGCACAGCAAGACGGTCCCTGCAGCAGAATATCCATGCATGTATTTCCCATCCCTGTTTGTTAGAAATGCTCTGATTTACGTGGCCGTCAACATGCTCTCTGCCTCTTTTCTGAAGCGCCCTTACACACACACACACACACACACACACACACACACACACACACACACGCACACAAACACACACACACACGCACACACACACACACACACACACACACACACACACACACACACACACACACACACACACACACACACACACACAAGCACACGAACACACACACACGCACACGCACACGCACACGCACACGCACACGCACACGCACACGCACACACACAGCTGGTGGCCAGAGGCTGTGTATTGTAGCGTGGTATTAGATGGATCCAGTGTGTTCTCGGCCAGCGGTTTCATGTTCGATGAGTCACATTGCTGGTGTTTCAGGGTGGTGGTGCAGCGATGAGAACTACTGTAGCATGAGAAATAACAACTGCATTTTGTGATAAGGCTTTAAGAACATTTAACCAAATAAATTCAGTTTTTTTGACAGACTAGCCTCTTTTAAAAACTAAGTACATCTAATATTTTGTAGAAAACATTTGACAAAAAAACAAAAATAGAGTTGTCATGCTACAGCTGCTGGCTTTTAATGTCTGATGCAGGGGCGCAGTTACCTACTTTCTGGGGGGGTGCAGACACATGACAGCCCCCCCCCCCCACACACACACACACACACACACACACACACACAAAAAAAAAAAAAGGATGTATATAAATATACATATAACATAAATAAATAAATATATATATACGTGTGTGTATGGATTTTGGAATATGTGCGGTCCAAAAAAAATGTTGATGTTTTTTTTACATTTTTATTGTCTTTTTTTCTAAGGCTACAAGTCACACAAGATGTTTATTTTTTAGTATATTTTAATGATGTGAAATCAGCATTTTTCAAAAAAAAAAGTACATTTTTTTCAAAAAAACAGATCAACTGTTTACACCAAAGGCTAGCTGGATTCCAGTGTACTCTGTTTAAATCTCTTGGACATGTTTGCCCTGCTCTCTGTAACTTGTTTTCTGTGGAATGGGTATATTAGAATTATTATGAGCTGAAAAAAAAGCACGCGTCACGTGACTCGAGGTCCTCGAGTAGTCGCATCATCGTGACCCGTGCCTGGCCAGCTGATGAGCCAAGCACTCATCAAAAAAAAAAAGTGCTGGGCGCGCTCTCCGATGTGGATAAAAGTAAATGAACTGGCTGTTTTCAGATGATTTGACAGGCTGAACTAGTGCTGAAATATCTAAAAAGTATATGTTGTGGTCACCTAGGTGTAGACGGACGTGGATGTGGTCGTATCGTTTACACAAACAGCCGTCAAATACAGAAGATGCACTCAAAATAATTTCTCCTCCATCGCTTTGGCGCCCCCTTTGGCCTTGGTTTGAAGGTTGTGTTTTGTTAAACATGGTTCTCAAGACGTAAGAATGAATAATATGTTGATAAATTAAAGCACTTTGTGAAGTTTCATGTTGTCATGTTTCTGGAGAAAACTACACATTGGACAAAACTAAAAAAAAAAATTCAAGATGAGGACTGTATTTCCCATGAGCATCATCTCTCAAAATTTATTTGCAGCTCTTGCCCATGCAAAAGTTTATTGTGTTAGCAAATAACTTTATGGCGCTTTTTTTTAAAGGTATGCACTCTTTATCCACTGAGATAAAACTGAGTCCAAACCAGGTATATACACAAAACAAACATGATTTTAATCAATTAAAAAAAATGTGGTTTAGTTAACATCAAAAATGAGTTCCAGCCGGAGGACGGATGTGAACAGCCACCAGAATTTCATATAAGATTTCCTTTACCAGGTGATATGATCAGAGGCACAAAGCGAACAATCTAATGTACAGGAAGCAGATCTGTTCTTCAGTCACCCTGGACAGTCTGGAAGCTGTTGATGGTGATGGTTTGGTCAGTTATACATTTTCCGTAAGCACACCATGCTGCATTGCCCAAACTCTGTCTCCTGGTTTAAATCCAGTTACTGTCATGAGACCGGAGGGGGAAAAAAAACAAAAGCGGTGGAGGACCCAAATGCAAATGAACAAAAAACTTTATTTTTAACTCAGTCCAAAAATCAAACTTAAAATCCAAAAACTTAAATAAAAGAAACAAAACCAAAAACACTAGAAAACCCACTAGAGGACAATCCAAGCTGGCACGGGGAACACATGAGACACAGGCGACAGCAGACAGCGACAGCATACAACGAACCAACAAAAAGCACATGGAACACAGAGACTATACAGACTGGGTAATCAACCACAGGTGCAGAAAAAGACACAGGTGAAACACATGAGGGGCAATCAGCCACAAGAGAAACACAAGGGTTGTGTCCAAAATCACTCACTCATTCCCTACTCACTACTCACTATACAGTGTATTAGATGTAGTAGACTTTATATTCCACTCAATCAGCTAAATTAAACCAACATTTGGGAATCTACTCACTCATTCGCAAGCCACTGACAGTGACATAATTACTCTCGCGTCGCTCACGGACGGCTGGGGATTTACAGTTATATCTTTTCACAAAAACTGCAAAACAGTATTATTTTAGTGATACCTAATATTATATGTAGGTTATTTTCTGCAACAGCCAAATATAATAGAAACATTTATTACATATTATTTTTTAAATAAATAAACCATATATTTGTGCGGAACTTATGCTGTGATTGAGAATTACAAGGTCCAGTGAATGCATCACCCATGATGAACGGTTTAGCGGCTAATGTCCCTGTTGTTTGTTTCTCAGCACAAAGTTGTGAGAGGGGCTCGTCCGAAAGTTAAACAGGGAGCTCAGTGTTATTCTCTGACAGTTTTTAATGTTTTTTCATGCTACTAGTAATCATTAATCATGTAATAAGCCATTTCTTCTGTTTGAACCGAAATGCATGATGGTATATATTGCTCATACAGTAAGCATCGCTAATGCACTACTTTTCAAAATGCATTGTGGGATATATTGAGTGGACTATATAGTGAATGACCACGCTCACTCAGATTTCAGACAGCACTACAAAATGGAGTATTCACTATATTGTGCACTATATAGTGAATAGGGAGTGATTTCAGACACAGCCAAAGAGAACCAAACCAAACACAGGGAAACTCAAGACGGATACCAAATACATAAAAGACACTGAAACACTAAAGACAACCACAAAAAGACATGCACCTGACCAGAACAAAATCAAAACCACAAGAAGCACGAACTAAAGACAAAAACAAGAGACACAGAACAATCCACAAGAATAACTGAGATTAACACAGAGACACGGGACAAGAACCAAATCAAAACCACAAGGAGACAAACCAAGGAACACAGAACCACACTGAAACACAAGAAAACCCAGAAAAACCCAAACTAAAAACTCAAACCATGACAGTTACATCAGTAAACAATTGATAGCAGACCGTTCTACAATTTCATACAACACATTACCCTGATCAGAGCTTTGTCTTGGGATTTCACCCTGAAATCATGATAATCTAAAGACCAGTAGTCTGATACTGACATAGATGATGGGCGTGGTAACTGTTATATTTAGATAACATAATAAAATGTCTTTCCATTGGTCAGTTAGGTCCAAATAGCTGACACTGGCCTAAGGAGACTGTGCAGACTTTATATACTGAAGCAAGTCAAATTTGTCAAGAGTAGAGTTATGTGTTTTCTTATTGGACAGTGACAAAATGTTTCTCTGAGGCCTTCTTATGAACCATGGAGCTTCTATTTTTAAAGTGTTTTATAATCAGTCTCAGTTAGTTTCACACACCGGAGGGTTTGACTGCATCTCAGAATATTAGAGATGTAATTTAATCCCCGGGCAGCAGTCAGCTTATAAATCATTTTATAAACAGATTCATTAGTGAGAAGAATGCTGTCTCATGTTTGGAGCTTCCCTAGAGTTTGATGTTACCACCTCTTAATCTGTTGTAATGATGTTAAACTTTTCTCTCTCCTCACTGTCTCCTCTTCATTATATCTGCAGTCAGGGATTACATGTTAGAGCTGCACAGGCACCAGCATCAACAGAAACAGCAGTGACCATCAGGTTTTCACAATAAAAGTCACATAGAGGACTGCGTTTCTGAGAAATGCTGCATTAAAGACCATGTCATGCTTTTAGATCAACCCTCATAGAGGATTTGATCTGATAACATTAATGCATCCTTTCAATGACAGACTCTGAAATCAGACAGGAAGTAAACACTGCTCGGACTCTAAGAATAAGGAGATTAAAAATCATGAACCAAGTTAGTGTCACTGAGAGGCTGTGCAGTTGTAGCAGGCGAGGAGTTTGCAGGACATGAGCTTAACTCTGCAGAGCAGGGAGCGACGACAGCTGACGAGCTGCACGTGTGAGGAGTCTCTGCGCTCATTATCTCAGCATGTAGCTCATTCTGGCTGCAGGCAGAGCTGGTTTGCACTAACAGTTTAGCTAAACCTCTAAAAAGAGCTTGTTCATGTTGTCGTTTGGTTTGGTTTTAGCAGATTCAGAGCGGTTATCAAACAGCACATATCAAAGGAGTGGGGAAATGAGGGGACATGAGGGTGCAGCAGAGCCTGGCCTGTCCACTCTCACTGTTACATAAGGGATGTCTTGGTGGCAACAAAGGGCCCCTGTCTCTAACAGCTCGCCTCCCTCACTCCCACCCCCAGTCTTACTGTCATGCTCTCATCTTGCTCCTCTTCTCTCCTTCTCTTGCTCATCCCGTGAATCAGCTGTTGGCAGCGTTGGTCTTGCTGCTCAGTTTGACCTGATGCTTCGTCTGTGGAGGATGAGAGTCCCAGGGTAGTATTTTAAATCATCTTGGCACAAAGATGAATAACACAAGGAGGACTCATCGTTTTTAAATTCAACTGTACTTTTCAATCAGAATTAGACA
The DNA here is from genome assembly GCF_033239565.1 of Halichoeres trimaculatus. NCBI lineage: Eukaryota > Metazoa > Chordata > Actinopteri > Labriformes > Labridae > Halichoeres > Halichoeres trimaculatus. The sequence goes on from NW_027437193.1 coordinate 31,642,045, forward strand.
GAAAGACCAGATAAAACATCACAACTAAACAAGTAAATTTGGTCGGCTGACGGCTGTGTTTTTGCAACAACATGAAAAAACTACATCATTATATTTTGAATTATTTCGAGCACTTTACACTTAGTCTGGTGATTTTAGTCAGTAACATGCTTAAGATTAATGTTTACAGCTTTTTTTAAAATATGCTTCACACAAGATCATTTCAACCTCTACAACAAGTTCTGATGCTAACTGCCAGCATAAAGCCCAATAGAAGTCACTCATTAAAGCCATGTGAGGACTGTCTGAGTGATCTTGTAATTAGGAATGGGTACCAAATTGGGTACTTTTATAGGTACCGACCTTATTCTGCCTGTAGCATCAAGCACCTGGTTCTGGTAAAATCAAATGGTACCATGTTTAGGTACCTAAACTAAACACTGTGACTGTGAAGGAGTGGAAGAGTAGGCAGTTTCCATGCTGGAAATGAACACAGCATTGCAAGCTTATACATTGAAAAATAGATTGAAAAACTTTGAGATTTTATTGTTAAACAAATTAATACTTGCCACCACATAAACACACAAAAAAACAAAAAGTTGGTTCCGTTGCGTACCGATACCGATTGCCAGGTACCAGGCATTGGTACCGTATTGTTTCAAGTGTTAAAGGTGCCCATCGCTACTTGTAATGATCTCAGAACAGAACATGAATTTGTTGACAGCACAAAGACCAAAAGTCACTTTTTTGGGTTTATTTTGTCCTAATGGTGGACACACTGGAGCTGGACCATCAAAAAGAAAAAGGACAGAAAAACAGAAGAAAGCTAAACGGGAGAGTAATTGGTTACAGGCTACAGTTGAACAGCCTGGGCTCTAATTTTGTGGCACAAGCCTGGCGCACGCTGCGCAGTGTTAATTTCGTGCTGCACACCGCCGTGCACTGCCAATTTGACAATTTGTTAGACCGTCTGCGCAGAGATGGGTGTGACGGTGTGCCAGGGGGAGTTGAGATGTCAACTCCCAGGTGTCGGCAGATTCATGTTGGCGCAGTGACAATTTAGAGCCAAAAAAGTGCGCTGAAAGCTCGCCAGCTCCGACCTGGTCTATCCTCTGCGCAAAGCGGAGCGCACCCTCCACAGCTGTAATTTGGTGACAGGCGCACATGTGCACACATGTCAACAAAGCCTCAGAGGCAGGTTTCCAGAGTGTCAGGCACATTTTAATGCAATCACAGTAATCACTATTTAATGTAACCGTCTGAACCAGCATATACATTTATATCTATATTAACTGTCCCGTCACATCTGATGTCAGATTAAAGCCGTTTGTCATAATGGAAAGTTAACCTGACGGCAGCTGGAAGTTTGATGCACATCTTACAATTAAACAATAAACAGCCTTAACATCTGATACTGAGTATATATCTGGTTCTCTCATTTCATTTAATTCAAAGAAAAAAGGGAGAGACCGGCAGGACATAACCAGGATTCACTAACATTACACATTACAGACATGTCTCAGAGCACCGGGCTGAAAGAAACACTAAACACACAGTCTGCTCACCTTCTGGACACTAAACTACAAACTGAGTTTAAAAAGTTTGCTTGTTTTAAACAATACCTCTGCATAACTCGCTTTGGATCCTGGGAAAAGTTGTGTTAAACAAAGAAAAGTAGTGTTCAAAAGAAGACCTGCTTTACATTAATGCAAGAGTTGTGTCCTTGTGACAGTGGGTGATAGTGCTCATGGGAAACTGAGTCTTTATTGGATTCTGGCCAAAGGTGTCAGTACAGTCAAAGCTAAACGAACAGTCCTTACTGCAACTCAGTCAAGTTTTTCTTTCATCTATGAATGTCACACAGAGAGATTTTGAGACACTTGCATGAAGACATGGGACTGACTTAGCTTACTGTCAGACAACAGACTCAGTCAAAGGATGAACTATACAGATTTAGGATGTAGTGCTGCACGATTCGGGGAAAAGGTGCGATTTGTGATTAGGTGGACAATATTGCGTTTGTGATTGTGCTTGCTATTTAATAAAAAAAGTTGTGTCATGATGAGTCTACAGACTTGCTTGGTTATCATGGAGAAAAATCTGAATTGCATGTGCTGACATTGCAATTGCGATTGCGATTGAGATTGCGATTGCAGCCCTATTAGGATGTTACTGACTTTATCTGGTGTAACAGATAAATAAAACCCCAGTCAACTCCATACTTGGGGCTTAAAAAATTGTAGTGGAATAAAAATCAGTTGCATTTGAAGCAGTTTTCAGTTCTTCAAACAAAAATTACAAATGCAAGTCCACATTGCTTTGGACTTGTTCTTTGATTTTGCCTAAATGAAAGAACTAAGACTTAAACAGTTCTTAAGCTATTGTAGTATTCTCTCTTCGGCAGTGGGGTTTAACTGGGCCTTCTACACTGGGAACGATTGGTGGACCCTTTACAAGTGCAAAAAAAAAAAAAAAAAGAGGAAGAAGAATAGGTGAGCTGATCCTCGGGTCACAATAACAAAGGCAAGGAGACTTCACGGTAGTGCGTCCTTCTGCAAAGGACCTTCCTACATCCAACATAAATTCACACAACAACCTGAAACAATTGGTGAATATTTGTTGATGGCGTCGCTCTGAAGATAACTTGGATGAATGCCTATAAAACCAGCAGTTATCTGGAGGGAGGATAATTATCTTCTGCCCAGGAGATAATATCCTGTAAAAACAAGTGTTCACGATTTAAAAACCTCTACTTTGAGACTTCAGGGCTCTATTGATTTATGACTAAATCATGAAGTAAAAAAAACAAGCAAACTGATTTTTTCGTTCTGAAGTCCAAAAAATGATTGATATCTATATCATAATAAAAATCCAACTACATTGATCAATACATCATAACATTTTGTACATGTAGAAAAGATGACACCATCTAAGGGAAATAAAAGAAGAATGTGGATGAGACAGTAACCTCACTGATGATGCTGCCTGCAGGGTCTGGAGGGATTACTTCTTTTTATTCTATCACCCTGGTGAGCAAAGGCATTAGCTGAGGATTTGAAAATGTAATTTTTCAGCCCAATCGATCAACTGACTGTTCGATCTTCCTCTGTTTCAGTCTGATTATCTGGCTCCACTTTGAACACAATAACAGGAGCTAGAATGTGTGCACACCGAGTTCGCTGCTTCCTTCCAGGGTGTGAAAATGAAGGATGTCTGTTTGGCATCTGGCTTTCACAGTCTGTAAGCAGTGTTTTTGAACAATTTGAACAACTTGTTGTGATAAGATTGCTCTGGCCTAAAGTTGTTCCTCTTCACTTTTTGTTGTGGAGAAACTTTGGTTGGGAACCCACTGTTTAACGCAGTCACTGCACATTTTCTCAAAATCTCAAGGACACAATGAAGGAGACAGAAAATTGGATGATGAATGTAGTTTAGAAACAATAATGTGTAGTTTATTTGATGGAATAATCTTTTTGGTTTCCATATGAATGTTACATGAGTCAGGTGTTTGTGTGTAAATAAAATATACTCCTCAGTGTTTTTAATGTATTCAAAAGCTGTTTTTTGTCAGTTACCATAACTTAGTTGCTAATTTAAGGCCACATAAGGACTGAAACCTTCAGCTATTAATCACCATTTTTGAGTAAAAATGAAAAGAAGCTCTAATTGTTTAACACATACGTGAAAAAAGCGTTTCGTTAAAAGACAGAAGTAAAATAAAAAAGATGGCTGCAAACTGGAACAAAAAGTTAAATTAATGCTCCAAATGTTCAAACAGAGAGTCATACAGCTGAGAGATTCTTAATCAATCACCATTGATGAGTCTACAACAAAAATGTTGTTTCCACTAAATTCAAATGAGGGATACATCGTTGGAAAAGGCTGTTAGTGTCAATCAGGACACAACTTCAGCAGAGTGGGTTCTCCAAGGAGGTCCAAACTGGATGTATGAAGAGGCTTCGACAAGAAGTTTTAGGAACTTTCAGTTCCACCAATTAGAAACATCCAACAATTTCTGGAAAGTACTGCTCCCAGGCCGGGCTGGTTCCAGGATCTGTATTTGTTCTTTTTTACCCAGAGCTAATTGTAGATCCCAGTTCTTATGGTCAAAAAGCACATAGGCTGTTTCCCTATATGACTACTGTACCAGAAGATGCGGGTGAAAGAGGTGGTCAGTTGGTGAAACCAGTAAATATCCGTTGGTGTGACCAATGTTTGTCCTAAAAATCTGATACTTGCACAAAAAAGTTCATATTGATCTGATTTTGTCAGTCTACTACCCTATGAAAAATGAAATTCAACAAAACTTAAGCCAACTGACCCAAAAAAGAAAGAGAATATAACCCAACACACACTTAAAGATGATATTTCATAACAAATAACTCATTTTATCAGTACATTTGTAGAACTTCTCAGAAGATGAGTTTGAAGATGTGTTTTTGTGGTTGCACCATTTTATACTTTAATGGGACTGATTTTATAACCGGCTAAAAACAGCAGAAGTGTCAAATATACAGGTATCGCAATAAAGTCATTGTAAGGGTTAGGCCCCACAGGTTAGGTTTAGGCATGGGGCCCTGAATGGTTAGGTTTAGGGGAAGGGCTGTGGTAGGGCTCATGAAAGACAAGAGCAGAAGACAAAAAACAAAGAGGGTTAGGGTTAGGTTCCATATACCTTATAGATTAAGTTGTCTTGTAGTAACTATTACAATGACCTTATTAAACACTTTTTAAGCAGTTACATAGTCTTATAAACAAATTATAATGTTAATAACCATCTTATAAGTACTTACACAGGTCTTATTAATGCTTATTACAGGACCTTAATATAAAGCTACAGCTACAAAAATGCAAACTAAACATTAAAAAAATAGAACATGTTGTTTTAACAAGTTTAAAGCATATTTTTGATACCAGCCTTTATTTATCACTGCCTGCCTAGTGATTTGTTTGAAATTTTGTAAGTAGTCTGTAAAAAAGAGCAAAGTCTGCAGCATGCCCAGATGTCCTACTGATCTGGAAAAAATTCTCAGTTTGCAGAGGACCAGTCTATGTCCCATACTATTCCCCACAATGCCCAGCGCTAATGCTGCTCGCTTCTTTTTCTGTGTATGGTGGGTAGCACTCAGGATGTACCTGTAGTTTGTTTTGTACATTTATAATAAAAAAAGTAGAGTTCTTCAAGAAGTCCCTATTTCCTGGGGAAGGTTCCTGTGGGACTCAAAAACTTGAGATGATGACCACCAAACATAGCTGAGGATTTTGAACAAACATCAACTAACCCGTTGATTTGTGGGTCAGTATAACAGGCTTTATCACTCATCAGGTTTAAAAAATAGTCTCTTAAAAGTTTTGCTCAGGAGCCAAAAGCCCTAAACTTTTACAAGGGCTGGGATTTTTTTGTGCATGTTGTAAATTATGTTCATTTGATATTTGTTAGCTTAAAAATCTGAATAGGTACAGTGTATATACAGTTAATCTTTCATTTGTTTTGGCTTACAATTTCTCTAATTTTGTTTCTCCCACAGTGAAATCTGACAACAAACAGGAGAAAACAGACCTCATGTCCAGCAAGACGGACAAGATCGATACGCTCGATAAGAAGGAGAAAGAAGATCAGCAGAAGAAGGACAACGGCCCCGATAAAAACCAGAAATCCGACAAGATCGTCAAAGATGACGACAAAATGGAGAAGATGAATGCAGAGAAGAACAACAAAGCTAACGAGAAGGCGGAGAAGGAGAAGGTGGACAAACCTGAGAAGACCAACAAAGACGAGAAAAAGGAGGAGGAGAAGAAACCTGCTGAGAAGAAGGAGGAGAAGGGAGGCAAGGGGACCGCCAAGTCCCCGACAGGAAACAAGACCCTGCCAAGTCCTGATGGCAAGGGCAAGGTGGGTCACATACACACACACACACACACACACACACACACACACACACAAACACACACACACACACACACACACACACACACACACACACACACCTCATGAGTGTCCAGCTTCAGAAACAGCCCAGTCACCCAAAGGTCACAGCGCTGAACTCAGCCACAGCTCCTGTGTCCAACAACAGCTTGCTGCTGGAGTGTCCTTGAGCTCGACACGCAAACCCTGCCTGTCTGCTCACACACACATACACGCTGCACACACACTCACAGGTGCTCAGGCTGGTGCAATAGAGGCACAGACATCAACAGCCTGAGTCATTGTTGTGCTTCTGCTGATTGTTCTGGTCTTAAGTGTGGGTGTGTTTCTGTGTCTGTGTGTGTGTCTGTGTGTGTCTACATGTGTCTGGTCTACATCCTTTTCAAAGCTGAGACATAAAACAGTTTTGTGTGCTATGAGTGGATTAATTCTTTGGAAGTTTTATCCCCAGGCCTGTAACAAAGGATTTTAGTTCTTTATTAAAAAACAGCTTTTGTGTATTTGAAAAGACACTCGTGCAGGATGTATGGCTGCACCTTACAGGAACTCAGACGTCTCTGTGGATGTGTTCGTATGTTGTCTTTGCAGAGTGTCAGTGTTGAAACAGTGAAATCCCTCACAGTCACTTTAATGTTCACACTGGCTCCATGTGTCACATACTTAACGTTTGCATGGCTGTGAACAGGACACAAGGTTGAAAAATCACATGTTCACCAGCTCACTGTCTCCTTCTTCGTTAGCTGTGTGGGGTCATCACAACTGAAAGGCAACTTAAATGTCATCTATTCTTCCTAGCTATGTGTTCGTTTCATGCACTGTAAGTCATCTTTCACTCCAGGTGTGAGTAAGTACCGTTATCTGTCCGAAAGTCCTGGCTAACAAACTCTTTGTATTGACAGCAATGCAGAAAGCTAAAATTAGCATACATATCTTTGTGAAACACATCATGCTGACAGAGGATTTTTGATTAGCATTTGCAAACTACTTTGAAAGCTAAAGTTGAATTCAAGTTTTACAGCAGCTCTACGGTAAAATACACCGGATGTGTCTGCAGTGCGTCACCGCTCCGTCACAGCGCTGGATCAGATAGGTTTCCATTCATGTCAATGTGTCAGCTTACACTTGATCCGCTCTGTTGTGGTCTGGCTGCATGGCTGGTCCAGGAGGTCGCAGGTAATTCGCAGCCATCCTATTTTTGCCGGATGCCAGAGCTTAGATGCATCAATTCACTGTAGGGAAGATTGAGTGGGGCAGGAAGTTGTGCCCAGCCAGTGACCTTCAAAACAAAACAAACCGTGTCAAAACAGACAAACAGACAAAATGAGTGGAGCCAGACCTGGGGCCTGTACTACGAAGCTGGATTACTCTTAGAGAGATAACTTCCTGGATAAGTTTCGGGTTTTCCGCACTACGAATGTGGATCTCTTTTTATCCAGACACGTTGCCCTGGTAACTGATGCTGAATGCCAAACCTGGTCTGGAGCAGGTTAAGTTGCACTATTTTTTTCTACTGTGAAGCACTTTGTGACTTGTGTCTGTGGAAAGTGCGATACAAATTAAGTTTACTTACTTACTTACTTGTTTAAGTTTACTTAAGTTCCAGGATTAGAGCTCACGGGGTGTGACAGACCGCCCGCTGACCAATCGGTTCTAATTATGAGGTCGGATATGATGCTGATCACACACACACTGACTGACAACATGAATGAATAAGGACCTAACTGGCCGTGTTGTCACATGATGAGATAGGTCTTTTAATATCACCATTTTGGAAATTTAGGCATTTGCAGAGTCAGCGATTTTTTGCCAGCAATCCCTCCGGCTTTTCACGGCCGCAGTCGTGTTGCTCCTGGCCTGGATTATACTGTGGTACTCCTCATATTTTTTGCAGGATTATTTGCTGCTCCTCCGCTGTAAAGTAGGCTGCTCTCTTCTCCATTGTGGAAAATGCTCCAGGGCCGCTGACCACGCCCATTTTATGTGTGCCCGCACAGATCCCAGCAGGATTCACTTATCAAGTTGATAACGAGCTTCGTAGTACAGCAGATCTGGATGACGGAGATCTGGTGAAGTTCAGCGAGTTGTCGCAGAGTTATCCTGGATGACTCAATCCTGCTTCGTAGTACAGGCCCCAGGTCGGTTAGCAGGTTGGAGGTTTTACAACCCAACATGAATGAAGAGAGGCTTAAAAATGGAGTGGGCAGCGTGGGAACTCCTTGGTCTTGACAAATGCAGGCAAGCTGGACTGCACACATATCTAGTGTATCTGAGGCATTAGCCTTGAGGGTTTTTGTCAGGTGATAGTTAGAGCCCTATTTTTAACACAGACAGTGGATGAACCAGTGTTGGACTGATGTAGTACAAGTTATTAACTACTTCTAAAACATCCCCAGAGTGCTTGGAAGGGTCATTATATCAGTCAGTGTTTTTGAAAAGGGTTAAAAAAAAGTTTATATCAAACCATTTAATCGCAAATTTTCCCTGTAAAATAAGAACATGTATATCATTCCTTAGACCTCCCATGAACACAACATGCATTGTTTTGTTCACACTTTTATAATAATAATAATAATAATAATAAGTATTATTATTATTATTATTATTATTATTATTATTATTATTATTATTATTATTATTATTATTATTATTATTATTATTATTATTATTATAATAGGCATTATTATTATTATTATTATTATTATTATTATTATTATTATTATTATTATTATTATTATTATTATTATTATTATTATTAAGGTTGATAAGATATTATAAGACAAGATAAGAAAAGATATGCTTTTTCAATTCAAAAGCATGTATGAAAAGCAACTATTGTTATCATAAATAAGTAAAAGCAGGAAAATATTTTATACTGTGTCAGAAAAGCTGTGCAGCTGCATAAATATATGAAAGTTACCAAGACTTATTAAAGTCTGTTTTTTTTACTGTAATAAATCTAATGGTTTAAGACAGTAAGTTAAGTGCGTATAAAGAAAACACACAGCATACATACATGTTTTCTTAATATTTCATGTAATAGATAGCTGTATTTCATTGTTGTCTTTGCTACAATGTAAGAGTAATACTTATGATTACTTACTAGAGTAACTGTCTTTTTCCTGATGTCAGTGAGATCTAGTTTTTCCCTAATAAGCACCAGGCAGATTTCTTGACTGCCACTAGCATAAACATTTCATTGTATGCCTCTTTTGTGTTGTATAAACTTCTATTTGATTTGATTACTTATTTGGAAAATTATTTATTTATTCATTCATTTATTTATTATGGAGCTGCAAAAACATGATTTTGTTTGAATGTTGCATGTTCTGCAAATATGATGGTTGTTTTCTGATGCAGTTGCCAAATTTAGAATTTCATTTTTTTAATCTCAGCTACACTTTTAAAACACAAAAATATAACTGTTCATTATATCTCTATTATACTATACCTTCATTAAATACTAGTTAAGCACCACAACTTACACTCACCTAAGCACCTTTTTTATGAATCAGCTCAAACCACCACCACCAACATTAAAAAACCTGACATTGCATCACAGCTGATGTCAAATCACACCTTTCTCTGTACCACTCATTCCATAAAATCTAAAGCTTATAACTTTATCATTTATTGAAAGCTCATGATTCATCCCAAGGGACTAGAAAAATCTCATTCTCAGATTTCAGAATTTGTTTCAGGTTGCTGTTTGGCTGTGCTGCCATTTCACTTCTCTTTTTCCTCTCCCTCTCTTTCTGTCCCTCGTCTCTTTTCTTTTCTGTCCTCCTCTCTTTTACTTTTAATTTGCCTTTTTTTAATTCCATTACCACTAGCCTGACGCTGGTTCTACCAAACCAAACTCAGCCAAATCTCGCCCATCCACCCTTTCCACCAATGGCGAGGCCAACTCAGCCAAACGCCCCTCCCCCACCACAGCCACAGCCAATAAAAAAAGCCCCAAGGCGACCACACCCACTGCTGCCAAGCGGCCACCAACTGGCTCTGCCAAGGCTGCTAAGGTGAGTCTCAAACACAAAGTGTACACGTTTCCTCAGCGCAAAGTTGATGAATGCACGATGTCTGGATCAGGAAACGTCTCGCCTTTGTCCTCAACTGAAACCGCACCCCAGGTTAAAGAAAACACTCCACTGAGTCCAGAGGCAGACAGCATCAGCCACTTCAAGTGAGCTCAAGCATATACAGTAAAAAGATGACACACACATCTTCACTTCCACGAGATTTATGTATGAGCCATGCTATCAGTCTGCAGCATCTGAAAACACAGCTCAGACGTTATCACTCGTCTCTCTTAGAGCAGAAAAAACACGACAGGAATGACTCATCAAAACACACAGCGATGACAAAACAAATACAAAGTGATGTTACTGTGGGTGAGATTATTCATGGATTAGCATCTGTACTGCTGACAACACCTGAAATCATGAATGCAGTGTGTGATAACTTTCTATAATACAAGCTCAGTGTGTCTGCTCTGTTTTGCTAACCGTCAGCACAACTTAAATCTTTCCTATCCCTGTGGCACCTGACTCTAAAATCCACAGCAGCTTTGATCTCTTCAGTTATTGTTGTTTACTATGTCATGACATCTGTGAAAGGTGAATGAGTTGTGTGATGTTTTGTGCTGTGATTTCTCTCAGCTAATCTGGAACAAGCCCATTATATTACTGTGCTGAATGATGTGAGCCTCACTGAACCCGTGATGTGAGGGTAACTTCTTTTTTCCTCTGTCTTTCTTTTCTCTATTTCTTGGTTCCCTTTCTTTTTTATTCTCATTTATTACTCTCCTTTTTCTGCTTTATTTCACTCTTTTTCTTACTTTCCTTGTACTCACCCACCCTCTTTCTTTTCTCTTCTTTGCTTTTATCTACTTTTTTATTTTCTATTTAAATCTTTTCCCCTTGTTTTTTCTCAATTTCTTTCTTTCTTTTTCTCTTTCTCTTATTTCTCGTCTTTCTTTATCATTTTTATTCTTAAATCTTTTCTTATTTTCTTTTCTTTTTTCGACTTTTGTTGTATTTATTTATTTTCTTTCTTTCTTTTTATTTTCTTTCTTTTTATTTTCTTACTTTCTTTTCCTTACTCTATAACTTTTTCCCTTTTCTTTTTTCTTTTTTTTTCTTTTTTTCTTTCCTTCTTTTTATTCTGTTACTTTATTTTCTTTACTCTGTCACTTTTTTTCTCTTTTCTTTCTTTCTTTTTTTTCTTTCTTTCTTTCTTTCTTTCTTTCTTTCTTTCTTTCTCTTTCTTTCTTTCTTTCTTTCTTCCTTTCTTTCTTTCTTTCTTTCTTTCTCTTTCTTTCTTTCTTTCTTTCTCTTTCTTTCTTTCTTTCTTTCTTTCTTTCTTTCTCTTTCTTTCTTTCTTTCTTTCTTTCTTTTTCTTTCTTACTTTCTTTCTTTCTCTTTCTTTCTTTCTTTCTTTCTCTTTCTTTCTTTCTTTCTTTCTTTCTTTCTTTTTCTTTCTTACTTTCTTTCTTCCTTTCTTCATTCTTTCTTTTTCTTTCTTACTTTCTTTCTTTCTTTCTTTCTTTCTTTCTTTCTTTCTTTCTTTCTTTCTTTCTTTCTTTCTTTCTTTCTTCATTCTGTTACTTTCTTTTCCTTACTCTGTAACCTTTTTTCCCTTTTCTTTCTGTCTTTTTTTTCTGTTACTTTCTTTCCTTTACTCTGTCACTTTTCTTTCTTTCTTTCTTTCTTTCCTTCTTTCTTCATTCTTTCTGTCTTTCTTTCTTTCTTTCTTTCTTTCTTTTTATTCTGTTACTTTCTTTTCTTCACTCTGTCGCTTTTTTCTTTGTTTCTGTATTTTTTTTTATTTTGTAATTGTTCCTTTTGTTCCTTTTTTCTTTGTTTGGTTCTTCTTTCCCTTCTTTTATTTCTTTTTCCTTTTCCCCCTCTACATGTTCTTTCATTTTATTTTATTTCTTTTTCCTTCACTCTGCTTCTGTTCTATCTTTTTCCTTCTTCTCTTTTTCTTTTTTTCTTTTTGTTCTTTTTTTCTTTTCTTTTCATTGCTTGGTTCTTTTACCCTTTTTTTCTTTCTTTATTTTTCTCTTCTCTCTTTGTATGTTGTATTTCATGGTAATTGATTCCTTTTTACATGCTTGAACCTTCTTTTTTTCTTGCTCTCTTTTTTTATCAGCTTGTTACAGCTTGTCTCATTCATGGAAACATTGATCCTCAGCTCATGATAACTCAGTTTTCTTCCACACAGGAGCAGAACACACACACACCTGCTGTACGAGCTGAAAACATGTAAAAAACAAACACATTTAAACTTTTTAAACTCTCCTTCAGATGATCTCGTCTTGTGATTTCAGGCTGCAGAAAATGGTACAGCTGAGAAACGCCCACCTGTGTCAAAGGCCACGCCCACTCCTCGATCAACTGCCAATAAGAACGGCTCTCCTGCCAACGCAGCAAGTAAAGCTGCTGGTAAGTGCACACATTTGCACACACACACATGCACACACACACATACCCAGCTTGCACTGAGAATCTTGTCTGCACACGCTGTGTGTGTGATTGTGTGTGTGCCCTCTGGCCCTGATTGTGTGATATTAGCACCATGGTCACAGACAGTGTCCCCCCTGTGCTTTGGTTACTTTATAGCGGTGTCAGAGCAGCATGACCTCCACAGCAGAAGCTGAAGGTGCTACAGTAGCCGGAAAAATGACTCACACGTTGACTGGCACGGCTCCAGGAAACAGGCTAACCAAACCGCTGCCATATGCTGCACTTTGTCAGATTTAAGAGGAAGCTTCTGAAGACGCCAGTCAAGTATTTTTATCTACAAATCACAAACAGCATCTCACCTCTCTCAGTGGTGGAGCTATGACTCAGTCTGAACCGTGTTATTCCAACAGGCGTTATGCTTTTTGTGCATCCTGTGAGGATATGATTCACTTATTTCACAGCCATAGCTGTGATCTTCCACAAGGTGTATTTCATTTACTGTGACCTGCATCATTTTTATGACTGTTTCACTGATGGCAGCGGTTCAGTTAGATTTCATAATGCCTCTGACACAAAGTGGCAGAATTAAAAACAGCACAGCTTGTGCCTAATGATGTACATACTGTGACGTTAACAAGAACAGTGAAATGACTCAGGTCCCATCACCAGTTAACCCTGACAGTTCTTATTCAGTTGATCATTTCTCCATCACTGTCATTTCAAGCAGGGCTCTATAGTATAAGGAGACTTATTAAAGCAACTTTTCTTGGTATAACTTGAGTATAAAGGTAGAAGACTGCATATTGATGGTGCTTTCCAGTTTCCACAATGTTATATTTGAAATGTCACAGACTTCTTCAAAGGGACTCTGAGAAGTTTGAGAGTGATCTTGATAAAGTCTCACTCCTAGATAAATGCCTGATTGTAATCCACACTTTAAAATGAGATTATCAGCACCAATATTACAGGTTACAGGCTATTTTAAATTTCTACTTTATGGCTTCCTGATCAGGTCAAGCAGGACTGGATGTTTAACGACACATCGAGGTCTCTATGACAGCACCACGCCGGCTGACAAAGTTTTGTAGAGACAATAGAGATGCATGTTTTTCTATGCTGAAAATGATTTATGTGATTAATTTTGTAGTGATGGTGGACACTGGAGCCTAACTGTCAGACAGAAAAAGGACAGAAGAGCAGAAGAAAGACAAACAGAGGAGTGATAGAGCACGAGCTAAAGGCTAACACAGGAGCTAAACTGTTTGTGATACCGTTGCCTCCAACCCACAGTCAGCAGTTATTCTGCAGTGGTCTATTTAAATTTGAGAGTCTATCAATAAAATGAAGAGTGAGGTTACATTAGCTCTGCTTGGTCGGTAACTGGCAGGATATAACCAGGATTCACTAACAGACAACTTACAGACATGTCTCAGAGCACCGGGCTGCCAGCTGGGCTAGATGGCTGCTAAACTACGAACAAACTGACGGTGTTTACTTGTTGTCACGTTAGCCTATAGATCTGTGGGAGCACCAGGCTGCTGATGTCGCTAACATACAGTCGGCTACTACAATGTTTGCTTGATGTCATGTTTTAAACCATACTGATAAATACCTTAACTTGGCGCATTGTATCCAGCAAAAAGTTGTCTTGAACAAAGACATTTTTTTTCGATCCAATCTCCATTTAATTCCAAAACAAACACACGGCTTGCGTAAAGTAATGTACAACAGTGCGTAGAGACTGCGGGCCACAAGGTGACGAGGGAGTCCAATTAAAAGAGATCCTGCTATTAGCATCTTTAAGTATGCTAACAAGACTTAGCACCAGGAAAACAACTTCTAACGTTAGCAAAAATGTGTCATTGTAGCGCTAAGTTGTTACAGCAGAGATGTTATAAATCAGTAGGGGAGAATGGGGTTAGTCTTCCCACTTTTTACATTTGTGTAAATCTCTCATCATCAAAACAACCAAAACGTCTTTCTACAGTAATAACTACATTACACAAAACACAAATTAAAGCTACAGGTGTTGGCATGAACAACTACCACCATGTAACAAATAGTTAGCTAGCTAATAAAAATCTAAAATATAACTTACCCTTTACACTCTTCAAGGGCATCAATTATTTTGTTATAAACCAATTTTTTAAAAGCCTCAAAGAAAAATTCTGTGGAGCTGAATCTTAAAAAAACACTCAAAAGTTCAGCTGTCTGACTCCAAAACAACTAAATAGGTGAGCTGTGATCCCAATTCTGTAAATTTCCATACCACAGATCAAGAGAATGCGCCCCCTGGTGGCAAGATATGAGTGTGATAACTAGCCTGTGTGACAACTAACCCCATTCCACTCAAAATGTCTTGGTCTCCACTTACTTCTGAAAAACAGTGTATGGTTCTTCCACACCTGACTGCAGCTCCTGCTTGTTCAATGAATAAACTCTTAGTTTGCCAACATGTCTTGCTTCTTCTGACTTCAATCATTCAACCCCCGAAACAACACCAACAACAGCAGAGTAATCTTGCATTGGCACAGAAACTCTGCTGCTCATCTCACAAATGCATTCTCCTTGCAGAAGTGGCCCTGTTCAAAAGAGAAATAAAGAGGCTTCACAACTGTATGAGATTTACTACCAAGAAGTATTACACCATGAAAAACTTGGTGTTTCTTATTTTTTCCAAGATTCTGATCTCTGTTTCTGTCTTACAGTGAACAAGAATGAGAAGAATGAGAACAAGACAGGGGAGGCCAAGAAACCCAAGACTACAGGTAGGAACAGAGGAGTTTCAGATCAGTTTGTGTTGTGGTGAAACTCTGGATATCTGTTGAGAGAATTTTTTAAATCTCTAAATCGGTAACTTTAGGGTGACTGCACAGATATCATAACCTTGTGATTTTGGTGCTTCATGAAGTTATTATCAGCTCTGTCATGCAGTCTGATTCTAACATTTTGAACTAATGATATCCCAGAGCAAACATGCCCAAAGAGCTTTTCATGCAGTTTGCCTTCATCATGTGACTAATTTCCAAGAAGAGCTGTCAACGCCTCCTCTCTGCCGCAAGACAGTATTTCTCTGACTGCAAAGTTAAGTTCCACCCTCAGATAGATGACAGACTGCAAGAAGAAGACAACTCATCTCTGGTTTATGTAAAGTCAAAGTCCAGACTCAATAGATGTGAAAGCAGGAGGGGGTCCACCAGCAAGAGCAAGTCTCTCCGTAGGCCCCAGGACTGTGTTGACCTAAGATGATCTGAGTGCTGATTGTTTACAGACTGCATCTAACGACCCTCTTCATTCAGTGGGTCACATCATAAATAAGTAATTGTAGCACCGAATCCGACTCTAAATTATGTGTACATTAAAGGCTCTAATTTCGTGGCGCAGCGCAGGGGGCAGCCAATTTGACAATTTGGTCCGTCTGCGCAGAGATGGGTGTGACTGCACGCCAGGGGGAGGTGTCGACATAGGCGCAGTGACAATTTCGTGTCAAAAACAGTGCAAAAAGTGAGCTGAAAGCTCGCCAGCTCCAACCTGGTCTATTCTCGGCGCAAAGTGGAGCACACCCTCCACAGCTGTAATTTGGTGACAGGCACACATGTAACCGTCTGAACCAGCATATACATTTATATCTATATTAACTGTCCCGTCACATCTGATGTCAGATTAAAGCCGTTTGTCATAATGGAAAGTTAACCTGACGGCAGCTGGAAGTTTGATGCACATCTTACAATTAAACAATAAACAGCCTTAACATCTGATACTGAGTATATATCTGGCTTCTCTCATTTCATTTAATTCAAAGAAAAGAGGGAGAGATTAAATCTGTCCCGGGAGCTGGCCCACATGGCGATGCGCTTTGTGTCCTCCAATGTGCCCCGCTGTCCATTCTCCTGCTGCAGGGATAGCGGCTCTGACCGTCTCCGCTACCGGGTCTTTCCAGTACACTGTTTCCGCCTCGGCCGCAGCGCATTTAAAGGCGAGAAGAGGTGCTCATTTGATCTCCTCCCTCTCTGCCATTTGCGGGGAAGGAGGCGTGGATGCACTCCTCTGCGCCTTGACTGCACCTCTCTTGGCACTGCAGGAAACTTGCAAAGTGCGCCAGTCACGCCCTGTCCAAGCGGTAAAGGCCGGCGCAGGGCAGGTGCGCCTGCGCTTGCACCTGGTCTACGAAATTAGAGACCATTGTCTGAATATGAAAAACAAACCTGATAAAATCCAGATCCTGATCCTGCCATAAAAACATCCTGACACATTTTCTCTATATTGTCCCCTAATAGAGAACATTTTCCCTGGTCAGAAGCAGAATTTGCTGATGTTAATGCTGCACGATAAAAAGCTTCAGTTACAAGCCAAGGTTTACAGATCCCAGTGCAAACGTGATTAACAGCATCTGGTTAGCATCGCCATCTCAGACAACAAGATAGAGGATCAGCATTTTTGTACACAATGATTTACAATCACCAAAGTACAAAACTAGAAAAAAAAAATAGGCCAATTCTTTTACCATTTTAGATTTAAAATCTTTGAAAAAAACTCATAAAACCAAAGGAAACTGACTTTCTGCATGCATTTCAATGAATGTCCGAGTGTATGGCAATGGCTGAACACACTGTGATTGGCACACAGCGTTTGAGGGCGGGACTTAGCCAAAGGTCAACCAAAGGACAGGTGTGGTTTGAGTTCACCAGTCTGTAATGATGGCTTAAGAATGTTTGGCTGATTTTTACAGAAACCACTAAAAGAAGAATAACAAGTAGAGCGTTCATCTGTTATTTTCACTGTTGATAAATACTGTATGTCAGTTAGAGCTGCTGGACCCAGGTCACTTTCACAAAGTCAAATATGGCCCTCTTTGACAAAAGTTTAGACACCCCTATCATAAACCAAGGCCAGGACCTACAAGTATGATGCTAGGATTCTAAAAGCACAAGATCTTACAGAAGAGAAATTGGGACAGATGGTTATCATTTAACCAGAACAGGGCCTGACAAACAAGAAAACAGCATGTGAAGAAAATGTTTAGAGCCCAAAAGTAAAAATGCTTGATGTGAATCCTGATAATGAATACTAAGACTGAATGAATGAAGCTACCCTGAACAGCCGATACAGATAAACTTCTGTCTCTGTTTTTCTTTGACACGCAGCTCGTCCCCGTCCTCCTGCTTCTGCAACTCCTGCTTCTCAGGCTGCTTCAACCAACGGCGAAGCATCCTCTCACCGCCGCCGGGTCATCACCAAACCCCCTGTGCCCAAGCAGACCCCAATGGAAAAGAAGCCTGCAGTGCCCCGCGCCCCTCGAACCCCCCGACCCCTCAACGCTCCAACACCTGACCTGAAGAACGTCCGCTCAAAAATTGGATCCATCGATAACATCAAGTACCAGCCAGGAGGAGGAAAGGTAAGATAGATGTGTCCACATGGATGGCTTTAAATAACTCAGACCTGTGAAGATACCTTGAATGCAGCAGAGGAATGGTCTATAATTCAAATAGCGGCTCAGTGCTGCACCTCATTATAATGTCCTGTTTTTAGAGCTCTGTCTGCACACTGGCTCTGCACACTGGCTCTGCACAGGCTGTCAGAATCAATGCAAACCAAGAGTAACTCTGAGCTGAAACTCTGAGCTGAAACTCTGAGCTGAAACTCTGAGCTGAAACTCTGAGCTGAAACGCTGAGCTGAAACTCTGAGCTGAAACTCATCTGGTTCTGAAGTGTCAGCCCTGTCACAAATTATAGTCACGAGGCTCAGGAATCAACACATTTCTTTTTTTAACCACAGTTAAAGGGTTTTTTTTTCTTTTCAGGAGCCATTTGTGACAGCTGCTGTCTTGCCTTGAATTTTCACGCTGGGATAGACTAAATACAATCCAGCTCTGTCTTTAAATTTAGCATGTTCACCCAAACATCATAAATATTCACTTTAAAGGTCTTCCACACATTTTTATCATTGAAAAATGGAGCTTTATGTTTATGAATGGGCAAACAGGTATGTATATGAGTGACTTGAGAGGGCAACTGACAGAAAGGAGTCTTTAAACTCTCACTGGAAACATTTCAGTATCCTCATCATATAGCTCTGATTTCCATTCATTTACTTTAAAAAAAAAATGCACGCCCCAGTCAAAGTCCCATCTCTGCGACAGTGGCTGATATTGCTCATGGGAAACTAAGTCTTTAACCCAGAAAAACACCACAGATTCCAGCCACAGGTATGACTTTAATCACCACTGAATGGACAGTTTCCCCAGCTCCTCTAAGACCCACAAGAGATTTGATCTGTTGGTTTAAATTTTTCCATCCTACATTTTAAATCAGCATCAGGGACCAAAAATAAAAAAGATCATTCACAAATTTTAAGAACAGTTGAAAAATTGCAAGAATTTACATTTTGCACTGTTGGATCCTAAGAAATTTCTTAGTAGAGTTTCAAAATGCAAAAAGAAGAAAAAATTCAATTGAAATGTTCTGTTTATCTTCTTATCAAAAGTTTAAGACCTCAGCCTTTAGAAGCTGGTCAATAATGTGGATTCAGTTGTTTTCTGTCAGGTTTTCACTCTGTCCTGACCTCCTGATGACAAAGGCTCAAAAGCTTTCTCTCTTTGAATGTGGTCAGATTGTTGAGCTGCATCTCTCACAACACGCCATCTCTGCTGAGGTTGGACGCAGTAAGACAGCCATTTTGAATTTCTTCAAAGATCCTGAGGGTTATGGAACAAAGGGGTCCAGAGGTAGACCCAAAAACATTTCACCAGCACTGAGCCAGAGGATCTGATTGGCTGTCCATTAAGACACAGGTTGAACCTTGACCCAAATGAAGGCCATTACTGGAGCTGACTGCAGCCCAATAACTATCAGACGCCATCTGAGAGAGAAGAGCTTTAAGGAGAAAACCCATCTTCAAAAGCCTCGTCTCCTTCAACGCCACAAGCTCGCCCGTTTGGACTTTTCCAGAGAGTAGCAAACATGGGACACTGAAAGGTGAAGAAAGTTTGATTCTCTGAGGAGAAAAACTGAACCTTCTTTGAAGGTAGGGTCTGCAGGAACTTTATTACATGTTAGTTAACACAACATTCAAACTGGGCTCCTCCTCCTTGGTTCAGTGCCAGTGGCAGCACACACCCACAGTCAACTGAAGCTACGTGAACACACTCACTAGCCCAGCAACCACCTGTAGCATTGTATTTCGACATGGGAGGGACTCAAGAGCTGTGCACCTGACTTGGTGTGTTAGCACAAGCTAATCACAGGGTTATCTGACACATACTTGCCCAGTAGAAAGCCAACTCACATTGCTCTTCATCCCAAGCTGCTCCAAGTCCCCAAAAGCGAGTGACAGTTGAGCCAAGTTTCGCCCTCGTTTAGGAAAAAGCTTTGTCTGTCAATGTTTCTTCACTTTGGTTGTTTTTCTTGCTCCTTGCTGTGTCAACCATCGTAGCCACTCAGGATAGCTTTTTCCACTTGCTAATCAACACTCAAAGTCACTTTGTGCACTGGGCACGCTGTGATTGGCTGAGGGAACCACGCTTATTCTTCATCCAGAAACATCATGAAACAACCAAAACATCAACATACAGTCAGAGGAGGGGGTTGAGGCAGACACAGAAACTGACACACATGTATAGAAGCCTATAGGAGACAGTTGAGCTGGATTATTCCTGTAAGTTGCCATTTTATCTTTTAAGAAAATTCTGCAGGCTCTACCTTTAGTTATTGTTTTCAATAAATTGCTTACTCATTTTTTTGTCTCACTCGCATTTCTTCTTTTTACAATTTGAAACTCTGCTTAGAACCTTTTTAAGATCCAACACTGCACAATGTAATGTGTTCCCTTAACCCCAGTACTTGATTTGTCCTGTCAGATAACGAGGCTGAAGTGTTCCTGTAGAAACTATTGTTGCAGGTCTTACTGATATGGCCAAAACTTTCAACATTGTGATAACTGTCCTTTGATTCACAATAAGCTGTCTGTGTCTGAGACTAGAGGTGGGCTGATCGATCCAAATATCGATAATCGACTGCTTAAGTTTTATGAAAGTGGCGACCTGGCTGTGTCCATGTCACGTCATGTGGCTCAGTGGCACTAGGGAAACGAGCAAGCAGACTCCAGAAAAAAGAAGTTTGCTTGAATTTTTTGAACATTTGTTCTGGTGTGATAATTCTTTATGCTTTACTATTTAAATAAAAATGAGTTTGATAACAGGAGAAATTTCATTTATTTATTTTTTAATTTTTGTATTGAAGTCTTCAACTTTATACCTCAAAAAAAAAAAAAAAAGAAAATGATATTTTTTTATTTGCACTTTTTTTAAGAAAAGAATTCCACACAAAATGTTTTAGGGATTTTTTTTATTATTACTACTTTATTTATTTTTACTGTTGTTTTGTTTCTGAACATAAATGTTTATCATGACACTAAAGTATTTTGTAGTCACCTTTAAACTTTGCCTAAATTCTGTCCTAGATTTTTACGACATAATCAAAGGAAAAAATCACAAAAACAACTTAATGTCAGCAGTTTTTTGAAGCATCAACCTTAAATATGAAAAATTATCGGTATAAGTATCGGTATCGGCGATACTGGCCCTGTATTTACTTGGTATGGGATCGACACCAAAATTCCCAGTATCGCCCACCTCTATCTGAGTCTGATTATAAAACCAAAGGATTGTTCTCTCACCTAGTCTGTTCTGAAAACACTGGAGTCAGTGTTTCCCTCTTTTCTGTGCTTATGGTTTAAATTTGAAGCGATGGAGAGAGGACGACTTACTCTGTGAAGATCAAATAAGTATTAGTGAAAATGAGAGAGAAAGTTTTCATCAGTGAAACATTAAAGAAACCAGAGGAGCAACAGAGGAATAAAAATGAAACTGAAAAACAATGCAATGATAGAGGAAGTCACATATGGCTCGGTATCAGCTTTCCTTTCCTCTGCACTGCAGACTTTGTTTGTAGAGGTCATTGCCTGATAATTAAGGAGATGGAAACTATCAGTGTCTGTTTTTGTCCTCCTGCTTCCTTACTTTAACTTTAATATAAAACCTTATTTCTTTCATGTTTGCTGGTTCCACTTTCATCCCTTTGTTGGTCTCTGAAGTCAACATAAACAGTATCATCAGCCTCACTGCCTGATGCTGTCGTGGGAAATTGGGTTTCTCACACTTCCAACCATCCTGTAAAGCCCACCTTCCTAACAGTAATGTCAGAGTCTCTCTCCACCTCCTCTCACACCTGCACTGACACTTGGAGAGCAGTGTAAATTGTTCCAGTGTGTTCAGACTGTGCTCTTATTCTGCTGGGATGAAGGTGCAAAGCATGTTGTGGATTGACACAACCTAGACACAGACTGTGTTTGTGTACTTTGTGTACTTTGTGTACTTTGTGTGTGTGTGTGTGTGTGTGTGTGTGTGTGTGTGTGTGTGTGTGTGTGTGTGTGTGTGTGTGTGTGTGTGTGTGTGTGTGTGTGTGTGTTTGGGAGAGGTTTGACTCACACACATCAGCTGTTCTCCATCTGTCCTGTTTCTTGATGTAAGCTGTAGATCAGGTTCATTTGGTTTCCATCTCCACTGAGCTCAATTTCGTTAAACAACGCTGATGAACATCAAACTCTAAACATTTATTTTCTCTTCTTTTAAATGTACTTAATGTAGGACAATGAAACACAAACTCTGTGTTTATTTTTGGTTCAAAATTATAGAAACAATTAGGCTTTTGTGGTATTTTGATGCAAAAATGGGCGCCAACCTCATTCATGTTGATTTACTGAGATGTCAAAGCTGGGTTGAACTTTCACACTCCAAAATCCAAAATCAAAACATGTGTACAACTGACTTTGTGTAAAAAATGTCTTTCTAGACTTAATAAGAGCCATAATCACCTAACAGGCCTGGGAAATGACTTGTTTCAAGATGTCAGTAGACAAAAATCCAACTGGAACAGCTTATTAAGAGAAAAACAAACAAATCTGCCTGTGGAGAAAGAAAAATGTTTTAGTTTATTATCCTCTGCTGGGACATTCTGATATCTGTTATTTTGACAAGCAAAATTGTTGGACTGCGGCTATTTTTACATGAAAACTTGGAGCCTCTCTCTTAACATGTTTCTTATTTGTTTCAGCTCCCAAGTGTCAGTGGATGATTGAAATTAACATTTCTATAAAAATGGTTTTGCATGTATTTGTATTTTTACAGATGCAAAATTGAGTGGAGATTGTAAATTTGATTATAGCACATACAATAGTTATGAATAAGTTATATGATATGTTGAGATATGAGAAGTTCACTCTCAGACCAATGTATCTATGCATAGTGCGTTTAATATTAACCTTGGTAAGTAAAGAATATGAATCATTAGGCAACAGCAGAATCTATTTTTTCATAGTGGTGTTTTAGGAAACCCTTATTTCAGCCTCTGTCTGAAACATTTCAAATTAGTTGCTGTCACTTTAAAACTTACCACTCCACAAACCCCCTTCACTCTGATTGGTCAGCCCTCTGGAGGCCTGTCAGGGGCAGAGCTATGGCCATGTCATGGTGTTTGTGTTGGGATGGGAATTCAAAAACAGTTCCTGTTGAGAATTGATAAATGTTTTTAAAAAATCAATATTGTTAGCTTTTGTGCTTTACGATTCCCTTAACGATTCTTTATGCCAGAGCTGCCAGACCTTAAGTTGGTTAGTTTTCCACAGCTATCTTAGCTTAGCAGATGATAACAGTTTCCCAAGAAAACTCTGATCCAGGATTTTCAGCTTGAAGTTTTACTGAAGATCTAAACACACAAAGAAATGTACATTACTCTCTCACAGGAGATTAATATTCAATACATTTAACATGTTATAAATCTTCTTATTTACCAAACACAATATAAACAAAATAGCTCTAGCTTGCTACTAACGTACATGGGAAATTGCATTGATATGCTAGTTGTTAGCGTGCATTGTTGTAACTTCGGCTTCAGAATAGAATTTCCACTTTTATCACAAAAACATATCACAGTAACTCTTTGTAAAAATAATTCTGTGAACTCCAGATGTCAAAATGCATGATGAAAGAAAAAATGCGTGCAGGCTCATGGCTAGCTTCATACATACAGCAAGGTCCCAAACAACTTAGAATAATGCTATAACCACTTCATGACACTAGATTGCCAACTCGAATGAAAGTATATTACAAAACAGTGCATCAATATCACATGGAATGCAATTTTTACTTATTTCTGTATACACCCAAAGATATTCAGATCCAGTGACCAATTTCATATTTTTTCCCTAATAAACTCAATTAAATGTTGTTGACACAGTAAACCTGTAAAGCGACTTTTTGTTCAGAGAAAATGCACAAGACAGATTGATAAGAAAATCGATAAAGAGTGAGAACAATTAGCAGATGCCATAAGGGCATGGATATCACCAAAATCTTATTAATACCCATCCCTACTTATGTGATCACCTCATCATTTTGGCAAATTTCTTAGAGATCTTGTGAAGATCTTGTGTGATATATAACAGGCTGTTTTGAGCATGTGTTTTGTATGAACACCAAGAATTATTACTTTTTATTCATATTCATAGTCTTGGAAAGTATAGTACTCTTTCTTCAAATGGCAAAGCAATAGTTGAGTACTTGTGCAGCCCTTTTTCCAACTCTAAGCTCACTAACATTAGCCTTTAAAGGGGACATATCATGCTTGTTTCTCCTTTTCACTATGCCAGACTAGGATGCCTGTAAAGCATTTCTGCCCTCAGTACAAGTCATTTAGTTCCTTCATTGCCCCACAATAGCGTTCTCAATATCCTCATTTTAGGCCATTCTGAAGATCTCGTTGAAACACTCAGTTTGGAGAATGACCTCCAGTAACCTCTCAACGTCACAGCCCTTTGTGCTCTGATTGGTCAGTTCTATCAGAGGGGCGGAGGGGGTAGAGCCAGGGGGTGGTTTTTGCAGCATGGCAGTATTTACAAAATCGCCATAATGGATGGGGCAGACCGAGCGAGTTTGCTGTTTGCCAAAACTTCACCGTAAGGCATTGATAGCACTAATAAAATGGCAGAGTGTAGGATACGTCCTTTTGTATTGGACCCTGAGTCAGAAAAAACGACAGTGTTTTAACTGCTAATTTACCATGTAAAGCCGAGCTGCTCAGCAGAGCAGAGTCCCTGCATCCAGCATCTGAGGGGGGATACTCGGCTCTTGGTGGGTGTATCCCTCTGTGGCGGTTGTGTGACTAACTGACATCACAGAGGAGAAGCTGCTTTATCAGATTACTCCAATAAAAAGAAAGGATCCTTGTGTCGTCACAAAGGTCGAAATCTTGCGGCCAACTGGCAATGACCTATTTTCAGAGGCATCAAATTTTTTTTTAATTCAGGGGGTGAAAGGTCTTGTTTTTAAATGTATCATATTATATGTAAGTATTAAATCAGGGATCAGCATGATATGTCCCCTTTAGCATGTTAAAAAAATAGGCTTAAACACTGCAAGAATAAGCAGATTCTTGGATATTGAATTGTTTTTCTTCACAATGTGTAAGCACATTTTATTAAAGACTTTTCTTAGTTGAATTGATTTGTGTTCGTATTATCAAAACTTCTCTGCATTGACATGAAAGATGTGTGTTTATTTGCACAAAACCCGTCTGACTTTAATTTGCTTATTTCTTTCTTTCTGTTGTTAAATGCTGATGTAAACATGATATGAATCAGGTGTTAAAAAATCCTATCTCTGCTGGTAATTAGGAGAGCATTTCTGGCTCTAACCTTTAATGTCACCCAGACATATTTGTCCATCCGTCCCCGACCTGGCCAAAATTCTGGGCAGGCTGTTATGTAACAGCTGATAGCCGCCGCACAGGGGCTGCAAACTATTTAAGATTGAATACCAAATATAGACACCATCTCCTCTCTTATTTACCTAGGGAAACTGCCTGCAAGCTCCTTTTTTAGCCGCAGCCTGTCTTTAATGACTGCTACCTTTCTCAGCCTCGATCAGGTAGACAAGATCACATGGCCAATTAAAGCTAGATGAGCTGAAGGGAGCAGCTCTCCAAATGGATCTGCAGCCTAACCTTATGTTCTCTGAATGTTGCAGACACACCTTTCAGACAGCTGTGTTGTGTTTTGTGTGGTAGCAGGTCCATCCCTGCTGCTTTGTTTTCTTTCCATTTCAAAGCAATGCTGCTGCACTTTTTGTGGGTCTGTCAGAGTAAAGCCACTTTACTTGCAAACACGTTCATGCTCTGCATCTCAATGACGGACTCTGACTCATTCAGTGGCACAGGTATGGTTTGGTTATTAGGTGTTTAAATGTTTTCCTTTTAGCAGAGGTTATTTGGTTTAACTGATTCTCCATCCTTTGTATTCATAGGGCTGGTGTTATTTGACTGGAAACACACAGCACTGTGACTTTGTCTCATGCTGTTTTTATAATTGTGTTCTTTTTAAACTTCTCTTTGTATTTTTTCCACTAATCTCTTGATTCATTGTCAGGCCTTTTAAGGGACTCCGTCTGCTGTGGTTTGCAGGCTGCTGTTATCATTCTGT
Source organism: Halichoeres trimaculatus (assembly GCF_033239565.1). Lineage (NCBI taxonomy): Eukaryota > Metazoa > Chordata > Actinopteri > Labriformes > Labridae > Halichoeres > Halichoeres trimaculatus. The sequence continues at coordinate 31,667,948 of NW_027437193.1, forward strand.
CACCTGTATAAACACATGTCACATACCTGTTTTTAAGCTTCTGTTTGACTGGCTGTTGGAAATGTAAATCTTCAAACAAAAACATGCATTCTTTGTAAATTTGATATAAAACTTGGTTAAGTTACATCCTCTTTATTTCATGATGACTTCTTTTGTCTTGAAGCTGATGCATCCCTTTTGATTGGCTGCATTAACCCATGCCTTCATCTGATTGGTCCAGCAACTTACCCACACTTTCAGCCCACCTCCATTCATCCAGCTCCCCCTGTCACCACCCTCCATCCACCTGCTCTTGCACCCTGTTGTGTTGTGGTTATTAGTTGGCTGGAGGTTGTATTTACCACGGGGATGCTTGTCCCCTACAGGTCTCCTCCACCCCGAACAACAAGACATCAGACCCCTCCAACCCTGCCGCCAAGGCCAGAGTGAGTCCCTACCATCTGCACCCTCACACACAGTACATCCTCCCAGCTTCTCTGTGCATTCACCGCGCACACTGCCCACTCTACATCCTCACAGGACACATCACACCCTCAACGTGTGTACATTAAAACACGACAGGAGGTGAAGAGTCATTCATTTTTCCGTCGTAGTTTGTACTTTATTTTATCAACAACCTTGAGGCACTTTTTACAAAGAAAATCAGATTTTTTTTTTCCTCTCACATTTTTTAGAAAATCATGTAAATGTCTATTACAGTTTTTCTCATTTGGTTTGGTTCATTTATTGAACCAGAAATTACATTCTTGAAATAACATGGATAAACCTTAAAAACTACTTGGCAAAAGTTCACAGCATAATTACATTTCTCATTAACTTCATCAAATTGCGAATGCTTTTGTTTAGTTTTGCAAAAGACAAAGTACAGGTAGCCTACAGTTGGCACAGTTAGCCTAGATTTAGCACAATTTTCAATTGAATACATCTCATTGATCTAAACTGATTGTTGATATTCAGTCTAATGGTCAGTCTCTTCAAAACATAGCATCATTTCATTGTATTAGTCACCTCATGCACAATAGTCTGTTTTAGTTGTCAAAATTAGTCAGCAACATAACAACATGAATACCATATAAATGTCTTGGAACATTTGATAAATTGATCAATCAAAAGTTGGGTTAAACTAGAAGGAGTAAACTAGGAAGAGTTTCACACATCTTAGAAGTTCAGATGATAGGTGATGTCTATGATTGTGAAAATACGATGACAGTAAAAAGGTTCGTTGTACACCATGTGCTGGCAGATTGCTTACCGTTTTTCTCTGTTGCTTTGGTTCATTCTTTGGTTTCAATTCTCAAATGTACTTGTTCAATCTTCACATCATTGTGCCACTTGTGTTTATCCAAAAAGCAGTTTCTCATTTCTTTGAACAAAATGCATATGGTTTGGGAAGTCCATGCAGATGATTATGTACAATACTCTTCTGTTCCCTACATTACCAGTTGCTTATGTCATATTGATCAAAATGGATCATCATGGCTCTCTGTTGAATGGTCTCACGTCCCACAACATTTAGTCCTTAGTTCATCTCATAAGTTTTTACATGCAAAAACGTTGAACAAGTTATCATAATATGTCACACATCTTCCCACACAATTACATTAGACTTTGTCTGGATTGGTAAAGTGCTCCCTGGTCAATCTTGGAAATGTGTGAAGCATCAGATCAACCAATCAACCAGTATTCTGAAATAGCTCAAAGGTGCATCAACCATCGACTCGCAGGTATGTATGTGCACTTTCCTCTGTATATTCAGTGGCAACAAATGTCCCGTAAAGGGCATTGAAGATCTGTCACACTTGTGGACCATGTTCTCAATCATAAGCTTACAACGGCCCAGGTTGGTTGAAAGGTGCAGCCAACCTGTGCCAGGAGCAGTAAGACTGTTTTGCCAAATGATCTTAGAGTTTTGAGAATGCAATTTCTTTTTCAAGAAATGAGCCAAACCAATGGAGAAAAACTGTAAAATAAACCTAAAATCATTCAAACAAACCCCTCTACTGTAGCATCCCCTGTTAACAGTGTGTGATTGAGTGAATGTGGTTAACAGTGTGAAAGCTCTTTGAGTGGTCTATAAAACCAGAAAAGTGCTCCAGAATTACAACTCCATTTACCATAAACAAGCCAATAAGATCAGTGATACATGTGCTATTAAATAAATTTGCTTTCCTTTTTTATAACTTTCAGTTGAAAGCCCATTTCTACCTCTCATTAAACTTTTTGTTTACATTAAAATAATCTTTATTTTTTAACAGTGGGGTTAGTTAAGGTACCTGTCAAATATAAAGACATCACCATCAGGAGAGACCTTTAACCCTGACCCATTCATCAACACACAGGTGACATTATTTAACACTGCAGAGGGGCTCAACTGTTCATGTAATTTAACTGTATATAAGAAAAGATCGTTTAGCCAACAAATGCTGGACTCTCTATAGTAAGCCATGTTATTTCAGTTCCATGTACCATCACAGTGTAGTTAATGATATACTGTGTTGTTCTGCCCATAGGTATTGTCATTAGGCCTCAAAGAGAAAAGCAGAGTTTTGGCCTTACTTTGAAGAAGTGTTTTCTAGTGGAGTGTTTCCCTGGCTTTCTGATGTGACAGCTAATTCCCAAACTGTTGGCCGCACCCCCTATTGGGCTGCAAAGGTTTTGCAAGTGGGCCGCGAAATAATTTCCGAGATTGTATAACTTTGTGTTTGGGTGGGAGAATAGTGTTTTGAATGTAAAAACTGAGTTATGTTTCAAGGATAGGTAAAAAATGTTTAAATATTCTTCAAGTATTAGCTACAAAAAGTTGGTGCCCAACTTGCTCCTGATTGGTCAAAAAGGGAATCGCTGGTGTCGGCAAATCCCCAAAATCCAAACAGCTCGTCTTAGGTCAGGATTTTACATTCACAAGCATGACTAAGTACAGGTTTTGTCATTAAATATCACATTTTGTGGGCTAGGAGGAAAGCCAAAGACCCATAAATTTCACTAAAAGACTTAATAAAGTGATTTTTGCACAATATGGGACCTTTAAGAAAAAATGCTCTGAGAATCATTATATGGCTTGAGTATTTATGGGGTCTGAGATGTGCCACAAAACTTTTTGAGACTTAAATATGGGCCCTGAGTTGGAAAAGGTAGGAAACCATTGATCTAGAGAATCAAGTAGCAGCAGCTCCCCAGGGATTGTGAGCATGACTCACCAGCTCTACCAAGAAGCATACATTAACAAACCAATAAGCCAATTATTGATATTCTAAAGCCATCCAAAATCGATTCATGAACGCGTCCTCTATTAAAAATGTGGTTGTATTTTAACTTTATTTTGAAGCCCAAGGACCCCAAACAGCAAGGCTTTCTGACTTTGAGTTGGACTTTCCTAAATGAGCTAAATGATCTGATGAAGTTGAGCCTGTCTGCAGCAGTTAATCATCAAGCTCCCATTCCAGTTCTCAAACCAAAAGTCAAACCTTCTCATAACTTTACCAAAATCACTGCCCCAGTTTAATTATCCACCCTGAGGAGTCATGGGAGTCACATTGCACCAAGATGTCACACCTTAAACAGCATGTTGTTAGCACATGGCAGCTCTATGTTCCTATGCTTCACATATGTTGATAACACTGAACAACTAACAAACAGCCTCTATTCACCTGTTACTCCTGTATTTGTTTGTACTATTCAAAACCCCACAGCTATTGGTTCAAAGTCAAAGTCATATATCTTGAAAGCCTTTTAACTTTTTGTATTCACTCATTTTAATGGGATTCCCTGGAATGTTGCTAGGATAAAGGATGCTGACAGTGTCAACAAAGCTGAACAGAGCAAAGGAAAAAAACAGAAGTCTGTGGGGTTTTATGAAACATAATGTCCTGTCTTTCTTTGTAGGAGAGAAAAAATAATTTGTCAAGGGAATACAGATTTCTTTAAACTTGTTAGCCTCAAAGGTGTTAAATGCAGAAATGAAGGAGACGCAAAGCGACCACGAGTAGCCACTACAGGCCACAAGACTGAATGAAGATGTATGCAATATGTTATTAGAGAGAAAGGAAAAAAAGGAAAACATTAGGATACTGTGTGTGTGTGTGTGTGTGTGTGTGTGTGTGTGTGTGTGTGTGTGTGTGTGTGTGTGTGTGTGTGTGTGTGTGTGTGTGTGTGTGTGTGTGTGTGTGTGTGTGCGCGTAAGATAACGGCTCAGTGAGTCATCTTTTGCCGGTGCCACCTGCGTCATCCCACCATATTCATCCTGGAGACAGAGACTAAGACAGGGATGGGAGAATGGAGGAAGGCGCCTTACGTCTGCTGCAGGGCTTTTTATAACGTAACCACAGAGGGGATGAATCTGAAACCACAACATGATAGGAAAAAGGTTACATCATGTCGTGGTTTCAAGGGTTCATTTGATTCTATATTGGTCAAAGAAGACAAACGACTTATGAGTGGACTCCAAATGTGAGCTTGATTTTAGGGGACATGTTTCCTCTGAAATGAGCAGTGGAGTGGGATGATAAGTGTCCACTGGTCAATAGGATGTAATGTTTGATAGGTGCTGTGTCGTAAAGGCTTAGGTTGATTCTGTTTTATATCACACTGAGTTACTACAGTCTCAGGAGCAGTGGTTTAGCACAGTGGATCTCAGAAAAGGGGGGTCTTAGACTGCCTTCCAAAATCAAAAACTATTTACAGTTGCATATTTTATCTATTATTCTTAAATGTAAACAAAAATAGGGGTAAAAATTTATATTCAAACCATATACACAGAAAAAAATATTTGTTTTTCACATTTCTTTGTAAAAGAACCCCAAAGTGACTACATCGAAATACCTATGCCTAGGCAGTCTAATTTTTAGCCCTATTAAGTTTCCATGGCCCTTTTGCTTATTTCTCCATTTTTTGGATTGGCCCGTTTGTATACTCCCATTGTAAGGGGTCACCTGTTTATGGCGGGTACCCGACGCTCGCCGCATACTGTATCAGTCTGCGCGCGCAGCGTGCCAGATATAAACAAACGCAGGTAGTCTGCCAGGACGAAGAGACACAATGAGAACTAGAGCCTTATTTAGCGGTGTTTTGTGTGAAAGTAACGCGCTGAAAATTCTCTAAATAAAGCATGAATGCAGACCCATATCAGATTTTTTCGGTGGGAGTCTCTTTATTTGTGTTTTTGATCAAGTAAAAATGGCCCCGTCTGAGTGCAGAGGAAACTGGCAGAGGAGCAGGGAGGGGGTGTTTGGTGTGAGTGCTCTGGGCTTCTGCTGCACAAAAACACTGCTGTAGGGGTAATTTCTGCCCTAAACCTTGTGACAGGACCCAACTTGTTCCATCGCGGAGTATCACTTTAAGTCTGGACAGAAAGTAAGGCTACTATTACACATGTATAGGTCCATTTAAGAGATTAAAAGTTTATAAGCATTAAACGTAAAAAACAAGTGATTTTACAGTTGTATGTGAGAAGATCACAGAGGGTTGATGATGGAGCTGAAGTCAGGCTTTTATTGGAAGAGTTGCTTCATTCAGGTGTGTTGTTTACTCACTGGCATCTGAACCATGGCAATATACCGTTCAATTTTCAGACAGTATGACCCAAAATGATTACTTTAAATAAGGTTAAGGGTTGGGCTGCGGGTCAAGCTGCAGGTCGGGCTGCGGGTCGTGTTTCAACGGGTCGGATCAGGTTGCAGTACTAATCGGGCTGATGCGCGGGTTTGCGGGTCGGGTGCGGCTTTGTATGTCCCTGGGTCAGGGCGGGGCGGATCTTGAAAATTGGACCCGTGCAGGACTCTGGTTTATGGCACCTCTAATTTGAGGGTTATGGGCTGAAAAATTACAAAACCTTGGACTAGCCATCTTAAAAAGTCAACGTCTATACTTTGAAACTCATAAAATTTATTTTTCTCAAATTTCGGTTTTTATATCAACATACAAAAAGTTACCATACCAGGAGCCTGTACTACAAAGCACATTCAGGACATCCAACCTCTCCCTCAGTTACCTGGGTTGACTTAACAAGACATTTGCAATCCTGGTAAGAAGTACTATGAAGCCGGGTATGAAGTTAATAAGTTTGCATTTCCACAGCAAACCTTGCTATTCTTGGTAGGCAGCAAGTTAGCTGGATACCGATAGCCGCATCAGCTACGTAACAGCATGATGGCATAGCATTGCGACGCGGTGTTTCCTACTAATGAAGAAGAAAAACTCGACACAATAAACAAAGAGCTACCATGGAAGACATCCAGCAATCCATCTTCTGTGTGATTGGCATGTGGCTTTGTCTTACTAATCGCCATCAAGCTTTGTTTCAGAGAAGACTATGTGCCGCCAGGGGAAATACAGCCACTGTCGCTTAGGAAGTGATGATTCTTTTGACCAGTCAACAGACAGCAGTGTTTCTAGCTCCACCTTCTGGAGTCAGATCAGCATGTCTGGCACCCCAATAGAAGGGTTCCAAAAAGTGGAATGGTAGGGGTGGTGGTATGGGGACTTGTCCCAGTTTTGGTCCAAGGAAATGCAACAAAACGTGTGCTGTACTGAGAAAAACCAAACTGAACCGCTTGGTGGAAACAGGGCTCAAGTGAACCCAGTTTCACTTTGTTACTGCACAGATGTCTGGGGCAGAGCACTTTCTTTGGTTTATATTTTCCATTGAGTTCTTTGAGGCCCGCCCCCCCATGTGAGCATGTTGTGTGGCACAAGTAGTTGTGGCCATTTTTCTGCAGTTATGTCATGTGTGATGATTATAATTAACCTCATCATTTCAGATGCCTGACTGATGTCAAGACATGACAGACTGTGATGTGCTGCATTAGTTGACAAATGAAGCGCACTCCGTCTGATGTATATCTGTGCCTTTAGTTCAAGATATCACCAGGGACATCTAAAGGATTACAGCTATCCCTAAAAGCTCTTTCCCTCCTAAGCGCTCCTCTCATGGATTTACAGGATCTCCTTAGAATGGGTAGATCAGGCATGGGCAAACTACGGCCCGGGGACCACATGCGGCCCGTTAAACATTTTTAATCCGGCCCACCGAACTTGAAAAAATTAAATGAATAAACCTTGTTAATGTTTTCTTTTCCCTGCAATTCTGATGTTTTCCCACTAGATGGCGCACTGATTGGCTTTGTTGAGGTGAAGCGTAGGCCTATTACTCCACATTTGCACTTTACCCTCTGACCCATCAGCCCTTCTGTAAAGATGAACAGACCCAAGAAAAGGAAAGTGGACAAAACAAAACTCATTGAAACACATGGAAGTGTGCATATGCGCGAGGATAAGATGGAGTGGATCGTCAGTGATTTGTTACTTATTTAAAAAAAAACGTAGGAACATGTCTGTATAAACCTTCAATGTGAGTTATTTGTCTAATTTTTTTATAGACACATTCACATTTAATATCAAAATATCACACAAACAATTTTCACACAATCTTTTGTTATTTTTGTTTTTTGTCATTTTTAAAACCAGGACAGAAAAAACGTGTTTTTCTGTAATTCCGTTTTGGTTTCAAAACAGAAAAACAAAAAAACAAGTCCGTTTTTTGGTTGTTGTTGTTTTGTTTTTTTTTTCATTTGTTTTGAAACAGAATGATGAAAGAACGAACCATACACAGATTAAAAATCCCATGATAATTCCATTCCCTCATATTCTAATTTAATTTCAAAACAAAATCAAAACAGCGAAAAATGGACCGTTATTTGTTTTCTGATTTTTGATTTGAAAACGAAAAATTGGATAACAAGTCGTTATCCGTTTTCCGATTTTGGATTCTAAAATGGACATGGAATGAAGGAATGATACCCTGATAGGTTACCAAAGCACTCCATCCATCTGCTCCTGGACCGGCCCCTTTGGAAAATGTTAGAACCCATTGTGGCCCACGAATCAAAAAGTTTGCCCACCCCTGGGGTAGACCATTTTCCAAGAGAGCTGATGAGTCACGAGGTGGTGCTTTTATATTTGTTGATCTCTAATCCAGAATTTAACCTGCTCTGGATCAGATTAGCACAGTGTTTTTCAATTCCGGTCCTGGGGCCCCCCTGCCCTGCATGTTTTAGATGTTACCCGAATCCAACACACCTGATTCAAATGATCAGCTCGTCATCAAGCTCTGCTGGAGCCTGATAACGAACCATTCATTTGAATCAGGTGTGCTGGAGTGGGGTAACATCTAAAACATGCAGGGCAGGGGGGCCCCAGGACCGGAATTGAGAAACACTGGGTTAGCAAGTCAGCATAAGTTACCATGGTGATTTATGTAGGTAAGACATGAATCGTAGGACAGGATAAACACAGGGGTTAACCCTGAAGTTACCTTGATAAGAGAAAATCCCAATCAGTTACACACAGGTATGAGATCATTCATTCTTGATCCACGGGTGCTTGTCTCAGTAAAAATTTCTATGAGCACTTCTGGAAGCAAAAGTGGAAGGTAAAGTATGTTACTATACTACTTTTGCAGAAAAAAGGTGGTCTTTGTTTCTTTGATTGCAGGTAATTATAAGAGAGGAATCATAAAGCAAAGACAAAGAGTCAGCCTCTGTCTCCTGTTAGTCTGCCCCGTGTCCACTCTCTGCAATAAAAGTGATAAACTGCAGGGTGCGACCGCTAACACCATCACTTAACTGCAAAACCTGCATCCTGGAAGCAGCTGAGATGTGGATCTGGAGTCTAATAATTAACCTTCTGTGAAACCAACAGACACCACCTCACATTTGTCTCTTTTAGAGTGGCACGGCTGAACTGCGAGTCATTTCTAACCACACTGCTCACCTAATCTGTGTATTTCTTTGGTATTTGTGGTTCCCAAGATAACTTTACTCCTTCTTTCACTAATTGATGTTGTGTTGTGTTGATTCTTTTGGGCTCTTTTTGTGTGTTTGTGGTGTAACCCTTGTGGCGAAGCTGTTTATGAAAGAGATGGCATTCAAAATGAACAAAACACAGATTTTAGTCATCACTGAGTATTAAAGTGGACCCATGAACTGGACTTTACTGGTCTAAGAGAATTCTGCTGTCCTGATTAACCACACCCTACTCCATAAAGGTATGAGTCTTTTTCATGTCATCAGAGCTGTAGGGCAGGCGGCAGGTATCCATCTACTTTCAACATCTTCTGTCCTTCATTTAGCATCCACCTGCTGGGTGATCTCTGAATAGGCGAGCATGAGTCCACACAGAGCCACTCACCTGTCCTGTGTAGTAATCTGTTGCATGTCATCTGTTCCCTCCAGTGTTTGTCCCAAGCTTGATCAGTTTGGCTGTTTATGGAAGCGTTCTGTTGTTAATCAGTCCGTTTTCTCATCGTTCAGCTCTCTAGCTTTCATTTTTAGATTGAAGACAAAGTATTTCCAGGAGAGTCTGATCTGACAAGTTGCACTCACATCTCTAGCCTCCATGATTATCCATGTAAACAATGCTGTGTTCTAACCGGGGTATCACACACTGCAGACTTCTCTGAACCCATGTTTAGGAGGAATGGTTTGATTTGAATGACAGAATCTCTTCCATACTTGCAGAGCAAGGCTCTCTGTCTCCTGTTAGCTTAAGCTGCTAGCTGACCTGCTCTTCTCTGCCGCTCTTGTCTGTCTTCTTGTCATTTCTCTATTTTTTTACCCTTTCTCTCTCCTTTCCTCTCCCTCTCTACCTCCTCACTCCCCCGCTTGTCTGTGTGTGTGTCTGCCTGCTTGTCTTTAGGTTCAGATAGTGCACAAAAAGCTGGACTTCAGCCATGTCACATCTCGCTGTGGCTCCAAGGACAATATCAAACATGTCCCTGGAGGTGGCAATGTAAGTACTGCTAGAGCTGAAGGTAGACTCTGGATGGCAATTTTTTGCTGATTCAGCTAAATCTAGGCTCCCTGGCTGGTCATGTTTTTTTCTCAAAGTGATAAATAATGGGGTTTGGATGCATGTTGAACCACTAACTTTTGTTTTTACAGTTTTCATAAGAATATCTTAAGTTTTAAAGACATTTATGATTACCATTTGCCTTTTTACACACACCTACACTTTAGTTTTATGAAACCATAAAGAGATATTATATTTGCAGTACATCTTAAACTGTTAAAAGCTTGTTTATTTCCCTTTTAAATGGAGCAGCATTGGTAAAGAACATAACATTTATGGGATGTGCAGCAGAGCTGAGTCTGTGGGTTGAGCCCATGAAATGTGCCAAACCTCCTCTATCAATGCCAAACAGCTAATTGTTTTGAGCTTCTGGTAGAGGTGGGTGTAAGTCACTCATGTGCGAGTCACAAGCAAGTCTCAAATCCTAGCCTTCAAGTCTAAAGCAAAAATCTGACGATAACCCCAGTTAGCATATTTAGTTTTATTTCAACACCTAAAATAACTCAAACTATCGCAGCCTCGTGCCATTCTATGGCCTTAACGTGTCTACGCATTTCTTAAACTTAATGTTAGTTTGATAAGCTACATTACAAAACTTAACCTTATAAGTTAACATCAGACTCATTTGACAAGCTAAAAAGTTAGCATTAAACACTTCTACTATGTATTTTATTGAGAAAAGATAAACAGTAGGTAGCTTGTTTAAGCTATGTTACTGTTAGCAAACGTTAGCTTTCTAACAGCCGTAACAACTCGCTAAAAGACACATTCACGTAGCCTACCTTTCTTTGTGGGTTTTGTTGTGATAGATGACGTTGGTTGTTGTGATGGTGGTGTCACTTATTTTGAGCTGAAGAATCAGAAATATTTTGGCTTAAAAATGTAGTTTAAAGTGATACTCTGGGATGGAACAAGTTGGGTCCTATCACAAGGTTCAGGGCAGAAATTACCCCTACAGCAGTGTTTTTGTGCAGCAGAAGCCCAGAGTGCTCACACCAAACACCCCCTCCCTGCTCCTCTGCCAGTTTCCTCTGCACTCAGACGGGGCCATATTTTACTTGACCAAAAACACAAATAAACGGACTCCCACTGAAAAAATCTGATATGGGTCTGCATTCACGCTTTATTTAGATAATTTTCAGCGCGTTACTTTCACACAAAAACACCGCTAAACAAGGCTCTAGTTCTCATCGTGTCGTAAAAAGGCGCTACCTCCGCTGCAGAGCCACAGCTGGCTACGAGGCGCTCGCCGCTTAGTGTATCAGTAATAGTCCGCGCGTGGCATGCCAGATATAAACAAACACAGGTAGTCTGCCAAGACGATGAGACACGATGAGAACTAGAGCCTTATTTAGTGGTGTTTTTGTGTGAAAGTACCGCACTGAAAATTCTCTAAATAAAGCGTGAATGCAGACCCATATCAGATTTTTTCAGTGGGAGTCCGTTTATTTGTGTTTTTGGTCAAGTAAAATATGGCCCCGTCTGAGTGCAGAGGAAACCAGCAGAGGAGCAGGGAGGGGGTGTTTGGTGCGAGCGCTCTGGGCTTCTGCTGCACAAAAACACTGCTGTAGGGGTAATTTCTGCCCTAAACCTTGTGATAGGACCCAACTTGTTCCTTCCCGGAGTATCACTTTAAAGACAAAATAGTCTTAGTATAACAAAAAAATAAAAAACATCCTGATAAAATCCAGATCTTGATCCTTCCATAAAAAACAAAATCCTGCATGTTTTCCATATATCGGCCCATAATGGAGGACATTTTTCTCAGTCAGAAGCAGAGTTTGTCCATGTTTACAGGGCTCTGTTTTGAAAAAAAAAAAAAGTTTGGATGTACCTGTCTTAAAATGCGCTGCATACAATGTTAACATCCACAATCCATTAACTCTAATAATCTAAAGTTGTTGTTCTTTATCTTAAATGGCAAAGGTTAAGAAATACTGGTTGGATTGTTTATTATGGTTGAGACTGATTTATAGTTGGTGTGTTGATCAGCCACCATTGAGGAGGAGGAAGACACTCATAATTATCAGAGAGTCAAAGCTAATCATGGTATGTTTGCTTATAAATAAATTCAACACTGAGGGCTAACTGTTAGCCCTCCTGTTTGTCATGAAGTGTGTAAACATGATTGATCTCATCACACATGGTTAAGCAGGTCCCCAGGTCTTAAGAGTCATCGTACCAGCAGCTGTCAGACTGATGAAGAAACCTCTCTGTGATCCTGAAAACACTTGTGATAATGATGACAGCAGTTTAAAGAGCCTTTGTCCATCCTTTTATTATATCCTGTAGTGATTTATTGAGAGTGATCAGCAGAAATACCCCTGGAGCTCATTAACACACTTAGAAAAACAAGAGGCACCTAGAAACCAACAAAACAGGTCAACACAGAGAATAAAGTGTTGTTTCGTTATCCTGCACTGCTCTGTTGGATGAATTTATTCCTGCATCACTCTGTATGGCATGTAGTCTCTCTGAAATGCACCGTGCATGATTGCTAAAGGTTGACAGTTAGTAAATATGATGTGAAGAACAATAATCTGCTCAATGCTGCAGCATTATGGCCTCTCATCCTCCTTAGGTGCAGATCCTGAATAAGAAAGTGGATTTAAGCAAGGTGACATCCAAATGTGGTTCCAAGGACAACATCAAGCATAAGCCAGGTCAGCCTCAGTCGTCTCTCCTCAGTTTCTGCTCCTCTCATTTCTCTGTCAGAGCATCACTCAGGCTCTGTTTATCCTCAGGTGGAGGTGACGTGAAGATCGAGTCGCATAAGCTAAACATTAAAGCCAAGTCAAAGGTTGGATCCATGGACAACATGGGGCCGGGTAACGGACAGACCAACGGACACAAGGTCAAACTTTAAGCCTCTACTCTCATTAATCGGCTCTGACTGCTCATTTCTCTGCTTCTGCTGACTCATTGTGCATTTCCTGCCAGCCACCACCAGATGGTGCAATACCATGAAGTAATGCTCCCTGAAGAAACAGACCATCATGTTCTTTTCTCTGTGTGTGTGTGTGTGTGTGTGTCCCTGCTATGCCACGTCTATATTTGGCAACAGGAGGAGAAAACAGACGAGAAGACGGCCTCACCCCCAAGCGGCGCTCCAACAACAGGACCAGTAGGTGGAGGTGTTGCCAAGGAGAATGGGGTGAAGGAGCCCACACCGAATCCTTTTGGGGGGGACGGACTGAGGGAGCCTCTTAGCGTAGACAAGCGCATCACTGAGACAAGTGAGTATGAAAACACACCGACACAGAGGTTGTTAGTCCTCCAAGCGTCAGAAGGCATTTTGTGATGCTGAGTCTTATCTGAGCCCTTGTTTACACCAACACTGACATTATTTGGAAGGTAATAGCAGAGGATTTAACATGGCACTGTATGGATAAAGCAGACAAAAACAAACATTTTTTCAGCCTGATACAGAAACTTGTTTTTTTCTAAGTTATTAAACCCACAAGTTTCCCATATAAGGGCATGGTTGACTTGACTGACAGGTGGGCATCCTATAGCTGTCTTTGGAGCTGTCTTTGGAGCTGTCTTTACCTCATCCTTATTTAAACAAATCTGGGTTGAGTTCAGCATTTCCAATATGGCCTCTGCCAACAATGGTCTGTAAAGCTCTGTATAATAAATAGATGGGTGATGTCACAGAGACTACATCCATATGATTTACCGTCCATGAGTCGGTCTGTGAGCTTTGGTGTCGGTGCCATTCATTTCTTTCTGAGCTCTGATACCAAACAGACCTTTTCTCAGGTAGTGGATGTTCCAGTGCAAAGGTTTTAATTGCAAAGCAACTCTCCTCTCTACTCTACTCTACTCTTCTCCTCATCACTTTAATGTTTTAGATTTAAAAAGTTGCAATAGCTGCAAATCTAGTGTAAGTCAGACTCAGTCTTTCTTGAGTACAGCCTGATCCTCACTGCATTACTCAGCACAGAAATGCAGAACTATACACGTCTTACATGTTTGATCAGTTTTAAATCCACTGTAGGACAATCTTTCCACAGAGCTTGAGCTCATAGTTTCCTTCAGAGACAAGTGACAATAAAAAGGTTGAGATTGTGAGCCTGTGTGTCTGAGTGCATACGTGCGCTCAGCTCGCTGTCCGATAGAGCGGGGTGATAAAAATAGCAGAGACTTTGCTACAAAATGAAATTATAAAGGGATTTACAGAGACTGGCCCAGGCAGAGTGGATAAATTCATCTCTGGCACTGCAGCTGGGCTCCAGACACCCTGAGTCCAGAGGGACAGCAGACTCTGAGCTCACATCTGCAGAACTAACTGATAGATGTCTGCAGCAATAACACAGTTAAAACATGACTCTTTGATAAGCTGGTCTGTGATTTTAAATGGACCTGCCCCAGAGAGGAAGAGCCTGTGAGCCTGAGACCATCTGGTACACTTTAATGTTTTGGGCATCACTTGCCTCCTCATGTCTCAGCTCCTGTGTTCTGTTTGTGTGGGCTGCTGCCCCATTTCTCATCATTTCTCCCCCTCTCTCCACAGATTGAATCTCAGTGACCTGCAGATTTTGGCAGGACCGGCACAACCCTTGTCAACCTGCCAATGAACCGACCGACAAACCTACCACGGCGCAGTCACTTTCCTCTGGCCCCGCCCCTTCATCTCGCCCACCGCAGCACCGAACTGACCGATCGCCTCTCAGTGTTTCTCTGGGGTCCGCCTACCAGCTTCCTGCTACCAATCCTGACCTTTGACCTCTAGATGCAATTGGGTTAACCGACAGCTCCTACAAGAGAGAAGAGCACTTGGTGTTTGTCTGTTTCTCTTTGTGAGGTTCCTGCAGCTCCATGACTAATTCAGTTCCTCTGATCACACTGAGGGTCGACAACTTTAACCCTGAATTCACCAATAATACCGAAAAGAACAGCCAACTTCCTGATTTATTCCAAGAAAAGCCACTTTTCTTGTGAAACATTTTCACCTATGGCTCAACTTACTGTTTTGATACAGGCCTTGGATCTTCATGACTTTGTCCCAGGCCACACCAATCACCTGACAAACACTCCAGCAAGCTATTCAGTTCAGCTCTTCAGTGCATTTAGTCTTACTGTAGATAGCGCTACAGCTCACTTATCAAACTATATCTTCCATTAGAAGTAACTGCAGAAGACCCAGTTTTCTTGCTTCTTTATCTCTGGTCTATTAATGGCACATGAAGCAACTGTGCAGAAAAACACACTAAGTAAAAGAGTTATTATTGGAGAATTTAGAAATAGATCTAAAGAATAGAAATAGATCTAAAGACGGAGTCTAAAACCAGTGCAGAGCTTAGATTTAAGAGGCTCTTATATTAGCAAGCATACATTGATGTATGTGCTGACTATAGGAGGTACTCTGGGAGATTCAGAGGCTCTGAAAAAGTAGAGTCAGTTTAAATCAGTTGCGAGTAGCACATAATAATCATTAAAATGTTAGGAGCTGTGTTGCTTCTCAGCACAAAGGGGATTTGGCCTTTGTTTGACTTTGAAAATATGAATTTGAGCTGAAAGTTTGATCTTTAACTGTTAAGTTAAGCTGCTTGCGGCTACACTGGGTCATGTGACATGAAAGAACACTACACTAAGTGTGGCACCGTGTTATTTCTGACAACTCCCGGACACCTGTAGCAAGGTGGAGGAGCAACCAGGTCACACCAGCATGAGTAGAAAAGGATTTAAAGCTATGACAACAGGATCTGCTTTTGTTTTTTTCATTGCAATTTGTTGGTGTAGTCTAAGTGTCCTCTGCAGTAACAGAGGCTGAGTGATCCAAACAGAAGGGATACAAAGGGAATATAAACTGCTCCATACAAAAAAAAAGTGGTTGCAGATTTTATAGGATGTGGAAACTAACTAAACTGTTAGCATCAAGTCAAGGAAGCTGGCCACCTGTCAGTTAGCAGGTGTGCTAGCTTGTTTTTCAATGAGTTTGAAAAATAAGTAGAGATGACTTGCATTGAGTCTCCATCTGGTGTCACCAGGACAAGTCACAACAAAAAGTAAATGACCAAAATAGACCTAAGAGTTACCTGCTCTCTATGTATCTCAAACCCTTCAGTCACCCCAAAGATGTGGTTTGGGGACACAGACAGACACACAGTGCTTTCCTCTTTGAGCTTAACGTGGCATTTCCTGGTCATGTGGTTTACCCCAGCGGAGAGAGGGCGGGGCTACAGAGCTTCACCCTCTTAAAGTCCTCCCTCTAGTCAGTGCGTCAGAATCCTCTCTGTGAGACCTGCTAACTTTTTTCACACAGACACAAACACAGGAGCTTACACATAAGCACAGATATATATATACAGGGAAGCACACATGCTTGTTAGTGTGCATGCACACAGACACACACACAAACAGGAATCAGCACACACACGCACATACAGTTTGACACACACACAGACACAAATCGGCATCCTGAAATATGCTGTTCATTGAATCATTTCTCCGTTTTTAGAAAGAAACCAACTCTTTATTGTGTTTTGGTGGTCTATACTGATATTGTTCAAACAACGATGAGCTGTGTTGGTGTGTTTCTCCTTTCATAGTCATTGCAGACATTTTCATCATTGGGCTCGCCTCATCCTGCCTCTTTCTCATTCATATCCTCCAGTCTGTCTTTCATTCCAGCTCTTTGACAGCAATACAGTGACTGTAGATGAGGACCTCCGGTTACCCAGATGTCGTATAGATAGAGAAAGATCGACGGTGGCAGAGAATGACCCAGAATGAAGTTAACAGGTAGTTAAGAGAGGAGTGAAGACTGTCAAATAAATTGAATATTGTTACATTCATGGCAAACCTGAAGTTGGTCATAGTTGCAACTTTTAGGTGATTCAGTGTTTTTTTTAGCAGAGGCTGTGTGGTTGCTTTTCCTAAGCCACTTAAGTTTGAAGCGTGTCATTTATTTCACTTAGTGTAAATAGATCGAAGTAAATAGATTCTTAATGCTTTTTTCCACATTTCCTTCATTATCCTTATGTTGTTATTTTGTATGGTATTTAACTGGAAAGTCCTGAAGAAAAGATCAGCTTACTTCACTGGGCTGCATGAACTGCCCAGCCATGAAATGCCATGAATGCAGCAGTATTTTAGCAAGGTTGTGATCATTTAGTGATGCTCGAAGTTTTTCACAGAGTCAAACAATCTGTTTGTTGAGAATTTAAAAATCCAAATTTTAGATGATATTAGCTCTAAAATTTTTGTAGTTTACTAAAAAAACAACAAAATCATTATCATTGGTTGATGAGAAGTTTAGGTCGTAGAGGTTTTATTTTTGCTTCATTGATCAGCTGGGAAGATTAGACTTTTATTCCAGCTTGTTTGTATTATTCTAGGAAACCTTTTTTTTTATTTAAGATTCTCTTTCTTGCTGTGATGTGACTTTGATCTCCATAGCAGAAGCATTGTAGTGTGTCACTCCGGTAAAAGCAGACGATATGATGGAGAATGTTGAATCTACTCACTGTAATTCTATGCATTTTGCATCGCTGGGAAAATCTCTGCTGAAACTTTTGAAAAGGATTAGTGAATTGTTTGTGGCATGTTGCCGTTGTTGTCAGATGTGTGAAGTGTTACTACTACTGCATCCATCCTGTAGAGAGCGCTGCCTAGCCTCTGGAACACTGATAGTCTGGCTCTGAGACTTAAAGAAGGCTCACTGAGAAAACATCACCATTAGAGAAGCCTCAGTAGAGTTGCATACTGTTCTCATTCAAACTAGCTTCGACGGCTGTATTGTAGTATTGTGTCTGGATTACTAAATACTATCTAAATTATATTAACTATGTACAGTTCCCCTGAAACTCAAAAGTCTTGTGCACTTTGAACATAGTCTTGTTCATTTCTTGACGCACACTGGAGTGGTTTTTAAAGTTGCTTTGCTGTATATTGGTAAAACATTGTCAGCTGTGTTCTGTACACGTGTGCTTTTGGGAGCAGAGCAGTCTTAATAGTTAGATGAAGTTATGATAATCAAAGAGCCAGAGGTCAAATATCCAGTACGGATTAGATAAGTTAAAGCAACATGTAAGAATATTTAATATTGTACTCTTCCTCCAAATCATTCCCACAAAGGCTGCCTAAAATAAAACATGATATGTGACGTGTGGATCATACGTGAAAATGTGAAAACGAAAATGTGAATCTCTCTGGGGAAGAGAAGTACAAAGGGATGAAAGCACTTTGATAAATGTAGATTGTAGTTTGTTTAAAGTAGGACAGAGAAGTAGTCTTACTGTGTGTTGGATGCTCAGTGTAGGAGTGAGTTACTGTGTGAAGGGATGACCTGGTGTTGTGTATCTTGGATCACACGCTGGTATCCCTTTATCTTGGCCAGCTTAGATGATTTTAGTGGAACTTTGTTCATCAATGTTGTTCTATTGGTGATGATGATTTAACACTCAACTCTTGGCTCTGCCCTCATGTTATCTCTGTCAACATTAAACGGGTTGTTACTGTTCAACCAAGCTCCACAGCCACGCTCTTTGTTCAAGAGGATTATCAGAGTACTGGCATCAGATCTGCTCCTGGATGAAGAGAATACATATCCATCCTGTGGCATATTGTACGTAAAGATATTGAAGGAAAAATCTACTCATTTTAAAAAAGGAACGATGACAACTTGCAGCAGTTTTAAGGCTGCATGGTAAATTAGCTGCAATGTAGCATTAGCATCTTAAACTGGAGGTTTATTCTGCAAACTGTAAAACAGACTCAAGATTTAATCAAACTTCTGAAACATTTGAAGAACTGCTGGAAGAGAAGCAGAAGGTATTTATAAGTGTTCTGGACAGTGTGTTGCCAATTATAAACACTGAATCTACAGATAATTATGCAGAAATATCTAATTTTAGGTTCTGGTTTACAGAAACATTAAATCAGTTATTGAGATTTTTATTCCAGACCTCGAAAAGCTGAAATTTGGATGTGTTATTGTTGATTATGAATACATAATTCCAATCACAACTCAAGTGAAATTATTTAGAGTGCTGTTTTTCCTTTGTAAGATAAGAGCTCACGTGAAATAAGGTGGGTTCATGCCAGTTTCATTTATCTTAAAATGCTGGCATTTAAGGCAACAAAGATTACTGTGGCTCTTGATTAAAAGTACAGGTATCAGCTTGACTACTGGATGTTAAAAGTTATCAATATTTCACATCATCCCTTCAGTTATCTAGTAAGGCTTCTATAAGGAACTTTTGGTTTGTACCGTAGACTGTAAAACAAATTGGATGCCATCTTGCTCAGCTGAAAATTATGTCGCCACAACAACTACTCCCCCTGGTGGCTGGCTGCAGCATAGGTCAAAAACTCTTTCTCCCCAGCCATTCCAGATGGGCTGTGGTCAAACTTTAAGAAATAAATACGCCTCATAGAAATGTTTCTCATGTGCAGTTTTTTCAGGAATAGCAAGATACATTGGGAAGGAGAACCAAGAAGAGATTAGACTCTTGAAAGAAAGACTTTGCCATTTTTGCGGGTACTGTGGCTCTGAAACCGTTTAGTGGTAAAAGGTGGAGCCATACTGTCCATTCTATATACAGTCTATGGTTCGAACCACTTTGTCCTGAAGTGTTTGGAAACTGTTTGAACTGATTGAACAAATGCTGTTAGCCACTTTCTGACACATAGTCTGTCTTCTCATGGTCTTGTTTACTTTTATGGTTCAAATATAGGGGTCAGTATTAATCTAGAAACTTTAGTAATAAAGTAAAATCTCCCATCATCCTTTCAGTGTGTGGTTTGGTGACACTACAGGTGGCATGTTCAGGTTTGAAAAAAGGTCTGATGTCCCAGTACTCAGCAGTAATCTGTACGATTGTTTGTGGATTGGAGAGAGTGCAGTCTGCAGCTTGGACCTACAGTAATAACCATCTTCACTGTGATGTTCGCTCACAGCTGTTTCACCCCCCACTTATAGAGCCTGTATACCACCCTTCTACTAGTACCTCACCATACCTTGTATATAGGTTCCACCATGTTTTTATCACTCCAAATGTATCTCAGAATTGATTAAAATCAACAAAAAAAGGGAAAAATAAAAGAAAAAATAACATACTTCTTAACAGGGTGTTGTGGATGTTGACAGATGAGCTTTCACGCCCATAAACCTGTTACAGTTAAGCTCAATAATGGTATTACTATAAGATTGACAGCATAAGTGAGGAAAAGTGTACTTTTTCTTTTTTCAGTCTGCCTTTTTCCTCCAAGAAAAGGGCTTCTGAAGTTTCAAGAATGTTTTTAAAATGTATTAAAGATGCAAGATTATGAATAAATGTATGAGGTCTGTCTCTGTTCTGTTTTGGAAGATAGATCAAATATGGAAACACTATTTACCAGATTCAAACCGACGGGCAGGAAGGGAGACAGTGTGTGTCGTGTTAAACAGGGTCTGACCAATGACTCCAAGTCACAGAGAGCAAACCTGGAATTACAGAAAACACGCCTCAGACAAGAAACAATGCAAAGAAATGTACTGATTGGCTCCCACTTTGGTTTGAAACGCACAACTGTACATGTTACACCAGACACACACTGGTCAACCCTTTCTCCCGCCTTGCGTCACGCCCCTGCTAAACTAACCTGACTTAGTCTTGGCATGTGGTAGAAAGTAATGTTCTGTATTAGCTCTTTTGTAGACACCTTGGCGTAACTACCAACACAAGACTGAACAAGGGAAGCTTGGACCAAATCCGATTTTTCACTATCAGTAACAAAAGATAACAATGGGAAAAAAAAAAAAACATTGTCACGGTTCATCAGCTTCCATAAATCTGTGAATGCTGATCTCAACAGCTGAGTTTCTGGATCCTAATTGGAAAAAATAACTCAGAGTTAAAGAGCATGTTGGTAGATATGCATCTGGAGCCCCTAGCTGTGTCTCCCACCTACAGAGGCTCATTCGCATTACAGCACTGAAAACTATTTGTAATCTTTCCACCTATACTGCAGCTATCAGATGATTATAATCCAGTGAAACCATGTGATTAGTGTGATCAGTAAATACAGCTTTGATTAAAAACATAATCTTTGGGGGATCTTTGTGTTCCAAGCTGTTGTTACAAATGAAGAGCAAACAAACTAACAAATGTGCTTTTCAGTGCTGTGAAGTTGGTCCACTGTAGTGTGTGCTGTATTATTCTGTAGGGCACGACACCATAACAAGAGCATGCAGAAGATGACAAACAAACTGCTGGTTGTTAGAGGCATCTGTTCTATTAGATAGAGCTCATCTCCCCCTTCAATTCTGAATATTTGGTATGAAAGAGATGTTCATCGTGATTAATTGTTAACCAGTGATGTGAATATTAATCGAGAAATAAAAAGATGAGCAAAAAGCTGTGTCAGAATTGTCCTTTCTTCTTCACTCACAGGATACACCATTCCACTTGAAGTGTTTTAAAAATATATATATATATATATATATATATATATATATATATATATATATATATATATATATATATATATATATATAGTTAATGTTTTTTTTGTTTTTGTTTTGTTTTTTAATCAAAAGGTATTCAGACTAAACTCCCTGGTCCTAGATTATGCACAAGTGTCAAACCATGAAATTGACTGAGTGACCTGAGGAGGAGTTTAACCTTCATCACTTGATTTCTATAAATTTCCCCACCTGAATTGTTTCCCCAAAAAACAAGAAATAGGATAATGTTTGTAAAACTTGGGGTCAATGATGAAGACCATGACTGACAGTGATGGCAATGAATCAAAACCAATATAGATAGTGGCTTTGGAAATCCATACAAGGTGCAACACCGTGTGTAGATGTCATCAGAAACCAAACTAAATCAGCTGACTCAAGACTTCTGACTCTCACTGACAGTAAACAAGGTTACCATAGACGTTAAAGAAACACTTCTTATCTACAATAATTCAAAGACATTTAATGTTTTATTTTGTGTATAACTGTAAAGAAAACTGCTGTTTTTATTGAAGTTTGATTACAGTTGTAACAAATATTTTCAATCCACAAGTTGTTTGAAAGGTGCCTAGTTGATATTTTTCACAAGTCATACGCATTCTCCAATTTGCATAATGTGCCACACTCACTTTGGCAGTTCCTACATTTACTTAAAAATACAGCCTACAGTACTTTGAAAAGAACAATATTAACCACAAATTTCAAGAATGAAATATTCACCATTTAAATTCTCATCAAATTTGAAAATATCTGTCAACACAGTTTTTAAAAAATTCACAAGGAAGTGTTTTTTGGCTTTCTCCCTCTATCAAGGTGGAACAAAGTACCGTGGAGTGTTACACGCGCCTCATTTGATTGACACATCAAAGACACACAGGTAAAATTGTGTCAGTCAGCAGAGGTAATTAATTAACTTTATATTTTATTATAAAAACGTTGGAATAAGACAAGAAAAAGTAAAAATGTACCAAAGTGGACTTCTTTGCACATCTTAGGGTTCACAGTTTTTCTCATGCTCTTTCGCGCCAGCGAAGTTCCGCCGCTTTCAAACACACATTTACACAGATTTACAAACACAGACAAGCACAATCCAAAACTGAAAACAACGGATGACTTGGACAACTCTGCTTTGTGGCTGGTTTGTAGTCATAACATTGGCGATCTAACCATTTGCTGCCACCAAGGGATATAATGGGCCCTTATTTCGTAGACCAGGGCCCTGTTCTACGAAGCAAGTTCAGTCTAGCGAGATAGCCTTGGAGCTACCTCGCTGAACTGAGCGCGGTAGCCGGCAATCTCGCTACACGGTTTTACAACGCTGGTTATCAACCTCATAAGTGGATCCAGCTAGGCAATGAGCGCGTGCACAGATATAAGGCGGAGCCCGCTGCATCTGACCAATCGCGAACTTGGAGCAGTCTGGAGTGTCAGAGCAGGCGGAGAGAGAAGGAGCGCATACTTCACTCAGGAGGAGCAGGAGGTGATCATGAGGAAGTATGACGAGGTGAAACATGTAATTAACGTTAAAAGCAGCACTGTCGCCGCTGCTAAAGCACGGAAGGAGTGCTGGCAGAAAACTGCTGACAGTCTAAATGCGTAAGTGTAGTGGCGTAGTGCAAATAAAATATTTTGTGCCATTCTCATCCTGAAATAGCACTGTTCACCATGCACTTTTACTGGAACATGCAACATATTTGATTTAGTTCTTACGTGAATTTATTCATTTTTTCACTCCTATCGTGTTTACATTTTTTGTGAGACATGTAGCCCACATGAGCCCTACATGAATTCCTGTCACAATTTTAATACGGGCGATAAAATATTGTCATGGAACAGAAGTGTTGGCATTGAAGATCTTATTACGGCAATGAGAGTTCTTCATTCCCTTTAACTACCATTAGGAAGTGTCATGTACTACCAACCCCTCCCTGGAAAACCAGTAACTTTCATCATCCGAAAAAGAGAGTGGGTCGGGCTCCGATGTCAATGGGATCCTCTAAGAACGGACAAGCCATTTTTTCGTGAGGGCTCATTGGTCAGTGAGCGGGGTTTTTATAATCCGCGAGTTCAATCTGGAACCTAACCTGCCCTGGAGCAGGTTAGCCGTTCAGCGTACGTTGCCATGGAGACTCGCCTCGCTGAGGAGTGATCCCGTGTCGTAGAACAGGGAATCCGGAACCTATCCTCAAAGCTACCTCGCTAGGCAGTAATCCTGCTTCGTAGAACAGGGACCAGGTGCAAGCGCAGGCAAACCTGCCCTGCGCCGGCCTTCGCCGCATGGACCGGGTGTGACCGGCGCAATTTGCAAGTTTCCTGCAGTGCCAAGGCGCAGAGGAGCGCCCACGCCTCCCTCCACACAAATGGCAGAGAGGGAGGAGAAAAGCCGTGAGTGGGTTTAACACAGCCGAGCGCTGTCTTCACCAATCAAATGAGCCCCTCTAAATGCACTGCAGCGGAGGTGCAGCATCTGATTGGTCTGACTGATCCCAGCCACCGCGTAAAGTGTGCTGGAAAGACCTGGTAGCAGAGACGGTCAGAGCCGCTGTCCCTGCAGCAGGAGATTGGACAGCAGGGCGCATCGGAGGACACGAAGCGCGTCACCGTGTGGGCCAGCTCCCGGGACAGATTTAATCTGTTCCTTTGTCATTAACAGGAGTACAACATTAACACAGCTGGCTTATCCATTCAGAATACTTTTGATCCACCTGCACTCCTGGTTTGTCATCGCCAAATAGCAGAACCTTTGGTGATATACTGTATACTCTCCCAGTGTCTCCACCTCATCCTCCTTACAATAATGTACTCCATCTTTTTAGATCAGGTTAAAAATAAAGACTAAAACAGAGAAATATGGGAAATCACGGGTAAATCCTGAGTGACATACATTTATTTTGTCTCTTTTTTCTTCGTCTTTTCTCTCCCTCTTTTCTTTGAATTAAATGAAATGAGAGAAGCCAGATATATACTCAGTATCAGATGTTAAGGCTGTTTATTGTTTAATTGTAAGATGTTCATCAAACTTCCAGCTGCCGTCAGGTTAACTTTCCATTATGACAAACGGCTTTAATCTGACATCAGATGTGACGGGACAGTTAATATAGATATAAATGTATATGCTGGTTCAGACGGTTACATTAAATAGTGATTACTGTGATTGTTTATTGCATTAAAATGTGCCTGACACTCTGGAAACCTGCCTCTGAGCCTTTGTTGACATGTGCACACATGTGCGCCTGTCACCAAATTACAGCTGTGGAGGGTGCACTCCGCTTTGCGCCAAGAATAGACCAGGTTGGAGCTGCCAAGCTTTCAGCGCACTTTCTGCACTGTTTTTGGCACAAAATTGTTACTGTGCCAACATGAATCTGCCTACACCTCCCCCTGGTGTGCCGTCACACCCATCTCTGCGCAGACGGTCTACCAAATTGTCAAACTGGCAGCGTATGGCGGTGCACCGCTCGAAATTAACACTGCGTGGGGTGCGCCATGTTTGCGCCCCCCTGCCCTGGGCCATGAAATTAGAGCCCCTTATCTTTAGTCTGCCAACTCCAGCCATGCACTGTCTGCTACAGGTAAAGAGTATTCAGACATTTACCATAGATGCCAACTTTTACAACCAAGGAGTTCATTTGTAAGCAAAAGAATACCAACAGTTGCGTATGATTATTTGTTGTTTTTGTCAAGAATGGTAATGGAGAAACGCATGTTTATACTTCACCAACAGAGAGAATGTTACATTTACTGTGATTTCTCATTGTAAGGCAGGATAATGCTTCACTGCTAATAAAAGTTTTAATGATTAAGTTCCATCAATTCCACCTTTAAGTGGAATTAAAATGTCATTGCTGTGGAAGGGCTACCAACCATAAAAATGAAGGATTTTTAAACATATAAAAGTAAATTTTGATGTAGCCACAGCTTCTCTGAGTTAGGGCTGACACCACAAACATATGTTTATGAATATTTGCACCAAGACTTTGTTTAAGGGCAGCTTGATGAATGTTCATCTTAGTTTTGTTTTTGTTCTGGTCCAGAAAAAAAGATGTGATATTTTCCCATGAGATGACACAGTCTACACTGAACCAACGATCACAGGTAACCACTCTGTAGGCTTACAGTTTTAAACTGATCGCAGATTAAAACGTTTTTGAGTTCAGGAGCCTGTGTGGGTGGAATTCTCTTTGGAGAATCTGGATTTGTGTTGCCTCTAGGTCTGCGCTGGACTGTAGGTGCTGTACCAAAACACTTTGGTATTTTAAACCAATGAAATCCTCTTAATAACAATACTAAGTTTCAAACTTTTTTACTTTCAGTTCTTCCTGAGACTCGACAGGCAGGGAGGATGTATGCCAACTCCTTTCTGTGTATTGATAGACCTGTGATCAGGTTGTCCCTGATATTTGAACCCATCAGAATAAAGTATTTAATGGTAAAGGATTTAATCGTTAGCATAGCATATGATAGAAATAATGTGACAAAACTAATTCAATATATTTCATTTTTGGGTCTCAGATATGTTTTTGTAATTCCCTGACCGTTTTTTTAAATTCAGCACCATCAGTCCAGGCAAGAAATACAAACTGGACAGCTCCCAGAGTTGAAGGTAGTGTCGTTGCTCAGAGTTTCTACCCTTGCCCCTGCCTTCTAGCACAGCGTTGTATCCTTGAGAACAAAGATAACCTGTGAAATTCCAGCTCCCTGCCTCCACAGCCCTCACGGTATGGGAGATGATTTGGGGACGGCTTATGACGCATGGTTTGGAAGAAAAGTTTTTCATTTTTTTTTATTTTGGAGGAGCACAAACAGGTGATTTGAAACTGACAACAACTTAAAAGTCTACTGTCAGAAAATGAAAGAATGGCACTGAAGTGTGAGGTGTAATTAAGAAATCTCTTATTGCTTGTTTTGTACGGCAACCCAAAGGTATCCAATGGATGAGGTCTATCTTTTTTAGAATCACAACTGTCAGAATGGAAATATCTCTGGGTTTATTTTTCCATAGGCTGATAAAAGTAAATACGAATTGTTTTTCTCTTATTTTGGCAGGATAACCACCATGTAAGGTATACTTATGAAGCATCATTCCCATCAGCTAGAGCTACAAAAGCAGAAATCAGGACAAACAAGTCAGTAGGTTCAACATCATGGACAGAAAACCTTGGCATCTCAGCCGTTGGAGGCACCTGAGAAATCTCCATAGGTATTCATTTTCCCATCATGTTACAGGAAAGCTCAAGACTGAGGGTGGAATGAAACACTCAACCCTTGAAACAGTGTGGTTTCAAGGGTTGGTGCATTCAAGCAGCAAACCCTGGTCTAAAAGTATGAAGCCCATACAGCTGTGCTAAAATCTGTGCTTCTTTGAGATTCTGCTTGAAGCTAACTTCTGAAACACCGTTTATCACAAAGACACCAAGTCAAACAGCTGATTTTTACAGCAGGAATTAACATGTTTATATCCTGGTTCAATCAACAGCTTTTGGTCTGAATAGCATAATTCTGTACCTGCACACACTATACAGGGGGACTTTTTCACAGAAGGCATTTGTAGCTGTCCGCAAAGAGGTGAAAGACCTGCCTCTTTTATTCATTTAAACTTGAGCAAAGCTTTGTCGACTTCAGCATTTCTGATATGGAAACTATATCCATGTATTCTACCGTCCATGGGCTCATGATATGAGAAAAGGATGTACCTGTAACGAGGGCTTCTATAAAAGATTGTAAAAATAGAAATAGGGGCTGCACGGTGGTGCAACGGTTAGCGCTGCAGCCTCACAGCAAGAAGGTCACCGGTTCAATTCCCCACCTCGGCCGGTGGGTCTTTCTGTGTGGAGTTTGCATGTTCTCCCCGTGCATGCGTGGGTTCTCTCCGGGTACTCCGGCTTCCTCCCACAGTCCAAAAAACATGCTTACCAGGTTAATTGGTCACACCAAATTGTCCCTAGGTGTGAGTGTGTGCGTGCATGGTTGTCTGTCTATGTGTCAGCCCTGCGATTGACTGGCGACCAGTCCAGGGTGTACCCTGCCTCTCGCCCAATGATTGCTGGGATAGGCTCCAGCCACCCGCGACCCTAAAACAGGATAAGCGGTACAGAAAATGGATGGATGGATGGAAAATAGAAATAGTTTTTTTTTTTTTTTTTTTTTTTTTTTGAGGAAAAAGAACTTTAAAATGTAGTGTTTATATTTCATAACTATCAGATATCAAAGTCAAAATTTTTGAGTTTTTACAGTTGTCAAGTTTCAAGAAAAACTTCAAATTTCAGAAATCATCAAGTCACAGATTTTTGTGGAAAAAAACTTAGAAATGTAGGGTTTTTAAAGACATGATTCTCAAAGAAATCAAACTCAGAATTTTTAAGTTTTTTAAGTCAGACATTACAATTTCAAGAAAACTGTGAATTTGTATATTGTTAACAAGCTGCCTACTTCACATTATCATGAAGCCACTGAACATCATCAAATTTTACTTCCGAATTGGGCTCAGTAAAAAGCGTATACTACCGATTTTAGCCCAGAATTGTCACATTATTAAAGCATAGGGACTTTGAAAAGACACTGACGAACTGATCTGGAGAAGGTGATTGCATTAATCCAACATGAAATTCACCACAGCTGGCAGAAATCTCTGGGTTATTCAGAGGGGGTAAGTGGTACAAGACACAATTTATGATTTTGAAAATTTGCGACTTTACAGATTCAAGACTGTAGAGTTTTTTCTGGAAAATTTTGAGTTTTCTTTCTCTAAAACTAAATTTTTTTCGCATTTTTAAATGGCTATAGTACCCCCTCATAGTGACCTGATGATCTACAGTTGCAAAGAAGAATGTAGTTGATCTAACAAGCTGGGGATTGGTTCTTTCCAGTTCATTTTGGACAGTCCTGCAAAGTGGGATCTTTGGTTTGCAATGTAGCTTGAAGTGATACTCTGGGATGGAACAAGTTGGGTCCTATCACAAGGTTTAGGGCAGAAATTACCCCTACAGCAGTGTTTTTGTGCAGCAGAAGCCCAGCGCGCACGCACCAAACACCCCCTCCCTGCTCCTCTGCCGGTTTCCTCTGCACTCAGACGGGGCCATATTTTACTTGACCAAAAACATAAATAAATGGACTCCCACCGAAACATCTGATATCGGTCTGCATTTACACTTTATTTAGAGAATTTTCAGTGTGTTACTTTCACACAAAAACACCGCTAAACAAGGCTCTAGTTCTCATCGTGTCTCTTCATCCTGGCAGACTACCTGCGTTTGTTTATATCTGGCACGCCACGCGCGCGGAATGATACACTAAGGGCCGAGCGCCTCGTAGCCAGCTGTGGCACTGCAGCGGAGGTAGTGCCGTTTTACGACACGATGAGAACTAGAGCCTTATTTAGCGGTGTTTTTGTGTGAAAGTAACGCACTGAAAATTCTCTAAATAAAGCGTGAATGCAGACCGATATCAGTTTTTCCGGTGGGAGTCCGTTTATTTGTGTTTTTGGTCAAGTAAAATATGGCCCCGTCTGAGTGCAGAGGAACCGGCAGAGGAGCAGGGAGGGGGTGTTTGGTGTGAGTGCTCTGGGCTTCTGCTGCACAAAAACACTGCTGTAGGGGTAATTTCTGCCCTAAACCTTGTGATAGGACCCAACTTGTTCCATCCCGGAGTATCACTTTCAGGGCTGTTGAGGTTTTCAGTAAACCATCCACTTCTAACATGGGTAGGTCACTTGGGGTTCTGTTTGTTTGTGTATTTAACCAGGTAGCAAGGTTAAACCCTTTCAGAGGATTTTTTTTTTTTTTTTTTTTTGTCTGGACATCTACAGAGAAAAGCAAACTTTTAAACTGATGAAACAGGCAAAACAACCTGTCTTATGACTTGGTATTTAAACAGAAAGTTATGAATCACCATTGGGTGCTATCTCCCACACTAACAAGCTAAAACGTTGTTTTAGTTCTACACAAAAAATAATATCTGAAATCAAACTAGCAATGATGCCATGGTAAGACCGTCCCTGATGGGCCAGTATCTTTTCAGTTATCTTTGCTTAGCCCGATAACAACAAACAGTCCTTTGAACTGTCCTTGATCCAGGAGATACACACAAATTATGCTGACAATGTGTTTGCAGAACTCTGAGCTCCTTTTCTTAGCTCTCATCTATTCAAAGCATTAGTGGAGCAATCAGCCCTCAGTCAAAGGTCCCATTCCCAGCTGTCCATAGTCCTTGTGTCTCTGACTTCTGCATCACATGCACCCTGAAGGGAAGGTGTGAGCCACCTTGTCCCTCTTAAGTTTGAAATCTGAGACAGCCGTGGCTTCAGATGAAGTTGCTATTGTTAGATTGCTTAATATTTACTGAAGGTCACTCGAGGAAGTGTTAAGAATCTGATCATGCCTTCTGTGTCCTTCTCTTGTCTTGTCCCTTCCCCTGGACTCCATTCAGACTGTAAAGTTAGCTGCTGGTGCACAGAAGTCTCAGAAGACTCCTTTAGATAGCAGGTTTGTCTGATGACCAAACATTGCACAATGGAAACTGAAATGTGCAGAAAGGTAGGGTTTGGTGTTTCCTTCCATTTTAGTAATGATTTAATTTTGTGATGATTTGGTTAATATGAAAAAATGTGTGTGGTATGCACAACTTGCTGTTTGTGTTCTTTAAGTTTTCATTTCAAACGCTCTATACTAGTTGACACGACTGGACAAGATGTGTAGCAAAGAGCTTCATGTTGTTTTGATTTACTGATTTATTTTGAATTGATTGTTTTACTGCTTTGTCCTGTTATACTTAATGTAGTTATTAAGTACTATATTTACATTTTGAGGTCAGTTTCCTCAATATTCTCAAAGATTAAATGCATAAAAAATTCTAAAAATAGATCTTTAAGGTTATGACATTTCATTCTATTTGCAATGTTCTCTATTAATTCACTCTAGCATCCTTAAAGAGTAACAACAATTCAACAGCACTTAATGTTCTTCATTTATTTTTTAGCAAATCTCAGGCATCAATTTTCACCAACACATCATAAGAATGGCCCATCCTCCACAGGGAACTGTCTTTTAAAAGGTAAGGTAATGAAAGCATGTCTGCTTTAAATATCTTGTCTTTTTTTGGTCAAAGCCACTGAATTATGTTCATGGTATGGTAATTCTCAAACACTCATCAATGGAATAACAGAGCAGTGCAAATCAAGACTTTATGACTGTAAAGTGAGTGACTGAAGTTTTGCTGTGGATGTTCAACAAAATTCACATTTGGCGCAAAACTGGGTCTTAATTTTTTCGGATCCTTTTCATAACCTGTGGACTGTTTCATAACTACAAAATTCAAGTGACACATCCAAGGACAACTGTCCTTATTCCAGGAACATCTTACAAATCTTTCATATGACCAAATGTGTCATGTGAATCTGGGTTAATTTCCCTTTTAAATCATAAATATGAAACTATCAAACTAAGATCCATTCTTCCCTGTTGCCTCCATAGCCGCGGCCTAAAAGAAAACCCTTATAGTTTGCTGACCTCTTGTGGTTCAATTTATAATGTTCATCTGTGCTGTCCACACAGTGTATGATTCTGCTCACTAGTGGTACAAGGTGAAATGAGAGTTTGAGCACACAGTAATCACCATTTGTCTTTACACTCATAGTTTTCTATGCAACATTTTTCAAACAAATCTGAATTAAAATTTTCAAAGTGCACGTATGTTTCATTGATATATGAAAGATGAAATCAGGACATTTTGAATCTTTATTTAAAATTCTTTATGGCCACATCTATGGTTTGTCAATGACCACAGTCTACATTTTTACAAACTATTGGTGCAAAAAAGATACAGAATGTTGTAAATTCCTTAGAGTGAGAGGCAGATGGAGAGACGAGAATAGATAGATAGATAGATAGATAGATAGATAGATAGATAGATAGATAGATAGATAGATAGATAGATAGATAGATAGATAGATAGATAGATAGATAAATAGATAGATAGATAGATAGATAGATAGATAGATAGATAGATAGATAGATAGATATTTAAATTAACCTGAGGGGCATTCAAGGACAGGTGTGAAGAATTATTTGAAGAACATTGACACATTTATGACCCAAGTTGTGGCATCTATGATGTGGGTTTAGGATACATCAGTTTGCCCACTGGCCTGTTATTCCTGCTGTTATTTAGCTTGGTGGTCTTGTGAGTTTTTTTGGGTCCTTGGTCTGAAACTAAGAAACTTAGATGTAAAGTAATGTGTGGTTTTCTGCAAGCATGAGCCCTCAACTTAACTCATATGTCATCAGTTTGTTTACATGCTAAAATGGATGAGTTCATCTATCAGTTAAAAATACAGAATCATTAGAAAGCTATCAAAGGACGCTTCATACAGAGCAGGGCCCATACGTAGGCCTACGTTTAGTCATTAAACCAACGGGAACATTAGTCCTAACGTTCTGTAATGCAGTGTTTCTCAACCCAGGTCCTGCATGTTTTAGAGTACCCCACTCCAACACACCTGATTCAAATGAATGGCTCGTTATCAGGCTCTGCTCGAGCCTGATAACGAACCATTTATTGGAATCAGGTGTGCTGGAGTGGGACATGTAATGATAATAATGGGTCATTCTTTAAATACAATGCCTTTTGCGTTCCCAGCCTAAATCTAGCTGTATTTTCTAAAAATAATAGAATTTAAAAAAAAAAACGTTTTTATTTTGGTGAAATTTCACTAATTATCTGTTAAAAACACAAGGATATAATTCATAAAACTTAAATAGTTTTTTAAAATACCATTTAAAAAATTAAAAATGTGCTATTTTGCCATGTCCCCAGTGCCCTTTCCACTGTTTCATTCAAGAAAATTATGTTGTTGTTGTTGTTTTTTTCAAAAATATTTCCGTCTTTTTATTCAGCTATAAGGGGTTCTTTATATTTTTGATAATTTCATCAGCAAAAAATAATATTTTTGTCTAAAATTGCAGTTTAATATTTGTCCCTGGATTTAGTGTCCACCGTGTTATCCTAAGTTACTGTACCCCTAAGAAGGCTCCACACACATCAGCATGATGCAGTCTTTTGATGTGATGTCATTTCAGAGGAGGGAAATTTAACAGTGGTAAGATTACTGACTTTTCTTTTGTTAATGTTATTATAGTTAGCCTTTTATGATGAAGATCTAATGTGGTCAATCATAAAATGTCCACCGTGTTATCCCAGTTTTATGAAGAAAATTATCAAATATTATAATTTTAAAAGGTTCCTGGGTAAAAATGTTGATTTCTTGTCAGCTATCCAAAATCCTGTTTGCTTAAATGCTAATGAAGCTAAAGCTATTTTTGTTGTAAAATGTCCACCGTATTATTGTCCACCGTGTTATCCTTATGGATAACACGGTGAACACAACACAGTGTCCACATTCACTGTGACATATATTTTTAAAACTTTAAAACATATATTAAATTTAGCAAATTGAGACTGACCTTTATGCTTTTCATAAAGCTTAGAGTCATGTTTTTAAGAAGAAACATCCAAATAAAATAAAAAAGATTATTATTATTATTTTTTTTTTTTTTTCATTTCTATGACCCAAAAGGCACCGCATTTAAAGAATGACCCTAATAAATAATAATAAATAAAAACATGCAGGGCAGGGAGTCCCCAGGACCAGGGTTGAGAAACACTGCAGTAATGGAACGGCCCATTTGGCTGCTGCAGTAGCTGCATGCACAACTGCAAATAAATGGCCAGTTAACGAATTACACCATGAAAGAGGCACAGGTGCGGATTACGTCATAATTAAGGGGGAGCCCCTGGAAAACCCTATCAAAAAAATTCAAACTGCGCATGCCTTCCACTCTTTAACAGCAGTAAACCTGGCGAGGGGTAACAGTGTGACTGCAGAGATTATATTTCAAGAATACACATGGACGAACAGCTGTTATCCATGAGTCAATGAGGTAAACACAAAGAGAGTTTGGCAATCTTGAACAGAGTAAATGCGTGTTGTTAGCACACAGTAGAAAACCTCTATGATAAAATCGGTAATATGAAAGCTGCTTTGTGGAACATGTTCTGCCAGTTTAAAAACAGACCGTATGTGTGTGTTGTTTTTATTTTCTGTCATTGTCCGAACTGAAAAATCAAAGATAGCAGTTTTATGATGGTCTCTAAGCGCCTCAGCTGCCACCCTACTCCGACGGACATTCAGCGTTGTTTTTTGAAGTTTCCGCCACAACTGCATAGGTTGGTGAGTTGATGAGACCTGTGAAATGTCTGTCGTAGCCTACTTATCTGTACAATAGACCAACCTGGCTGGAATTGGTACGGTTTTAATGACGCTATTAAGATTTGAAACAGAAAAAAACAGCGAATCTCGATGAAACCAATTTCACTCCGGACTTATATCATCTGTTCACTGGAAGAATGTGCATCCTAAATTAATAGTTGCTGTGTGCAGGGCATCAACTGTTTTTTACTAGCCACTTCCTAGCAACTCCCTGAGTTAGCCTACTAGCCACTCAGCCTTTTCACTAGCCACAATTTTGTTGTTGGATAATTATGTTTAATGTGATTAAAGCAGATGATGACATGCTAAAGTTTACCTGAAATAGATTTACAACCTTTTTAAACGTAAATGACCACTGTGCACACTCAAATTAAAACTACATAAATCGGGTAGGCTATTCAGCTATAAAATGGTTGTGCCTCTTTAATATGAAAATATGCAGACTATTGAGACAAAGTAATAAAAGGATGAGTTTATTATTGCATTTAATGAAAGTTGTGAACGTTGAAGATTAATTGAAAAAATAAAAATTAAACTGAAAAATCTAGCTAGAAACACTGTCTGCTTAAATATTATATTACATCAGTCATTTTTCAGTAATAAACTAAGTACCATACTTTCTGAACTTTAAGTCACTCAATCCTACAATTTTTTTTAAGTCAGTATCAGTCAAAAAATGCGTCATGAAGACGAAAACATCATATATGAGTCACACTGGACGATAAGTTTCGTTTAGAATGATTTGGTTTGTTTACAGTATTTCCAGAGTGAACTTTTTACATTTAGCTTTGATAAATGTTTGGGAGAGATCTAAATATTGTTCCTTCAGCTCCTCATATCTGTGACCAGTTTCTCTTCTCTATGTGTGCTTCTTGACGCCCACGGCCCTTTTGCCGATAGCACAAACAGTCTATTTTCCCCACTAATGGCCTGTCGTACATACGGGCCCAGATCTGTATGAAGGCCTGAAGGTCTTCTCTTTGTGATACTGCCTCCTACTGGAAAGATATACAAAATGCAGATACTGTTTGAGATGCAGATTGACTTTATTCTACTCAACGAACAACATGCTTAGGGAGACACATTTTGGAACACAGGTGCCTCAGAAACAACAGCTGATGTCTGTGACACTCATTCCTCGTCGTGTCCTTTCTGAAATGAGAGAAAAACAGGTTAACACAGTCACACGACAAAATGTCAACCAGTGTTTTTTTAACATATGAAAAAAAATCACTGTCCTATATGTTCAAAGTAAAGGTCTCAAACAATTACCAACATTGTAATTCTTCCCTGACAGGACATGAATCAAAGAAAAATATAATAAGTATGATAGCTTTAGCCATGTAGCATTCAGACTATCAACTTTAATGCTGTATTTATGTTAGAGCTAACTTGGTTCAGACTGGCCTGTAGCCTGCCTGCCAGATGAGAGGAGAAAATTAAACCACTGACCTTTGACCCTACATCACGGCTCTTGGCCCGAAGCTTGTTGACCTGAGACTCAGCGATGTCAGCTCTCTCCTCAGCCTCATCCAGCTCATGTTGAAGTTTACGGAACTTGGTCAGATTACTGTTGGCCTGTTCCTCCTGCAGGGCAGATACGTAATCCAAACATTTTCTATTCTTAAAGCAGGGCCAAATACTTCCAACGACAAACTTTTACATACTTATATTATTTCAGTAACAAGTATAAAAATCTTGTGCTGTAAGTTTGAATGTACTCTGAGTTTTATTAGGAAATTCCATTGTGTACCATCAAGGCTGTGTGATATTAATAGTTTGTTGCACAGCTCTAGCACACTTCTGTGATTATAATTAGCAGGAAATGCACCATGTAATTTGAAATACCCTTATACATGTATAGTTTCAGTTTTTGTCATACTGTCTTAAATATGAAGACCACTTACAGCCTCTTCTGAAGCTTTCTTGTAGGATTTGACTTTCAGCTGTAGTTTGTCCACAAGGTCTTGCAGACGAGCCAAATTCTTACGATCCTCTTCAGTCTCAAATAAAAAAAACAAAATACAGTCTTAATTTTTTAGTTAGAGTTTAAATAAAAGTCACATGTTGAAAAAAGATAAAAATTAGACACTTACCTGATAGGTCAACTCTTTGATTCTTCTCTCATATTTCCGTATTCCTTTAACAGACTCACTGGATTTTCTTTGTTCGCCCTCTAGCTCAGTTTCCAGTTCTCTGATCTGTTGGGGGAGATATCAGTGGTGATTTTTTTTTGTTCTTTTCACAATGGCTACATTTCTTCAATTACATTTAAATCAACATTGTTGGAAACGTTACTGTTTGCAGGGATGTTAAGAAAAACGATCTCATCAAGATGGATATTGGTCGTGTTAAGATGCAGCAGGCATTTAATCAGAATCAAACCACTGTTACATGCTTGTACATTTTAAGTTGATCCTATCAGCCAGAAGCAGCTTAAGAAGTAGTTTCAGTTGTCTGTGTAGTAAACACGTGATGAACAGTGATGTTGCTGCCAGACTGTAAAAAAAAAATGGACGTCCGCTTGCTTGGCTTGAAGTGAGGTCTCCACAAAAACTGCTCCCCCTGGTGGCTGGCTGCAGTATAGGTTTAAAGATACGGCTTTCCAGCCATTCCAGATGGGCTGTGGTCAAACTTTAAAAAGTAATTACACCTCGTAGAAATGTTTCTCACGTCCGATTGTTGTGGTGATTTGAAGATATTATTTGGCTGTCTTGTATCCAAGTCCTCTTTTTTCTGAAAAGTTTTGTTTTCATTAGTTATAAGAGGTTAAAAAAGAGGCTTTATGTAACGTTTAATGATGATTGACAGATGCCGTTCTCGCATATTTTTTTCAGGGATTATAAAATATGTCGGGACGTAGAATCAGGAAGTGATTAGACTCTCGAAAGAAAAAAAATAATAATTATTTTTGTCACCCAGCTCCACTCAGATTCTCCCAGAATCCCTCATCGTCTCTACTGCGCAGACTCTGGCTCCAAACTGCTAAAATGGTAGCGCCTGAGACGGTGGTATTTTGGCTTCTAAACCATACAATGATAAATGGCAGAGCCACGCTGTCCATACATACAGTCTATAGTTGCTGCAAATATCACTTCCTTTTCTCTTTCTTTCTCATGATGTTTTCTTTGTTTTCAAATATACTGACATGTTCACAAAATGATACATGTGTTTCTGATTTTCTTCCTAGTTGAGGCTCAGCAGTAGTTGCTTCTACTGTAATCAACAATCTGTGGGGCTTTGTCGGCCCATGCAAAATGAATGCATGTGGTAATCATTCACTCCCCATTGTTTTGTTTTGCAATTAGCTGTTTAGCTGCTCACAGCATGCTGAGTTTGCACCTGTTGCTGTTATATTTTAGCAGTTTTGGGCACTCATTATGTTACTGATGTCACTTTAAGAAATCAGTGGTATGCTCTTCTGTAAAACTCATTCATTGATAGCTTTTTGCTTCAAATAACTCCTTCCAGTAACAGACAAGGCTGATGACGATGGTTGCAGTGGGTCTTAACCAGGAAGTGAGCAGAGGGACCTCTACATAACCACTTCTTGTGAGGTTCACGTGTAGTGAGGATTATTTTATCTCAACCAGATGACAAAAGGCATTCACCACCTCTCATGAATGGGGTGAATCTTCTCTTTAAATGGGCTAAATGCCACCAATGTCTTCTGATTGAAGAGTTAACATGGGGCATTTCAATTCTGATCAAGCTTTTCTTTTACTATCAAGAAACTAAGAAAGAATGTACAGGTCTTGAGTGTGACATATTTAAGGAGTTTGGAAGGTTGAGTGGGGTAGTTGGATGCTTCTTTCGGAAACACTGGTACTCACCCTGGCCTCGAGCTTCTGCAGCTGCTTCTTCCCTCCCTTCATGGCGATCTGCTCAGCTTCATCCAGACGGTGCTGCAGGTCTTTGATGGTCTGCTCCATGTTCTTCTTCATACGCTCCAGGTGAGCGCTGGTGTCCTGTTCCTTCTTCAGCTCCTCTGCCATCATGGCAGCATCAGTAATGGCCTTCTTGGCCTTCTCCTCAGCGTTCCTGCACTCCTGCACTGCGTCTTCCACCTCAGTTTGAAGCTGGGATGTATCAGCCTCCAGCTTCTTCTTCTGGTTTATCAGGCTGGTGTTCTGGGTATATACAAATTGAATTATATATTTCCTCGTTAAACCATCAATAGTAGCAAAGAATAGTACCAAAGCCAGGTGACTTCATCTTACCTGTGAGTGCAGCAGCTGCACCCTCTCGCTGACATCCAGCAGCTCTTGCTCTGCAAGTTTACGTCCTCTCTCAGTTTGCTCCAGAGCAGACCTCAGCTCCTC
Source organism: Halichoeres trimaculatus (assembly GCF_033239565.1). Classification (NCBI taxonomy): domain Eukaryota; kingdom Metazoa; phylum Chordata; class Actinopteri; order Labriformes; family Labridae; genus Halichoeres; species Halichoeres trimaculatus. The sequence continues at coordinate 31,705,827 of NW_027437193.1, forward strand.
CACTTCAGCCTGAAGCAGGTTGTTACGCCTCTCAACGATGGCGATGTTCTCCTTCATATCATCGTTGGCTCGCAGAGACTCATCCAGCTGCAGCTGAGAATCCTGGGCAGGTATGATAATGATGGTAAAGTAGGCAAAATCTTGTTCTTCTAGTCGTCTATGAATTACTTTTAGGTGGAAGAAAGTGGGATAAATACCTTGAGATGTGCATGAACAGCCTTGAGCTGTTTCTGAGCCTCAGCAGCTTGTCTGTTGGCCTGGCTGAGCTGGATCTCCATCTCATTGAGGTCTCCCTCCATCTTCTTCTTTAGGCGGAGGGCCTCATTCCTGCTGCGAGTCTCAGCCTCAAGAGAGCTCTGAAGAGTATCCACAATTCTCTGTTGGTTTCTCTTTGCCTGCTCCATCTCTTCATCTTTCTCTGATAGTTTGCGTTCAATATCAGCCTTGACTTGGTTGAACTCCAGCTGAGCTCTGAGAATCTTCCCTTCCTCATGTTCCAGTGAGGCCTGTCATGAAGTAAAGGAGTAAAGGATAAGAAAATAATTTGACACATCTTGCTTGGTTCCTGAGGTCTGCCTCTGAAACATTCAGGGTACCTCTGCCTCCTCCAGAGCTGTTTGAATCTCAGTCTTCTCTTGTTCCAGTTGTTTTCGAATCTTCTCAAGCTCATGGATATTCTTTCCACCCTCACCAATTTGTTCAGTGAGGTCAGATATTTCCTCTGAGAGATCAAATGCTATGTTAGCAAAGGTTGCAAAGTTCTAGTTCTGTAAAAGAGATGAAGCTAGCTTTAGCCTTACCCTGCAGATTCTTGTTCTCTCTCTTCATGGTCTCCAGATGCTCCAGAGATTCTTCATAGGAGTTCTTGAGTTTGAAGAGCTCAGTGCTCAGAGACCTGGCCTCCTTCTGAGAGCTCTCCAACTCTGTCTGAGACTCCTCATACTTTTGTTTCCACTCTGCCAAGACCTGAAATGTGTGTGTCACAGGTTTAATGTGCTAACATTCTAAAACATTGATGGTAGGGTTTGTTTAAAATCCAACCTTGTCAAAGTTTCTTTGCTTCTTGTCCAGAGCAGCAGCAGCAGCATTGGACCTCTCCACATCCACCATGAGATCTTCAATCTCATTCTGCAGTCTGTGTTTGGTCTTCTCCAGAGAGGAACATTTAGCATTCACCGCTTCCACAGCCTCCTCGGCGTCCTGCAGACGCTGAGCCAGCTTTTTTCTAAATGTTGATGCAGCTTAGTCAGAGCTCATTCTCTATAATATTGAAGAGTTGTTCAAGTGAAAAGAGATTGAACCTACTTGGCGTCCTCCAGTTCCTCAGTCCTCTGGATGGCATCAGTTTCATACTTGGTTCTCCACTGAGCCACCTCAGAGTTGGCCTTGGACATGCTGCGCTGGAGTTCAGCCTTGGCCTCCTGTTCCTCCTCGTACTGCTCTCTGAGCAGGTCACAGTCGTGACGAGAAGACTGCACCGCGTGAGCCAGGGCATTCTTGGCCTAAAGCAGAGAGCATATCTCAGTTTGCCATGAACTATCATTTACATCTTTTGTACTTGATGAGGAACCATTTGTTTGTTACCTTCACTTCCTCCTCTAATTGTCTTTTAAGGTCTTCAACTTGTTGAGTGTAGGACTGTTTTCCTCTGGTGAGTTGAGACACCAGGGAATCCTTCTCCTCAAGCTGCCTTATAAGTTCACCTTACATAAAAGAAGGATGAAATAAGTTTTCATTCTATTTCAAATCAAATGCACATGAAACCAGATTGTTACCATTTTCAGTTTGAAGCTTTGCTTTCTGCATGGTGAAGTCATTGATGACACGCTGTCCCTCCTCTGACTTTGTTTTATATTCATTCATCTGATCCTCCAGAGACCTGCACATTTTCTCCAAGTTATTCTGGAAATGAAAGAAATTCATGTTGGCACATAAACTTCTTTAGAAATACTGACCATTTGGACTGAAATCAGTCTGTAGAAAAAACATTGTTCTGCATCACAGCTTTTTACCTTAGACTTGACAATTTGTTCCATGTTGGAGACCACATCATCCAGCTCCAGTCTGAGCTCACTCTTCTCCTTCTCCAGCTTCTGCTTGACTCTCTGCAGGTTGTCGATCTGCTCTCCCAGGTCAGCAACGCTGTCAGCCTGTTTCTTCCTGAGTGTGGCGGTGGTGGCTTCATGCTGCAGAGTGGCCTCTTCCAGGTCTCTGCGGAGTTTGAGGAACTCAGCCTCCCTCTTCTTGTTCATCTCAATCTGGGCAGCTGTTGCTCCTCCAGCCTCCTCCAGTCTCTCACTGATCTCCTCCAGCTCTCTGGCCAAGTCTGCTCTCTGCTTCTCCACCTTAGCTCGAGCAGCTCGCTCTGCTTCAAGCTCTTCCTCCAGCTCCTCGATGCGGGCCTAAAACAAAATCAACAGACACTCTTTCATAAATTTCAGATCCAACACTGGTCTAAAAATCTCAGATTCACTGTATTTTAGCTAAATCACATGAAAAATATTACCTGCAGCTCCTTTAGCTTTTTCTGGAGCTGTGCACTTATTGCCTGTTCATCCTCTATCTTGCCAGTGAGTGTGCTGATTTCAAAATCTTTCCTAAGGGAAAAGTAGTTTAATGTACCAGCCAAACCATTGAAATATACAGCCGTGTTTTTAAGGTGTCCATTCTGCGCTCCCTTACTTTTTCAGTCTCTCTTCAAGTTGCTGTTTGTCATTTTCCAGGTCCATGATGGTCTCCTGGGCCAGCTTTAGGTCTCCTTCAAGCTTCCTCTTGGCTCTCTCAAGGTCCATTCTTACTTTCTTCTCTTGCTCAAGGGACCCTTCAAGCTGTGACAGATGGTTGGATTAGTATTTTAGAAAGATCATGATAACCATCATGTTCATCTTAGTTTTCTTGAAATGTGCACTCATTTTGTATGTGCTTTTGCCTTACATCATCCACTTGCTGTTCCAGCTTAGTTTTGGCCTTGGTCAGAGTGTTGACTTTGTCTTCCTCACTCTGCAGGTCATCCAGTGTTTGCTGATGAGCTTCCTGTAAGGCTTTCTTTTCCTTGGTCAGCTTAGCAATGATTTCATCTTGAGCAGCCATCTCCTCAGTCAGGTTTTTAACCTGTGGACAATTTTTCAAGTAATTGGACATTATGGGGAACTCACAAAGTTATTTGACAAAATAATAAAAAAACATAGTGGATGGTACCTTGTTCTCAGTGGCATGCTTCTCTTTCTCAACTTTGGCCAGAGTTAACTCTAAGTCATCAATGTCTTTCTTCAGCTCAGAAGACTCATCTTCCAGTTTCCTCTTCTTAGCTGTCAGTTCAGCGTTCATCTCTTCCTCATCCTCCAGTCTCTCCGTCAGCTCTTTGATTTTTGCTTCCAGCTGTATCTTGCTCTTGATCAGCCCCTCACATCTTTCCTCTGCATCACAAAGATTATCTTGCTCCTGTTGTATGATGGGACATAGAATTACACAGATGCTTGCTTTTTATATTTGTAAAAAGGCTAGAGAATATTGATCATACAGATTGAACTTGGAGTTGCAGGTCATTCTTCTCTTGGAGAAGGGTAACCATTTTTTCCTCTAGCTCCTTTTTGCGGGCTTCAGATTTTGCAAAAGCCTCTTTGAGTTTCAAAAACTCTTCTTTCATGTTGGCCATCTCCTTCTCAGTCTCTGCTGACTTCAGCAGAGGTTTGATCTTGAAGAACATCTTCATCCAGGGCCAATTCTTGACCCCCATGAAGGCACGGATGTTCCACTGGATAACAAGCAGTGCATCCCTACAGACATCAGAATAACACTGCTCATAACCGTCTTTTCTTGCAAAATGGAAAATAAGAACAGCTGACACTCAAATAATCATTTTTCACCCCTCACAAGCAAAATGTGAATAAAAGTCGCCTTGACATGGTAGAGTTTTAGTAGTCGTAGTGCAGGTACCTGCGTTCAACGATCTTCTGGAATTCAATTCTTGCCAAAAGACCTCGAGACCGGGCTTGAATGCCAGTGATAATAAGTGCCAGTCGGTCATCTCTCATTTCCTCCAGCTGACCTAGCAGTCCAGCTTTGAAGAACACCTGTTTTTGTAGTTGATAACCAGTTATGGTTTATCTTTTATGCAGTTGTTAAACCTCTTTTTATAGTAGAAAATACTGACCTTGGTATGCCCCAGTTTGTACTGGTTATGGTCAATATCAAGAGATCCCAGCAGCTTCTCGGCAGCTTTCTTGTTGTCAATAAACTGTCCCTCGGGAATGGCATTTGGATTCAAAATACGGTATCTTTGGGTAAAGATAGAGAAAAATGTCCATGTGGAATCTTATATCACAGCACATTTCCTCAAGTCTGCTTACTTACACTAGATGTATTAATGTTTAGTCATCACATGCAAACCTCTGTTTGAAATCTCCGTAGAGGATCCTGTTTGGGAAGCCCTTCCTGCAGATCCTGATGCCTTCCAGCACACCGTTACAGCGCAGCTGGTGCATCACCAGAGGGTTCTCCATGGCCCCAGGAGTCTTGGTCTCATTGGGGATGATGCAGCGCACAAAGTGAGGATGAGTAGACCTCAAGTTGGTCATCAGCTTGTTCAGGTTCTCCTGTGGAGTGTGGGAACATGTTTTGCATGAAGCATACTTTCTCAAAGACCAAAGTCAAAATAGACAACTACACAAGCTGACAGGACTCAGTTATCCTGTTAGAGTAAATTATTTCACACACAGTGAATCATTAGCATGTAACACATTGTTCCTTGGTTCTTGATTTCTTGCTTTCTCTATCTCTTTGAGGGTTTTTTCATAGTCATGTTTACATATACTTTGATGCAATACTTGTAGTGTAGACCCTATCAGCATTATTTGGCAAAAGTTTATAAAACTTTAAATCTTACCCTGTGTAAAGCTGATACAGTTTGGAAGGAAGATCCTTTCTTCTTTGCACCTTTCCCTTTTCCACCCCCTGACTCCTGAGCTGTATGAATAAAGGAGTAGATTAAATCTATAGAGAACTGACACGTTAGGTTGAATTGATTCACACACATTCCAGTATTGAACGTCAGCATACCAGAGTCAGCTCCTGCGTATCCAGCAAATAGCAAGGCTAAAAGCTTGAGATTAGATTTCTGGAAAAGACCGACCACAGTCTCATTCAGAGGGTCCTTGTTCTTCACCAGCCAGTTGTTGATGTTATAATCAACGGTTCCAGCGTAATGGACCAGGGAGAAATGAGCCTCTGGTTTCCCTTTGACAACTCTGGGCTTCTGGAAGTTATTGGACTTTCCCAGATGGTTGTCGTAGAGCTTGGCTTTGAAGGTGGCATCAGAGGCTTTTGGGAACATGCACTCCTCTTCAAGGATGGACATGATACCCATGGGCTAGGGATTGTGTATTTAAGAAGAGAACAAATATATTAAAAAAGATATTTTTGGATTCATGAGAAAAATTTGATACCTTTGGCTGTTAGTCACACATCCAATGAAGTGTTTCCCTAGCCATATTACAGGGGGAGAGGGGGGCTTTCTCATAAATTAGGCCCTTACCTTGTTTTTTGAATCTAACCGACCAAACAGCCTTATGTTATTTTTTTAATGTTAATGTTTTAATGTTGTTTGTACATGGTTGGGTTCACATTTCTCCTCACGGAACGTCACAGTGTGTGAAAGAACAAAAGAGCATGTGATCTTTAGCGCATGGCGAAGTTCCGCTCCAACATATTCACAGACACACAAACACATGCGTGCATTTACACACAGAGACAAGCTCATTTTGTATAGCGGACAGTTCTTGAAAAACCACCACAAGAAACATCTACCAGTGCTCTCTCCGTAACGATTTAGCCCCCCCAAGCTGTAAACCTAGGGGAAACACTACAGTGTACTGCCATTAAATCTCACCTTTTCAATCAGGTCGATACAGGCCTGTAAGTCCATACCAAAGTCAATGAACTCCCACTCAATGCCCTCTTTCTTGTACTCTTCCTGCTCCAGCACAAACATGTGGTGGTTGAAAAACTGTTGTAGTTTCTCGTTGGTGAAGTTGATGCACAGCTGCTCAAAGGTGTTGAACTGTGATAACAGCAAAGAAAACCTGATGTTAATCCAGGCATTCAGGTACCCTGCAGAAATATCGATTATGTTTGTGAGCTTTGGGCTTTTAATTGAAACTCACATCAAAGATCTCAAACCCAGCAATGTCCAGCACACCAATGAAGTACTGGCGAGGCTGCTTGGTGTCCAGGGATTGGTTGATCCTCAGGACCATCCAGAGGAACATCTTCTCGTACACTGACTTAGACAGAGCACCAATAGCGTAGTACACCTTTGAAAGAAGATAATAATCTTCAGCTTTCTGTGACATTGAAACTGTCCTGTAAAGTTTTATGTAAATTATTTACCTGAGCTACATTCTGTCCCTTGGTGACCCACTCATTTCCCACTTTGACTCTTGGGTGGCAGAGACCTTTGATGAGGTCAGCAGAGTTCAGGCCCATCAGGTATGCAACTTTGTCTGCATCTGGTAAGGTGACGATACACACAAGTCGCAACAGACAGGTTTATGCCTTCTAGCTTGAGATGGACATACTGCCAGAATGTCTTTCATTTCAGAGTCCTTAGTCACTCTCACGTTTAAACTGGTGATAGGTGGCAACCAATGATTGATCAATCACATTAAAAAAGCTACAGATGGGTATGAAAGCACTGGATAAAAAAGGTTTGTAGATATTTAGTTTAATACATAAAATCTAAACAAGCTATTTTTAAAGTGACTGTCATCAAGTTCTACCCATATAAGGGCAATACTGATTGTAGGGGAGACAAACCATCTCTGTCATATGACAATTAAAATTCAAGTTCTTCTTCTGGCTTACAAAACAATGACAAGAACGGCTCCCCCTGGGGTCCCTCTTCCAGGTCTACACTCCTCCTCGCCCACTACACTCTGCTTGTAAAAGACATCTGGTGCCCCAATCCCAGCCCGGCTCTTAATCTCTAGCCAGACTCTTCTCCTCTGTAGTTCTGAAATGGTGGAATTAATTACCTAACTCTATACAAGCCACAGAGTCACTTTCCACTTGTCTTTCTAGATGTCTGGGGACTCATCTGTTCAGAGAACACTTAGGCCCTTAATCTGAGCCTTCTTCTCTTTGTCCTCAGGAGTAGAATGAGTCAGAAGGTGTTAGACCCAACTCTTAGTGAATTTTCAGCTTTAAAAACTGAATATTGTTTAAGGTTGAGGTATATTGTTGCAGCAACTAATTGTGGTTAGTTGGCTACATTACTCTACATTAAAAAATAAAAATAGAATAAAACAATCTTCTTGCACTTGATGGCAGCACCTGCAGCCAAATAACTTATAGCACTTTGTTGCTCTACTTAGGTTTTTGTCTTCTGTCTACTCAATTTTTGCTTGTGTTGTACGTTGCTTTGCACAAAAGTGTTTGTTAAATGAAACTGTAGAACTGTAGAAAACTTTGAGGGAATTATTGCCTTGTGCTCATTTATGTTTGGTTAAAGAGATAAGTGGGATAGCCAGGAATAGGTAGCTAGCTGGAAGTAGCTAAATTTCTAGTTAAACTTTAACTTGTAAAATGCAGACTAAACTACTGCACAATATTATACCCTAGCCTTTATGATAGTGAACCTAATTTTTCACCAGTAGAAACGGATTCAATAATCATGTTTACAGCTTCTTCTCCTCTAAGGATTCTGTTTAGTCTTGAAGCAGCCGCCATCATAAGAGCTTGTTAGATTGTCCAAGTCACACATTTTATCCTAGATAATCCAAAATTTTGACTTGGGCTTGGAATAAAATGGCCTAAGTCACTCTCTTGACAGAGGGTATTGTCCCATAGGGCATAAAGAGTATGATCCTTTTAGCTGAAGATTTAAGTGTTTTTACCAGAGATGGCCAGCATGATCAAGAGATAATTTAAGCCAGGGATCTCGTGCCATGGAGGGTGGATGGAACCGCATTCAAAATCAGGTCAACCTGTTGACTGGTGGGTTTTACAGGGTGTGTAAACTAACAGCTAGACCATACATACCCCCCCCCCCCCCCCCCCCCCCCCCCAATAATAATAAAAAAAAAGTTTTTTTTCCATGGTCAAATCAGCACCCAACATCAATCTGTTAAGCCTTTATGATGTTTGTGTGCAATAAAATGCAAGTATATTGAGCAATGTTTGAACATGGACTTAAGTATTACCGTTTTGATTGCAATATATGAGTATCCTGTTATTGTGATTCCTGCATGTATATATAATGCCCTGATTCCAGTAACCATGTTTTGAGAAACTCCATTTTCCTACATGAAGACCTCTTAAAGAAATCCAGATATTGTGACTTATTTAAACCCTACCCCCCTTTGTGACAGCTTTTAACTGAGCTATCCACAAAAAAAACAGAGGCAGCAACAAGATGGTCTTACTTCTGGAGTGACTGATAAACTAAAGTTTTTTTTAGATGATGCAGTTAACTGATAGATTTTAAAAAAATCAATAGAACATAGCCTGCAATGAGCAACATTGGTTTCATTCCCAGGAAAGTACTCAGAAACAGGGATACAAGTATTTATCACATATACGAGGCTTCTGGAGTCCATGTAAGCACACACACATTAATGTGTCATTGTTTCAAACAATGCTGGACTTGAGCTTTGAAAACCACAAACGGTAACAGTTGTGTTCCTTTCACGTTTCTAAAAACAAAAACATCTTACCTTCAGTGCCGTCAGCCTCTGCCTGCTCCTCTCTCTGCTTCTGCTTAAACTTCATGTTTCCATAGTGCATGATGGCACCAGTCAGCTTGTAAATACTGTTCTTCTCTTCTTGAGTGAAGCCCAGCACATCAAAGGCATCCTAGGTAAATTAATAGAGTTTATACTGGATTTCCCTTTAATGTTATAAACTATTGTGACTGAAAAGAAAGCTGCAGCTCACATCAGTGGCCATCAGCTCCTCGGAATCGTTGATGGAGGCCACCGTCGTCTCTCCTTGGGAGATGAAGGAGTAGTCGTAGGGGTTGTTGGTGATGAGCAACATTTCTGGAGAGATGTTGTGAAGAAGTGTATAAGAAATTCAGTGAAACAGTGTATCATACAGTACAGTGATAAACTGAGGCAACGTCTACTTACCCAGAAGCTCTGGCTTTTGCTGAGACAGGATCTGGTAGAAAATGTGGTAGTCCCTCTCAGCTTTGAGCTGATAGGTCACACGAGACTTTTCCAAAAGGTCTGTCAAAAATGATAGTCATGATTTTTTTATGTTTGACTTTCTGTGCGTGTGTGTGTGGAGAGAGATAAAGCGTTGTGCCATTTGATTGAGTTGAAAGTATTTGCTGTATCTTCCAGATTTCCCTTCTTGATCCAACAGAACATGCAGGCTTTACACTGATTTGGTCAAGAAAAATGACCATAGCTGTCCATTTACTAAACTGCAGGGTGAATTTATTATTAATTTAACATGTGCATCACTTTATATAGAAGTTAAGTTTATGGGTCCCATTTTGCATCAAGCACCCTGTGTGAGGTCTGGGTGTAAGACCATACCTGTGTCCTTCTAGGGAGGTTTCCTTTTCAAATCCAGATTAAATGTTCCAGATGATCAAAAAACACTCACACTTTGAACTGTACACTCATAATGAGTCTCTTTGCATTATGTGTATGCACTTAGATGGGGTAAAACCATGTCCCCTGCCCTTCATAAAACAATTCATGCACCTAAAATGCATGAATAGTTGTTTTTCCACTTACAGGTCTCAATGTCAGCTGAGGCCAGCTTTCCTCTGTTGTCAAAATGAATTCTGATGAATTTACCCTATGAAAAAATGAAGGTCTTTTAAATAATAATAATAATATTGTTAATATTAGAAAAGAAATTTTGCAGAACTGAAGGTGAGCGAGCCAGCTCAGTGCAGCTACTCAGACACTCACAAATCTGGAGGAGTTGTCATTCCTGATGGTCTTGGCATTCCCAAAAGCCTCCAGAGCAGGGTTAGCCTGGATGATTTGATCCTCCAGGGTACCCTGATTTTTTCAAGAAAGACAAACTCAAGGTTTTTTTTTACATTATTGTTTCTCTACACTAGTGTAAAGATTCTGAGAAAAACTTTAGCTTTGACTTTGTTTTTTACTCTTTTGTATTTTTAGGAAATATTCAGTACACACCTTCTTCTCAGCAGCTGGATCCTTCTTCCCTCCTGGGACAGCAGCAATGCTGGCAAAGTACTGAATGACACGCTTGGTGTTGACAGTCTTTCCAGCACCAGATTCTCCGCTGAGTGGAAGAGAAACAGAACAGTGATGACCTTTAAACCTTCAACCAGTACCTGGTGATGAGGATAGTGTTGGCTGTCTGACTTACGTGATGAGGATTGACTGGTTTTCTCTGTCTGCCGTGGAGAGAGATTTGAGATTGTCATTGAAAGAGATGGAAGTGTTAAAGTTTGACAAGTTAAAAACAGAAAAATTACCTGCCAGCATGTACTGGTAGGCGTTGTCAGAGATGGAGAAGATATGAGGAGGAGCTTCACTCCTCTTCTTTCCTCTGTAGGCAACAACCACTTCCTGGTTGTAGACTGGCAGCCACTTGTAGGGGTTGACAGTCACACAGAAGAGCCCAGAGTAGGTCTGTCAGAGTAAGAGAGAGGGATGATGGACTGATACTTTGGACACTGAGTTGTTCAGAACAAAGACAGAGAATAAAAGTGTCTCACGTAGATCATCCATGCTGCGTAACGCTCTTTGAGGTTAAACAGCACAGCAGGCTCATGGAGGAAGGTGAACATGGCCATGTCTTCAATTTTATCAAACTTTGGTGGGTTCTGAGGGTGAACATCACACTCCTTCACTGTCACCGTCTGTGGGATGAGATACAAATCTCTGTTAGAGTCAAACACTTGTACAAACACACATTAAATGAAATTAACAGGACAAGTGTATTATATTTACCTTTCCAAACTCAGTTTGAGCAGTGACTTTGTCACCATCTCGACTGGTTATGGAAGCTTTGACGTACTCGACCTCAGCATCAGGCACGAAGCACTCTTTCTTCATGTCGAAGGGTCTGGTCTGGGCCTCCAGACGCTCCTTATCTGACTTCCTGAGATAAGGAGCAGCAGGCCCAAACTCTGCCATGGCGGCATCACCCATGTTTCAGCCTCTAAAAGATAAAACATTTTTAGCTTCTACTGATTGTTTTTGCACACATGAGTGTTCATTTATCAGTCATAGTAGATCCAGAAAACACACAACACACCAGGGGTTAGTGAAAGCAAATGTAGTGAAGAATAGTCAAAGTGGTGTGTTAGGAAATCTAACTGCAGGTTTTCTGTATTCCTGTAAGGCAGGGATCTCAAACTCGTGCTATGGAGGGCCATCTGATTTCACTGATTAGTCACTGCTCTCTGCTTGAAGGTGATGTAATCAGTGAAATCAGCTGGTGGAGTTTTTGGTTGGAATGAAAACCTGCAGCCTCTTGGCCCTCCATGGCACGAGTTTGACATCCCTGCTGTAAGGCAAAAATAAATTCTTCCAGGTACAGTTAGTCTTGATTTGTATTATTTTTAATAACAGTACATTAAAAAACTCTAGATGAATGGGTCCCATTCTGTGCATTTATAGGGGACAGAAGGGAACCTAAAGAGCATGTTTCAAGCTCTGAATGTTTGTTTTTATTCAATCATTTTGTCTCTAAAATGTCAGAAATAACAGGCACTAGTTTCTGACATGCATACATTACTGCATTACAGAATGTATCAAGGTTATCTGTTGTCACATCACTTAAAAAAGGAAGGTTGAAAGGAGCTCGGGATTGTACCTGAGATGTGTTACTCTCTGACTCTCTGTGCTGTTTAAAATGAGTTAAGAAGGGTAATCAGAAACCAAATTACAGCTTACAGTGGGTAAGGTTTAAATGTAGATATAGTTATTGAATTATACAGTGTACACGAAGCAGAGTGTAATCTTAATCTAGATTAACATATACACCAAAACAGTTTCTCACTTCAGTGGATGTTTTCTTACCTTTGACCGTCAACCTTTCTGAAGTGAAATGATAGATCCAGTGGCTGACACCGGGCTGCCTCTCCATTAATAAAGGCTGTTTGCCAACCAAATATGGGGATGAATATCAGAGAAATGGCATGCAGGTTTCCTATCACAAAAAGCATTCTCCAAATTGGGTAGAGCCTACTGCTGCTATTTGTTGCACTCACCTTGTGAACAACAGGCTATTGTGCCAGAAGGGACATGACAAAGAAAGGGGAGAGTAGGAGGTGGGGAGCAGAAACAGGCATCAGTCCATCAAGTTATCCTGCTTTGCTTCAGAGCGATAGTTTACTGTGGTTAGTTCACTATAGAAGTAAGAGGTTTTTACACAAGAAATAGGGATATTACCGGCTGTATCATGTTAATTTAGCATCCAGATTTGCTTATGCACATTTTTTTTTTCATTTTTTTATTTATTTTTTATTTTATTTTTTTTAATACACAAAAAGGTCAGTGATCCACAAAGTGCCATAGCCTATGATGATACAAGAGATTAGAAATCCTTTTTTGCTGCATACGTAGTTTGATTTTAAACCTTAATAACTGTATGGTAAAACATGCTTTAACGTGTTCCTATAAGCACATAGGAATATTTTCTGTACTTTGAGGAGAAAACACATATATAAGGACACATAATGATCATTTGTTTCTTGTGAGTTTGAAAATCTGTTCTTAGCACTCAACTCGAACAATGTTTCATAGGCCTCCTCCACAGTCAAACTAAATAAAGATAGCTAGCCGGCAATTAATGAGACATCAGATATCTTGAGTTCTGGAGTTCAACAATAGTTCGTCAAGTGATAGGGTGTGAAATACATCTCAAGAGGGAGACTAAAGAGCAGCAGCTGTTGTCTACAGAGAGGCAAGACAAGGCCAAGGTCACAGCTGTGAGATCCTTTTATTATCACTCACCACTTTTCACAGATACACCCTCACTCAGACCCTGCTCACTTCTCATTGTCTCTCTTTTTTCTTTTTTACTGACTAAAAGAATGTTGAGACAATGTAATAGAACTCACAAAAAAGTACCCAAAAGTTCACCTGTATCTTTATGTAATGTACATGATTAGATATTTTCTCTGATTGTGGTAAAAGACTTATAGAAAATCCCTTTTTGTTGTATTTATAGAGGACCCGGTTTCTTTGAGTTTGTGTAATATGAAGTTTTACACAAACATACAACAGTTGTTGGTTTAAGGGATAAAATTAAAGCATATGTGAATAAGAATACCACAATTTTCAAGATAAGGTTGCTGAAAAGGTCTTAATTCAGCTTAATGAAGTAAAAATATTTATTTATTTATTTATTTTTAACCTTTATTTAGCCAAGTAAGTCATTCGTAACAATTTCCTTTTTACAATGGCGGCTTGGCAAAAGGCACAAAGCTAAGGAAGCTGAGAGAGTAGGGATAGGGGTTGGTTAAGGAGAGATAATGGTTATCGTAAATAAGAGCAGGGAAATTGTGGTCTCCCAGTGGGTGACCACGTCCGTGAGTAAATTGTGTGTTTTATGGAACATTTATAAAAAAGGTAAGTTCGCCAAATGATTATTGAGCGATGAACAAAACAAAACAAACAAAAAAAACAATGAAATGGTCATTTATAGGGATGGGTGGTGATAGGATTTTATTGATACCAATGCCCATATCTATTCCACTTATTGATCCGATTTCTTATTGATTCTCTTATCTATTTTTCTGTGAATAATCTGTGTACAAAAAGTAGCTTTACAGGTTATCTTTGTCAACAACATGATATTGAGTTTGTGGGTAAATCAATGTGAAAATGGTGTCTGTAACTGGATATCTCTTGACATAAATAAATTAAACAAAGTACGTTACATAATGTTAATTTATTTTTTGTTATATGTTATTGACTGGAATAGGCCATCTAGTGTCTTGAAGTAGTTAAATCAATGCTTTGAGTTGTTTGGAACTTTGCTGTAGTTATAAAGTCAGCCAGGAGCCTGCAGTAACTTAACTTCTCTCTTCCAGTTGGAAAACATTTACCTGCTGACCTGTTAGTGTTTTGACATTTGGAGTTTTCAGTATTGCTTACTAAGACTAATTGTGATATGTTTCTGAGATGAAAGTTGCAATTCTGTTTTTGAAAAAAAGGTTATATCAATGTATGCTAAATGCTAACTAATAGCATATCAATGCAATTTCCTGTATTTTTGGCACCAAGATAGTGCTATGTTTTCTTTTTCATTTTTGGTCCATCTGAGATGTAGAACATGTTGAATGTTTTGAATAGGAATCTTGTTTTAGAGAGTAATTTACATTTCTTTGTGTGTTCAGTTCTTCAATTAAACTTCAAGCAAAAAAACCCTGAAATAATATTGGGACACTGCCATCTATCTGCTAAGCTCAGATAGCTAGGGAGAATAGTGGACAAAAGGTCCAGCCGCTCTGGTGAATGGTTAAGCATAAAGGCTAATGATGTGGATACATTGAACCTTTTGTTATCAGCACTTAACAGGAACAGTTTTTTTGAATGCCCATTCTTGGTCGTTCAAGTAGAGTGAGTAGCGCTCAGTCTTTCCTTGGTAAACTGCAGCCAGCAGCAGCATGCTCACGTGTTGTGAAGACACTTTGCCATTGGTTGAAGGAGAAGGCAGAAGCAGCGTTGCGACTGGGGGGCATTTGTTTGCAATGCAGCCTGTGAAATAAAATGCGTAAGAATTGTTCATGTTGTCCATGTTTAGAAATTAGATCACATACCTGTGAATCAAGATCACAATCTTTTAATGAATAATCGTGTAGCCCCAGCCATGACTCACAAAAGTTTCCTTGAACTCCTAGAGAAAACAGGCAATCTACCAGTACTTCATTTATGATACGAGTTTATAATGCATCAGTTCGCTATCTGAACCAACTTTTGGTTCTAAATTTGTTTAAAATAAAATCTCAAAGTTTTTTTAATTTTAACATATTTATTCTTTGGTATACAAACTTGCAATGCTGTGCTCATGTCTGGGATGGAAAATTACCTACTGTTCCACTCCCTCACAGTCACAAGGATGTGTTTAGGTACCTAAACTACTAATCTCCCTCAACATTTTGGGCGATATATATCTTTTTAATTAATTCCACCAAAACACCACAATTAAATAGATCAGATTCTATCTATCAGCTGTGCTAGCAGCCGTTTATTTCTGACACTGCATGATAACATGTGAACACCACAATGGAAGTTCCATGAGCTTTTATTTTGGTACTTCCTGTTACAGAGAGTGTTAATTTGCATATTAGCTAAATATTTAGTTGTGTCTGAGAGATTTAGAAGTAACATTTAGATTCAGATTTAGATTTAACTTTTAGATTTATATTTGAAATTTAATTTTATATTTAACATTTATTTTTATATTTAACATTTTTATTTATATTTAAATTTATATTTAACATTTATATTTCCCATTTATATTTATATTTAAAACTTATATTCATATTTAGCATTTATATATAGCATTTACGTGTGACTTTTAATATTTACATTTAACAATTTAAGATTTTCTAAGATGACAAATATTGGTCTAAATGTCATAAAAGGTCACTAGAGAAAATCACACCCGTTTTTTTGCACATGATTTGAAGCTAAATGTGACAAAATGTTGCTTTTTTTTTGGCATGCGCTGCTTTACAAACGGCACCCCATACTTAACATGGTACCTTTTGATTTTACATGACTTGGTACTCAGTAGTGCAGATGGAATTTGGTCGGTACCTACTTCAGTACCCATCCCTCGTCGGCTATTTAGCCTGGTGGTCCATGAGTTGTTTTTTGGGGTGTAAAGTGGTCCTCGGTCTGAGATAATTCAAGAAACACTTGGTAAGACGGTATGATTTCCTTTTAGGCTGTTTAAGTCATTTAAAACTGTAATTGAGTTTCCAAATTTTGGCTCAAGATAAAGCTTTTAATTGTCACATAATTAAACCTTTATTTGTTTGATTGATCAGAGATGAAAGTGAATCATTTCAATGACAGCATATGTTGTGCTCTAAAATAAATCCATATATCAGTGGCTGAAATAGAAAAGTTGTCTGCTGCAGCTCCCCTTGGCGTGCGTCTGTTGTCGAGGCATTGTTTCCTTCTCTTTGTCCTTGAGCACAAAGATAACTTGTGAAATTCCAGTTGGCTGCCTTTGGGGGCTTGGTGGTGGTTCAAAGGACAGCTTGGGGACAGCTTGGGGACAGCTTGACGCAGTTTTTTTTTTCTTGTTTCTGATGAGCACCAACAGATGAAAAACCTTTAAGAAAACCACTTATGTCCTGATTTCTTAACAGTGTAGTGTGATTTTCTAATAATTCACTTCTACTCAAAAAACATATGCCTGTCCTACACTTGTGCATTTCATCAAACTCTGCAAGTGTGGGGAGTCTGACAGTCAGATAAAGGCCTGTAAAACAAGGTGATGAGAATAGCAAACGTGAGTCTTGGCTGTCTCGTGCTGCACATCACCCCTGGCGTGGACTCTCTGCTGCTTGGCTTTAAACTAAATGTCTTGTGTCCTGAACTTATCCCCCCATCTATTCCAGGCTGCAGCCAGCCACTCAACCATCTAAGGTCTCATTCCCAGCTGTCCCGAGGCCCTGAGTCTTTGACTTTTATGATTGCAAAAGATCACTGGGGAAGGTGTGAAGCACCTTGCCTCATTAAGGCTTGTAGCCAGCAGAGCTATTGTTAGTATTTGTCCTTTGTTATAGTGTAAGGTCACTTCTAAGGGGGTGTTAAGCTCTGGCAGAGGCCATATCTTTATTGTTCTCTTGCCTTGTCTTCACATCTCTTATTCAGACGGAGGACCTCCGTGAGGAACCAGACCTCTGAGCTGCTTGTGTCCTCACTGTAAAATGACCAGGACACAGCGAAATAAAGAAAAGGTACTGATGAACATTTATTGATTTTATGCCTCAAATTTCACTGGAATTTATAACCAATTATTAGTAAATGTCTTTGTTGATTGGTGAATTTTGTTTCTCAAGTACATTAGGTTCGTCTTGGGTGATTAGACCTCAGAGTAGACCATTCCAGATTAACTTCTGTCATCCTAAAGTCTGCATCTTTTCTTTCTTCTGAAAGCACCCTCCCTTTACTGCCTATTTCAAGAGACAGAGTGGCCTCCTCGTCTTTTAAGCAGGTTAGTAAGTTTCACTTTACTTTCCAACAGAGAAGGTTGTGGTCAAAAATCATATGATGAAATATGGTGAAAATGTGAGTTAAATC
Organism: Halichoeres trimaculatus; assembly: GCF_033239565.1. Taxonomy (NCBI): domain Eukaryota; kingdom Metazoa; phylum Chordata; class Actinopteri; order Labriformes; family Labridae; genus Halichoeres; species Halichoeres trimaculatus. The sequence goes on from NW_027437193.1 coordinate 31,723,088, forward strand.
CATGTGAGAAGAAAACATTTGATTACTTGTGGGAAAGCTCTGATTTCCTCTGTCCAAACTAGAAAATTATTTTTTTATGACTATATTGTTGATTATTAATTTCTACTACTAATATTACTAACAGAGCCACAAAATAGTTTGCTTGTAATCAGTTAGAAGCATGATAGAACAAATCATTCACAGGAAGCCATGAACAGATATTGGAAAGCAGCACCTGTTAGCTCTTCCTCATGATCAGCTAAAAGTGTGAGATGGTGTCTGTATGTGCAGAGAGCTGCCCCCTACCTTCTTTGTTTTGTGTCATTGTGTCTGGGACATATCTCTGTGTTAAACCTGTAGTAAGGTTTTTTTTTTTTTTTTTTTGACTCAATTTAAAACAAACAGCGGACCAGACTCACAGAAATTTGAGAAGGATACATGGCTGTGTCTTTTATTTACACGGCAAAAGCTGGAACTTTATCAAGTGTTTGTCATTTTTTTTACTTTTTTTGTTTTATTTCAAAGTTTTAAAAGACAAACATGTTACCTAAGTTAAAGAAAAACAAAAATCTGCAAATGGGTAAAGAAAACAATTAGGCACGCACAGATTGATCAACCAGCCAATAGAGGTTAAAGCATAAAGATTTTATTGTTTCACGGGTATTGTTCAATAATTTTCAATAAAATAAGATTGTAACATTGAAGGTATATGCTGTCAGTTATAGAGAATAAAAAATAAAAATTGGTATCAATGATTGGCCAGACAATTGTGATCAGTGCACCCCTAAAAACAATAACAATGTATGTTTTTGGTTTCTTTTATAAGGGCGTTCCTCTTCTTCTTTTTTTTTTTTTTCTTTTTTTTTAACCTTGTCCTGTTCACACATTTACTTTTCCAAAGGGAGCCGTTAGTGTATAAGGCTCCCCTTGAGTTTGAAAATTACACTCTTTATTAGTGTTTTTGATATATATATACTTTCCTTCCCGTATATTGCCAAGTTTGAAGATAACTACTTGATCAGAACAAGGTGATATCAGGAAAAAAAACATAGATAAAGGGAAAGAGAAGAAACGAGACAGAGAGGGAGAGAGAGACAACAAAACAACAGTAGAGGGCAACCACAACAACTGATCAAATGACTACAGACAGTAGAACTAAACTACCAGCTGCTGAGCCTGCGTTACTCTTCTTGAAAGAAGAAATCCCCCTGGACTTGTCAGGGTAGTGTGGCACATGTAAAGTCTAATAAGACATTTTTTTACTCAGAGTAAGATATTAACAGTAGCTTAGAGTTCAGTTTTTGCAGTGTTGTATGTCTTGAGAAAAGGCATTCAGGATAAAGTCTGTCTTTAGTTGTAAACAAATCCTATTTCATGTATTCTCTAAGTCTGATCTTTTAGTGGAGCTATGCATTATACTAGAATGTTAATGATTTCCTTTTTCTGTATAAAGTAGCAGACTTCCATCCTACTGCAGCTATTTTTAGCTTTTCTTCTGAGGGGTAAAACAAAGAAGATATGTCTAACTATAATTTGTTTCTTTGTTATTTATTTATTAGTGCTGTCAGGCGATTAAAAAAAATAATCTAATTGATTACAGGATTTGTAATTAATCTAATTAATCACATTTTAATCTCATATCTGCTTAAGGTCCCAAAATAAAGAATTTGAATTCTAGGACATTAAAATTACATTAAAAGACATTAAAAAAAAAACATTTAAAAATAAGGTGGGAATATATACAACACATTTTTAGGTACCCTGAGGCATAAGGAACACATGAAAAAAGTGTTGTGGTTCTATCTTTACAAAATCTACACAGTCCTGTACCTAAGATAAGCTGATTTGATTTTTAGGACGTTTTTTGCTTCTGTCACATTTTTACTCGATGTTGACTCAATTTTCACTGCAATATAAACTTCTATACTTCTATGAGGTCAGAAGAACCAGGGCTAAAGGCTAAAAACTGTGAGGAACTATGTACAAAACACTTAATTCAAGTCTTGGATCAAAGAAAAGTGAAGTATTTTCAGTTAAACGTGCTCTGAACACACAAACTGTTGCTCTTTGGTGCAGAGCAGCCCCAAGCTGAAACATGACATCAGGAAGATGGAAGCAAATTTTCAAAGAATTCTTTAGATTTGAATACAGGACATATATCAATCATTCATGGCTTGTTTAAAGCAGTAAAGAATGTAGAATTATCTGTTTTTTACAGAATTGAGCTAAAGCAAGTTGATTTTCTGCAGATTTTCAAAAAGGACTTGTGAATAAACGAGATGTCAAGTGTGATACATTCAGGGACCGTCGGAAATTTGGAAATCTGACGAGAACACCACTTTTTCCAAGTAGGACAAACGGTTTGTGAATGCCAGACATTTGAAAATAAGTGCGTCTTTGAACACCCCACGGGTTTGGATCCAGATTAATCTGCGTTAATTTTTATAATGCGTTAATTTTATTAATGCTTTAAAATGACAGCCCTATTATTTATAAATTTAAATGTCATCACTTGTTGCTGTTCTCAGAAGTTTAAATGATGAGCAGTTTTTCCTCATTTCCCCCCCTCCCTTCAAAACCAGACCAGCCTTCACATTATGGCCAGTTTACCATCATAAACATGATGGAAATAGTTATACTGCTTAACTAAGAGGGAATGATCAAGCCAGTATGACAGTTTACCTGGAGTAGAGAAATTGGTGATATATATTTATTTGATTGGATTATCAGAGTTAAAAAGGACTCCTTCACTACAAGCTGTTACTAAACTACCAAATCAGAAGAGATAAACCCAAAGATGCCTGATCAACATGAGATTATATTCACTTTGGAGTTAATAATAGCTGAAGTGCAAAGTGAAAATGCAGTGGTTTGGATTCAAACCTTTTGCAGCCCCAATATGCATTAAAAAAAAAAAAAACTTATTTTAAAAGATGCAACTTAAGCACGAAAAAGCAGACTTATTCACAATCATGCAACTTTAAGAACATCACACGTTTTGAAACAAAGAAAGACAAACAAAAAAAGTATACCAATTATTTTATTCTGTTGAGATGATCAGAAGGTATTTCTCTGAAAGCTGAAACAACTGTCTCATCCTGACTCCAGTCAATCAAACTTAAAAAAAAACCTGTACACACACACACACACACACACACACACACACACACACACACACACACACACACACACACACACACACGGTGCAGTGGATCACAGCTGATCCATAATCCAAATGGATTAACCACGAGATGGTTGGACTCATTCTCTGTTGTTTTGTCTAACTTATACATCATGCATTACAGGAGTATCGGCTGTACAGAAACAAACACACATCTGCAGAATGAACATTGTGCGTGTGTCATGTCCATGTCAGTATTTTGGCAGTTTATAGAAGAAAACGGTGTGCCAATTTCAGACATTTTATCACACAGAAGTATTTTTGTTTTGCTTTGCTTTTGCATTTTTCAGCACGAATACTGTTTATGAAATGATTTGGCTTCATATTTCAGACTGTCATGGTTTGATTTTCAAAAGAATGTATTCAGTGGGAAGGGAGTAAAGATTAATCTGACTGACTTCATTATTGGAGTTTTGGTGATGTGAATCAAAAGAAAAGAAACTGAGAATGTCACACAAACCAATTGGGTCACATATATGCACTGAGATTATTTTGGGGCGGATTTAAGCAGGGGAACTTTCATCCTCCATGATGATTGAGCATCTTTTATTTATTAGCTTATTTTTTATTTATTCTATTTATTTTATTTATTTTATTTATTTCATTATTTTAAAAAAAACTCGATTTCTCCTTTGTTCTGTCCCAGTTCTCGATAAATCCAGTGAGGAGAATGACAGCGATGCATTCTGTAACATGGAGTGTAAAGTAAAGAGTAAGTTCCTGAAGTTTTGCAACTGCGTGAGGACTTTATCATTCATTATCATATAATTAATCTTATTGTTCAACCTAACATAACTCAAGTAGTCAACACTAAAGCATCTGAAGCTAATTCTGACTTTATTCTTGACATCCTATTCCGACTTAATTCTCGCTATTATATGCCGACTTTATTCTTGACATTCTATTTCAACTTTATTGTCGCTATTATATTCCGACTTTATTCTCTGCATGTTGACTTTTTTCTCGACATTTCGACTTTTTTCTCGAAGTGTATGATGAAAAAAAAATTCTGCCCCCTCTAATTTCATTTGTCTCACGGGTGGCCCTGATACTCTTCCGTATAAACTTGATGTTTTTAACAAGGAGCGATAAAATTATTCAAACCCCTGTACAATGTTTGCTGATAGAGAAGAAAGTAATTCAGAGAACAAAGAGCAGCAGTTTTTGTTCTCCACTTAGTCACAGCCCGTTTTTGAGTGTCAAAGGGGAAATTTAAACTTTGACACAGATGTGATCAGAATTGATCTGCATGGATGTGATCTTCTGTGGAGTGTCTCTGGATCAGCAGTAGTGTTGATAGTTTCTCAGTCAGAAGGTGAGGGGTTCAATCCCAGGTCAACTGTCCATATAACTCATAACTGCCCTCTAGTGGCTGCCCCCTTGAAGGTGTGAATGGGATTAGTTAATATAGATAACTCCTTACCCTGTACTTTCTGCCAATGGGGTGTGAATGAGTAATCTGAGTAATCAGGAGACTGAGGAGGAGCTATATTAACAGCACTATTTACTGTCTTGCTAAAATACACAGGGTTACAGTCATGGCAGAGAGGGAAGAGCAGTTAGGAAAAAGAAGGTGCAGCCACTATTAACTCTCAGAAGTAAAAGAAAAGTCAAGAAACAGTTTAAGATGCACAGTAAATTTATTCTACTGGACAAACAACATATTTAGGGAGACACAGTTACACAAGCAACACGTGCCTCAGAAGTTAACATTTTAGAGGACTTCACTCTTCATCAAACCCTTTCTGAAAAACAAGAAAAATCAGAAGTTTAAAACAATCAGACATTTTTTCCTTTTGAGTGTTTTTAAATCTATGTCACAACAAAACAAACTATACTGACCTTTGACCCTGCATCACGGCTCTTGGCACGAAGCTTGTTGACCTGAGACTCAGCGATGTCAGCTCTCTCCTCAGCCTCATCCAGCTCATGCTGCAGCTTGCGGAACTTGGTCAGATGAGTGTTGGCCTGCTCCTCCTGAGACACAGACCCCAGGTGTGTTACAAACCCCTATGTGCTTAGGTGAAACTCAGGTTTTGTTGTTAAGACGTGTTGGATACTTACAGCCTCCTCAGAAGTCTTTTTGTAGGATTTAACCTTCAGCTGCAACTTGTCCACTAAATCTTGAAGACGTGCAAGATTTTTACGGTCTTCTTCCGTCTGAATCACAGAAACATAATAAGATTTGTTTTTCTGGTTTTGAACATGGTACCTTAGCATCAATAACACAGACCTTTTTTTAATCATTACCTGATAGGTAAGCTCCTTGATGCGTCTCTCATACTTTCTTATCCCCTTCACAGCATCACTGGCCTTTTTTTGTTCACTTTCAACCTCACCTTCAAGCTCTCTGACCTAGATGTAGAAGGCAGTAACAAAGAGATTAGCCAAAAGCCTTTGAACTGACAGAGACCATCCAGAGATCTTAAGATTTAGATGATGTAAACAAAAAACATTGGTACTTACCCTGGCCTCGAGCTTCTGCAGCTGCTTCTTCCCTCCCTTCATGGCGATCTGCTCAGCTTCATCCAGACGGTGCTGCAGGTCTTTGATGGTCTGCTCCATGTTCTTCTTCATACGCTCCAGGTGAGCGCTGGTGTCCTGTTCCTTCTTCAGCTCCTCTGCCATCATGGCAGCATCAGTAATGGCCTTCTTGGCCTTCTCCTCAGCGTTCCTGCACTCCTGCACTGCGTCTTCCACCTCAGTTTGAAGCTGGGAGGTGTCAGCCTCCAGCTTCTTCTTCTGGTTTATCAGGCTGGTGTTCTGGTTGTACACAATTTGTGTATATTTTTTTTGTGAAAGAATGATATTTTCTTTCTTTCTTTTTTTTTTTTCATTAATTATTATCTGCATCTTACCTGTGAGTGCAGCAGCTGCACCCTCTCGCTGACATCCAGCAGCTCTTGCTCTGCAAGTTTACGTCCTCTCTCAGTTTGCTCCAGAGCAGACCTCAGCTCCTCCAGTTCAGACACAAGCAGGTTGTTACGCCTCTCAACGATGGCGATGTTCTCCTTCATATCATCGTTGGTGCGCATGGACTCATCAAGTTGTAGTTGTGTGTCCTTGAAATTGAAAACCCAGAAAATTAAATTGGAGCTAAGTAAATAAAACAACTCAATGACTCCTGCCTATGAAGTCGTACCTTCAGATGTGCATGAACAGTCTTGAGCTGTTTCTGAGCCTCAGCAGCTTGTCTGTTGGCCTGGCTGAGCTGGATCTCCATCTCATTGAGGTCTCCCTCCATCTTCTTCTTCAAGCGGAGGGCTTCATTCCTGCTGCGAGTTTCAGAATCAAGAGAGCTCTGAAGAGTATCCACAATTCTCTGTTGGTTTCTCTTTGCCTGCTCCATCTCTTCATCTTTCTCTGATAGTTTGCGTTCAATATCAGCCTTGACTTGGTTGAACTCCAGCTGAGCTCTGAGAATCTTCCCTTCCTCATGTTCCAGTGAGGCCTGTCATGAAGTAAAGGAGTAAAGGATAAGAAAATAATATGACACATCTTGCTTGGTTCCTGAGGTCTGCCTCTGAAACATTCAGGGTACCTCTGCCTCCTCCAGAGCTGTTTGAATCTCAGTCTTCTCTTGCTCCAGTTGTTTTCGAATCTTCTCAAGCTCATGGATATTCTTTCCACCCTCACCAATTTGTTCAGTGAGGTCAGATATTTCCTCTGAGAGATCAAATGTTATGTTAGCAAAGGTTGCAAAGATCTAGTTGTGTAAAAGAGATGAAGCTAGGTTCAGCCTTACCCTGCAGATTCTTGTTCTCTCTCTTCATGGTCTCCAGATGCTCCAGAGATTCTTCATAGGAGTTCTTGAGTTTGAAGAGCTCAGTGCTCAGAGACCTGGCCTCCTTCTGAGAGCTCTCCAACTCTGTCTGAGACTCCTCATACTTTTGTTTCCACTCTGCCAAGACCTGAAATGTGTGTGTCACAGGTTTAATGTGCTAACATTCTAAAACATTGATGGTAGGGTTTGTTTAAAATCCAACCTTGTCAAAGTTTCTTTGCTTCTTGTCCAGAGCAGCAGCAGCAGCATTGGACCTCTCCACATCCACCATGAGATCTTCAATCTCATTCTGCAGTCTGTGTTTGGTCTTCTCCAGAGAGGAACATTTAGCATTCACCGCTTCCACAGCCTCCTCGGCGTCCTGCAGACGCTGAGCCAGCTTCTTTCTAAATGTTGATGGAGCTTAGTCAGAGCTCATTCTTTATAATATTGAAGAGCTGTTCATGTGAAAAGAGACTGAACCTACTTGGCGTCCTCCAGTTCCTCAGTCCTCTGGATGGCATCAGTTTCATACTTGGTTCTCCACTGAGCCACCTCAGAGTTGGCCTTGGACATGCTGCGCTGGAGTTCAGCCTTGGCCTCCTGTTCCTCCTCGTACTGCTCTCTGAGCAGGTCACAGTCGTGACGAGAAGACTGCACCGCGTGAGCCAGGGCATTCTTGGCCTAAAGCAGAGAGCATATCTCAGTTTGCCATGAACTATCATTTACATCTTTTGTACTTAATGAGGAACCATTTGTTCGTTACCTTCACTTCCTCCTCTAATTGTCTTTTAAGGTCTTCAACTTGTTGAGTGTAGGACTGTTTTCCTCTGGTGAGTTGAGACACCAGGGAATCCTTCTCCTCAAGCTGCCTTATAAGTTCACCTTACATAAAAGAAGGATGAAATAAGTTTTCATTCTATTTCAAATCAAATGCACATGAAACCAGATTGTTACCATTTTCAGTTTGAAGCTTTGCTTTCTGCATGGTGAAGTCATTGATGACACGCTGTCCCTCCTCTGACTTTGTTTTATATTCATTCATCTGATCCTCCAGAGACCTGCACATTTTCTCCAAGTTATTCTGGAAATGAAAGAAATTCATGATGGCACATAAACTTCTTTAGAAATACTGACCATTTGGACTGAAATCAGTCTGTAGAAAAAACAATGTTCTGCATCACAGCTTTTTACCTTAGACTTGACAATTTGTTCCATGTTGGAGACCACATCATCCAGCTCCAGTCTGAGCTCACTCTTCTCCTTCTCCAGCTTCTGCTTGACTCTCTGCAGGTTGTCGATCTGCTCTCCCAGGTCAGCAACGCTGTCAGCCTGTTTCTTCCTGAGTGTGGCGGTGGTGGCTTCATGCTGCAGAGTGGCCTCTTCCAGGTCTCTGCGGAGTTTGAGGAACTCAGCCTCCCTCTTCTTGTTCATCTCAATCTGGGCAGCTGTTGCTCCTCCAGCCTCCTCCAGTCTCTCACTGATCTCCTCCAGCTCTCTGGCCAAGTCTGCTCTCTGCTTCTCCACCTTAGCTCGAGCAGCTCGCTCTGCTTCAAGCTCTTCCTCCAGCTCCTCGATGCGGGCCTAGAACAATGTTACATTATTTTTTCACTGAATAAAACTAAAAGATGCAGCAGAAATGTCACATCCCCATAAGCTTATTAAATCTTTATAATATTACCTGCAGTTCTTTCAGTTTTTTCTGAAGCTGGGCACTTATCATTTGTTCATCTTCGATTTTACCAATCAGTTGGCTAATTTCAAAATCTTTCCTGTGAATGACAAATATGTCATGGGTACAAGGATAAGTTTAGGTACATTTATCTTTTACAAGTGCAGTTTCCATGTTACTTTTTCAGTCTCTCTTCGAGTTGCTGTTTGTCATTTTCCAGGTCCATGACGGTCTCCTGGGCCAGCTTTAGGTCTCCTTCAAGCTTCCTTTTGGCTCTCTCAAGGTCCATTCTTACTTTCTTCTCTTGCTCAAGGGATCCTTCAAGCTGTGACAGATGGTTGGATTAATGTTTTATCAAGATCACAAAAACCATCCTGTATATCTTAGTTTTGCTCACTCATCTTGTTTTACAAAGCTCTTACATCATCCACTTGCTGCTCCAGCTTAGTTTTGGCCTTGGTCAGAGTGTTGACTTTGTCCTCCTCACTCTGCAGGTCATCCAGTGTTTGCTGATGAGCTTCCTGTAAGGCTTTCTTTTCCTTGGTCAGCTTGGCGATGATTTCATCTTGTGCAGCCATCTCTTCGACCAGGTTTTTAACCTGTTGTTGAAAAGAAGCAAATCATAACTTTGATAAAAACTACAACAAGACTTGTTGACATGGAAACACTCTGGACTTACTTAATACTTTTTAGTGTAATACTTTTACACCAATTAGCTGTTACACTAGGACAACCTACTAAATACCAAGTGGGCCCTCCTTGTCATCAGGTCAGGACCACAACCGCCCTGATCTGACAAGACATGGTCCCAAGTAGACCACTGAAGGAGTGCTGTGGTATCTGGAACCAAGACATCAGCAGCATGTCTTGTAGGTCGTAGATGTTATGATGCAGAGCTACATGGATTGAACTTTGTTGTAACCAAAGATGTTCCATTAGATTGAGATCTTGGAAATTTGTAGACTAAGTCAGTTAATGACAATTTCTTTCAGGCCATTACTTTCCATTGCCCTATGGCCCAGTTCTGATGAGCTCATGTACTTAGTTGATTCTAATGGTATTGGACAGGGGTCAGTATGGGCATCCTGGCCAGTCTTCAGCTACACAGCCCCATAAACAACTGACTGTGTGTTCTGACTCAGTAGAACTACACTGGCCACCCCAGGCTACCCTTCGCCAATAAGCTTTGTCTGTCCATGACCTTTTTTTCTGGCTCAGCAGTTTCCTTTCCCTCAACACTTTAGCTCATTGACCACTTCAAACTAGGAACACTGAAGTTTGGTATAAACTTCAGCCATTACTCATACACTCACTATTTTTATTTATATAGTTTTCTTGTTACTTCACTTGTCTATCAACAGTCATAATGAATGAATGATGAGCTTTATTGTCATTGCACACGTTTCAGCTATGGCTGATCATTTTACATCCTTCTTGCATTGTAAGTATTAGTGAAGGTACCTTGTTCTCAGTGGCATGCTTCTCTTTCTCAACTTTGGCCAGAGTTAACTCCAAGTCATCAATGTCCTTCTTCAACTCTGAACATTCATCTTCCAGTTTCCTCTTCTTAGCTGTCAGTTCAGCGTTCATCTCCTCTTCATCCTCCAGTCTCTCCGTCAGCTCTTTGATTTTTGCTTCCAGCTGTATCTTGCTCTTGATCAGCCCCTCACATCTTTCCTCTGCATCACAAAGATTATCTTGCTCCTGTTGTATGACATGACATAGCATTACACAGATGTTTGCTTTTTATATTTGTAAAAAGGCTAGAGAATATTGATCATACAGATTGAACTTGGAGTTGCAGGTCATTCTTCTCTTGGAGAAGGGTAACCATTTTTTCCTCTAGCTCCTTTTTGCGGGCTTCAGATTTTGCAAAAGCCTCTTTGAGTTTCAAAAACTCTTCTTTCATGTTGGCCATCTCCTTCTCAGTCTCTGCTGACTTCAGCAGAGGTTTGATCTTGAAGAACATCTTCATCCAGGGCCAATTCTTGACCCCCATGAAGGCACGGATGTTCCACTGGATTACAAGCAGTGCATCCCTACAGACATCAGAGTAAAATTAGCTTTAACAGCTTTCCCTTGCAAGGAAAATAAGAACGTTTAACCATGGCTAAATTATTTTCCAACTCTTACAAATCAGTCCAGAGCTTATTAGAATGTGGTATGAATAAAAGTCGCCTTGACATGGTAGGGTTTTAGTAGTCTAAGTGCAGGTACCTGCGTTCAACGATCTTCTGGAATTCAATTCTTGCCAGAACACCCCGTGACCTTGCCTGGAGCCTGGTGATGATGAGAGCTAAACGGTCGTCTCTCATCTCCTCCAGCAGACCAAGAAGTCCTGCTTTGAAGAACACCTGATTTTGGCAAACAGATGGCATAGGCAATAAATCAATACACGTACATACATGATCACATGGTCTTAATAAACCTGAGGTAAAAGTCGGAAGTCTTTATTGCAAATAACACATGCATTAGTCCCCTTACTTTAACATTACCCCAGGAATGGCTGTGAATTATAAACCACAACAACCACATACATGCTGTTAGCATGCTAACTTTCTAACAGTGCATAGTAAAAATAAATACTTAATGTGTAGATCAACCTTAGTATGCCCCAGCTTGTACTGGTTGTGGTCAATGTCCAAGGAGCCCAGAAGCTTCTCTGAAGCTTTTTTGTTATCAATGAACTGTCCCTCAGGGATAGAGCTTGGGTTCAAGATGCGGTATCTTTGTAATGAAGACAAGAGAGAGTTATAAACTAGTTAAATAAACACCAATGACTTAATTTGTGTTTAAAAGCTCAAAGAAAATCATACATGCACAAGTGATATATGATATACAAATTAGATGCATGGTTGGATACAAAATGATGTTACTCATGTTTTGGCCTTGTCATCAGATCTTAACCACATTCAAAAGGTATTTGAAATTTTGGAGAAAGTGAGACACTAATCTGATAGTTCCACTTTGAAAAATTTCAGTTTGTGTAGACTATAGTCAAATTTTCCAGCAGAATGGCAAAATCTTTCGAAATCAAAACTGTAGCTGCTGTGGTCACACGGGCCTGCTGACTTTGAGAGGCAGTGATTTTTGCATATCTGACAGACACCTCTGTTTGAAATCTCCGTAGAGGATCCTGTTTGGGAAGCCCTTCCTGCAGATCCTGATGCCTTCCAGCACACCGTTACAGCGCAGCTGGTGCATCACCAGAGGGTTCTCCATGGCCCCAGGAGTCTTGGTCTCATTGGGGATGATGCAGCGCACAAAGTGAGGGTGAGTAGACCTCAGGTTGGTCATCAGCTTGTTCAGGTTCTCCTGTGAAGTTTACCCCAAAGGACAAATGTGCTGTCAAACAAGAATGGACCTTAAAAGAGCTTCATGTTGTTTTACAGCTGAAGAAAACCTCTTGAAATGTTGACATGCCCATTCTATTGAACCCACCCTGTGTAAAGCTGACACAGTTTGGAAGGATGAACCTTTCTTTTTGGCACCACCACCTTTCCCCTTCCCACCAGACTCTTGAACTAAAAGAAAAGAAGTCATTACATTTCTAAAAGAAAAAGAAATCTCAAAGTATGTATAATACTTAATAGTCTCCAAAGATTCCTTACACTGAAATCTGTGTTAGTTGGTGTAGCATGTTTTTTAGTAGAATTATCTCTTCATATATAAATCATATTTAAAACAAAATGTCCAGTTTTATAAGGACCAACCTGAGTCAGCTCCGGCATAGTTTGCAAAGAGTATAGCAAGTAGCTTCAGAGTAGACTTCTGGTAGAGTCCGACCACAGTCTCATTCAGAGGGTCCTTGTTCTTCACCAGCCAGTTGTTGATGTTATAATCAACGGTTCCAGCATAATGGACCAGGGCAAAATGAGCCTCTGGTTTCCCTTTGACGATTCTGGGCTTCTGGAAGTTTGCAGTTTTGCCCAGATGGTTGTCGTAGAGCTTGGCTTTGAAGGTGGTGTCAGAGGCTTTTGGGAACATGCACTCCTCTTCAAGGATGGACATGATACCCATGGGCTGAATTGATTAAACAGGAAGTTATAGCAAACTCTAATAGTCATTTTACATGGCTGGAATTGCAAGGGTATCAAATCTCACCTTCTCAATCAGGTCGATACAGGCCTGTAAGTCCATACCAAAGTCAATGAAAGTCCACTCAATGCCCTCTTTCTTGTACTCTTCCTGCTCCAGCACAAACATGTGGTGGTTGAAAAACTGTTGCAGTTTCTCGTTGGTGAAGTTGATGCACAGCTGCTCAAAAGTGTTGAACTGTAGAAAGAAAACATTGAAGACTTTTAGTCCAAGTTATGTTTCAACTATGGTTGGTTATTAGTGTATTAGATTACTCACATCAAAGATCTCAAATCCAGCGATGTCCAGCACACCGATGAAGTATTGCCGGGCCTGCTTGGTGTCCAGGGATTGGTTGATCCTCACCACCATCCATAAAAACATCTTCTCATACACTGACTTGGACAGTGCACCAACAGCGTAGTACACCTAGCAGATATGAATTATGAGTGAAACTTGCTGGACTTTATTTTCTAAACAGAACACAAGGAAAAATCTCTTACCTGAGCTACATTCTGTCCCTTGGTGACCCACTCGTTTCCCACTTTGACTCTTGGGTGACAGAGACCTTTGATGAGGTCAGCAGAGTTCAGGCCCATCAGGTATGCAACTTTGTCTGCATCTGTTTTGGAATTGAAAGATTTCAACAAAGTTAATTCTGTCTTTAGAGTCTTTATCAGTATATGGTTCTTTAGTCACAGCTAGCTGCTGTTACCTTCAGTCCCGTCAGCCTCTGCCTGCTCCTCTCGCTGCTTGTTCTTGAACTTCATGTTGCCATGATGCATGATGGCACCAGTCAGCTTGTAAATACTGTTCTTCTCTTCTTGGGTGAAGCCAAGCACATCAAAAGCTTCCTGTCATGGATATTATTGAATCAGAAACATAATTTTGGTGTTGTAGAAGTTGATTTATACGTGTATGTTGACCAGTTTTTAGAGATTTGACTCACATCAGTGGCCATCAGCTCCTCGGAATCATTGATGGAGGCTACAGTGGTCTCTCCTTGGGAGATGAAGGCATAGTCGTAGGGGTTGTTGGTGATGAGCAACATTTCTGAAAGGAATAACCAAAATGATTGCTCATCGTATTGTAACAACGCCAGCTTTCCCTTTTCATCAGCCAATGATTAGTTAAAAGAAACATAGTTGTTACTGATTGATTGATTGATTGCTGTGGAGGCTGTGATTTATCAGTGTAAAAAGTCCTTTTCAATTCCCTCAGGTTGTCAAAGTACTTAAAATGTGCTACATTTAGATAACATAAGTACTATGTAACCTGGAGCCCTAAACAGGATAAGGGGTATGGAGAATTATGAATGAATGAATTACTACATACAAACCAAAATACTTATGTGACTCCACAATAGGGATGGGTACCAAATTTGATACTTTTATAGGTACCGACCAAATTCTGCCAAAAGTACCGGGTACCAATTCACGTAAGATCAAAAGGTACCAGTTTTAAATTTCTTGATTATATGTTGAAGAATAAATATGTTTAATTGAAAAAAATATGTATATTTTGTTTTTAAGCAAATTGATATTTTTTACCACAAAAACACAAAAAAAGTACCGAAAATTGGTACCGTTGAGTACCGATACCAATTACTAGGTACTGGGCATTGGTACCGTATCGTTTCACATGTGAAAGGTACCCATCCCTACTCCACAATGTCCTTTGTCTCCAGCTATGTACAGCTCTTTGTATTCATTTTATATGTGTATACCCTTCTACAGGATTTACTACCAACTCAGCTATGAAATTTCAAACATGATTACCCCTTTTCCACCAAAGTGGTGCTGGTACTAGTTCCAGGCCAGTGCCTGACTAGGCACTGATGAATTGATGCATTAAAATATTTCCTTGCCCAATTCAATATCGATTCAGCAAATCCTCTGAATCTATTAATCTCCTGGCAAGTGAGGGGGGTTGTGCGGGATATTTGCGTTGTATGGGCGAGGGCCACCAGAGACCAAACAACTGAAAAATGGCAGCCAAAGCAGCAGCAGCATAAAGCCAGGTCCTTCGGCTTTAAAGTCTGACGTTTGGGTTGTTTTATTGCTCCAAAACGTGAGGTGACATACCACATATGTTCACATGGGGCATGAAAAACGATAATAGAAGCATTGAAATCAATATAGACTCAAATCGAAATCAAAAATCGTGAGGTTCTTGGTATTACCAAGCCCTAACATGCACACACACACACACACACACACACACACACACACACACACACACACACACACACACACACACATACACACACACACACACACACACACATGGACACACACAGAGAAAGCGAGGGATGAGCACGCTCCGTGTAGCAGACAGACATAAACAAGCAATATTAAACAAACCTCTGTCTAGTTACGAGAACTTCTAACTTTGTTGTCTTCCCTCCCGCCATGCGTCCACCACCACCACCTGGAGCTCTAACGTATGCAGTGAATTGCAGACATTTTGCAATGACGCATTGGCGTGGCCCCAAACTGGTTCTTAGAATGAACGTGATTTGACCCAACTAAGCCCTAGCACTAGCACCAAACAAGCACTGGTGGAAAAGGGGTGTGTGTTGTTGACATTTCAGGAAGCCAAATGCAAAAGAATTTCATTCCAAACGCACTGCTTGGTATTTTGCACATTGACAATAAAGGAAGTCCAAGTCTCAATTAAAATCTAAGCTTAGTGCATGTTTTGATGCTCAATGCAGGTGTGATGTCAGTCACCTGATGCTACCAGCCAGGTAGCTTACATCTGTGTTAGTTACATTTGTGCAATATTTCACTGCACCTGCAGGGGGGGTATTTGGGCTAATTTGAATTTTTTTTTAAAAGTAAAAATAGCCAAGTTTGAAGTTTACTTCTTATAATAAAAAGAAAATCTACAAAACCCTTGAAGACATCCAGTGCTATTATAAAAGTTGGACAAATAGCTTTCGACTGCTGAGCAACTCAAGTCCTCACTGTCTTGGCTCTGAGTTTCTGCTTTTATCACACGTTTACACTTTTAAAGGCTAATAAGGTAAGTCAGATTTAATGTAAATTTGAATGAAAGCCTGAAAGTCATCTTGATAGTTAAATCATATTTCATCTCTCAATGGTGTGCTAAGGTCACAAAATGAATCGTACATGTTAGCTCAGCATTAACAGCCCCACTTTATGACCTTTTACAATAACACAGTTTATGTTCAGTACTTACCCAGGAGCTCAGGCTTTTGCTGAGACAAGATCTGGTAGAAAATGTGGTAGTCCCTCTCAGCCTTAAGCTGATAGGTCACACGAGACTTTTCCAGAAGGTCTGTGAAAGAAACAGGACTATGCAAAGAAGTTCAAATACAGCATTGTATCTTCACATCTATATTATTAGTCCTTAACTTACAAGTTTCAATATCAGCAGACGCCAACTTCCCTCGGTTATCAAAGTGGATACGGATGAATTTACCCTATGAAAGAAAGACAATCATTTTAGTCCTGCTGATTTTTTTTTTTTTTTCAGAAATTGTTATTACTGGTATCAGACACTCACAAATCTGGAGGAGTTGTCATTCCTGATGGTCTTGGCATTCCCAAAAGCCTCCAGAGCAGGGTTAGCCTGGATGATTTGATCCTCCAGGGTACCCTGACCATGGCAGACCCAACTGTTAGATTTCACCATAAGCTTAAAGGGTTAAACTGAACTTTACAAATGATAAACGATAAAATTCAGGAATCTACTTTTTACCTTCTTCTCAGCAGCTGGATCCTTCTTCCCTCCTGGAGCAGCAGCAATGCTGGCAAAGTACTGAATGACACGCTTGGTGTTGACAGTCTTTCCAGCACCAGATTCTCCGCTGAGTGGAAGAGAAACAGAACAGTGAAGACCTTTAAACCTTCAACCAGAACCTGGTGATGAGGATAGTGTTGGCTGTGTGACTTACGTGATGAGGATTGACTGGTTTTCTCTGTCTGCCATGGAGAGAGATTTGAGATTGTCATTGAAAGAGATGGAAGTGTTAAAGTTTGACAAGTTAAAAACAGAATAATTACCTGCCAGCATGTACTGGTAGGCGTTGTCAGAGATGGAGAAGATATGAGGAGGAGCTTCACTCCTCTTCTTTCCTCTGTAGGCAACAACCACTTCCTGGTTGTAGACTGGCAGCCACTTGTAGGGGTTGACAGTCACACAGAAGAGCCCAGAGTAGGTCTGTCAGAGTAAGAGAGAGGAATGGACTGTTACTTTGGACACTGAGTTGTTCAGAACAAATAGAGAGAATAAAAGTGTCTCACGTAGATCATCCATGCTGCATAACGCTCTTTGAGGTTAAACAGCACAGCAGGCTCATGGAGGAAGGTGAACATGGCCATGTCTTCAATTTTATCAAACTTTGGTGGATTCTGAGGGTGAACATCACACTCCTTCACCGTCACCGTCTGTGGAAGAAGAAATATTTTACACTCTTTCAAAAAATGCAAGAATCCAAAAAGAATCCGCATCAGAAGCAGAAATGTGTGTACCTTCCCGCATTCAGTTTGAGCAGTGACTTTGTCACCATCTCGACTGGTTATGGACGCTTTAACGTACTCAACAGCTGGGTCAGGCACGAAGCACTCTTTCTTCATGTCGAAGGGTCTGGTCTGGGCCTCCAGACGCTCCTTATCTGACTTCCTGAGATAAGGAGCAGCAGGCCCAAACTCTGCCATGGCGGCATCACCCATGTTTCAACCTAATATAAAAATGTTGATCTTGTAATGCTTATTGTTAGGTCAGCGTAAAAAACAAACTAGCATCAAGATTTAGGAAGTACAAATAGTCTCAAGTTTCCATGCACCCAGTTAGCCATCATACTTTAGAAGTACAGTAATTAGATGGCAGGTATTTCAATCACAGCAATTAGGTAAAGGATGGATACAGACTTCATCTTTTATCATGTACCTGTTTATTAAAACTATACAGTTATGGGGTTTGAAGTCAAGACTAAAGATATTTCAGGTAATATCAGAACTAGTTTTTACCGAGGGTGGGTCGGAGTCCAGGGAAAACTGGTTCAGTCTCTGTATTATTTTCTGTTCAGGCAGAAGAAAAAGTAAAGCATGAAGCCATCAAAACTAATAAACCAGCTACAAATATGAGGTATGCATGGGAAACAAAACGTTACAAAGAACCTCTAATGGTTTAATAGCAAAGGTAGGCTGTTAAAGTCCAGTGTCATCAGGCTGATCAAACTGTTCCTCTTACCTTTGACTCTCAACCTTGAGTGCAGAGAAGTGATGAACCCTGTCGCTGACAGCAGCCCCTCCGCTAATAAAGCATATTTATCCACCAAATATGGGATGATTTTTTTGGGAGACAGGTTTCACATTAAAAAGCAGTCTCCTAATTGGGCGGGATGTGCTGCTGCTATTTGTTGCTTTCACCTTGTGACAAACAAGGCGAGGACACTGTTTGTACAAAGGGGAGGGCAAGAGGTGGGGATTAGAGACAAGCTTGATATCAAGTGTCTTATTTTATTCTGTATCTCAGATCAGAAAATTTGGTTTGATTTCTTACTGGCTACTATTTTACCTCAGCTGCAGATATATAATATATGATTTTATTACAGAGTTAGAAGTAGATTTAAAATTGTGTTTGCAGTATTTTGATTAAAAGACGAGTGCTTGATTGTATCAATATAAATCCCATGGCTAAAAAGGCAGAAAAAAAACATGTCCTATAAGTTTAGCAGTTTATGGTCAGGTGGTCTTGGTATAAAATTATCTTTTAGCTGAGACGTTTGTTCAGTTAAGGAGATCAAAATGACCTGTTTAATTTCACATGATGATGTTAAAACTGTATCTAAAGTTAAACAGAAAGGTCCTCCCTCTTGCAAAGCCCAATGTCTCTCCTCTGCCTCCCAAGCAACATAATATGAAAGATTCATTTGTTCATCATCCTGATGTGAAAACAGCTTGGGGCTTGTCTTGTTAGGATTTTTAAACAAAAACATCAAGTCCATGAAAGGTTGCTCACGTGAAAGCTGCTGAAGTGCATTTCTACACCATCTGCTGAGACAATGAAGTGTTGCAGCTGTTGTCAAGTGAAAGCTAAGGTCATGGACTTAAAATTATCACTCATCGCCGTCCTGCCCTCTAGGTCTGCAGCCTTTGTCTCGTGATGTCGTCATGGCATTGTTTCCTCTCCTTTGGCCTTGAGGACAAAGATAACCCTGTGAAATTCTTGTCTGGATTCTCTTTGCTTGAGAAGGGCAACGACATCGCTGCAGAGCACAGCCTCATGTCATGATGGATGAACAGGAACAGGTGCTTTGCACTGAAGTCTACCCAGAAACCTTCCTTCACAAGCTCAAACACTTAAAAACATAAAACTAGTTATAATGTATTTCTTTTTCTCAGACCATCCAAAATATGAAAATTGCTTCCTGACTCCACCCTGAAATATTGTGTTTAATGACACAACCAAAAACATATTTAGAAAAAAATTTCAGATGAAAGCTGAAGTGTCTTAGCTGTTTCTGTATTTTGTCAATAGTATTAAACACTTTCTAGAAACTGAGACTATGTTTAATACTTAGTTCACTTTGTGATGGTTGTGTGTGTTGTTAAACAAATTCTCCCTCAAGAGCAATAAGAATATCCTTGACCCTTGAATATAAGTTTTCAAAGATTGATCTAAACTTTATTTTATGTTACTGTTTTTTTTTTTCATCCTCAGCTGTCTGAATCCCCATGAGACTCTTCCTCTGATGTGTCTTTGCTTCCTGGTTTTGGTCCGCCCTTCATGTATGTGAGCATAACTGTAACTAGACCCCTCCAAGGTAAGGCCAACTGTTGACTGCTGGAGTCTAAGATTAAAAGAACAAATGGTGTCACCTTGATCGCCTGTTGTTGGTGGTTGTTGCTAATTAAACCAAAAGCATTCACAAGTACAAGTCCCGCATGTGTTCACATGTGACACAGGGAAGGCCAAAGGTGAGCCAAGGGAGGTGCAGCTTCAAGGTTGTTCTCAGAGAGTCAGAAGGAGCCAGGGTTTGTGAAACTGTGTTTGTGTTGTTGCATGTCTTAAATGAATTTATTATCTTTGTCAGATTTGATCAGTCTTTGAAGGATGGGGCCACATAAGATCAGCTCCAAGCCCAAGCAGTGTGTCAGGCCAGCAATGCACTCTTTGCTTGGCTCCCCCTGATGGTGCCAGAACTCCGGCTTCAAATCCTCCCTTGGGTTGTTCAGGAGATTGATGCACGGTGAGTCTTTGAACTGGATTTAGACATGAAGTTAAATATTTTCTTAGCTGTCTTGATTACACTTTTCTGTGTTGAGAAACATAACCTTAGAGCTGCTACTAGAGATTTATTTTTCTGTTATTCGTGGAGTAATTATAGTTAAAAAAAAAAAAAAAAAAAAAAGTTTAGTCATTAATGACTTCATCTGACAGTGAGACTTGGTAATATTCCATAAACACATGAAAAGTCATCACATCAGAGAGCACACTGCAAAAACTTAAATTCAAGCACCTTTTTAGTCAATTTCATTAAAAGTTGTTGTATTACACTCTAACATGACCTGACAAATCCAGAAAAAATGTCTTATTTCAAGGTATTAAAAGACAAAAGTGATGCCTGAATTTAGAGTAAAATAAAGTAAAGTAATAGAGTAAAATAAAAATTACCAGTAGAGAGAAAAATTAACTTGTTTTTCTTGCATGAAAAATTTCTTTCATTACTTCAAGGAACACCCATTAGAGCTGCTTGTCTGACTCTGAACGCATCCTCTCAGCACAAACTTGTTTTTATTGCTGTTCCTTGACAAACACTGTTTAACAAATTCATTAGATCACCACCCAGAGGACGGTGTCTGTTACCACCATCCCAAATGAACAGAATACTGCTAATTACCAAAGTATGTCTTTCATTTTTTGTCATGGTTAATCCACTATGATGTGCAAGATCTTTCACTAATAAAAAAACTACAAAGATAACTAGTGTTGTTATCCATGAATCTTTAAATGTACTATAAAAAACAGTAAAGGCTGTTGTTATTTTTTAAATGGCAAATTAGATTTACTTCCCTTTATTCGTGAACAGACAAATGTGTTTTAGTGGTTGTTTGTTCTTGATTCATTTCTGACTTCTCACAGAATTCCAGTTTTCTTGCTCAAACTTGGGAATGAGAACCTGAATTTACTTTGAAAATGCTCACTCCTGTTAAAAATGGTGAACCCTAGAGAACTCAAGGAGAAGGAAAGAGCTTAAGCTTAAGGTCTTCACGATGCCAGATGTTTGTTTTTGTTTGTTTTTTTATGACAGGTGGTCTAATAAAGCTGATAGGAATTGCACCTTTAGAAAGTCCACAGTGTGCTCTTTATTCTTTTTATCATTGTTTCAAGTATTTCAGTTTGATAATGAATCATTTTAGCAGCAACATCAGTCTTGTCCAGAACTTCATGAACACATTGAATCGTATAAAAACTTCATAAATGTTTGCACCAGAAGCTTCCTGTCTGACTTGTATGACTGTAAGATTGTCCAGATTATTTTAGAAAACATTATATGGATGTGAATGATCAGACCATTTGATAAGATGACTTTTACAGCACTCCAGTTTTTCATACAGTTCCAGATGTTTTGCATTTTGTTTCTTTGTTATTTTGTGGTCTACAGAGTTGATCAGGCATTGTGTTCTTTAGGATTTTTAATCCACTTAGGGCCAGTGCATAATTAGTGTCCTGGTACTAAAAAAAGTCCCTGATATTGCCAATAAAGACAGTTGTGAACAGTTTTAAGTATGAGCACATGGTGGCAGTATTCACCTATCTCATGTGAATAGCAGTATGTGCTAGTGGTTTCTGCTGGTATTGTTAAAACTGTTGATAACAACTTGTTGTTCTTACATGAAGCTCACACTCTACTTAAGACAGAACACCAGGGGACAGATTTGCAGCGTTGGGCAAACATGTTTCACAATTAGATTCAAACCAACAACTGAAAGTCTTGTTGGCAGGGAAAAGTTAATAAAAAAAAAAAACTCACTTTAGTCACCTCGTCAATGTGTGTTTGTGTGTTAGAGAGAGAAATATTTTTGTAAGGTGTAAAAACTGTTGAGGAGACATCTCAGTCACCTTAAGGACGTACAGAACAAATTTGGTTTCATCCCGGGACGCATAAGCAGGGGTGTAGCTACAATTCTGCAAACACAGGCAGTTGTCAGGGCCCCAAGATCCCCAGGGGCCCCCAAAGCATCTCTTAAAAACTGATTTATGAAGTTCTCTTCAATTGAAAGCATTTCTTTTTTCTAAATCTTACTTCACATGCTTCAAAATACATCAAAAGGCTTAATCTTTAATGATCGTTTTGGGTACTCCCCCTCCCTTCTTATTCAATGGGCTATTCCATGTTACAACACATCTGAAAATTTGATTCAGGAAGAAAGTGGTAAAAAACACTTTTTTCCCAATTGTTCTTATTTTCAACCAAGTTAGAAATAAAAACAATGTTGCTCTGAGATCTGAGATAAACATATCAGACTTTTGGGATTTTAAGGACTTTATTAAGTCCAGGAAACAGGATCATTTTCTCAAAATTAAACTTTTTGAGTTGGTGATAAACATTATTGTACAAAATCTCTTTTTTTAGATACATAACTCACTGGACAGGGGGTCAAATAAAAATACATTAACTTTAAAATAATAGTACCAAAAAGTATGGTAACTGTAAATATCACCTCTTTCAGTAGATTTTTTTCCAGTTTTATGTTGTGCTTGATATTTACATATTTTTTCTTTACTAAATTATTTTTTTCAGTATTTACCTATTGTAATGTTTTTCACTTCATACTTTCTTATTTGTTACTGTTACTCTGTAACTTTCCCACTGTGGGACAAATAAGCTGTCAATTGACCATAAAAGATTTCAAATCCAGGACAAAGTGGACTAAATTATGTATTCACTTTTTTCAAAATCAAACTAAAGTACAGAACTTGAGGAAATGCATTTAGTTGCGTTAAGTTACCATGTACAAGATTAGCACTGTCTCATGCCTTGATTCTTGGAAAGAGACAGTGGACCCAGGGAAGGCCAGTCTAGCTCTGAGGAAGATGAGTTACAAGGACATGGAGGGCCCCATTGACTTGGTTTGCCTTGGGCCCCCAAACAACTAAATACGCCCCTGCGTATAAGTCCACTTCCTGTCAGCATTCTATGTGTGTACTCTTAAACTTAACAAGTACTGTAAACTTTTCTTATCCAGTTATTTTACTCTTTATAAATAATTCAGGGAATTCATTAATGTTAATCAGAGATTTTTACTAAGAATAAAAGATAAACACTTGAATAGATTTTCAGATTTTTACAGTAAGAGGGCTATCTGTCTCTCTGGTAAGTCTACATCATAACTATTTTTTAGGAGTTCTACCCAGCTGAAATAAAAAAAAAAGTGACGTCATGATTTATTTTAATGCTTTGCTTTATTCTACAGGGTTAGCTTGAGGACAACAGCGACTACAGCACAGGAGTGTCCAGAGGTCTTGGTTGGCTGTAAGGTTCACTCCTCATCAAGTCCTTTCTGTGATGAAGAGTGACAGGAGAGTGCAGAGAGAGACAGATTAGTGACTGAGGACAAACAGCTTCAACAGCTATAACACAAGGTAGGTTCAGCTCAGAGGTAGATCAGATGAAACTAAATCATTACATTAAAGTTCATTTGTAAGGCTTGGATTCAGAACGGATGTAGAAAAAGGTTCTTCTAAGGAGGAAGATTTTGTATTTTACACTGAAACCTGAGACTTTACACTGGATCAATACAGTTTTGACATTTTAAGAATTGACTTTTCAGTTGGGATACATTAACAGAGTAAAATGACCAAAACATGGCCTCAGAGTAAGCATGTTAGTTGAATGCAGGTGTGTCCAAAGTAAGGGACCAATCCTGGCCCAAGGTCCATTTTCAAACGGCCCCAAACTTTCATCATACAATGTATTAATAATGTCTCTGAGATCAATCATGTTCTAAATCATGTATAAATTTCCATTTTCAGTCATGTGCACAAACCAAACCAAAGTCTATCTAGTAACATCTTACTAAACTACATTTGGACTGTGTATAGGCTACTTGTATAGAATTAAAGCTCTGTACAGAAACTCAACAACTCTTACAGCTGACATCTGCAAATGAGTGGATTTATCATGATGAAATGTGAGTTCAAAAAATCACAATGAGCACACACAACCAGATTAAAGTCATGGAATGGAGCAGAAAAGCATAGACGACAGTTCAGAATTCAGGATCAAAAATATTTTGGTCTAAAAGTGTTGTTTTTAGGTCAAAAACTGTTTTACTATGAAAGACATTCCTGATATCAGGACATAAAAAAGCATCCTGAAATATTTTTCCCACATTGCTCCCTAATGGAAAACATTTTTCTTGGTCAGAAGTCAGAGTTTGCGGATGTTTACGCAGCACCTAGCACTGCAGAAAACTGACCTAGTATCAAAAGACAACTGAGGGACAGGTGAGGTTTGATTTCATCAGTCTGTGATGATGGAACAAGGATGTTTGAGCGTTCTGAGAGACTGATTTTTGCAGAAGTAGTGAACAAATAGAGCATTCATTTGTTACTTTGACTGTTAATAAGAGCAAGAGCTGCAGTTTTGCAAGAAGAATTGTGGTCCTTTGAAACATTTTGGACACCCCTGGTTGTATGCTAAATGACTGATGAATAAATAAAAAAGCACTGTTTTAATATTGTGTAGAATCAGTATTGGCCCTTTTTTCTGTCTTTTGAACAATATTAGAACAGATTGAATAGTTTTTGTTTTATCTGGATTCTTAAAAACTAGTGTCAGAACTTTTCATTTTGCTGCAGTCCAATGAACAAGAGGTAAAGGAGCTAACTAAAGCTGTTAATCATATATTTAGTCCTGCCCAGCATTTGTTCCATCTCCAATGACTTTGCTCAACCATCCCATCTTCATTCTACAAACACCAAAGGCATAAAACCGAAAATGTTCTAACCTTTTTAAATGCACCAAAACAGTTCACCGAATCCAGAATAAAACTGATCCTTCCAAAAACCCTTGTGTGGTGTTTTTATTATTTTCTACTGAAGATAAAACTGATTTACAGCTGCTCTGAAACTGCTAAGGGCAGTGTGTATGAAGTGTTTAGTTGAAATCTGGAGCAGCTTCTCACCTTGGACCCTGCATCACGGCTCTTGGCCCGCAGCTTGTTGACCTGAGACTCAGCGATGTCGGCTCGCTCTTCAGCCTCGTCCAGCTCATGCTGCAGCTTACGGAACTTTCCAAGATGAGTGTTGGCCTGCTCTTCCTGCAGGATTCATCAACATGTGGCACCAACAAAAATTACATCTCTAATCAAGAGCATACAATGTTCTAGTAGTGTTTTAACATAACTCGATAAACCTCTATGAAATAGTTAAATGTGTGCTATGTGCTCTTTTATAAAACAATAAATGCACTTAAAAGTCATTTTGAAACTATTTTGTCTTCAGAAAGGAAAAATAAATTTCTACCCGAGCATAATGACAGATAACACTCCATCCACACTTACAGCCTCCTCGGCGGATCTCTTATAAGCTTTGACTTTCAGCTGCAGCTTGTCAACCAGATCTTGCAGGCGCACAGTATTCTTGCGGTCTTCCTCAGTCTGCAGAAAAGAAGAAAAGTTATACTTATCTTTTATCCAAAGAAATACAAATTTATGTAAGTTGAACAAGTTGTGTGTTGGTTTGTTCTACTAGGCTGCAGCTTTTCCCGTGTGTGTATACCAGAGGGGAACCCTCTGGGTCTTCAAGGTATTCAGTGAAGGCCTAATAAAAAAATTTTGAAAGAATTTTTGTACTCCTAAATAATTATTTTATTCTTTTTATTTTGTTTTTATTTATTTTACTCACTGAAATCATAGCAATGAGTTTTATATTATTTTATTAAACTTGTCCTGGCAAACAATGGGTTAATATAACTAAATGGAAAATGGACCAATCACAATTTTCCTTTTGATGGTATCTGGGTAAATCAGCAACACCCTCTGGCAGGCAGGGCCTTCAGTAACTGCAACGTATGCCTGTGTAACTCAAGCAAATGTGGACACAATTTAACAATGACAGCTGTCTTAGCCAATCATATTTGTTAGGTTGTGGGCAGGATCATTTCCTGTCATCTTCCAGGGATTCGCGAATACTTAATGGATAGGTGCCTAACTGTAGCTGTGAATGAGTGAGGAGAAAAGAGAAGATGTAGTTGGCAGAACGTGAAGAGAAATGGCAGAAAGTAATGGAGAAGACTGTGTGGTTGCTGGATTACTTGAAACTCAGTTTTCAAGGCTGTCTTTTCAAGAAAAGCTTGAAATTGAGCTGAAAGCTCGCCAGCTCCAACCTGGTCTAACCTCGGCGCAGGGCGGAGTGCACCCTCCGCAGCTGTAATTTGGTGACAAGCGCACATGTGCGCACGCCTCAGAGGCAGGTTTCCAGAGTGTCAGGCACATTTTAATGCAATAAACAATCACAGCAATCACTATTTAATGTAACCGTCTGAACCAGCATATACATTTGTATCTATATTAACTGTCCTTCACATCTGATGTCAGATTAAAGCCGTTTGTCATAATGGAAAGTTAACCTGACGGCAGCTGGAAGTTTGATGCACATCTTACAATAAACAATAAACACCCTTTACATCTGGTACTGAATATATATCTGGCTTCTCTTATTTCATTAAATTCAAAGAAAAAAAGGAGAAAACAGACGGAGAAAAAAAGAGAAAATAAATGTATGTTACTCTGGATGTACCTGTTATTTCCCATATTTCTCTGTTTTAGTCTTTATTTTTAATGTGATCTAAAAAGATGGGGAGTACATTATTGTAAGGAGGATGAGGAGGAGACACCAGAAGAGTATACAGTATATCACTAAAGGTGCGCACGATTTAAGCACAACTTTGTGCGTACGCACTGTTCGTGAATGAGGCCCATTGTGAGCATAGTTATTGATTTTAAGTTGATTTTTTTCAATTTTATATCTTAATTTTTTAATTGTTTGAAGTTGTGTTGGGTGTTGCAGTGTTCAGGCACAGGATACATTTTTAATCCCACAAAACTATCAATATACTGAACTTCCATGTCACATGATTTTGGCTATTGTTTTTTTTTCTTTGTTTGATTGTTTATTGCCATGTTGGTGTGGTCCCATGGTCCTACTGAAGGCCCAGTGGCTGGGGCCACGGTTCGCCACTGGTGTATACTGCCTAAAGGATGACATGTTTAAGGATATTGTAGAGACTTATTAACAGAGAAGTTCATGTGTAGCATTTAGGTCAAAAGTGAAGCACTAAAAGATGCTGAGCTGTTGAAATAAAACTTTGTACCTCTCAGAGGATAATGTTTCCCTAAAGTTATTTAGTTAGCCTTTCACAGATTCTTGCAAGGACTAGTGTGGTGTGATGACTTTTACACCAGCTTATCTCAGACGTGACACCAAAAGTATATTAGAAATATTTACATAAATATTTTTTGCTGCTTCAAAAAGAAAATCAAACATAGATATATTTTCTGTCAAAGAAAAGTGGAAAATGACCTGGTAGGTCAGCTCCTTGATGCGCCTCTCGTATTTACGGATGCCTTTCACTGCCTCGCTGCTCTTCTTCTGCTCCAGCTCCACCTCGTTCTCCAGCTCCCTCACCTGAGAAGATAAAAGATCCAAAGCAGCAGCATTATTCAGGAGCAGGCTATTAGTGACCTGGGAAGACATCTGATAATCCTTTAAAAAGTTAACAGTCTGAAAAATTTGGAGATGACTGAACTGGAGTTATGACACCAAGGAAACACGAGTTCATGTTTGCCAGGTGTCAAGAGTGCAGAAATAGTTTACAGTGTGCTGGATGTTTTCTGGATGTTTTCTGGATGTTATGGACATTTTTTTTTTTTACAAAGGCACTCATTTTTTTGGATTATATCTCTAAATTTTTGACATCACAGGTGTGTCAGATTGCTCTTACCCTGGCCTCAAGCTTCTGCAGCTGCTTCTTCCCTCCCTTCATGGCGATCTGCTCAGCTTCATCCAGACGGTGCTGCAGGTCTTTGATGGTCTGCTCCATGTTCTTCTTCATACGCTCCAGGTGAGCGCTGGTGTCCTGTTCCTTCTTCAGCTCCTCTGCCATCATGGCAGCATCAGTAATGGCCTTCTTGGCCTTCTCCTCAGCGTTCCTGCACTCCTGCAGAGCTTCTTCCACTTCGGTTTGAAGCTGAGAGGCATCAACCTCGAGTTTCTTCTTCTGGTTTATCAGGCCAGTGTTCTGCAAGTTTTCAGTCATAAGAGTTGAGAATGTGTAGTGTCTTGTGTCATACTCCTCACCACTCGTCAATCATCTGTGGTGGATGAATCACAGCAGGTCTTACCTGTGAGTGCAGCAGCTGCACCCTCTCACTGACATCCAGCAGCTCTTGCTCTGCAAGTTTACGTCCTCTCTCAGTTTGCTCCAGAGCAGACCTCAGTTCCTCCAGTTCAGCCTGAAGCAGGTTGTTACGCCTCTCAACGATGGCGATGTTCTCTTTAAGATCATCATTGGCCCGCTGAGACTCATCCAGCTGAATCTGGCAATCCTTTATGGGACAACATCCACGACACAACCATGATGGATTAGTTTGAAACACCTCAAGAAAAGAAGAATCTTCTCCTCTGAGCTTACCTTCAGATGTGCATGAACAGATTTGAGCTGTTTCTGAGCCTCAGCAGCTTGTCTGTTGGCCTGGCTGAGCTGGATCTCCATCTCATTGAGGTCTCCCTCCATCTTCTTCTTTAGACGGAGGGCCTCATTCCTGCTGCGACACTCAGCTTCAAGGGAGCTCTGCAGGGTGTCGATGGTCCTTTGAGAGTTCCTCTTGCACTGCTCCATCTCTTCATCCTTCTCAGACAGCTTGCGTTCGATATCAGCTTTAATTTGGTTGAACTCAAGCTGGGCTCTTAGGATTTTACCTTCTTCATGCTCCAGAGAGGCCTTGTGGTGAGATAGTTCACAGTTATACATATGAGCAAACACTTTTAATCTACAGTGAATAATTCATCTAAGAGGGTCTGTACCTCTGCTTCCTCCAGAGCAGACTGGATCTCACTCTTCTCCTGTTCCAGCTGTTTCCGCAGTTTCTCCAGCTCATGGATGCTCTTTCCCCCCTCACCAAGTTGCTCAGTGAGGTCAGAAATCTCCTCTGTGGGAAATCAACCATTTGGGTCACCATCGCCTACGAACATAATCCCTTAGATCTTTGGACAGAGAATCGTGTGTATCATCTCACCCTGCAGGTTCTTGTTCTCTCTCTTCATGGTCTCCAGATGATCCAGAGACTCCTCGTATGAGTTCTTGAGCTTGAAGAGTTCAGTGCTCAGAGCCCTGGCCTCCTTCTGAGAGCTCTCCAGCTCACACTGAGACTCTTCATACTTCTGCTTCCACTCCGAGAGGACCTAGATCAGTTAGAAAAGCCAAATATAAGTGTTTTTATTCAACCAAATGAGGAGTAGCAAGGTGGGAAGTTCACCTTGTACCAAACAGTCCCTATCATTGTGAAAAAACAACATCCCATCTAATGAAGTTATATTACCAATCTAATTAGTTTTGTTGGACATATCAGACTAAAACATCAAAGAAACTCTGAGTCTTCACTCCTGACTGATAAATCTTCATGGCTAATCCAATGGTTCCTTACTTTGTCAAAGTTTCTTTGCTTCTTGTCCAGAGCAGCAGCAGCAGCATTGGACCTCTCCACATCCACCATGAGATCTTCAATCTCATTCTGCAGTCTGTGTTTGGTCTTCTCCAGAGAGGAACATTTAGCATTCACCGCTTCCACAGCCTCCTCGGCGTCCTGCAGACGCTGAGCCAGCTTCTTCCTTTAAGAAAAAATCAATCACACAAAAAGTGATGCTCCTGTTTGTTGCATAAACGCTATCATTTCCACATGTATGTTTAGTTGCTTTGTCATCAATCAGACAAACTTTTTGTTCGTCTTACATTTTAGTTGGAACATAACACAAACAAAAAGCTGATCTGCCAGACGAAGTAAAACTTCTGCTAAGAAGTAACCAAATGATTGTCCTGAGTTTCAAACAGACTCACTTGGCTTCTTCCAGTTCCTCAGTCCTCTGGATGGCATCAGTTTCATACTTGGTTCTCCACTGAGCCACCTCAGAGTTGGCCTTGGACATGCTGCGCTGGAGTTCAGCCTTGGCCTCCTGTTCCTCCTCGTACTGCTCTCTGAGCAGGTCACAGTCGTGACGAGAAGACTGCACCGCGTGAGCCAGGGCATTCTTGGCCTATTCAAAAAAGGTGAATACATTTTGAGAACTTCTATGTGCATTAATAGAAACACTTGTTGATTACAACCCTCTGCATCAAAGCTTTATGTTACCTTGGTCTCCTCTTCAAGCTGCCTTTTGAGGTCTTCAATCTGTTGGGTGTAGGACATTTTTCCTCTTGTCAGTTGAGACACAAGAGAATCCTTCTCCTCCAGCTGCCTGGAGAGCTCACCTAGAATTTTTGCAAACACATTTCCATTGTCAGTGCCCTTAAAGACTTTGATACTCAGGCGTTAACTTGCTGAACTTTTCCAACCAAAAAAAGGAACCCTTACGAAAGAAAAATAAATGTACCAATATATTTTTTGAAATGTATTGTAATATATTATCGATATATTATGATATACATAGAATAATATATTGAGGGCATATATACTATATATTATATATTCATGAAATATATTTCAATAAATTGCAAAATATACAAATGATTGCCGCTTGCCATATACTGCCATATATTGGAAAATATAAATAATAAATCTCATATATGGCAATATATTACCTAATATATAACGTGATATTTTCCAATATGCTGCAATATATTTTTCTTTTGTAAGGGAAAAGCCACTGAACACAGCAGATAGATGTTGGAAATGAAATATTCTGTAAATTTACCATTTTCAGTTTGAAGCTTTGCTTTTTGCATGTTGAAGTCATTGATGCAGCGTTGAGCCTCCTCAAACTTAGTCTTATATTCATTCATCTGATCCTCCACAGTCCTGCATGTCTTCTCAAGATTTGTCTAGATCAAAAATACTTACTTTGAGTACATACTGTACAGTTAATCATTATGTTCACATCCATACATGCATTGTTTCTGAGCTTACCTTGGTCTTCACAATATGTTCCATGTTGGAGACCACATCATCCAGCTCCAGTCTGAGCTCACTCTTCTCCTTCTCCAGCTTCTGCTTGACTCTCTGCAGGTTGTCGATCTGCTCTCCCAGGTCAGCAACGCTGTCAGCCTGTTTCTTCCTGAGTGTGGCGGTGGTGGCCTCATGCTGCAGAGTGGCCTCTTCCAGGTCTCTGCGGAGTTTGAGGAACTCGGCTTCCCTCTTCTTGTTCATCTCAATCTGGGCAGCTGTTGCTCCTCCAGCCTCCTCCAGTCTCTCACTGATCTCCTCCAGCTCTCTGGCCAAGTCAGCTCTCTGCTTCTCCACTTTAGCTCGAGCAGCTCGCTCTGCTTCAAGCTCTTCCTCCAGCTCCTCGATGCGGGCCTGTCAAAGCATGCATGTTAAGAACTATCTCTACTGAGGGTTTTGACTTTGAATGGTTACACCTTTATGGTCCACTACCTGGAGCTCCTTCAGTTTCTTTTGAAGCTGAATGGTTATGGCCTGCTCGTCCTCGATTTTGTTGTTGAGCTGATTTACTTCAAAGTCTTTTCTATTGTGCAAAACGTAAGAGAAAGTAAAGATCTCTTCAGCATTTATGTGTTTATTTACAATCAATGGAATAATTGCTTACTTCTTCAGATGCTCCTCAAGCTGTTGCTTGTCATTCTCCAGGTCCATCAGACTCTCTTGGGTCAACTTCAAGTCTCCCTCCAGCTTCCTCTTGGCTCTTTCTAGATCCATCCTTACCTTCTTCTCTTGTTCGAGTGAGCCTTCGAGCTTGATGATACATTACAGAAAGTCAAGTTTCACACATGTTGGGAGGGTGCATATAATGTCCCACTAACTCCACTAAATAATGTTTGAAACAAGTAAAGTGGAGTTCTTACATCATCCACTTGCTGCTCCAGCTTGGACTTGGCCTTGGTCAGAGTGTTGACTTTGTCCTCCTCACTCTGCAGGTCATCCAGTGTTTGCTGATGAGCTTCCTGTAAGGCTTTCTTTTCCTTGGTCAGCTTAGCAATGATTTCATCTAGAGCAGCCATCTCTTCAACCAGGTTTTTAACCTGAGGGATGAGTTGGTGTTGGTGTTAAAGCTCGACTACTAACATGCTACTCATTATGCTTTTCCTTTGGTATCAAACAGCCCTACCTTGTTCTCAGTGGCATGCTTCTCTTTCTCAACTTTGGCCAGAGTTAACTCTAAGTCGTCAATGTCTTTCTTCAACTCTGAACACTCATCTTCCAGTTTCCTCTTCTTAGCTGTCAGTTCAGCGTTCATCTCCTCTTCATCCTCCAGTCTCTCTGTCAGCTCTTTGGCTTTTGCCTCCATCTGAATCTTATTTTTGATCAGCCCTTCACATCTTTCTTCGGCATCTGCAAGATTATCTTGCTCCTAAAATGGAAACAGCCAAACAATTGATGACATGCGTAAAATGGTTTAATTTTGGGTATAGGTGCAAAAGCACGCCTCAATCCCAAACATCAAATACGTTTTCACTGGACTTACAGCTTGAACTTGGAGCTGCAGGTCATTCTTCTCTTGGAGAAGACTGACCATTTTCTCCTCTAGCTCTTTCCTACGGGCCTCAGATTTAGCATAAGCTTCTTTCAGCTTCAGGAATTCTTCCTTCATGTTGGCCATCTCTTTCTCAGCCTCAGCAGATCTTAGCAGAGGTTTGATCTTGAAGAACAGCTTCATCCAGGGCCAATTCTTGACCCCCATGAAGGCACGGATGTTCCATTGGATGACCAGCAGTGCATCTCTGGGATCAAACAAAGACATTATTGTCACTTCAAACAGTCTTTTCTACAGTCTCATTTGCTTTAAAACCTTGATTCTTCTAACCTCCTTTCAACAATCTTCTGGAATTCCACTCTTGCCAGCAGACCTCTTGATCTTGCCTGGATTCCAGTAATGATGAGTGACAAACGGTCATCTCTCATCTCCTCCAGCTGGCCTAGCAGACCAGCCTTGAAGAACACCTATGAGCACCGATAGTTTTCTCATTTTTAGCCATCCTTTAAACATCTCAAACAAGTGCCACAGGCCCATTCAGTCCATGTAACCAGCTTGTGGTAACAAATACTAATTAATATAAGAAAAGCCAAGTTGAATATCTCTGACATTGTCGAGGAGCATTGTACCTTTCTTGACTTGTTAATTCTCTTCAAGAGCTTTTAGTGATTGGCTTAACAGGTACTTTTTAGCATCACTTTAACAATTTTTTATTAACTTTGTATGTAAAACTTTTCCCCTTAATACCATAGACCAGTAAAAGTGTAAAACTATTGGAGCACCAATATGGCTTATTCGCCCTGGCCCATTTGCACGTACAGTAATTACACTATTAGTCATAATTTACCATTATGGAACAGCCCATTTGGTTAGCTGCATGCACAGCTCCTAGTCATTGGTCAATTAACTAGTTGCACCACAAAAGCAAGGCTGGCGCAGAATGTCTTATGCCCAGGGAACCTCCTGGAAAACTCCTATCCAAAAAATTCAAATTGCACATGCCTACAATGCATAGACATACTTAACTAAGACTAGGACGTACTTTTCCAAAGGATTCATTTGTACCTTAAAGTGATACTCAGGGATAGAACAAGTTGGGTCCTATCACAAGGTTTAGGGCAGAAATTACCCCTACAGCAGTGTTTTTGTGCAGCAGAAGCCCAGGGCGCTCGCACCAAACACCCCCTCCCTGCTCCTCTGCTGGTTTCCTCTGCACTCAGAAGGGGCCATATTTTACTTGACCAAAAACACAAATAAACTGACTCCCACTGAAAAAATCTGATATTGGTCTGCATTCACACTTTATTTAGAGAATTTTCAGTGCATTACTTTCACACAAAACCACCGCTAACTAAGGCTCTAGTTCTCATTGTGTCGTAAAACGGCGCTACCTCCGCTGCAGAGCCACAGCTGGCAAGAGACGCTCGCCGCTTAGTGTATCAGGCCGCGTGCGCGGCGTGCCAGATATAAACAAACGCAGGTAGTCTGCCAGGACGAAGAGACACAATGAGAACTAGAGCCTTATTTAGCGGTGTTTTTGTGTGAAAGTAACGCGCTGAAAATTCTCTAAATAAAGCGTGAATGCAGACCCATATCAGATTTTTTTTGGTGGAAGTCCGTTTATTTGTGTTTTTGGTCAAGTAAAATATGGCCCCATCTGAGTGCAGAGGAAACCGGCAGAGGAGCAGGGAGGGGGTGTTTGGTGCGAGCGCTCTGGGCTTCTGCTGCACAAAAACACTGCTGTAGGGGTAATTTCTGCCCTAAACCTTGTGATAGGACCCAACTTGTTCCATCCCGGAGTATCACTTTAAATATCTGTTCTCTTTGCATATTTTGTCTTAAACTGTTTAACATGAGCACAACTTCCACCATCTTTAAAACAATCTAAGAGGTGTGGTAATCCTGCTGTGTAGCTTGTAATGGTGCAGCTCTACCACCATTAAATTCAATGCTGTATTAATATAAATTATAAATTTTATAATTTATATAATTTTATTTTATAATTTTAATTTATAAATATTATAAATTAATGCAGCTTGTACATACCGCTGAACCTTTTTTTTCCACTATTAGTAAAAACGGGACATTTTTATTGCTTTCATGCTATTGGCTATACTTGCATGTGGGCCCCTCTTGTCCACCCCATGAGATTAGCCTTCAAGTGGTTGGCCTAGGTGGCCTGGGTTCAAACTACAGCATCTTTTTCACATGTTAATCTCTACTCTGGCCTTGTTCTCCCTGCTTAGTCCACTGTCCTGTCCTCTCTGAAGAAAGCCCAGGCAAAAAAAACAAGTCAAAAAGAAAATGTGTTGATCCGTTAGTTACCTTCGTATGTCCGAATTTGTACTGGTTATGATCAATATCCAGAGACCCGAGGAGTTTTTCAGCACCCTTTTTGCTGTCAATGAACTGACCCTCAGGGATGGCAGCAGGATTCAGGATACGGTATCTGAAAATATAAATGAATAAAGAAAAGTCATTCAGGAAGTTTTAGGGTGTATTCCCACCTGGATCGTTTGGGACAGTTGTTCCGAAACATTGAGCAGCCCCCTCGAAAGTCTGGTTCGTTTGGGCATATGTGAACACAGCAATCGTGCTCCGATGCGGGACAAAACAAGCGGGTCGAGAACGTCAAATAGGTGGTCTCGGCACAACTGACTCATAACTGTGGTAGTTGTGAGAGTAGAATGTGTTGTTGTGCACCCATCAGAGTCTGTTTTTGACTGCGGTGACGTGAGCCGGCACGTTTTCATCTTGAGACATGCAACAGGATATTATTTTCCAGACGCAGTCGGGACTCCGGGAAAAACTGCACATGTAGTTTATCATAAAGCACACACTGGTACATTAGCCAGATAAACGCTGTAATGCAAACTCGCCACAGATGTTGTTGATGCTCCATGGCGGGTGAGAACATGAAAGAATGAATGAATGAATAAACGAAGACAGGGAAACTCATCGTCTTCCAGGTATGATTTCTGACCAATGAGAGAAAAAATCTATCGCACGTGACATTTGTTTACAACTTTGGACCGCAAGAGACTTTTGCCTTGTGAAGACAAACAAACTAAGTGATGACCGCTACAATTGTATCGGTTTTACCCCTGAATCTGAACAAAGCAAACGAGCCACAGGTGTGAATACACCCTTAAACTATGTTAATGAACATCTGATTAACAACATTCTACCTCTGTTTGAAATCTCCGTAGAGGATCCTGTTTGGGAAGCCCTTCCTGCAGATCCTGATGCCTTCCAGCACACCGTTACAGCGCAGCTGGTGCATCACCAGAGGGTTCTCCATGGCCCCAGGAGTCTTGGTCTCATTGGGGATGATGCAGCGCACAAAGTGAGGATGAGTAGATCTCAGGTTGGTCATCAGCTTGTTCAGGTTTTCCTTAAGAGGGAATTGTGACATGTTTTTCAAAACCACTGCAGCAAGTTACTGTGACCATTATCTCTAAGTTATCAATTTAAAATGAAGTCTTAAACACTGATCAGCCGAACATTATGACCATTGACAGGTAAAGGGTCATTATGTAGTGTGAGGATGTGATTTTTGACAATGACCAAATTGTGGTGGTTTGGTGACTGGGTCTGAACATCTCCAAAATTGGAGCTCTTGTGCATTTTCCTGGTCTGCAGAGGTCAGTACTGTAACAGAAGATCTACTAGGGCTCAAACTGCTGGGGAAAAGTTACTGCTGGGTGCCAGAATAGATTTGTTATGTGGGGTAACAGGGCATTAGACTTAAACAGCATCAAGTAGGGGATGGTTTACTTTGGCTGATAGGTATACATTGGTTGCTTTACTGAAGAGCTGTTATAGTCCTCAGCTATAACTTACCCTGTGCAAGGCGGATACAGTTTGAAAGGATGAGCCCTTTTTCTTGCTTCCACCTCCTTTGGCACCCTTTCCACCTTCAGCTAATTACAGAGTGTACAACTTATTATATTACAGGTATGAACATTTCGAAAGAGATTCATCTTCTATTATTTCAAGTTTTTTCCCACCTGATTCAGCTCCAGCATAATTAACGAAGAGGAAAGACAAAAGCTTCAGATTGGACTTCTGGTAGAGTCCAACCACAGTCTCATTCAGAGGGTCCTTGTTCTTCACCAGCCAGTTGTTAATGTTATAATCAACTGTTCCAGCGTAGTGCATCAGGGCAAAATGGGCCTCTGGTTTCCCTTTGACGATTCTGGGCTTCTGGAAGTTATTGGACTTTCCCAGATGGTTGTCGTAGAGCTTGGCTTTGAAGGTGGCATCAGAGGCTTTTGGGAACATGCACTCCTCTTCAAGGATGGACATGATACCCATGGGCTAAGGTGATGAAATGCAAAGTTATGACATGCAATAGCTTCATTTTACATGGCTGGAATTGCAAGGGTATCAAATCTCACCTTTTCAATCAGGTCGATACAGGCCTGTAAGTCCATACCAAAGTCAATGAAAGTCCACTCAATGCCCTCTTTCTTGTACTCTTCCTGCTCCAGCACAAACATGTGGTGGTTGAAAAACTGTTGCAGTTTCTCGTTGGTGAAGTTGATGCACAGCTGCTCAAAGGTGTTGAACTGTAGAAAGAAAAAAATGAAGACTTTTAGTCCAAGTTATGTTTCAACTATGGTTGGTTATTAGTGTATTAGATTACTCACATCAAAGATCTCAAATCCAGCGATGTCCAGCACACCGATAAAGTACTGGCGAGGCTGCTTGGTGTCCAGGGATTGGTTGATCCTCACCACCATCCAAAGGAACATCTTCTCATACACTGACTTGGACAGTGCACCGATAGCATAGTACACCTTAAAACATTAAAAGAAATAAAAGTTAAAAACCCTTCTTTCCCTCATGATGCTGCTTCATTTGTTTTTGTAAGAAAACATAGTGTAGTAAGTCCTGAGGAAGAATCAAATTTTAACATTCGGTTATTAAATGCCACAAATAGTAGATTTAGAGGACTGTAGGTACGTGAAAACCTAAACCTGGATATGGACTGCTGACTGGTTCCCAAACCAAGTCCTCATACAATGAGAAACTCTAAACCTCAGGTATAGTTAACTGAGGGGGGGATCTATTCTCCCTCCCTGTGTGTCTGAATCTGAGCCTGAACTCAGATAGAAGACTAAGGACACCACAGAAATGATGTTTTTACACTGAAACTTACATGTACATCTTCACCTTTGTAAACATGTACTGTGTAATGAAAATCATTGAAAATGTGTGTGTAAAACTGCAGTTTTGGAAACATATCCCATTGTAACATCTGGATTTTTATTATACTGGGTTCTTAAAGACAAAAAACTGTCATGTTTAGTCTTGATGTTGAAGCTTAAATCCCGAGAAACGTGATTTTGACTATTACATAGTAAACTTTAATATATTTCCCAATTTTGTGGCACTTTGTTGTAACGACAAATAAAGTTCTATTCTATTCTCTGTGTGTGAATCTCATGGCGGTACAAAGTCATAGTTAGTGATCTCTCGGATAGTTTGATCCACGCACATATGGCAAGCCCTTTTAACATTTAATAGCTACATTTGACTCTCCGGAATTAACATTATAGATATCAACAACATAATTGTGACTAGTCGAAATTCTATTTTGACTAGTCGAAATTCTATTTTGACTAGTCGAAAATACAGTTGGAGATATCTATAATTCAGTTTTGACTAGTCGAAAATATAGTTGGAGATATCTATAATTCAGTTTTGACTAGTCACAATGACAGTTAGAGATATCTGTAACTCAGTTTCCACAAGTCAAAACTGAGTTATAGATATCTGCAATGACTCCCTAAAAGCTGCCCTTCGCCTCGTCACCATCCTAAATGTCACTTGCAGATATCTCTAATTCAGTTTTGACTATCCAGAATAACAGTTAAAGATATCTTAAATGTGATTGTGAATGTCAGAAATGTGTTCATGATGCTGGACATGCGAGGCTACCCATTGGATACTGACCCAAATAAACTGGAGGAGAGAAGAGAAAAAATCATTTGAACAGTTTTCTTAGGAGAAGAAATGGTGATTGCGGTCATCGACAAGATATTTAGAAAATGCCATGAAATAGAACAAATTTATAATCAGGGACTTTGTGGGAAACAAGAGCTACGTTCACTGCAGCAAGCCCCTCCTCCTATACCTGTCATAACTTTTGTCATCAGATATCAGATGTCAGATATCTGCAACATCAATTCGCCTAGTTGAAACTCTGTTTCAAGATATCTGTAATAACATTTTGACTAGTCAAAATAAAAGTTTAAGATATCTCCAAAATGAGATATCTCTAACCACAATTAATTTAAAGATATCTGTAACTTGATAAAAGATATCTGCAACTAAATTATGGCTATCCATAAATCTAGTTGCAGATATCTACAATTTCATTCTAACTAGGCATAATTCCCGTTCAAGATATCTATAACGGCATTTTGACTAGTCAAAATGTGATTAAAGATATCTATAACTGCTATTGTAGATATCTTTAATGGAAGGGGGTTGAAGATATCTTGATTTGGAATTGTGACTAGCCAGGATGAAATTGTAGATATCTGCAACTAGATTAATGGATAGTCATAATTTGGTTGTAGATATCCACATCTCACATTGTGGCTGTCCATAACTGAATTTAAGATATCTGTAATGAGACACCCCACACACATGAATGGGGAAAGGGGCGTGATTTGTTCCAGGAGGAATTAAGTTGTGGATATCTGAAAGTACAATTGTGGATAGGAATAATGTCATTGTGGATATCTGAAATGTTCAATTTGACTAGGAACAAATGAATTGCAGATATCTGTATTACATATCCAGACTAGCTATTAAATGTTAAAAGGGCTTGCCATACGTGCAGGAAAGATGAGATGTGAGGGGGCATCAGCCTAAAGTGACCTCACTGACTTGGCGGGAAAAGATGAATAAAACTCCACACTAGGGTGTGGTCTCTTCTCTTCTTGGCTCTTTTCTCTGCCCTCTTCTTTTCTTTTCTTTTCTCTCCGACAGCTCTTTCCTCTTCGACCTTCACACTTTGTCTACCTGCGGCCTCTCAGCACGTCTTAGCAATCTGCACCGCACCGATCTGCTCCGGACTTCTCACAGGCCCTCGACTCTGCAACCCGAGATGCATTCAGCTATCCATCGGTGCCTACTGGTGTTGTGCGAATCATGAACGAATCGTTCAATACCCGAGAATAGCTTTACTGACTCGAGAATCACGATTCTTCACCCCAAATGACTCATTTACTGACTTAGTACAAAGCTCACGGTAGCCCAGCCCCTCACTCACATCACAGGAGAATTGCTGGTAGGTAGAATGGCTCAACTCAAAGTGTATACGGGTCATTAACTCACCCACAGTACATACAGATCACTAACTCACTCACAGTATGACTCAAAGCACATACGAGTCACTCGCCAGCTCAAACGTACGTAGCATGGCTCGACTCTTAGCACATACGGGTCGCACTAACTCTCTCTGTTTGAACTTTGTAATTTTTCTCAGTTATATTTATCTAATTTAATGTTATTTTATTTGTGAGTTAGAAAAATAAAAGTTTCTTTAATATATGTTGATCTTTTACTCTTTTTTTCATATTGGAGTGTATTAATTGTCCTTTTCAGTCATTTCGCTGGTATAAATCTCTCTGACATATAGATTTCTATGCACTTTCTGGGTAACTGACTTGAGTGACTCAAATGACTCAAAACATGATTCACTTTGGTGAGTGACTCGTTTAAACTTGACTCAGTAAAAAGAATCGAGTTTCCCATCACTAGTGCCTACATCTCTGCCTGAGGCAAACAGCTGATCTGCGGGATTCCCTCGCGCTCTGACGTCAGAAGACGAGTGCTGATCACGGATTGTCCTGCGGTGATACAATGTTGGAACTCTTTGGATTCAACCAGACACTCAGCTGACCTGCAACGGGCCTCCCCATCACCCTCATGGACATCTGCACTGGGACTCTGCCGTCTCTGTCACCGCCGCTAGTCCTCACTATCCTGTTCAACCCTCTGGACTTGTGTAAGACAATCTTGCATGTACTGGT